>NC_064756.1:18305239-18973572 GCF_011397635.1 Epinephelus fuscoguttatus
CATTCATCAAATCACTTTCAGAGTGGTCTCCAAAGATGTTGTTCGCCACTGTCATGAGCTAGAATGATGAAATGATAGATTTATGGTTATAGTTATTAGTTATGATTGGTGTGGATGGCCCTTCACAGTATGTAAGTGTTGTTTTATTACACTGGATCCTGTTTAACACTCTGGTCCAACGCTCGGCTCAGACTGGACTGAGTGTGTCTTGACTCTCAGCTGAGGTTACTATGGCAACCCTTGCTAGCAAAATGAAACTAGCATTCCTAGCATAATTTCACCATGTTCTGGTGTGTGTGTGTGTGTGTGTGTGTGTGTGTGTGTGTGTGTGTGTATGTAATCTAATAAAGACGACCACAGCACAGAACAGAGGAACATTCCTGTCTTCAGGGACATTTCCCCTCTTGTTTTACTTCATTGTGTCGCACACGTTCATGCATTATTCCCCTGTCTTCCTGTTCCCATCATTATAAACTGAACAGACTCCTACAGGGTGTGTGTGTGTGTGTGTGTGTGTGTGTGTGTGTGTGTGTGTGTGTGTGTCCGTCTGTGTGCTTATTTGCCTGTAAAGAAAGCAGTCGATTTTGATTTTGTTCGTCTTTCGTCAGGCTGACGTCAAAATAATGATTCATCAGCAAGAGGGCGTGAGAGTCACATTCATCAATGTGATCATCACAAATTAAGTTTAATTTCTATTTAATACATTTGGAGTTCAACAGCAAGATGAAAGCTGGGTTTCAAGCCAGTCTTTTTAGAGTTGCAGGTGTGACATTTACCCAGAAATGTCAGCAACTAAATCATGATTTCCAGTCGATAAAAGTCCAGTTAAACAACACTTGAGAAGCTAGGACTCAGGACACTTTGGCAGATCTGTTGCTTACTGTATGAGGGGACTGGACCGAGATGTATTCTGAATAGACGAGTGTCCCTATTCGGAGGGTAATTGGGGAGTATAGATGGATGTTTCCCTCTTTAGCCATGTTCAGCCCTGTATTTATTCCTTCCACTCCATTGTGTTTGTGTTTATATCTCAGCGCAGAGTAGGCTTGGACTGAATCCCTTGCTCTGTGAAGCAACAGTGTTGAGCTTAAGAAAAATTATTTGCCAAAAGAGATGAGTCACTGGAGGCAAGTAAATGTCAACCTAACATTCACTATAAAAAAAGACAAAACAATAACGCTTTTCCCTCTCATTGCAGAAGGCAGATTTTCCACTCACAATCACTTTCCTGCATTCTCTCTCTCTCTCTCTCTCTCTCTCTCTCTCTCTCTCTCTCTCTCTCTCACACACACACACACACACACACACACACTCTGCCATTCACACACCACCTTTCACCCTCCGGTGGTACCCCACAGTGCCCCTGGGATCCCTTCAGATGCCAAACACTAAACATGGCCTTTCTGGGAAGTTATTGTTACGGTTATTTATAGGGCACAGTGCTGCTGGCAAAGAGAAGCAGGAGAAGGAAAAAAATCCTCCTCTGTGTGTTTTTGTGGCCTGTGTGTGTGTGTGTGTGTGTGTGTGTGTGTGTGTGTGTGTGTGTGTGTGTGTGTGTTTGAAAGACAGAGAGAGACATTGTGGTCATAGAGTGTATGCACCATAGGGTTGCGCCTGTGGCTCCGTTTGATATTTATAAGTCATGTTTGGTGCCAGAATATTTTGGGAATCTCCCCTGAGACCCCTGAGATAATATGTCTGACTTGTTCCATGATCCTTATACTCCCCTTTTATTCTCCCGCCTCTTTCTCTTTGTCACATATACAGTCTGTTTCGAGTCATAGGACGGACTTCATCACAGAAAAGAGGGATGAAGTTGCACCTTTGGAGCGTAAACCTTTTAATTATGGCCATAACATTTTTGGGAGAAGGCTTTGCTTCATCTGACAGTGCAGAAAAGTAAAATATAACATGAACTAAACACGTCTTTATTTGTTGCAGTAGTAAAAACTATATATATTAATTTGTCGTCTCATTGCTGTCACTCTGTCTGGGGTTTTTTTGTCCACTGTGTGTTGGAGCAGCTCATTCACTTGCATCCATAAATCATGAGTCATTGTTAGAGTGAACAACTGAGTCACGCTTCGCCTCTGTGGACTTCCTGGCCTCAGTGACCTCTAATCCGGTCCCTGTGTGTGTTTGTGTGTGTGTATTGGCTATGAATATGCAACAACTGTGACATCTTTGCACCTCTGTGTCTTTGCCTCCCTGCTAATGATTTTTAGGATGTAGCACATTGACATTTAGGATCTAACACTTCAATCAAACAGTTCCAGGAACTTGAGGCAGAGGGAACAGAGTCAGGAGTACTCTGTGTTTCCTTTGCTTCTCTAGGTTCATGAAGATGAAGATGAAGGATGAAGGTGTTAAAACTGAATTGCATACAGCGAGAGGACTGTGGTCATGATGTTCTTTGTGCTCTGGAAAGGACACATGCAGAGGTAGAAGTGGGAGATTAAAAATGCCAGAAAGGCAAAAGGTCTGTCTGCAAAATACAAAAGAAGTGCTGAGTGTTGTTAAGTAATTTTTCATTGTAGCATCAGCAATTAAAATACAACCAATTTCAGTGATGTTTCAGTGATGTTTCTCCTGCTCGCTCATACTCCATTCCACTCTCTTATAGTCTTTATTTGAAGAAAGACATACCTCAGGAATAGAGACTGCCTCGGGGTCAGTCTGAACAGGGTCACTTCCTGTCCAAATACACATAGAGTTCCTGAGTTCCAGGAAAAGTTCCTGCAGTGAAAAAAGGCTGTAATAGAAGAGAGCATTTGTGTGTGCGTGTCTGCATGTTCAGTACGTGCCCGAATCCAGGTTGGCTTGTTTGTTTGAGTCTGCCTCAAGGTTTTTTGACGCATCTATCCACTCTCTTTTAAGTTATTAAGTTATTTTCCATTTTGCTTTCATGCTGCCTAATACAGCAGTTGTAAGACACATTATTAGAGGAGTATTTCATCGTTGGAAAGATGGCCTTTTAGTTAAACTTAGACGTCTCTCCAGCAGAAAGACACACATACTTTTGAAATTGGTGCTACAGAAACAGAGGAAACAAGGAGGAAACCTACAGCTACCAGAATGCACTACGCCGCACAAACGCTCCCGCTGTTGGGTGACGCAATCCGAACATGTCCGTTTGAAACAATGGCAGTTGGCTGGCAAGAAACGATCTCATTCTCTTATAGTGAAACAGTAAGCAAAAACATGTTTTTGAAAAACAATTGTGGTGAAAAATGGGCAACTCAGTAGCAGAATCTTGGTTTATATTTGATTTGAGATGCTTAGTTTTACACTGTGATCTCATTTTTTTGGCCTCCATTTTTACTGTGCAGGAAACAGCATGACGCCAACTTCCTGTTCACAAACTCTCACGATTAGAGCTAAACACGGCACTAAAATATGTTTCTTAAAACATTTTAGGTGAGAAATATACAGTACAGTTACATAATCGTGATGCATATTTGATCCACACTGCTAAGTTTGATCTTTTGTGTCTGCAGGGGCAGCATGGGTGGTAGAGGCAATATTAAAATGCAGAAGTACAGCCTGTAGTTCCAGCAACAGCCCGAGAGCCAGCGAAACTGCGCCAGATGATGTAAATTATGTTGGAGTTTCAGCAGGGTGTGAGGAGAGATATCCAGTTACTGGTTAGATGAAGAAAATTTTACCACATTGTTTTGATGCAAAGCAGGTTGAAAATCGGTGAATAACCCTTTCAGCAGAATCAGGGAATCAAGGCTGCAGCTATTTAACCCTGCAACTTACAATGTTCAGCATTCCAACGGAGCATAACAAGGTCGCCCTCCTTTAGCATGGCACAAAGGTCGAGTCCGTGTGTATTCATGCTGGACATATGAGCTGTAGGATTGTTGTTAAGTGTTTCATTTCTGTCCTTGTGTCTTGTAAACGTGGAAGGTTTCCACACCCTTTGCACGGTTAAAGTCTGTTAAAGCAAGAACGAAATGGCAGAAAACATGTGTAATATAAAAAAGGGTATTCCAATTTACTTTATTCCAAACTGTGGGTCCATATCAAGACTCATTAACATTTTTTATTATATTGAATTATATTTGAGATACAGGCATGTCGGTGTTTGTGTGCTTGAGTGCTGTTGAGTGTTTGCAGAAATGTGCGGCGAAGGAAAATGTTCTGAAAGATTTATAACTATAGATTGCATTTAGAAGTGAAGAAGAAAAATCTAAGTGCAGTAACGACTGACCTTCTTCTGTTTTTACAGGACATGAGGAAACATGTGATGATGACCCTCTTGGACACAGAGCAGTCATATGTGGAGTCACTACGCAGTCTCATTCAGGTAACACACACAAAACCCAACTCCATACAGTTCACCTCAGATATTCTTGCACCTCTGGTTTAATAAGAAAGTACTGCTCGTTGGAGGACACATGCTGCCTTATTCATGCGTTGCCATCAAACACATGCACACACAAGCAAATGCTATTGTGGATTCACAGATTGCTGAGGATGTGAATAACAAATGTAGGTAACAAAGGTGTTACGTAATCCACTTATAGTCATTCAGTCTGTCAGGCTAATCTGCTAACCCCATCACGTCTCACTGTCATCAGCATTATCTGCCCACGCACACACATGCACACCCATACACACTCATCTATATCCTACACGTATCTCTTCAAGCAGCTAACTAACCTTTACCCCAAATCTTAGCTGCTTCGCTCTCTCTGTCTTTCTCTTTGTCTATCTCACACACACACACACACACACACACACACACACACACGCTCCTCACTCTCCCTACCTGTTGTATAACCTGTCACCGCTGGCTGTGTGTGGGCGAACTGTGTGTATGTGCGTGATCGCATGCATCTGTGTGAAACATCTGTGTGATTGTGCACGCACGCCCCTCGCACACGCCGACTTCTCTGTAATTCTCCCTATGCATGCATTTCTGTGTGTGGCCACAAAGTGAATAATCCTGCGCTGTGTTCCCATGGCGACACAGGGAAAGTAAGTGTTACCACGGTGACTGCAGTGAGAGTGCAGATCCCTGAAGGAGGGTGTCAGATGTGGTTCAGCTGAGACAGCTCTACAGCAGCGCGGTCCAAAGTTGAAATCTGACTCTTTGCAGTTTCTGTTTTTTGGGGGGGACTCTGGAAGTTTCCTGTGAATAGATGTTTTTTAGTTTTTGTTTCACAGCTTAGTCAGCAGACGAAGGACCAGATACCTCGTGTGACAAAGAATTAATAACAATAGATCACATGCCTACATGTTTGTGAAAGGTGCTCAGTGTCATACCCACTCATTCTGTGATCATCACTAGCCCTTTTTAGATAGGAATTGTGCAAATTTGCAGGAAAGCCCAATCAGTCTTTTTTCAGCAATGGCAGTATAAAAACAAAATCGGGGAGTGCAGCAAAATGCTGCCTACCTACTTTTGTTTATACAAAATGCGCCTTTTTCGGGGCAATGGGGGGCGTGAGCAAGTAACAAAACATGTGGCTTAGCCTGTGACGTAAACAGTGACGTGGGAGGGAAGCCGCGGCTGGTTGGTCCTTCGGCGATTCTCTCGTAAGTCGGCCCGTCCTTCACCATCCCCATCATCTGATGGTTAATGGCCTCTTCGTTTGCGAGGGCAAAGAGGGAGCACAATTCTTTGTCTCCCCAGTTGCTCATCTTTACAGTGTCTGTCAGGTTTGCGTTTCCCTCTTGCTACTAGCTGCGTGCTAATTCTGTTTATCCACCACCAGTGGGTCGCACATGCGGCGTCATCAACAGCTCCTCCCACAAGTCATCAACAGCCCCTCCCGTTGCGGAAGGCCGCCTTGGTCTGTTTAAACTAAAGGGTTCCGCCAATATGTCTACCCTATGAGGCGGAAAATTGGGTACCTCGGATCAACTCGCCAATCTGGCTCTGTGTGTCTAAACACTCGCAGCTTGCCGGCAAAACGGCCCAACATTCGCGGAAAATCTGGCAGTGTAAAAGGGGCTAGTGACTCCTCAGGAATTTGCGTTTCCTAGGATAGTGTAGGCATGACCCATCCTACTCTGCCTTTCTCCACCTCTTATTGCCTTACCCTGACATTCTTACCCTAATCAATCCTACTCATTTAGCCTAAACCTAAACAACCCAACCAACAAAGGTAACGAGTAGTAGCCAATCAAAGGAATGTAGGTTGGGTCATTCCTTCGCTATCCTGGGAAACACAAATTTGCAGCCAATGACATTGATCATCTTGTTAGAGTGCAATGTTCTGTTGTGAAGCCTTTGGTCCTGGCATTCATGTAGATGCTACTTGACACGCTCCAGCCACCTGAGCATCATTGCAGACAAAATATACCCCCTCATGGCAACAACACTTGTCGATGGCAGTGCCCCCCAGCAGGACAGTGCACTGTGTCAAGCCACAACAACTGCTTTGGAATGGGACAAATAGTTCAAGACGTCGACCTGGCCTCCAGATACATCAGATCCCAACCTGATCAAACATTTGAGGGCCGTTCTGGTACCCCAGAGGTACCCCCGATCCACGATGGCTGCTCCTTGGACCGGACTTGGCTCTTACCTGTCAAGGCATGGACACAGGACCTCTGGAGGGTGTTCTTTGGTGTCTGGCACCAGGGCGTTAGCTTCAGATCTTTTGAGTCCTATGGGTTGTGAGGTGGGGTACCAGTACATCCCATAGATGGACATGGTCTGCACTGGTGTTTAGGCAAGGGGAGCGTGTCAGGTGGCAACCACAGGAATGTCAGAGCCCCAAGGTTTCCCTAATAGAACATTGCACTGTAACAAGACGATCAATGTTGTTCACTTCACCTGTCAGTGGTTTCAATGTTTTGGCTGATCGGTGAAGTTAGTTAATGTGTGTATGAGTGACATATGTGGATTTCATATGTAACCCAGGTAAATCGTATGTAAACATTGTGGGAATGAAACGCAGCTTAAGTGTCAGCTGTGTGTGTATATGACACCTTTTTTGACTCGTCCAGAGATAGCAACTGCTCATCTTCCACTTTCTTCGTAAGCTTCTTGACCTGACACGCTCCTCATTGTGTTCTGGAAAATAACACGACTATAGAATACCTTCACTAATGAGCAGCAATAAATGGTTAGTGACCAACTGATACAAGCTGACACTGAAAACACAACACACACATAACTTCCAACCTACCTGCACCACAGATTTCAAGATGAGCGACAACATCGTCATCTAAGGAGAAGCTTGTTGAACGCTTCAAGATTAAGTTAGCACTTCCAAGCAGACGCTGAGCTCTTATGACTCTTATTTCCAAGAAAAATGAATTGAAGGAAACTGAATCACCACTGCTTTGACAGTATCTCACATCCTTTTCCCCATGTTTCTTCAATACAAATGTTTTAACCAGCAGATTGGATTTGTCATCAAATGTGTCATGAAGTCAGGCAGCGAGCCGCACACAGCTGACTGGACTTAACAGCTTCTGGAGCCTCGGGGTCACATCTGTCTCAGTCCATTTAGACAATGAATTAAATCTCTGCATTTCTCTCAGCTTTAATGGATGACTGTGTGTGAAGTAGTGTGTCAGACCCGGGCTTGTCAGGACACTGCTGAAAACCTTACTGCTGAATCTACAAGAGCTGATTCTATTGTTCGGAGTTACCTTGAGACTTAAGTAAAAAGTTATAAGTATATCATATTATATTATCACTGATAATAATCGGTTCAGCCAATATTAAAGGAGCAATAACAATAACCTGTCCAACAGATTGCCCCACAGCTGGAGGACGTTTTAGCGAACCTTGTGCATATTTCAGTGATTTAGAATGGTCTGTAACTCACTGCTGGTCTTGTCCCCTCAGGGCTACATGCGTCCTCTCAAACAGCCGGACAGTGGCTCCATAGTGGACCCTCTGCTGGTGGACGAGATGTTTTACCAGATCCCGGAAATCCTGGAGCACCATGAGCACTTCCTGGAGCAAGTCGCCAGCTGCGTCGGCCAATGGCACGACAGGCAGACTGTCGGACACCTCCTCATCCAATCTGTAAGTAGAGATGACGAGTTTCCTCTCCTCTTTAATGATAACAGAAATAATTCATGTATTCATTCTTGTGGGTTTGAATTTTACTAGTCGAATTTTCAGAGATGGAAACCAACTGTTTTACACTTCCGGAGGCGCAGTTTTAGTCTGACATGTAATGATCTCTCCTTTCCCTGATGTAAATCTTTAATCATGCACATGAGTACATTTAAAAAAGCCAATCAGAAACCTGGAAATCAGATTTCTCTAGCCCCCAACACCAATTATGGAAACTGGGGTTCTTGTTTACATGAAGTTTAAGAGAGCATGTTACTGTGGAAAGCCAACTGTGACCCAGTTACTTTAGCGTAGAGTTTTCATAGTGATTGATCTCTTCTTTGTGCTGCAGAAATGTATTCAGCAGGTGTTAGCATTGTTAGCTTGTGACATGTCACATGGAGGGTGTGAGCATGAGACAGTAGCAGTCTTCTCTTAATAGCAGCTGTTTTTAAAGCAATAAGACTGGTCGTGTGTGAGAAAGTCCTGGGGTATCCTAAACCTTGTGTTATTATTTGTGGTACATCCTCAAGCTAGAATCAACAGTAGCTAATGAACAGATATTTAGCCTACCTAAAAGTTCAACTCATTGTGTTCAAAGGATGCAGTGTACTTTGCTTCTCTGGCACAGTTTTACTGTTTGACTGTATATTTGTCTTTATTATCCCTGCAAGATAAGATAAGGACAGGAAACCCAATAAGGTCTGATAGCAGACTGTTATTCAGCTCTGTAAAACTGTGGTTTTTCCTGATTTAAAAAAAAAAAGTCAATATTCAAATGCAGTTGCAATTTTTATTATAAAACAGATTTTCTTTATTTTGAAGGTTAATTCCAAAACTTTTCTATGAATTTGTCATGAACTCATCTGATCCACTGTGGTGCAACAGTAAAGCAACTTGTACAGACATGACATATAAACAGTGTTGGAAAGTAGTTCAATTACTAGTTAAACTACAATTTGCACTGGTTAAGTACGTTCAAATCTCAGTAGCTTCTTTAGTAGTTAAGCACTTTGGGTCATTTGGTTTTTGTACTTCATAAACTACACATTCATGGTATTCTCATCATGTTTTTTGCTGTTTGATATGACACAGTGTCACAGCTTGTTGGCCACATTCATCATTTAATGACAGTCACCTGATATTTGAGTAAAATCACTTCCTATTTGCAACCAAGGTGTCTGCGATCAAGCATTATGAATTTCCTGGTTCTACCACAACCGTTGCTCTCTATCTTCACCTTAAAACTCATCCTCAGGCTGCCCTAGTCCCTAAACCAAATACACCTGCTCTTTACTCTTTAGACCTCACATGACCTCTACATTAGTTTTAAAATTGCACACTTGTTTCCAGTGCATTTTACACCCTGATGAAGACTCTCAAGCCACAGCGTGTCGGTTTATCCATGAATCAATAAAGGATTTTCAACTACAGTCAGAGAGACTCAGATGTGTTTTTGGACTGCCTGCCTGTACCATGGACTTTTACACTGAGTGAGCTGGCTAGTTGTTGTTTTTATCTTTATGTGGCTATTTGCCCTGTTCTTAAAGAGCACCAGATTTTTTTTAACAATGGATGTAGTGGAACTACTTGTAAAAATTAGTCTTACTTTGACAGGCAAAAGGTTTTTGAGAGCAGTTAAGATGTGGTTAAGTTACTTTTCATTGTAAAGTAGGTAGTAGTTTTAATATAGTTCCCCCAACACTGCAGTTAATTTATTTTTTCTGCAGAGCATGAATGAATACAATGTTTTTAAAGGCATTACTGACGGCAGAGAGGACTGAGGGGAAGCTGTTTTTATCAAGAGACCATCTATAGTTGGCAGCACTAGTTTAATATTTTGTTTTCCCGGTGACCCCTTGTCGACCCATTTAAAATTTCCCATGACCCGAGCGTGGCTCTCAACCTAGATTCTGAAGAACATTGCATTGGGCTAAATGTCAGGTTTCAGTCTTTGAGAATGAAAGAGTGAAGAACTTCTTATCTACATAAAGTCATAGATGAAGTATAGAAGAAGCACATGTTCCAGTTTCTTCATAGACAGACCGACAGACCAGAATGCAGTGTGGCTACAGCTTTTGTTTTTTATCAAGTGGGGAAAAACCCCTCATTCTCTTGCTATGTTAATGCTATTGTTATCCCTCTCAGCAGCTCACAGCTTGAATGAAACCGTTTCACAAACGCTCAGTGGAGACACAAAGTGTCACACAAGGACAATGTGGGAAATGTTGGAAAGCGATGACTGAATTAAGCAGATAAAGACGGCTGAGGAAAAGTTGCTGCACCAGAAAAATTAAAATTACTCAGCTTTATATCACTTAACACCTACAGAGATAAATTCACAGATTCATTATATGAACTGTTTAATGTTACATGTTGCTACTTTAGGGTTTCCCTTTAAAGAGATGAGGTAGAAAAACATAAGAGAGGGGGTTGTCTCTGCTTCACTGAAGCTGCTACAGATCCTTCACTGCTCACACCAGACCTCCCTCAGCACTCCCCCTCCCTTTCTGTCCGCTGCAGTTCTTAAAGCTGCAGCAGTTGCACACTGCTTCAGGCCTCGTTGGCGCAGTAGGCAGCGCGTCAGTCTCATAATCTGAAGGTCGTGAGTTCGAGCCTCACACGGGGCAGAATATTTTGCTCATATGTGTGCTGTCATAGTGGCAGATGTTTCAGCAGATTTATGGTTTGTCAGAAGTGTCAGCTTTGACTCATTAACAGCAGTAAAGGGAAATGTGAATAAGACATTACAATAGAGGTATTGGACAGCAGTGAATCGGTACTAAAATCATAAATCTCTCCTCTCTTTCTGCTCTTTGTGTGCCCTGTTATAAAAATTATTTCAAGAGCAGCCACTTCCCTCTCTCCTAAATAGATATACAGTATGGAATCTATTTTTATCTCCTCAAGCACCCTGAAGGAGGCCAACTGTATTTTATAAGTACCTTTGTGTCATATCTTGACTATAATGTTTTTTTATCCAGAGTCTGCAGCCCAAGTTTGAGATATTTTTGCAGCATTATTTGTGAGGGTTTAGCAGTTTTAGACTGCTGATATGCATTTGGATTGCACACTTTAAAAAATATGTACATGATCTTCACACATTGATGCAGACTGTATATTGTTCTAGTTAATACATAGCATTTAGAAAGTGAAAGTAATTTGGATTTGATTTGGTTTATTGGCAACATATCAGACTGGTGTTTTATGGATGTTAAAAGGCGTGGAGTGTTCAGTTTATTCATTCATAAAATCCTGCAACTTATGGTGACCCCATCCAAATCAACCAACATGGAGTACAGATGGCAGGAGTTACATAAGAAAATAAAACCTTAAAACCATAGATAAAAACATCAGAAACAACAAAACTATACGCCTTATTTACTCTGCTTTTATTGAGCAGAGTAAATAAGGAGTATGTTTGCTTTTATTACTTTTATTGAGTCCGTTCTTTCTTTTAACATTGTCTGATGATTTTGTAATCTGAGCCTTAAAGACAAGAACAAGATAAGTTGTGCTGCAAGATCACCAGTGTTACTTTTAATAACCTACAGCATCTATATGAAGAGAGGGTCACCTCTAAAGCTCTCAGCAACCCCTCCATGTTGAGTTTCAGAAACTTTCATCATGGTGGAGGTTTCGCCTCCCTAAATGTAGCACTAAGTGTTACAGATCGTCCTTTGTCCCGTCTGCTATCCTCTACCTTAACCAGCAGTGACCACTAATGTCCATGATTTACCCCTGACTGTGTGATACTGGATTCTGTCTGTTTTGTTGTACTCTTGACTACTGTCAAGAGTACAACAAACTCACCCCCCCCACCCCCCAAAGTTTTACCTTACCTTGCCTTAACAAAAACTTTTTTTTAAATTAAACAATATGATTGAAAACTACATTAAAGATAAATGACACTAAAATAGATTTGTATGTTTCAGCAACTAAAAACTGTCAAGGTCCAATATATCATAGACACCCAACAACATTGCACCCTAAAATACAGTATTTCCTTGACATTGTTCAGAGTGCAAACATCAAAGGGTTAAAAAGTATAACATAAAACAATGTATTAACCTACCTGCATTACTTTTGGGTTGCCTAGTAGCAGCTATTGTAAAATAATCTTCCCCTTGAAGGTAAAAAGCTTTGACACTTTCTTAATTAAAGTTAAGAGTAGACCGGTCAATAATATATTTAAGAGCTGCTGGAAAAGAACATTAAGTTTCATCTTTTGTACTAAATCTGGAAAGACTGCTCCTCGTTGTGACTAATCCTCTCTTTGTCCTTAGATGTTATTTCTCTGTTCCTCCAAGACTGAGAGGACAGGACACTGGGAGATGGATGAGAAAGGAGAAACGCAGGGTCAGGTTGTTTTATGAAAGGGTAGAAAGCCAATTACTCTCTGACGTTCAATACACATTGTGCCTTATGTCTGTTAGCACTCTCTATCTGTTTGTACCTCCACTTTATTTATGCCTGTTTTTTTAGCTTTCAGTCGCTCTCTGTCCCCTGCCCTGAGAAAAGAAATCAGGTCGGGGTGAATCACCCGTGTGTGTTTGAAGGAGTGTAAAATCTATTCTGTTGTAACGCCAGACAAAGCGAAAACCCACTTACACCAAGGTGTCGCTGATGATCTGTCTGATTAAAGCCCTCTTCTGCTGATAGTAGGATTTAATTACACTGTGATAAACACAACATATACTGAACGTTAGCTGTTGAGCCCCTACAATTAGCTGTAAGTGTGTATCCTACAGTGTAGACTATAATAGAGTAGAATATATCTTTATTGTTCACTATGGGTAGAAATTTGTCTGTGGCTCAGCAAACACAAAAGACAACATTGTAAAAAGCAGACAAATAGTCACATGAAGTTATTGCAAAACACATTACATCAGCTTGTCGTCTGTCTGTGGTTTAAAACTCATCAGTCACTTTGTTGAGATAAGGATACTGACTGCACTTGGGATGAAGGACTTCTTAAAAACATTTGTAGTTGCCAGAGGGACTCTATAGCGCCTCCCGGAGCTCAAGAGCTCAAATTGGCTGAAGAGAGGATGGGAACTATCTGCCAAGATTCTCCTCGCTTTCTTCCTTGTCCCCTCTCTGAAGAGTCGGGTCAAGGGCTTTTGTGGCCTGCCAACTATTTTACTATTTTTTTTAAATAGTTGTTTTTTGTTTTGTTTTTTTGATTATCCATGTAAAGTAAAAAAAAAAAAAGTGAAAGAATATCCAAGTCATAGCATGATGATTTTGTTCAATCAACAGTGGTTGATTTATTCAATTTTCTATATTTTTCAATCCACACAGTCAGGCGATTGACAGTTGAAATATACGTCTTCATGTATACCTCTTTTATACACGTCTCACACATTAAACGAGGGAGGTTGCCCTGGAGCAGCTAATGTGTTCGGTGTCTTGCTCACAGGTACCTTGGCAGTGTCCAGGAGGGAACTGGCACCTCTCTAGCAGCCATTCCGCACTCCAAACTTGGGTCTCTACATGGACTAAGATTGGCAACCTTCCTGTTCCCAAGCCAAATCCCCACAGACTGAGCTAGTGCCCTCTATTTTCTGTCAATGTTCTTCTTTACTTAAAATATCTCTCAAAATTAAATAAAGGCATTATTCCACAGTGATGACCTTTTGTTTTACTAACTGAGCTGTGGTTTGAACTATGGGCGAAATAAAACTGCACTGATCTCTACTTGCTACAAAAAAGTATGTCATCAGCTTAATGTTGAACATGCTGGTGTCACGAAAAAGTCAGAACATAGTAACTTAAATGTCTTCTTCTTCTTCTTCTTCTTCTTCTTCTTCTTCCTCTTCTCCCTCTTTTCCCCAGTTCTCCAAAGAGGCTCTTGCTAATATGTATTCCGCGTACATCGACAACTTTCTCAACGCCAAAGATGCTGTGAGGATTGCCAAGGAGGCCAAGCCAGCGTTTCACAAGTTTCTGGAGGTGAGTGTTGGACTGAGTCACAGGATGTCCTGTTTTGTCTTAGCAGCTGCTCTTGTGTGTTTCTTTGGAAAAGTAGAAACAGGTCGAGAAAAATGTCCCTAGTCTGGAGGAAAGAGCTTTTAGAGCCTGAACAGTACTTTGTCATTGTAAGGTTTGTGTATATGTTAATGTGCGTGTGTGCTTCCTGTCTTGTTCCTGCTGTTTGTCCATGCCGGTATTCCCATGAGTTTTTTGTACTTGAAAGAGACACTTGATTGTTCTTGCCCTACAGCTACAGGACTTCAGGATACAGTTTGTGAATTGAGAGTTGTGTGTTAAGTCATGATTGTTTCTAAAAAGATTTAACACTCTTGATCAAAGTGGATAGCATCTACCTGTCATTAAAATTCAGGCTTAAAATTCTAATATTCTCATTTCTATATCAGATTGTTGTGAGGGATTGTTGTCTACTCAGGAGATCTGGAGGATCCAAAATGTTCTCACAACGTCAAAAACCACTGAAACTGATTTTCTCACTCAGTAAATCTAGCCTCATCTCTCTGGGTCACTCTTTTTGCTGGAACTGCAACTAAGGACAAATTATTGCCTGCGAAATCTTCTACAAACCATCTTTTTAAACCAATTCAACCAGTTAATCCGACTTAGAAACCCAGAGATATTTGAGCAATATGTCCAGTTAAATTTGGTAGACCACTCCGAAGCTGCGGTGTGCCACCAGATATAAATGTATGGGGAAAACAGCACCAGTTGGCTCCACGAACAAGAGCTCTGATGCAAAAATGTAATCAGGCACCACAGAAACCTGTCATGTCCTCGTCCTATTCTCAGTTTTCAACCACTGAGAGCTTCATGCCAGAGTGTGTTTTGACAGTGGAACCACTGCACCATCTTGTGGTGGAGTTGTGAAGTGCAACACTGAGCTTATTTAAAAGATAATGTTCTCACCCTCTCTTACATCCATGCTTTGTCTCCATCTTCCTTCCCTCCTTCAGCAAAACATGCGTGAGAACAAGGAGAAGCAGGCTCTGGGTGATCTGATGATTAAACCGGTCCAGAGGATTCCTCGATATGAGCTGCTGGTGAAGGTGAATTATCTCAAAACGTTACTGCCAACTTTCTGTGTACTGCAAGTAGCTTCATCCTGTGTTTAGTCATGTAAAGGGAGATTAATTTAGCTGTGTTGTTTTGCTCAAGGACCTGCTCAAGCACACCCCAGAGGATCACCCGGACCACCCGTACTTACTGGACGCCCAGAGGGACATCAAGAGATTGGCTGAGAAGATCAATAAGGGCCGTCGCTCCGCTGAGGAGGCAGAGAGGGAGACGAGGGTCATCCAAGAGATCGAGGCACACATAGAAGGAGTTGAACACGTGAGATATACTTTATACTATGAAGATATACCTCTGTTTATAGCTGATGTTTGCCTTTTTAACTTAAGGGCTGCTTTCGTTGTAGATTATTAAAGAGTTATATTTATGGTATGAAGTGATGATCACATCTCTCTGCATATGTGTGTGTTTATGTTAGATTCTGAACCCCCAGAGGAAGTTCTTGAGACAGGAAATGGTCATGGAAGCGGTAAGAAGTACTTTCTAATATGACAAATGTTTGTGGCATAGCAAGGAATGTAAAATATGTAAACGTAATAGATATGATTTAAGCAAACGCTTATATAAATATAGTTATGTATTTAAACTTTTATGGTTATATGGATGACCCAGAGACTTTCTGAGCTCTTCCTCTCTCCTTTCTCTCTCTGCAGAAGACAGTTGGTGGAAAGAAAGACCGTTCTCTCTTCCTCTTCAGTGATCTGATCATCTGCACCACTCTCAAGAGGAAGTCTGGCTCGTTAAGACGTAGCTCCATGAGCCTGTGAGCGACACACACACATACACACACTAAGATAGTTTCCAAACCGCACTGCCCCCTGGTGTTTTCAGGCTGTGTTTTCTACAATGCTTGACAAAACTCTTCATCACTTCTCTCTTTTGCCACCCTTTTTCTGCTCCTCTCTCCCTCTCAGATACTCTGCTGCGAGTGTGATTGATACTTCCAGTAAATATAAGTTCCTGTGGAAGCTTCCCCTGGAGGAGGTGGAGGTTGTGAAAAGTAAGGCTCCATCTTTAGATCACACACTGCTGCTGGTGGCAGGAAACACGCAGGCAACAGACATCCTGTGGTTTTAAGTTTTGCTAGAGATGAATGAGGCTCATGACTGTGTAATCCTGTGAATCACCAGCGGCAAGATGACGTGTCTTATCAATTTATGTCTGCAAAAACAAAGAATAAAGACACATTTTGAGATAAAGCTGTCCTCTTAAAATGTTACCTATCAGGCAGCCACACTGTTGCCTGATTCATCAATATTGAAGCGAGATATTACAGTTTTTACGCCTCCATTTTGGTGATAGTCATGGACAGAGGGATGTCAGTCAGTATGTCCCATTCATGAACACAATACCTCAAGAGCACCTTAAGGAATTTGACACAAACGTCCATGTGGATTTAGCAATGAACTGATTTCATTTCGGTGGTCAAAGGTCAGGGTCACTGTGACCTCATCCGTCTCATTCTTGTGAAAGCAATATCTTAAAAATTCCTTGAGGGATTTTCTCTAAATTTGGCACTAACGTCCATTCAGACTCACCTATAAAATCAATAGATTTTAGTGGTTAAAGGTCAAGGTAACTGTGACCTTACATCCATTTCATTCTTATGAATCTGATATCTCAGGAACACCTCAAGGAAATTTCCTTAATTTTGGCACAAACCTCCACTTGTACTTGAATTGATTAGAATTTGATGGTCAAACATCACTGTGACCTCACAGAACTTGTTTTTGGCCATAACTCAAGAATTCATTTGCCGATAATGTCAAGATTTCACACAAAAACTAAAAGATTTCAATGATGAAGTTATGACATTTATATCCATCGTCAGCTGTCATGGCTGCATATGAGTCTGGACAGACATGGATGTAAACTGTAGCTACAACTTGACTGGTTTGCAGAGGCATATAAGGGCAAAGCGGTAATTCTAGTTTCTTGTGATGCAGTTTAGTTTATAAATGCTTTAATTGAAAACATCTGCTTCAGGCTCCACTCAGGCAACAAACAAAGAGAGCATCCAAAAGATGATCAGTCGATTAGATGAGGATCTCAGCACTCTGGGTCAGATCAGCAAACTCTCTGAGACCCTCAGCTTCCCACATCAGGTAATGTGCACCAACACGCACACATACAAAAAGCAGCCACATGTTTAACTGCACTGTCATGTCTTGTTTTGTCTTCACCCTCCCTCCTCCTCTCTTTCTATCTGTCTTTGTTTAATATTGTTGTCTACGATGTGTTAAAACATCTAATGAATTTGGTCTTTCTCTTGTTGTTTCCGCCTCTCTCAGTCCCTCGATGAGGTAATAAAGGATCTAATGGCGTCGGTGCACAGGGAGCTGTCAGAGAAGCAGTCTCTGGCCTTCAGTATGACCTTTCTTCCCACAAAGCTGGAGTTCACCACTGCCTCCGCAGAGAGCAGCTTCGTCTTTGAGTTTACCTCCCCCGACACTCGCTCCAACTTTGAACAGGCCTTTGAAGACGCCAAGAAGAAGCTGGGTCAGTGGAAAAGCTAAACCTTATTTACTGTACT
The DNA here is from genome assembly GCF_011397635.1 of Epinephelus fuscoguttatus. NCBI lineage: Eukaryota > Metazoa > Chordata > Actinopteri > Perciformes > Serranidae > Epinephelus > Epinephelus fuscoguttatus. The sequence goes on from NC_064756.1 coordinate 18,322,870, forward strand.
GTAGCTTGTTAGATACAGTTTTCTCAGACTTCTTCAGACAAAAATGTGTTTAAATAATTAGAATTTAGATATGAGTGTTATATTATCGTTAATGATTGTGACTAGGATTCATTAGCCTTAGAGCTACTTTATTTCAGTGGCTCTAATTGTCAGTGTCATTGTGTTTAGCAATGAATAAGGACCAGTGGGACCCAGAGTTTCTGAAGGCCATTCCTATAATGAAGACACGAAGCGGAATGCAGGTGAGAGCAGCAGCGAATAATTAACGTATAATCTGTGTGTATATAGATGATTTATGTAGACAGGCACTCTTTACAGATGTACAAAAGTCATGTCCACTCATTCATTGTTGTATGTCTCCAGTTTTCGTGTGCCTCCCCCAGCCACAGTTGTCCTGACAGTGGCTGTGAGGTGTGGGTGTGTAACAGCGATGGATACGTGGGGCAGGTGAGAATTTATGAACCAATCAGCAGAGGCGATCACTTTATTCCACATGCTTTCTGGGGGAGAAAAATTGACTTGTAGTTTGACTAATGCGATGAGAATGTTTTCTCTCTCCAGGTGTGTCTGTTGAACATCAAAGATGAGCCCACAGTTGAGGCCTGTATTGCTGTCTGCTCAGCGAGGATCATATGTATTGCTGCGGTGCCAGGACTGAAGGGAAGGTCAGTACCACCACCAGCACTCCCCCCACCTAGACACACTTTTCATTTATATTCTGCGCCATTAACAAATCTCTTCACTTCAAAGGGAGCGTGGATCAGAGCCCACCCTGGCCACTTCCACTGGAGCACCTGGTCACACGCAGCAGCAGCTCCATATATCCATCTCTCATTCATCTCTGGAGCTGACGGAGCAGCCAACAGGTTGGTCCATGAAGATTTTACAGCACGTCAAGCAGCAACAGCTTGTGTTAACTGTCAGCTGCTATAGTACAATCCTTTGTTATTCTAATTTTATGAACTGCACATACTTGTATTCTGTTTGTACTGCAGTTTTCTGTTATATTTTCACTGATTGTTTCCAGGACCAGGAGCAGAGCTTGTTCCATTTGACAGCGATGACACTGATGACGAGGATTCACCCAGCCCTTCCTCCACTCTACAGAGTCAGGCCAGTCACTCCACCATATCATCCAGCTATGGCAGTGAGTAAAACAACACTCCAGTCACACACACACTTCCTGTATACACTCTATATACTTATACTCTCTCTCATGTACACCCCCTCTGAAGATGACGAGGGTCCAGGCTCCAAGGACATGGCTACAGAGACCACCAGCAGTGAGGAGGAGCAGGAGTTCCCGGTGGCAAGTTCTTACGGAGCTCCGGGGATGCTAGGGGTTGGCGGGGGAAGTCGCGCCCACACAGAGAGCCCCATGGATGGCCGCGCCATGCGCCGCTCCTCCCGGGGCTCGTTTACCAGGGCGAGCCTGGAGGACCTGCTTAGCATTGACCCAGAGGCCTACCAGAGCTCAGTGTGGCTGGGTACAGAGGATGGATGGTGGGTGATGCACACACACACACACACACACACACACACACACACACACACGCAGGCAGACACCTTCAGTACAAATAAAAACTTGGACAAAACAACAATCCTTCTCACAAATGAACAATTTGTTTTTCTGTTTTTCCATAGAAATAGCTTCCGTGCTTGTTGGTGCACTGATTTAATCACCTAATCTCCTGTATTGCTTCTGTTTCTCTCAGCATCCACGTGTACCAGTCCTCGGACAACATCCGTAACCGTAAGAACAGCATGAAGATGCAACACTCAGCTTCCATCCTCTGTATACTGTGAGTTTATTTCTTTTCCATGGCTTTGGCTTTAAAATGAAAAATGATACTGTAATTTATGCTGTATGAGACAATTAGAAATGATGAGTGATAGAGACGGGATGGAAAGCCATTTGATGCAGCTGGGTTTAAATGCACTGTCAGGTTTGTCTCCTGTAGGCCTTCGTCTCAACTTTATTGTTTCTGCTACATGTATATTTTCATGTCGAGCATAATTTTGGAAATCCCTGCTTTTCTTCTTCTTCATTCAGGTATTTGGACAACAAAGTGTTTGTGTCCTTGGCCAATGGAGAGGTGATTGTTTACCAGAGAGAAGCAGGTAAGAGGCATGTGAAGTGAATTGGGTTGTTTATGGCTCCTTCTGATTTAGTTTCTGTGGTAGCTGAAGCTTGTTTCCTTTCTGCACTGCAACATTTTGATCAATGTGCTCCACACAGCCATGCTAGTCTGCACCCCTTGAGAGTGCTGAAATGATGTTACCTGTTTCAAAAATGATCCTGCTGCTTCCATCCACATGACTTAAACATTAAACATGCAACATCCCCTTAATCTCAATCTGCAGGTAGTTTCTGGGACCCTCAGTCTTCTCAGACGTTAGTTTTGGGCACACCCAGTAGCCCTGTCACCAAAATGGTTCCTGTGGGAGGAAAGCTTTGGTGCGGCTCACAGAACAGAGTCCTTATTATCAACACAACTACACTGGTACAAGAGGTAAGTGGATGGATGTATATGTACAGGTGAATAAATGATGTGGCAGACAGATCAGGCGTTTTATGTGACACCTCTTCTCTCCCTCTCAGCACTGGTTCCAGGTGGGCACAGACAGCAGTCGGTGCGTGACTTGCATGGTGGCGTACGGTCAGGGTGTGTGGTTGGCGTTGCAGGGCAGTGCGCAGGTTAAACTGTATCACGCTCAGACCTTAGAGAGCCTGACAGAGGTGGATGTGGCGCCTGCTGTGCATAAGATGCTTGCAGGTAAATACATAGAAGATTTATGAAACAGAAACAGGTTTTTAGAGTGACATAAATGTGTATGCATATTATTTTATACTGGGTAGCAGCTCATACGCAGGAATTTTTTTATTTCAATACACTCTTTTTTTCCATTCAGGTGCAGATGCGATCATCAGACAGCACAAGGCTGCCTGTTTGAGAATCACGGCATTGCTGGCGTGTAAGGATCTGCTGTGGATCGGCACCAGTGCAGGTAAAACACACTTTTTAGCCAAAGTCTAAAAATACCTGACAATTAAACTGAATTACAATTTTTATTTCTCGTAATTATTACTTGAGAATTCGCAGTTCAAATGTTTGGGAACAAAGTCAGATGCTAGACGTAATATTTAGTGTTTTTTCAGTGGTAGAATTTTGGAATTTTACATCAATCATTATTCGTCAGATTAAAAAAGAAAGCACATTTTAAGATGGTGTTCTTGTTCAGGGGTGGTCCTTACACTGGTGATCCCAGCGGTGAGCTCAGGAACTAGTGCTGGGACACTAAAATCTCCCCTGGTGCCAATGGGCTCGGCTCACGGACATACGGGCCACGTTCGATTCCTGACATCAATCGAGCTACCGGAAGGGTTCGACATGAATTTCCCTCCTATGACAGCTGACTCCACAGGTAGTTTGAAGGGTGTTTTTTGTGCAGCTTTGTCCACATCCGCAGCAGAAAAACTTTCACTTTCACTGCCCTCTTTTGACTTTTAATCCCTACCTTCTAGGCAGCCAGTCCCAGAGCGGCAGCACAGTTGACAAGAACCTCCAAAGGCGTGACTCCGCGCGTCGCAGAGCCTCTGCCCACATCCCCTCTAAAACCAACCATCTAGTCATTTCCGGCGGCGACGGCTATGAAGACTTCAGACTGACCAATAGCAGTGAAACAGTCGGACGGGATGACAGTACCAACCATCTGTTGCTTTGGAAGGTCTGAGACAATCGACCCCGATTTGAACAACCTGCCCTAACCTCCCTCTAGCTGAGAACAGCGCACAAGCTCCTGACCCCCCACCCCCCCATCGGACTCCTCACTCTTTGGTGTTGTTTTGGTCTTCTGCTCAGTCCACCAGTCTCTATGTGCATAATATGGCTGTCGACTTGCTCCTGGGCTTACTAATGAATATGATCACTTCAAAGACAGTTTTCTTGTGTTAATGTTTCCGATGGTGTGCGTTGTTCCTCACTGAGTGCTGTCCGTGCGTGTGTATTTTCGTTTTTTCGGCATCTGCGAGTATTGTCTAGAAAAGCCTCTTTAAACTCGAGTCTTTATTGAAGGAGACAGAAGAGGACGGAGAAGGGGAAATGAAGCTTTCATACATGGATCAATGCTTAGATTGATGAGTGAAGGAGTGAAAGACAGAAGAGGACTTGGACTCTGTCGTTGCACAGGATGTTGAAAAGAGGACATTCAAGTCAAGCATGTACTTTGACATTTTCTCTGTTTTTCTGGACTCGGACATCAACCCTTTACTCCATCGTCACTTCATCTTAGCATGAACTGCAGACAAAATGCCTCCTGGTGGTCAGAGGTAAATGTCATGTAAGAATATATGAATGGAAACTAAGTAAAAAGTACCACCACAGACTGTAGTTTGATGGATATTCTGAATTTGTGCTCATTTCCGCAGCTAGAAGAGAGGTTCTGTTGACGTCTGTGAGCTTTTAAAGGAGTGAAAGACAAAGGTATCCTTGTCGTCTGGACAGCCGGGTTGTAATAAATCCACTCCACGATCATTGCTTTTAGATGAGAGACTGCTAAAATCATCTTTTCTCCTGCAGAGAGAAAGTGAATAGCATTAAAGTGCAATATGTGGCAAGGGTATCTATCAAGACACATGCACACAGTCACACACATTAATGCACAGCCTTCACTCACTGAATCGTTAGACATTTGTGAAAAACATAAATGCATGTTTTCCGCAGATAATCACTTTGTATCTGATTTTTCTTATTTAATTTTTGCCATCAGTTTAAGATGACATGAACGTAGATGATGCCCGCTACTGGAGTAGAGAAAGAAGTGCATTGGAGACATTCCTCCTTGACATGACTATGCCAAAGCCTTGTATGTGTTAGACATTATGGGATCTGAAAAGATTTCCTTTGCCATGAACTGTCAGTTTGTTTAGCGGAAATCAGGAGCCGATGTTAACTGACTTCCACGATGCCAGGTTGTGGTAGCAGATAATGATAGTTATGTACAGTATTTATGGTTTTGATTTTAGCGCCTTCTTTTACAGCACTTAATTTATAGAAGATGTAGCTTTCACATTTTGTTTTTGAGTTGAAGAACAAAGAGGCCCTGGCTTGATTAGCAGAAGAGATAAAGGGGAGTAGTTTGGTCCGGGCAGATTGAGATACACAGCAGGGGTGTAGCGACACAGTCCACTTGTGGTGTGGTACGATACACAATACAGGGTTCTTGTTTCAGGGCTGTATGATTACATAAATTTGGAGAAATAAATCCAGAAAGGTGAAGGTCTTGGCAAAACATCTCCACTCATCTATCAGCCAAAAGACGCAGACTGCAAAACAATCCCAAAATTCCCTTTACATCGTCCCTGAACGCAGCTCAGAGAATCACCCTGTCACCTGTTTGTGTGGCGAATGCAAAGTTTTGCCTAATATTTGAGTTTTGGGGGGGGTATAGTGGCATTCTGTGTCACAGGAAATACAGTGCCAACATGTATTGTTACACCCCTAATGCATAAACACTGATTCAACTATTGATGGTTGGAGAAGAAGATGCATGTGGTTTGTTTGTGAGACGAGAGAGTACCCAAGATACAGAGTAGGTCAGAAGGACAAATGCTGAGCACCTGCACGTGCCTTCAGAAGGCTAAAAGTTAAGCCATTTAACACACACATACACACAGCATAAAAAGTCAGCTTTCCCTGGCACAACGGCAGATGTCTGAGGGAAGTCAAGGGTAACACTGACTTGCCCTTGCGCACACTCACACGTTAGCCTCAGGCTTTGGGGGTTAAGCAGCGATTGTCTTTGATCCCTCCAAGCCCAGAAAACCGCACTGCACTTTGCCAGCCATCTGGGCCCTTCACATCAGCTTTCACCGCAACTCACCGAACACACTCACATTAGGTTAACTCTTCCACTGCCAGAGCAGCTAACGGCTAAGAGGATTAGTGGTTATTGTGATAGCTGCTAACTAGCTAGTGAGCTTGTTGCCTCTGTGAGTGTGAAGGCCTATGTGTGTGTGTGTGTGTGTGTGTGTGTGTGTGTGTGTGCTCTTAAATAGAATAAAAAGGAGCTTGTTTGTGATTTCCACCCCACAATTGAGGCAAAGTTACAGCTAGCTTGCGTTAGCATGTGGAGAATACAGCAGAGGAATGTTAGCAAACGTTACAGGACTAATTCCACATTTCGTGAATTGCATTCATTCAGCATTTTGTCAAACGTTAGGTGAAAAGACTGACACCACTGTTATGTCTGTATGAAACTACAGCCAGCAGCCAGTTAGCTTAGCTTAGCATGAAGCCTGGAAACAAGGGGAAACAGGTAACCTGGTTCTAAAGGTACAGAAAAATGTCCCTAAATGCCACAAAGCCAGCGGTCCTCAACCTTTTTCGCTGTCACCAACCAACTTTCAGACCTCAGGGACCTCAATCTAAAAAGATTTTGGCTGTTAGATGTGATTATGACAAGAATTTTATGGCTGTCAACTATGGTGGAGTCACTCTTAAGACTCTTACTCCATTGGGCCCACTTCTATAGTGAAATAAATAGTAAAAAATTAAACTATTTCACTTTTTTCTGGTGGGGCCACTGTTTGTTTGTTTTACCTTTCCAGTTGTTTGCATTTTCCAGTCTTTGTGCTTAACTAAGCTAAGCTAAGCTAAGCTAACTCGCTGCTGGTTATAGTTCAATATTTACAATAGGCTACAGACGTGAGAGTAATGTCAATCCTCTCCTCTGGGCTAACTTTAAGCAAAGTGAATAAGAGTATTTTGAGTGTTCAGTTTTTCCTTTAATGTCCTCTGATGTTATAGCAGCAAATATTATGTGTTTTTTATGTTCTGTATGATTCACAACAAGGTCGATTTTGTGTTCTCAGTGCCAACAGCTGCTAAGTCATCCATGAAAATGCTGTAATGCTGTATATCTATGCTGACTGTAGAGCAAAGGAGAGCTCCCTGCAGAATGGAGTTAGTGAAACAGTGAAAAGTTTGATGTGTTTAGAGGAACATCTGTGTGCTTTCTCCGCTGGTACCAGCGCTCTTGGAGCAGCGTTTTTAAAACTGTGAGCTGGGCAGCCAAAAAAAAAAAAAAAAAGGTCACAGCCCCTCGATGGTGGGTCACCACTTAGCCTACTATCCTGGGCTGAAACCGCTGCCGTGGTTGGAGTCAAGAGTTAGTAGATTGTATTTAAAATAAAAAAAATGCCTTAAGAGTAAACTTTTACGTTTCTTTGGTGGTACATTAGTATTAGCGACTGAATAATCCTATTTTTAGCAGTATCATTTAGGCACACAAACACACCGCCTCGTAGATATGAAGTAAAACTTGATGCTAAATTGACCAGGATTGAGAAAATGAAGCAGAACATTTACACTTATTTTTCACCATCACTTCAAACTCATCCTATCGTCACTGTAACTCTCAGCAAACTTGTAAGTAACCTCCTCATGCCCGTATGTGAAAGAAGTCTTTATTGTTGTAAATACTGGTATATATTGCCTTTTTTTCTGTAAATAGTGCACCCACGGTCCTCAATTGTTGATATGAATCTAATGGCATATTTTTATATATTTGTGTAAGGTTTGTTTTTGTTTGTATTTTTCCCCCCCTCCACCTCTCTGGCATGCGCTGTCAGTGACGTTTAAATTATAACTGTCTTAGATCTTTCGTAAAGAAGACGAGATGAGAAGCGATGGGAAATGACGAGTGTAGGCATTGATGTTTTCACTGGTAGCGACGCTAGCTCCGTTTGCCTTGTTACAATCGGACGTCTACAGGAAGGAAAACAACCTGGTCGCAACTTTGTGTATCTCTGGCTCTGGTTTCAGTTGTCATGGTTACAGTCTATCAGAGTTACTTCCTGTATGTAGCTGTTCTTGTTATGTCACTGTGGGTTCCTCTTTGTAATTAAATCAGTTCACTGGTGCCAGTTTGTGCCTGTTCTTTATTTAACCGGTGACTTATTTAAATGATTTTATTTGCTGAGTAACTCAACATAACAGAAACATAGATAAGGTGTCAAAGTATACATGCCATACAATAGCACTGGTAACCTATTTGGGTTTCTGAAAACTGGGCTGAGGGCTGTTATCTGGGATTCTGAAACCAGGTTATGATGTTTACATGCACAAAACATATCCTGGATACTCCAGAAAAGAGATTACAAAGTGGTCCAGCCAAGATTTCTCTGTAGTCATTAGTTCAAGGTCCACACAGTTTAATAAATTTGACATCATACTTGTGTTTGGCCATGTTGTTGAGCTAGTTTGCTGTCTCTGTCAAGTGGCTGTCAGTTAGTTGCTCACTCTCCAACGGGAAACGGTACTTCAAAATAGAAATTATGTGTTGTAAATTCACTGTACTCCAAAACAAGGTGTGTTTTTTACAAACTGCACGTGGGTAACCTGGAGAATGAACTGCCCCAAAACACCTTCATAACCAGAATACTATTGTGTCAATCAATCAGACAATCAACAGAAAATGGATCAGCAACAATTTTGATAATTTGTTTAGTTAATTATAAAAGTTTCTAAGCAAAATAATGAGAAAAAAAAGCTGTTCCAGCTTCTTAAATGCTCAGATTGGCTGCTTTGTGTTAAATGACCAAAAACTGAAAAACTCTTGGTTTCAGTCTGAGTAGACAAGCAAATTGCAACATCACCTTGGGCTCTTGGTATTTCTCACAAGTTTCAGAATGACAGGTTAGCTGAGTAGAGGCCATCTAATAAAGATGTTTCTCTTCTTTCTTTCGTTAGCTAGAGTTTCCTTATCTTATGTTTTGAAACAACATGACATCCAAAGATGTATGGCTTGAATCAACCTGTTACCTCTTCGTCTCCAGTGGCGCCCCCAGAACGTTTTCATGGGAGTGATCAAATGGGGCTCCATAAAATCTTGGAGGGTGGCACACCAAAAGCAAAAGCTGTAACTGACTTTCAAGAGTGTATTGGCTAGTTGAAGACTGTCAATATGGAGAGTTAGGGAATTACATACTGATACACTAAGGTCAGTGGTTCCCAACTGATGGGTCAGTGGTCCAAAAGTGGACGAGACAGTGAATTTCCAGCACAAGCTTTTATCTTGAGGTGCTGTTTCATGCTGTACAGTGAGTGAATAACCGACAGCTACTTTACAGAGACAGCAAAGTAGCCCAACAACACGGCCAAATGCAAGGATTATGTTGAATATATTAAACTTTGTAGACCTTGAAGTAATAACTAAGGACAAATCTGCCCTCCTGGCTGGACCAGTTTGGAACCACTGACTTAGGTTTATCATTTTTACAGTTAATGTCAGCCCACTCAAGTTTAGGGGAGACTCATGGGTGCCCATTGAACCCATTTTCATTCATGGCGTGAATGTCTAAAAGGACTCCTTTGAAAATGGCCATGCTAGTTGTTGCCTCACCAATATTTAGCCTGATTTGGAGCGCTATTTAACCCACTTCTGAACAAGCTGTGCCAACGTGGTTGGTACCAATGGATGCTTTAGGTTGTCTAGTTCAACAAGATACCACTTCCTTGGTAGGTAAAATGAGTGTGCCACAGCCTCTTGAAGACAGAAATATCGACCTCTAATTGTTTTCGCCACGGGAGGCCAGTGAGGAGACAGGCAATTGTCTCAGGGAATCCCCACTGCCACTGTTCATTTTGAGCCATGATAGTTCCACTCTCTGTCTTTTACTGTAACAATAAATACATCGATAGCCTAGAAAATAAATAAGAGATAAAACCACCCCTCCTGCAGACATCGGGCCTCAACACAAAGTTACCACTGTGTTTTTTTACTGGCACACTTCAGTGTCACTCCACTGTTCCTTTTACTTTAACCCACTGACCCACAATGAAGTGTATTGTGATATGATAGCCCTGCAGTAAATAGAGGAAAACTGCATGAATGCAGGCCATTCAGGGCACACACAAATACAAATGCTGCCCCTTCCCCCCTCATGAACACACACTTCGCATCCCCACACACAGTATTCAAATTAGGCATTAAACAGTGAAGATCTGTGTGATGAATGAAAGACAGTAAAGACAGCAGCACAGAGATTCAGTTGTGTCATCAGAATGACTGACTGAAATTGTGAGTCATTGAATCACACTGATTCACTGGCTCATCCCAGCGGAAGAATGTGGGCTGGTGGAAATCTCCTTCATTCACTGATATCAGATCTTACAATAATATGTGTGTGTGTTTTGAAAAGCTCATTTTTTTAGTCTTGCATAGTGCTGAAAGTGTCAGACAGGAGTCACTCCTCAGACTCATGCTTTTGTCAGCTGCTTTGAAGGTGCATTAACCTGATATGGGAGCACTGGGACATATTGTACAGTTAAAGTTTAACATGTACATACACGTTAGTGATGATATGTACGGGTCCATAGACAAAATTAACTATCCACAGGACTGAAGTTGGATAAAATAATCTGCTGACTAGGCAGAGAGAAAATACACTCACCAGCCACTTTATTAGGTACACCTTACTCATACCAGGTTGGACTCCGTTTGCTTTCAGAGCTGCCTTAATTCTTCATGGCATAGATTCAACAAGGTGCTGGAAACATTCCTCAGAGATGTTGGTCCATATTGATATGATAGCATCACACAGTTGCTGCAGATTTGTCGGCTGCACATCCATGATGTGAATCTCCCGTTCCACCACATCCCAAAGGTGCTCTATTGGACTGAGATCTGGTGACTGTGGAGGCCATTGGAGTACAATGAACTCATTGTCATGTTCAAGAAACCAGTTTGAGATGATTTGAGCATTGTGACATGGTGCGTTATCCTGCTGGAAGTAGCCATCAGAAGATGGGTACACTGTGGTCATAAAGGGATGGACACAGTCAGCAACAATACTCAGGTAGGCTGTGGTGTTTAAACCATGCTCAGTTGGTACTAAGGGGCCCAAAGTGTGCAAAGAAAATATCCCCCACACCATTACACCACCAGCAGCAGCCTGAACCGTTGATACAATGTAGGATGGATCCATGATCCAACTCCACTTACCTGTGCACACAGCTGCTTCTCATCAGCACTCCCTGCATATAAGCTGCTGCCTTTCCCTCAGTACCAGATTGTTCCTCCTGATTCGTCGGTCCTAGCTACATCGGTCTTCATTCAACTACCAGCCTCACCAGAGACCCACCTGCCCTTTTAAGTAGTTGCATATCTGTGTAAGCAATAAAGGTCATTGCCAACTGTCTGCCTGCCTCTCTGAGTGCTGCATTTGGGTACAATCACACTTGTGACATCTGTTGTCCAGTTTTGGTGAGCCTGTGTGAACTGTAGCCTCAGTTTCCTGTTGTTAGCTGACAGGAGTGGCACCTGGTGTGGTCTTCTGCTGCTGTAGCCCATCTGCTTCAAGGTTGGACGTGTTGTTGACTCAGAGATGGTCTTCTGCAGACCTTGGTCGTAGCCAGTGGTTATTTGAGTTACTGTTGCCTTTCTATCATCTTGAACCAGTCTGGCCATTCTCCTCTGACCTCTGGCATCAACAAGGCATTTTCACCCAGAGAACTACTGCTCACTGGATATTTTCTCTTGTTCGGACCATCCTCTGTAAACCCTAGAGATGGTTGTGCGTGAAAATCCCAGTACATCGTCTGGCACCAACAACCATGCCATGTTCAAAGTCACCTAAATCAGCTTTCTTCCCCATTCTGATGCTCAGTCTGAACTTCAGCAGGTCCTCTCTTTACCATGTCTACATGCCTTAAAAAATGAGCAGTTGATCAGGTGTACCTAATAAAGTGGCTGGTGAGTGTATAACACACACTTTCAGACATTTTGGCATGTCAAAGTTAGAAAATCACAGTTGATAATAATGAATTAATTATGGCTAAAGTTCATTTAGCTGCTTGGGTTTTAGGGAACAGCCAACACAACTGTCCTGTTTCTCTTGAATGAGAGACGGAGATGAAAATAGAATTAGGAAATGAAATAATAACAAAGGGGAAATGGTATTGTGCAATAAAAACAGAGTTTGGGAAAGGGACGATTTAAAATAAAAACTGCTGCAAGTAAGTAAAATTGCCCAGCAATGAAATATGCAGCATAAAATACTGAGTGTAAATGTTGTGGCTGATGATTTTAAACTGTGTGTTTATTTAAATATTTATCTATATTCATATGGTCTTCACGCAACAAAGGGTGTGTTGTAAAGCCATCTCAAACAAATTGTGACTGTGATATTGGGCTGTATAACCTAACCTAAATTTAATTCTTTATTATTCATATTTGTTTTATCTATTTTATACATTTTTTTAAATCTCTGTTTTCGTTTATTTATTTAATTTTGAACGCTCTGGGTCCCCTTACATTTAGTCCTTATATTGGCTCCCCATTATAAGCAGACCTAAAGCCATTACAGGCTTCAGCTGACAGGTTGTGAGCCTCCTGTCCCTGCTGGGAAAAGACAAAGACCGACAGAGGGGGTTTACACACACACACACACACACACACACACACACACACACACACACTGACGGGAGTTTCAGCTTGCAGCGGTGACGCACTGTGAGCTCACTGAGCCAGCTCAGTGTTTATGTCTTTTTTTTCACCCCCCCCACACACACAGAGGAGAGGAGCCAGAGAGAAGGGAAACCTCGCTTACCGGCTTTGCGGTTTTCATCCATTCCTTCTTTTAATTACACCTCCTGATTGAGTCCACTACATCTGATGATGCTCGTCTCTGAACACTGATTTCAACGCCTTATTTTCACCAAACCGGTAAGTCTGACAACTTTTTTTTGTTAGTAAGAGTCTGAATGGCTGCTGAAGCCGGTAGTTTAGTTGTATCAGTCATTGCCGGCTCGTGTGGGGCTTTTCTCGCCGCAAAGCCTGTCCAACCGTCCTCACCACTTTTACGCACGGCGGTAATATGACATATTCATATGTTCTTATGAGTTTGTCTGGGACATTATGTGGCAAATGTTTATACCTAATTACTTGTGAACAAAGAGGTCCCTGCTTTTTGTTTTAATTGGAGTTCATACTCAAGACAGTAAATGTTTTAAATGACCAAATGGAATAAGTTGTGTGTGCCGGCGCCATCCTTTATGGCTGTTTGATATATCTCATATCGCCTTACGCGCAGACACGATTTCGCCGTGATGTTGGATGACACTTTGCCAGCTTTTGTTTTACTGATTTTGTTCGGGTTAGTCTGCCACTGAATATCTTTAGTTCAGTTAATTTTACAGACTTATAATTACTATGAGGACCACTGAGTTTCGTGCTGTCTAATAACAGAGTGAGAGCATGCTTGACGCACTGTCATGGGTACGTGATGACCTCACTGGTAGTATGATCCTCCTCCTGTCTTTTTAATGAAGTGAAACATCCAACTCCTGGCTCTACTTTGCTTTCATATTGTATTTATCTTTGTAATATTTTATGATATGGAGACACAACAAGTACAGTTGACCAGTTCAGTCAAGTTAACTTGTGTTAAGCATAAAGTAAATGCCAAAGCATGTTGCACTAAGTTTAACAGACAGATGAAACTCTAAAAATGTTGAATTATTACACTGTTTGCTCATCTGAACATGTGTCTGTGTGTCTGATCCCCATCACATATCACACCATACTGCTGTGGTTTTGGCAGGATGTTCCGCTGCGTAATGAGCACACTGTGCAATGAGGGCAAGCTCCCTATGCACACACACACACACACACACACTTACACAAGAGCCAAGATGAGACTGTCATTTTTGGCCGAGGCCATCTATTGTCTGAGACCAAATTCCTGCACGCTTGTATCAATAAGAGGCTTTCTCTCTCACACACAGCTATACGCACACACTTCCACCAGAAGAGGGCCACGTACAGCTTCACTGGCTCGTCTCTGGTGTTATTACGATGCAGGCGTTTTAAGGAAGGATTTGACAGGATTTGCAGAGTTTGTTCATGAGTACTGTCTTGTCACGGCACGTGCGAGCAGAGAATTCAACAGCACACAAAACATTTTAAATCACTGATACTGCCTGTTTTACAAGAAGACAGACTTCCTGTTTCCTGTTAGGTACTTTCACCCTTCTTGTGGGAAATAACAGAGAACTGCGTGCGTGTCTCAAGTTGAGCAGTGTGATTGGTGAGGGTGGAGGAAAATCAGGGGCTGCTCGTGGTTTGGCCAAAGCACATTTTATAACATGATATCACACAAGTGGAATTGGAGGGGAGCAGAGAGTCCTCCCAAGTTCACACACACTTAAAGAAGCATTTCACTGCTGGAAAGATGATCTTTCCACAGAACTGGACTGCCTGCAAAGTAGAAAGATGCAAATACTTTTGAAACTGGTGCTTCATGATCAGAGAAAACAGAAAAAGGGCTGTGGCATTTGCTTTTGCTCAAGAGGTATGAAACCTACAACTACCAGAATGAACTACACTGCACTGGACCAATAAACACTCCTGCGGGTGGGTGACGTGACGTGAGCTTGTCTGTTTTGACACAGGAAACAATATGGCAGCCAGCTGATATCAAATGATCTTGAATTACAGCTAACAGTAACCTAAACTATGCCTCTGAAGACGTTTTAGGCATGAAATAAGCAAGACAGTAACAGAATCTTGGTTTATATTTGATCAGCACTGCCTGGTTTTACAGTTTGCTCTGCTTCTGTACTCTTTGTGTCTGTGATGGCGGGCATACGAAAATGCAGAAGTACAATCTAGGTTAGGGTTGCCTCGAAGGAGTTCAAGTGTCTCGAGTCTTGTTCACGAGTGAGGGTAGAATGGAGCATGAGATGGATGGTGGTGAAGAGAGCTGAGCCGGAAGGTGGATCATTCGATTTACTGGTCCATCTACCTCCCAACCTTCACCTATGGTCATGAGCTCTGGGTAGTGACCGAAAGAATGAGGTCGCAGATACAAGCAACCTAAATATGTTTCCTCTGTGGGGTGGCTGGGCTCAGCCTTAGAGATAGGGTAAGGAGCTCGGAAGTTTAGAGGGAGCTCGGAGTAGAGCCGCTGCTCCTTCAGATTGAAAGGGGCCAGTTGAGGTAGTTTGGGCATCTGATCAGGATGCCTCCTGGGCGCCTCCCGTTAGAGGTGTTCCAGGCATGTCCCACTGGTAGGAGGTCCCAGGGCAGACCCAGAACACACTGGAGGGATTACATACCTCATCTGGCCTGGGAACGCCTTGGGGTCCCCCAGGAGGAGCTGGAAAGCGTTGTTGGGGAGAGGGACGTCTGCTGCCCCCACGTCCTGGGTTTGGATAAGCAGTTGAAAATGGATGGATGGACAATCTGTTTAAGCAACAGCCCTAGAGTCGGCGAAAATCTGCCGGATGATGTGTTTGAGCTAAGAGATGAGCAAGGAGAACCTGGCTGATGGAAGGAAGTTATCGCAGTTCATTCACTTATACTGCCCACAGTGTTATGATACAAAGCAGTTTGAGAATTGGCAAAGAACCCTGCTGCTTTTACCGCTGTGTTTATGGCTGCCATCTGTTGGACCAGGTTTCTGTCAGGTTTTTTTTTTTCCTCAAAAGATCATAGTCTATTTTCTTCATACAACATCAAAACAGCATTGTGGTATCAAGTCACAAAATGATATTGGTCTTACTTGAAAACAACTACACAGGTCAGTTTGCAAGATTCCACAAATTTGGGAGGACAATAATGTCTGAAGCCTCTTTATATAATCCCATGGATAATATTTTGACTATTATCATCACGCTTTAGAGATTTTTTTGTGTGTGTGACAGATGAAGTATTCCCCCAGCATGATTTTAACATGTTTTTAACCTGCTGTAAAATGCTTTGAACACATCCGTGTGTCTCTTAGCACACATTTCCTCCTTTGGTAGCAGCAGATAGTTGTTTAAATTTAGTTGAAATTGCCATTGAAACACAGTAACACAAATGTATTATCATTTCAATGAGTGTATAAGGTCTAGTGTGCTAGATACTGTGGATGTGTGTCTTTTTGGCAGAAAGACCCATTCTGTCCATCATATCGTGTGCTCAACTGATGTTACAGTTAACTGCACTGGGCTTTACATCTGTAATTATACCACACACACACACACACACACACACACACACACACACACACACACACACACAAATGCTTTAATTAGGAGGTGGTGCATGTAGCCGTAGATTATCCTGAGCCAAATTTAACCCCCATTTGACGCACTACCCCACCCAACATTTATTGTACCATGGATGTATTCGTCGTTTTGGGAAGAAGCAGAGATGGCAGGAGAAGAAGAGGAAAAGAAATAAAGGTTGAAGTGTATTTGCTGCAGCTCGAAGCTGATAACAGACTTACATGTGGGGATTATCAGTGTAATTTAGCAGCCAGATGCTCAAACCCTGTTTGAGGATACTGTGTGCACATGGAGGTCAAAGACACAGCTAGGCTTTAATCAGGCCATCAGTCCTGTCATCTGTCTGTCTGTCTGTCTGTCCATCCAGCCAAAGTGGTTGGGAATGCCTCCAGACGCTCTTCCGTCCCCGTGCCACAGCAGCCTGCCTGCCTCCCCAATGTCAGCCAGGAAACTCCGTGCCAGAGAAATTCCCACTGCAGCGACCGCAGATCTAGATCCAAGCTGGCTGAGCGCTTGGCACACGCAGATTGCTGGAGGATGGGATGATTATAGGGGGACCTGGACTCAAAAACCTGGGCAGACGTTGGCTCGAGCATTCAACCGCACACATACACTTACAGTATACATATACATACACACCCAAGTTTAATTATAAGTTAATGCAGTGGGCAAGCAGGATTTAATGCACAGCAGCATCCAACATTTACACCATGCATACTCCTTCTGAAGAGGGGATTTTCCTCAGGAGACCATCATGTCTCTTGTTAATATCCATCTCCTTATCTTCTGCACTCTTGAGACTTTACAGTAAAGTGAGCAAACTGCAAGTCATGCTGCAGATGGTTTCCCTCACTTGAGTTCATTCTTTTGAAAGTGAGGAAGTGAGAAAGAGCCGCTTCCCGGATGTTTCAGCTCCTTTGTGCCTGAAGTTTACAAAGGTCATCGATATCATAGAGTCATATTTTATCCTCAGGCATTTTTGCCTTGTGAGTTGTGTTTTACCAGAGAAATTGTAAGTTAAAAATAAAACCTACGCACACAGGTGATAAATTACACCTTGGCTGGAGCCAAATGACATTTAAAAATGATGGATAATATAACAATATTCATCGTACATAGTGGTGGAAAGAAAGTATGTTAAATTACTCAAGTACTTGTACAGTCTTGAGGTACTTGTACTGCACCTAACAATTATTTTCATTTTTGATTAATGTGATAATTATTTTTAGTCTATCAAATGTTAAGAAATAGTGAAAAATGCCATTCATATTTGCTTAAAGGTCCAGTGTGCAAGATTTAGTGGCATCTAGTGGTGAGATTGCAGAACTGAAACTTCATCCGTGTGCCAAGTGCATAAGAGAACTATGTTGGCTAACGCAAAAAATGTGCATGGCTCTGTATAGAGCCAGACTCTGTGGAGGAGGACCCGCTCCATATGTAGATTGAAATAGCTCTATCCAAGGTAACGATACACAACAACTCTTATTTTCAGGTGATTTTAAACTGAGTTATGATTAGTACATACCATTTCAGCCGATAGATGCCCTTAAACCCTACACACTGGACCTTTAAAGCCTGCAGCGATACCTTCGATGGGTTTGTTTTGTCCAAAACCTAAGGATACTCAATTTATTCTCATACATGACAAAGATAAACAGCAAATTGTCACACCTGAAAAGCACCAGAACCAGATAATATTTGACATTTTTGCTTATAAAAGACTAAAATAATTAAGTCATCTTAAAATAGTTGCAGAATAATTTTCTAATTTTCTAATAACTAATTGATTAATTTCCATTTATGGCCACTTTATACTTTAACTCCACCACATTTCACAAGAAAATACTATAATTTTGATTCCATTCGATTTAATGATAATAGTTGTAAAACTATAAATCATAAAATCAGGTAAGATTTTAAAAGAGTTGCAGCAGTGTGAAGTGCAAATAGAAAGTGAAAGTGTAAAAAGAAAGAGTTTCAGACCTGTATCAGGAAGTCAGAGCTAGTTAAAGGTTAAAGTGAATAGATACGTTTAGCTTTCTTTTGAAAATATTTAGCGAGCTAGCCTCCCTGATATCTATAGGTAGTGTGATCCATAGCTTTGGGGCTTAAGTGACCAGCTGATAAAATACGAAGCAGTTAAAATAAGTACAAGGTAACTGTACAGTAACACTGTACATTAGTGGATGTAGTTTTACTTATTGCTTTAATGCAGGACACCTTACACCAGGACAGCTCTTACAGCATTGCCCCTTCATTACACTGACACGCTGTATCTGTCATGAGGTTTCTACCTTGAGTGGTTGCTCAGTCACATTCCATTAGATGTGGCTCAGTCAGGACAGGAGCAGACTAATCTCGCCCTGCTTGGCCCGAGTTCATGACCTTTCCCCTCTGTCTCCTCCATCTGCCCTCTCACTCCCCACTGTGCACGGTTTAATGACAGTCTTAAAAATAAGATTCAAGAAAAGAGGGAAAAGAGAGTGCAGACGTTTTGCTCCCCCACATGTCGGCTCTGGGGGCGGAAAGACGAATCTGCAAGCCGACCGCAATCTGTTAGCTGAGCTCGCCAGTAACCAATCGCTGGCATGTAGTTGCCAGAACAAATCACACACCAGCATGTATGGGTCGATGGCTTTGTGACGAGGCACAAGTGAGTTACTGAGTGTGTGTGTATGTGTGTCATGTTTTGGAGAGAATCCACACAATCCCTCATGTGAGGAGTGCTACAGAGGTTTCAAAACAACCACCAGTAATGAAGATGTAGCCAACAAAGCAGGAAATTGAACCTCTCGTCTGTAGCAGCACTTTTATAGAGTTATTGAATACAACTCCAAACACAGCAGACTGAGCTCCAAAAATATATGTGGATATGTGAGTGTGCGTGTCTGTGGTTGGGTTTGCATGTTGGGGGCAAACTGCAGGGTTGCTTATCTGCTTCTTTCACCGTCATCCACAGGAAGTTACTGTTAAAGGGACAGTTTTCACATATGTACCAACTATTGCAGTACACTCAGTACACATATGGATTTGTTTAACATTCCCACAGGCCTGCAAGATTCCCTGCATATACTGTGGCCTCCACCCCATGGACTCACTGACCCAGACGTGTATTAAAAGTAATAGGTTAACATTAAAAGCACTTTCTTGCTTTCTTGACGACAGCTGGATGAGTAGATTGTCACCACTTACATATCAGAGACACTTCATTGTTCCAGCGTTGCTTTCCTATACAGAACCAAACAATGCGGGCATCATGCCGCCCCCGTGTGAGATTTTAGATAGCATGCTGGCGTTGCAGAAGCAAAAGAGGCGTGACAGGCATGACAGGCGTGACGTTTAACACAACAGAGTTGGCTTCTAGTGCGATATCATGTGTGTCAGACAGCGCTTTCTGAACGATGACAGTGGAACAACATAGCAGTAACAGTTATTTACCACCCCTGTTACATGGCGGTTGATCTCGTCCTCTGCTTGAAGTGTTAGGAGCTCCAGGACCTAATTGCCTTCCCGATATGCAGACCTTTTCAGCTGTTGCTCTTCTTCTTTGAGTTAGCTGCCAACTGCTATCAGCTAGTAATGTTATGCTCGTGCCAGTTTGCTTGACACAGTGTCAATCTTTTGAAGCAGAAGTGTTCCAAGACAGTGTTTCGATCCCTGCTTCAGCACGCCCACAGTCACACGACTCGTTACAGGCAGTCTTGCGGCTTTTTCAGGTCTTCCACTTAGATGCAGCTCTGACACATGGCCAGCAGATGTCACTCTTCTGACTGTATGAAATGCTTCGAAGCAGTGTGTCATCTTGAAGCAGTTGTGTCAAAGTGGTTCACTGCTTCATGAAGCTTCAATTTCACCATCACTACGACTAACTAGCTGCTTTTTAAAATGTCCTGGTGGTGGGTTGCACACATGGCATGTCATCAAAACGTGACACCTGTCCCATTCTGTTAACTGACCCGTTTACACAGACATCGATTCGGCACTGTTGCTACCTCCGCTGCTAGCTTAAAAATGAGATAACTCTGTCCCACGTTCCGCGATTGTACCTTTTATACAAAGTGACGAGACGCAATAACAGCGTGAAATTACTTCCTTGAACAGGCACTGTAAAAGGGGATAGAAAGTCACAAAATTTACCTAGCAGCAGGCCTGCCATCAGGGGGGATCAAACAGTACAGTTGACTCCGGCCCAAGGCCAAGGTGGGCCTATGAAAAGGTCTATGGTTAACCCTTAAATTGGATCAAGTATAACATTTACTACTGAGTTATATCCCTGATAATACAAGTTATATGTATATATCATAGACTGTATAAAAATAATGGACGTAGTCACCGTGACGTCACCCATCCGTTTCTGAAGAGTGGATTTGAAGCTCAAAATACTCATAGACTGTATATGATAAATAAATGTATGTTTATCATTAAAACACATTTTATCTGATACTCCCACCCCCACAGGTGTTGTGAAATGGTGCAGTCCATCTGACAGATGGGGTCAGATGCGCATCTATGCTAAGAATATACAAGCGTGACTAACTTGCCATTTTTCAAAATGGTGTATTTAAATATTTCTGCACAAACAGTCTTCCTGTGACAATCTCTGCTTTTCAAAATAAGGTCTTAAGACAGAGTGGATACAAAAGAAATTGTGAGGGAACTATTGTCCCTGTGCACTGACAACAGTTACAGTCAGGTTTAGCTTTTCATGGAGCTCTTTTCCCGAAATGTCATCAAAGTTTACATCTCTCTGCAAATAGTGAACACTTATCTTTCTTATCACTTCAGCTTCTCTTGAGAGCACGAGACAGTGCGAAGACTTGTTCCCACAAGTGAGATGGAAATCTACAATTTAGCCTCACATCAAACAGCTCTTTTCAGTGCTCACCATTTATTTAAAAAAAGTGGAGAGTAGTTTTGTGAATGAAATCTGTACAGACAGGATGAAATGTTTTCTGTACCTGAGCTCAGCTTCTTAAATTACAGAGAGTAGATTTTTCCACGGGCTAAAACAGTAGTTAATGAAATCCTCTGTGTTTGTTCGACAAATAGAGATAACATGTTGAAGTGTTGTTTTTGCACCACAGAAGCATGTTTGTGTGTGTGCGAATGGGATAGTTTTATTATAGTGCGCTTGCATGTGTGCTGACTTTTATATAGAGCTTTGTATGTGTGTATGGGTTGTGAAAAATAATTTAAGGTGTTGTCAGCATAAGGAATTAATTTACATCCACTGTTAATGATGCTGGTGATGTAAGGGAAAATACCAGCCTCCAAAAACACCTACTCTCACACGCATTTACACAGCTTGGATCACTCCATGTTCTGGTTTTGTCGCCCTTGGTTCTTTTAGGGTTGTTTTGTAACCAGAGATGGTTTGTGGTTGGCTTCTGGTGGGTTAAAATAATGGCAGTGTCCTTGTCTTATGGAGAAAAAACAAGAATTAGTGAAGTTTTGGCTTGCTTGTAATCAAGCAGACCTTAAAAATGGAGGTTTTGCAAAACAGGACTGAATGACATCTAAAAGCGTCATGGTTGGTCAGTGAAATTCAGTCTGGTTTTCATGTCTGCCTCTTATGTAATTTGGCTTTAGAGAGGGACAGACATGTGAACATACTGGTTGGAAACTAATTTCAGTGGGCCCTGAGTCTAAAGCGTGTGTGAATTTATGACCGAACCACAAGATGTGGCATCTGTTTCTAATGAACAAAAGGAAAGGAAACATTTCTGGCGATCACCAGAGTTCCCTTTGTATGCATTTGTATTCATGGTGGTTGTAAATTATAATGTTGTATTGTGGGATCTCCGGTTGCTGCAGTGGTCTGACTCTGGCTGTAAACAAGCTGAACACCTTACTGCGTCTGTCTGTCTTGCCTGTTCGTCTCCTCGGCCTCTCTCTGCACTCCCTCTGGTCAATTCAACCTCTCCCGTTCCACCTTGGTGATATCTGACAGCCGGCATGCTGCAGAGACACAAGAGAGGCCCGTTAGGTTTCTGCCGGTGTACAGTTCCACTGGAAAACATGACGACTGACCATCACGTCAACCGACAGAGAGGAGGAATGACGGACTCAAAGAGACAGTGAGTCTGAAGAAGCGACAACAGCCCAGTTATCAGACACGCTCCCCATAATGAGACATTGTCTAAACACTAACGTAGAAAGTGTTGGCGTAAATCAGCCTTTCATTTGCCGATAATGGGCACCTCTATTATGTCAAACAGAGGGTATGGTTGTCCCAATCACGTCGTTGTCATGCACGTGCACATTATCCCTTGGTCCACGAAATGTCTGATGGATAATGGAGTGTAATTACCTTAAACCTTTTTTTTGCCGGCTCAGTTCTTTTCTGTTGTATTTTACTCCATGGGCCGTTAGATAAGGAGGTGTTCCCCAAGGCTGGACAAGCTACATGATCTAGTGGGCTTAATAGGTAGCCATTATCGGCGTGGGAACTTGGTGGTTGGCTTTTTTTTTTTTTTGTCAGGTCTTTGTACTTCATGACGGAGAGGGAAATGCACGTCTTTTGAAGTGCTGTTGAAAGGGTTTCATCAGCCATTTTTGAAGCACCAAAGGGCCATCCAGCATCTTTTATCAAACTGAGATACTCAAGGCTAATGCAAGGATAAATCTCAGTATTATGGACAAACTCATAAAGAATCAATAGAGTGTAAAGTCACTGCTCCATAAAAATCATGTCTCTCCAAAAGGTCTTTGCTGTGAGGTCAGAATTCTTCAGGAAAAACAATGTTTCAAGCTTGGTGACGATGCATCTCTGAGATAATCTAATGGCTTTTTAAAGGGTTTTATGAGCCTAAAACAAAGCAGGATTTCTCAACCTGTATCAGAGAAAATAATCCAAAGCTTCTATATCCTTCTCTGACGTTGCGTCACCACACCTGCAGAGCATATGACAAAGAGGTTTAAACTCAGTAGTTGGTTAGAAAAAGGTGGTGAATCTGTGCACTGTCATCATTATTCATACCAGCCAAATATTACACAGCAAGTCAGAGGTGTTTACCTCTGTGTGGCAGAAAACTGTAAACCTGGTCTGGTCTATGGTCAGGCTCAACCATGTCAAAATGAAGTTAAAGAACCCCTTAACTACTTCCTCAAATGCCCTTTGGTTAGGGTTGAGCAAGTAAAAGTACTTGATCAACATTCAGGAAAGGTTAAGGTCATGTTCTTTGATGAGTTTGTCCAAGTATTCACTTCGCAGCAGACGTCCAATATGAGAGCAAATTGAGGCTGTCAACGTGTTGCGTAATGCCAGCGTTGCTGCTTCACTGTTAAGTTCGCAAATACTGCTGCTTCTAAACATAGAATTTTATAAGCCCTGCTCCCGCCCCAGCATCTGCCTATAGCCTCCACGTTTCCTTGGGGCAAAGTTTATTACTGTCACTCTGCAGTCTCTGCTGTATTAACCTCAGTGCAAATTTGTAGGTGTTGCTGTGTTCACGTAACACATCTGGGCCGGCTTACTGAACTTTCCTGTTGTTCAGAAGAGTCTTTGAATAGAGAGGCTTTAAATTAGTTGTTTACAGCTAGCCTAATGTCAGGGCCCATGTTTCTTTGTAGTCATTAAGGCACAGTCCAGATGTAACTAACTCAACCGCCATTTGTTTTGTTTTTTGGTTTCTGATTTTTCCCCCCCCACAAAATAAAATGATAGTGTGCCTGAGAACCCAATGAAATTAACTGGAGACTGCAACAGGAAGGAGCAATTGCTTTAAACCCATTGACATTAAATGTAATGCAACTGTAATTTGAACTAATTTGGGCTTATTTAGAGTACCAGACCACTAGTATTTTACAACTTGGCATGCTATAGGGGGAAATAATAACAAGAACATAACAATATCATGTAAACATGACAGGCAAGGCTGCCCTATTACTGTTTTGTGTGTCATATATGTATATATTTTGTCATGTTGTTTTGTGTTTGCTACTAGCACACATCTACTTTGCAGTCTGATATCAATCAAAATGCATGGAGTCTATTGTTGTGTGCATCAAAATCTGATTGTCAGGAGGTTTTCCTTGTGTCAGAATGCACAAGCGACATTTTGATTTACATCACAATAAATTGTGAAGAATGACAGAATGAGGATGACAAGAAGGAGGAAGAAAAGATGAAAATGTGGAGGAGGAGAAGATGGAGAAATTGTAACAGCAATCAATGTTGAGGCCTTTGTTGCATCTTATCCCCCGTTTCTCTCCCATGTTTCCTATTTTCTGTCCACAAATGTTGTATGATAGCAAAATGCTATAAAAAAACCCAACTCTGTCTGCTACAAAGCGATCACTTTTTTTTTAACGAAGACCTTATTTTAAAGATGAGGAGAGACCACTGCTTACCTTGATTAGGCTAATTTGAAGTGGTGGAGGATGAAAAGAGAGATGTTAACTATCGACTAAGCCAGTGGTTCTCAACCTTTTTCGTGCCATGGACCCCTGATTTGATACACATTAGGTTACAGACTCCTATTTCATAAATTAATTTCAGGTACTGAAAAGATTTTGATTATTAGATATGATTAAGACAAGAATTCTGTAGTTGTCAGTTTATAGTTTAGGAGATAACTCTGGAGGAAGTGAATGCTATGATCAGAATAGTCATTGTTGTGACTCTAAGGGTGCTTTCAGACCTAGAGTTCACTTGCTTTGGTTCGAATGAGTCACTAATTTTGTTACAAATTGCCTAGAGTTCATGTTCTCACAGCAGTATTTACAAGCGGACCAGATAAAATGGCTCACGTGAGAAAGCTGCCCTTGATTGGTCAGAATTATCCAGGAAGTAAACAACATGTTGAAGAAGAGTACACTTGCAAGATAAATGTGACACTTTCTAATGTCACAATGGAGGGACAACTACGCAGGTTGATTTTAGCGCTGCTCATTGTGGACTATATTGCTGTCATTGTTCATTTTAGTCAAATCATACAGTTTGAAAACGAGGCGCAGCTCCAACTAGAAAACAATGTTTTGATGCATTGGATGTGCTGAATGTGCATATTAAGGCAGTACAGGAGGAGGTGCACATTAATAATCCTCCAGGACTGTAACATGCTCATGTTTAACCCAAACAATGTGTCATGTGACTGCAGTTGGTTCGGATCCAGGTCGGAACACGTTCTGACCACAAATGAACCGCACCAGAGTTCGTTTGTAACCAGTCCGAGACCACCTCTACATGAAGGTTTCGGTCTGGTTGTTTTGGCGCGCACCTAAGTGCGATTGCTGTGTTCACACCTGCCCAAATGAACCACACTTAGGGGGCAAACAAACTTGAGTTCGATTGAACCAAACAGAGCAGGTGTGAAAGCACCCTAACTCACATTGGACTCACTTCTAAAGTGAATTAAATAATGAAAATAAACTGTTCTTCATTTTTCTGTGGACCCCCTAGAACTCCCTCAAGAACTCCTGCTGGTCCTTGGATTACCACGACTGGACTAAACCAGAGTTTTAATGTCTACAAGGCCAGTGTAGCATTTTAGCTACATTTTTATGAAACAATCTTGCTCTGCCTAGATAGAAAACAAACCTGAGATCTCAATTACAGGAGTTAATGTGAGAATTCAAGTTATAAAGTTGTTGACTTAGCAGGTGGCTCATTGCTTACTGTTTTATGATCAGAAATTGTTCACAGAGTTTCACATATGAATGATCAGTAAGCATGACTGACATGTATTTTTGAGCCAGTAAACTTTACACTAAAATACATTGTGAAAATAAGATCATTACAGTCTCATTTCTGACCAGAGTCACGTGCGCTTGACAAACACGACTCTTTGTTTGGAAACCAACAACGCTACGGCTTGAACCCACTTCACCCTTGATCTCTCCTGCCGCTCAGTCACCTCACACTGAAAGGCGAGGAGTTCCACTCATTCTTGTGTTTCCTCTTTTGTGGTTCCTTCCTTCCTTCACAGCTTCATCCAGTAGGATTTCTCAGCTCAGCTGCTGCATGACATCAAGGAGCCAGAAAAAGCTCTCCAACAGATGAGCTGCGACTCCGCTCCTCGCCCCAAAAACCACCACAGAATAGAATAATGTCCGTGTTTTTGTCATGCCTTCACCATCACTTCTTTATTATGGCTATTTTTAGGTCCCCTGAACAAAACAGAAAATGTGACTGGTCATCTGATGTTGTCGCGACTTGTTATTGGAATGTGTCAAACAACAGCACCTAGGGTTTTGAGTAATTACTGTTTTACAGTTTTGGAAAAGTCGTCACAATCTTCTCCTTTTCCTTTGAGGTGTTTTCAAATTCTTAGCCTGTTTTTGTTGTTTTACATAAAATCATGAAAGTATCGTGGGTGTCGGTGTCTTTCAGCTTCTTTGTTGTGTATGCCGAGATATTCTGAGAGGTGTTAATATTCTTTTATATCCTGGTCTTTTTTACGCATGTGTCTGCTCCCCCTCTCTATATTTGTCTTTCTTATTTTCTTTTTTCTCCTTTCTTAATTGTCTCTCCAACCCATGCATCCATGCACTCTTCAAGCCAAAGCACATGTCCGACAGAGGCGTGAAACAAGCCCATTTTGAAAAAGGAAACGTGAACAATAAATTGCAATTACAGGATTGACGGTTCAAGAGTTGAGAGAGGAGGAAAGAGCACGTGGACGAAAAGTCTGAGAATTTGTAGTCTCAGACCAAATTACCGTTTTCATTTTTAGGTGCATCTGTGTTAGAAGATGTTTCAGGTCTAATGTTGACTATGTCAAGA
Source organism: Epinephelus fuscoguttatus (assembly GCF_011397635.1). Taxonomy (NCBI): domain Eukaryota; kingdom Metazoa; phylum Chordata; class Actinopteri; order Perciformes; family Serranidae; genus Epinephelus; species Epinephelus fuscoguttatus. The sequence continues at coordinate 18,349,654 of NC_064756.1, forward strand.
TTGCCTGTTCCATTAAGAACATGTCCAAGCCATGACATCAACATCACTCACTGGATAGAGATCAGCGCTCAGACTCAATCAGAAACGTAAATTCGGCTTCACACAGCTGAGTAGTTTTGTGATTTTGCCATGACGTCAGACGAAAGGCTTTCTGGACATCTCAAGAGAGAGCAATGAAAGGGCAAAGAGATGCTGCTGTAAAGTTATAAACTGTGTTGAGATTATAGGCAGGTGAATAAGGAGTCAAAGATTTCCTAATACAATGTTTTGACATTTTGGGAACTATTCACTTCAGGCTCCCAGAAACACAGCTCAGCCTTCCTTGCAATGTTTCCCAGTGGCCACTTGCGGTATTGCAGCGAATAAATCCCATCCGCGCCAAAAAGCATTTTCCCCATAGACCACAATTATAAAAGAGACGTCTGTAAAACTGTTGACAGGACACCTCGAACTGCTTACAAGGTAAATTATGAATCTTTCTATTCTGAGTTTTCGAACCATGGTGGTTATGAATATGTCAAACTTTCAAGCTGAGAAAAGCGATTTAAAAATCTGTGATGCTGCAGTAAACAAGTGATCAAGTAGGTAAAATTTATTTATATAGCACTTTTTACAGACATAGGTCACAAAGTGACATAGAGACAACGTGACGATGTGAGCCAAGTGCACAACTGCACATATTCAATAGGCTGGAGACATTTCTTTGCATATGCACCAGGATAGCAGGTGCCATCTTGGGGTCCGGTGTCTAGATATAATTATAAAGCTGTGATTCACTTTCTTGCTGAGAGATGAATGAAAAGATCAATGCCACTCTCAAATCTAAAGTTACAGCTAGCAGCTAGCTCAGTCTAGCTTAGCACAAAGACTGGAAACAAGAAACAGTTAGCCTGGCTCTGTCTAAAGGGAGTAAAATCTACCTGCAGCACCTCTACAGCTTGTTTGTTAAGGCTTTGGAGGTGGATTTTGTTACCATTGAACAGAATGAATCTAGCTGTTTCACCATGTTCAGTCTTGCTAGTCTATGCTAAGCTACGCTAAGCTAACTGGCTACTGGCTGCAGCTTCATATTTCCACAAATATGAAGCTGGTATCAGTCTTATCATCAAACAAAAATGTGCATTTCTGTGTTGAAATTCACATGTGGAACTACTCCTTTAAAAGATGATGGAGAATTCTGCACTGCTGTTGGCACGTCATGGACGCACTGAAGGAAGAGAGGGATGGGTTTTTGAAGGCGGACAAAGCCACGCGTGGACACAGGGGCGGTCATGTGCCATGTAGGTCCAGTGGAAGTTCCACGTGTGGCGGTCGCCTCTGTTGTGGTTTTGTGGTGAAAACCTCAGACAAACTGGACTTAAATGCAAATGCATCACACGCAGACAATGCTGGCGTGAATCGGGCTGACTTCTGAGAGCAGTGGTCAGGCAGCTGGCACGTTTTTAATAGCCTTCCTGGACACGCTTTCACATGCATTCTGTATTTGAAGCACATTTTCACTGCATGTGTCACTGCTGCTTACACTCACTGCTTTTTACTGCAAGCAGGGGGAATGGTTGACAAATTGCTGTTGCATTTAGTGATTTCTCTTAAACCAAAAACCTTTGTATTGACTGGAATCACATGAGGAAAGACTTTATAATGGTGCATTATGGAAAAATGACTTTTGGCAGATGTTTTTGTGCCTCTTTCTGGAATGGGCAAGCCTTTTCAAACATGAGCTCAGTCTGCTGTATGCAGTGATTTGGGATTACATGCATTCATCACACTATAAATCAGTTTCACCTTGCTCTGCTGAAGTTCAGTTGTTTCGGTCACTGCACTTCTGGAGGTCAAGCGAGTCCCGCTGCGGAAAACCGACATTCCTCAACCCCTCTAACCCCGTCCAATTTGTTACTTGACACTTTCCCAAAAAAGAGGTACTTAATTGCAGGTCCCATTTTTGTTTTGCTCTCTCTATCATTGTCGTTTTATTGATCATTTTTTTTCATTTTTCTCTCTGCTGTGTGTGCTCGTGTGTTGCACATGTTTGCACGAGTGTGCTATATCTTGGTGCGCATGTGTGACTTGTAATTAGCCCGTTGCTCTGGTCTGTATGGCATTTTAACAAATACTTCTATATTTATCATTGTATCAGGCTGAAGTTATAGCAGTTTCACTCACCGCCACTTTCTCGTCTTTCCATCCTTGCCTCCCTCGTCTCCTATTCCTCCACAGCTCTATCGGTCCCTCAGCCCTGAGTGTTGTTTTTTCAAACTAGTGGTTTTTCCGTCCGAGCTTTATCTTTCTCTTCCTCCCTGAAATTATCCTTCAGTAGCCTGTCATTGGCACGAGGGCCTCGCTGGACCAAAATCATAAACTCATTACATTTTTTATTTTCTTGTTTGTGTAAGGCACAGCTTGGTGTTGGCTGGATGTTACGGCATTCCAGATGTGTGTGTGTGTCTGTGTGTGTGTCTTAATGCACAGATAATGTGTAAGACACATCAGCACACACTTACTGCCCACTTACACTGTGGATATGCTGCACAGGTGAACGTGCCGTGTGTCTTCTCTGTGCTGACCACACAGAGGAAGAGAATGAACGGTTCTGAGTGGAGAAGTGTTGATTTGCTTCCTAACTAATGTTTAAAACATTATGTTTTGCTGCGTGGTCAAAGGTGAAGAGGTCTATTAAAGTGGCCTCACCCCTCACACACAACAACATACATGCACACACACACACACACACACACACACACACACACACACACACACACACACACACACACACACACACACACACACTCTCTGTTTTAGCTGTGATAGAAGGGGCATGTCCTAAGGACGTCAGGGGTGTGTCTGTGGTCAGAGTGACAGTATAAGACACAGGCAGGTACATTGAATTCTACATTCAGCTACACTAGACTTTCAAGTTTGGTGTCACTTCTCAGACTTCTGGAGTTGCACTTTAGTGTTAACTCTGTTTTAGGTTTAGGTTTTTAATCTTAATTTTGTAGTTGTAAAGTCCAGTATTCTATTTAATGTCACTTGTCCAAGTAGCACCATAAACGACTTTTGTCAAGTGTTGCTCTTAGACAGCTGTAAGAAAGTTAGACTTGAGTTTGGTCCTGACTCAGCATTTCTAGCAGCCTATACAGCATCATTGCTGAGTTGCCACGGCAACTGTGTCAATCAGCTGCAAGTCTGAGGTAAGTATGCCGCTCTGCTTTTCTCCTCTCGCTCTGATTTTATTGCTCTGTCTTGTATTCCAGCTTTCTTCATCTCTATCTTTCTCCATCTCCTCCTCCACTTTTACATCTTTTCTTCCTTCTCTTGTCATCCTCATTCTGTCATTCTGTTTTTGTTCCTCACTTCTTTCTTTCTTTGACATATTCCAAATACATCTAATGTTTTGGCTTTGGTCAGTGGCTGTTTTACAAGCCGATTTGGGTTCAGTCAGTCTGTCAGCTACATTTTCTTCTCTTGAGTTAAAAGTAAAAAGAAAAGAGAAAAAGAAAAAACATCTTTGGCATATTCGCTGTCAGATATAGTCATATTCACAGGGGCTGAAGTCATGCAGTGTGATACGTGCTAAGAATGTAGAATTATGTTGTGTGAGTCTCTCATGTCTATAATTTTGAAAGTGAAATCTCCACCACAAATAACCTGCTGCATGCCGGGTGCCCTCTGATAATACTGGTCCTGTGTGAATTCACAGTCCTGTAATTGCAGTCACAAATAAGAGCGCAGGGTGCGACAAAATGCGTCCAACAAACTGTTTTATTGTGTGAGTTGCTTTCTTAATAGGATACTGTGGGGCATACAGTGAAAGAAGTGATTGCTGAAGATTATTATTTGTGTCGCAGCAGTTTTACAAATTGTTATGACATGATTCTTTAATAGGATTCTGGATATTCAGTGTTGGTTTTGATCAGTCAGACACACTGCACGTTGAGCTGTCACAGGAATTGAACCTTTAGTCCTCTGCATATTTGGTGGCCACCCTGCTGACCGCCCTGCTCTGCTGTCTTTGTACAGCAATGTCACAAAATATCTTCATGCTACTATGCAGTTTGGGCATTTTACATTAAGCAGTGTAAAGTCAAATGTGAGGGTGAGCCAGTTTAAGTGCCAGGATGCTATATTTGGAGCCAAGAATTTCTCATTGATAAGTGACCTCGGATTGGATTTCATTTTAGTCCATGAAGTTATATAGAAGCTTTAGTATAGGGCAGTAACAAATGCCTTGCTGACCACTTGTTCTGTGTGCATATAGATACATATGTATGCAGTATGCACTGTAGGGATTTATGCTATTTTAAATAAGCTGTCGACAAATATTTTCCGTCTGCAAATTGCTAACTTTAGAGATGACACCATTGTTTTGCTGTTATACCATCTAAACACATGCCCCATAAGTGAAGAGTTAAAAAAGGGGTTTGACTTTTTATTTACTTCCAGTATCCTAAAAAAACCACTGCAAAATAAAGCAGCACAATCATCCTCAAGACTGTTTTTCTACCTCACCTAAATCTCCGGAAATGCTCACCCCAAGGCAGCTATCATCAAGCATTGAGGAAAGTCAGCATGTGTCTGCAAATGAATATGTTGCGGCATGAATAACTGCTTTAAAAGGTGTATTTGAGAACCTAAGGCCTAAAGATAGCCAGAGAAAAGCCCTGGTTCATTCACTCCTGTCCATAAAAAGAAGCTGATTCATGATAAATGTTATTTACAGGTATTGTCCAACTGCTCCTTACCTCCCTGTCACTCGAGTCACTGCGCTCCGGATAAGTCGCAAAGAGTGACTCAGGTGTTTTTCGCCATGTGACGTGTGGTTTTGTGTGAGTGTGCATGCCTGTGTGCTGGATGTATGTAGAGGTGTTGTAAAGCTGTGTTGTGATATGTCATGCTGTTATGTGTCATCTATATGTGAGTTGGCACTTAAACGGTCCATAAATTGTGTTTGCAAAAAGGGCTCAGTTGTCTTGACTAAGGTGACATACTTCATCTTTATTATCCACTTAAAAACCCATGTGACCGTGTTCTAAAATGTGATTATCCCCGTTTTCTGACATGTTTCTGTGCCCTCTCTGCTTTCAGATCATATGAACATAGAAGAATACATTGAAGAAGATGAGGAACCACCTTTGCTGCTCCGCTCTCGTCCTTCTCACGGTAAATATTCACATTTGTGTGTATGTTGATGTACCGTATAGACCAGGTGGCATGTAGGTGAAGATTTAGTAAGTGAGTGCAAACCTCCACTGACTCATGAGCTTGTGTGTCTTCCAGGTGTTTGGCTGTGGTGGGACTGCAGCAGTGCAGTGTCGGTGGGGGGAAGGGTGTGTGTGTCTGCAATGCCCTGCAGGCCAGGAGCCCTCCAAGGTGAGACTACAAACTGAAATAAAAGCTATTAATAACAACTTAACCTGCTCTGAGGGACGTTTTTGGTACAGTATAGTACTTTTTGTCCCCTTAGAGATCACAAACTGTCCCGCCATGTTACGTAATTATACCCCCCTACCTGCTTTAAATGCACTTTTTTCCAGCAAGGTGCATTTTTTTCCTTATTCTGTATGATATAGAGCTTAAAAAATAAAGGGTAGAGAGTGCAAATGACTTAGAGCCAAATGTCGAATGTATGTATGAATTTTCATGTACATATTTGTGGTGATTCACTGTGAACAAGTGCCTCAATTTAAAACCTCTGGCCTGGGATCTTGAGTTAAATTTCTTCTCTTACCTTTTAAGTGATGTTTCGGGTCACCACAGTCATAAACCAAGTTATTTGCTTACATAAATCGCTGTTTAATGATGGAAAACATGCATGACATTGCTTTTTAACCAAAGGGGGATTTTTGTCGAGGTGTGTCATGTTTCTCTTTAGTTGCAGGTTGTATTTATGAAGTTATAGTAGATCACATGCTGTTACTGGCACAACAAAACTACCATTCATCACTTAGATATTTGTGTTTACCTTTGCTGAAGCTATTTAGGTTCATAGTAACTTCATCCTACAAATATATTTAACATACAAGGACAGAGGTTCTCAGGGACCTCAAGGATAAACTACTGTAAGACACAACCAGCATAGAAAATTTTGTGATATTATTATTGTTATTTGGGGAAAAAAAGGAAAATATGTACTTTTCTTTAATACAAATTGCAGTTTTTTCAAAATGCAATCTGCATTAGTACTGTTATTACATTTAGTTTTCAGTAATTTCAAGTAAACATCATTGCATGTTGTGTTTACATGCCAAAACCAACCAGAGGGCTTTTGAGCCCAATATAAAATCCTTAAAATAAACCGACAGTCCTTCAAATTGTTTTGTCTTTCAGTACAAAAGTAGACAGAGACCTTGGTCTCAGTAAGACCCCCTGTCAAAATAAGGGTTTGCCAATGAAGGGTGTTTACACAGAGCTATGAACAACACCCGCTACAGGCAGTTATAGCACAAGATCTGGGTCATGCTATGTATACTAGCATGTGACAGGAGGTCTGTGTTTGGGAGCGAAGGCAACACTTTTTTTTGAGTGGCATTTTCAGTCGAGTGATGGATGTCCACTGCATAGGGTGGAGTTTATCTTGAATTGATCAATTGAATTCAATAGTCATAAAACATTCCATTATGACACCATGTAAAGTATTTAGGGTTGCTGACAGAGTGCATGAGGAACTCTGTGTCTGCTGCATCTGTGTCTGACCTGAAGTGGCTGATAAGTGCCTTTACCTCCCCCTGATAGTGTGTTATACTCTATTTTCGGACCAATGGCAAACATCAACTCAGTAATTTGTTTCATCCATTAAAACTTCATAGGTGGAATTGGGTGCTTTTGACCAGGGTTACTTTTAAAAAGCAGCTAAAACAGAAACAGAAAACAAGGAACAAATTGATTGACAAAGTCATAGAGATTTTGAATGACAGAATAAAGCATCTGTGAGATATGACAAAAGTATACCCTTGGGGTCTGCAGGTACCTCAGTAGGATGAGGGATAGAGAAGATCTTACAATTCCAGTTACTGCAGACACTAACCCTCTGAAAACATCAGTGGGATGCTTCCGTTTCTGATTTTGCAGCCTCTTTTGCCTGAATTTAGAAGTTTATTTCTCTCTTGCCAGGCTTGTGGGCAGATCCAAAGTCCAACAGAGGAAGTGCAATGTCAGTTGTGCCCAACTGGAAGCTTTTCAGACGCATTTGACTCTGAGGTTTGCCGCCCGCACGCCTCCTGCGAGATCCTCGGCCGCACGGTTGCAACCCCTGGCACTGCCACTTCAGATGCTGTCTGCGGGGACTGTCTGCCTGGGTGAGGCCCACCTGTCCACTTATTAATCCACAGTGAAACTGTAGGCTGGACATTCAAAGTGCTGTGCTCGAACATGCACCTCATGCACTTTTTTTTTGGTTCTAAATAAAGTCCTGCGATTTTCACTGTGTCGAGAGAACAGGAACACACACACACACACACACACACACACACACACACACACACACACATACATGACGTCACTCACCGCAATGGGCAGGCACATTCAAGCACCATAGGACATAACATGCCACAGGCTAAAACCGCTTGTTCATTCTTTCTTTCTTTGTTGAGTGGACCTCCTCTTTTCTGTTCCCTTTGTCCGTCTCTCTAATTATGCTCTTTCCTCCTCTTTCTTTTTCCATTTGCAGGTTTCACTTCACTGCCACAGGGGAAGTTTCCACCCAAAGTCCTTGTGTGAAAAGTGAGCATGATCCTGCAGCATGTGTCTGACATTGTGTTTAACGTCACATGCTCCATCATTTCATACACAATCATAATTTGTTCCTTATGGAAACAAGAGTATGCTTTTACATCCTGCTCTCTTTCTTCTTCTCCTTCCTCTCAGCATCTTTGCACGTCAGGACGGTGCGCACAGTGGGTAAAGGTCCATCCAGCGGTGCAGGAGGGCCGGTCAACGGCACAGTGGTACGCAGTGCTGAGGAGAAGACGGCAGAGTACGCTGTGTTTGCTCTGGTGCCAATCTTCTGCGTGATGGGCCTGTTGGGTATCCTCATCTGCAACATCCTGAAGAAGAAGGGATACCGCTGCACTGCTGACAAGGAGGGAGGGGATGAAGAAACTGCCACACCACAGAAAGATGGTGAGAGAGATGAAATGAGAGGAATTGGAGAGGAAAAAAAGTTAGAAAAGAGAGCAAAATATAGAAAATTCCACAGAGAGTGATACTGAAACTAGCATTTATGTTCAGGTTGTTGTCACGTTCGGCCATTAAAGCGCCAAATTAGCTCGCACAAGATGTGGTCAAGTGTTGTCAGGAGTCAGGGCAAAGCCAAGCCCAAAGGGCAGTGTCCCTTCGTGCAGCCACAGGCCATGTACCTCTGTGATGTGACTGCACGCTAGTCTACATGGGAGGCTTTTTTTCCCCCAATCTCTTTGAACTTTGACCTTGCAGGGGTCAATACATGTCAAGCATGTGTTTTTCTAAGCACGGACTGTTATTCTTGTAATTTTCCTATCTGAAAAGGGGGAAAAAAAGCATTCCCATCAACTCACTCACCCTGCTGACGTCAGAGAGAAACTGACTTGAGCAAACACAGAGAGATTTAGGGCAGAAGAAGAAATGGGGGATGGGGGTGGTAATAACTGGAAGAGGGATTGATATCAATGAATGGAAAAGTAAAGAGAGTTTAGAGAGCGACACAGAGGGATCAAGCAATAAAACAAGTGTTGAGTTACCACACCCGTTGTTAGCAGTTTGCTCAGTCTCAGAGTAACACGAGTGCTCTTTATCCCTGTCCTTTGGAAGTATATGTTCAGGAGGACTCTTAGATCTGGAGTTCTGTAGTATTTGACCTAGGTAGGTCTCTTTGAGTCCAGAACTCTGAGGTCAAGTCACCTGTGGCATCCATACAATACAATGTGAGAAGTACAGTCACTTCTCCTTTATGCACCCGTACGTAACATGGTGTACGTCATAACTGTAACATTGATCAGAGCAGCTCTTTGTGTGGACTGTCTGGTACGTTTCCACACAGAACATCTGACATTTTGATAAACTATGTCTGCTGCAAGGACATGTTTATAGCTGCACAAACTCCAAATGTGAGTCAGAGAGAGTTCATTTGATTTAGCAAACATTGCACATTGTGTTAGCCTGGTTGCCTCATGCTAACAGTGGACATTGCTGAAAGCAATAGTTTGTTTGGGAATTATTGGGAAATTCACTTGTTTACTTGCTTAGATTAGAAGATTGATACCACTTTCAAATGCAGTCATCAGACATGCAGTCACAGCCAGCAGGTGGTTAGCTCAGCTAACACACAGGGGGAAAGGTCACTAAAGGTCTCTAGTTATTATAAAATGTTAAATTGTGGTTTTTACTCCTTGTTTTTTGTACAAATTAACAAATAAGATATGGTATACCATTTTAATTAGTGAGTTTTAGAGGTTGTAACTGTTGAGTAGAGCTAGGCTAAAGTTAGCTATATCCCTGGGGACTTCCTATTGCTGTGATGGCCAAAAATGCCAAAGCCCTAGTTGTCCAAAAAATGTCCCATCAGACCGAATGTCCATATCTCCAATAGTCCGTTATCAAACACTTATGGCTCCTTGGTCCCGTTTCTCTGTAAATACACATTCCTTTTAGTTACAGCAGCGGTTTCAACCAGGGTCCAGGGACCACCAGGGGTCCCCAAGAAAATTGGGAATGGTTTATTTTCGCTATTTAGAAGTGAGCCCAATGTACAAGTCATAAGGGTGACTATTCTGATCATGTTTCACAGTAATACCCTCAGCTGTATTTGAAAACTGCAGAATTCTGGTCATAACCAGAACCAACAACCAAGGTGGAGTACCATTAGGACAAGACAACCCAACTGCCAGAAAAAGCATGTTCACATCATGCGTTTCTGTAAACCACCATTATATACACTACTTTGTAGTGGATATGTTGAAACTTTAGTTGCTCAGCAACACTGTGGTGAATGTGTAATTAGGTTTGGGCACAAAAAATACTCTGTTATGTTAAGTTTGGTAGCACAAAGGCTGCTTGAGAAGCAGGGATGAGTTGGTAAAATACACCAGGGATTGGTGGGAAACTAAAACTAACTGCAGTGGGTGTGTATTTTTGGAGAAACGGGACTTCGGAGCAATGGCTGTTGTTTTTATGACTAACAGGCTGTCAGACAAATGGGCTTTTGTTGCAGGCAATTTTCGGACTAAGGGGCCTTCGGAATTTTGGGCCACTGGAACAATGGCATAGTACCAGTCTCCATGCTAAGCTAACCACCTGCTGGCTGTAACTTCATATATAACGAACAAATGTGGAAGTGGCACCAATCTAATCATCTAACTCTAGACAAGAAAGCAAATGAGTGAATTTCCCAAAATGTGAAGTTGTCCCTCTAAACAGCTATTTGCTTCCAGAGGCTACATAAGGAGCAAATCAAGCTGGATAATTTACACGTTCAAGTATTATTTTCCTCACTTTTCGCTACCCCTTTTAATGCCGTATAACTATCTGTGTACCTGTGCAGTTAATGTAATTTACTGTATAAGCATAAACAGATTTAAAGGCTAAGCTGGCTTATCCCTCTCTGTGTTAGGCCAAGTAGCCATACGTAGTGCCAGGTATCAGCAGCGTCAGAGCACAGCTGCCGCCTCAACAGATCAGACTTTCCTTCAGCCCGTTCTGCGTCAAGAAAATGTTTGCGTTTGCACAACACCTGCTGCTTTGGATGACTTACAGTCTGTCATTAGGATTAAAATGTTAAACTAAGTGGTGACTTTTTCCCATTTCAGCTACAACTACCAAGTAATTTGTGTCTTTTATGGTTTAGAGATGTTTAGAGAGATCTATTGTGTCACCAAGTCTCAAGAGCACATGTTGCTGAGGCTGTGTGGCGAGTTTAGAGATCCATGGCAAACAGATCTGGTAACAGATTTCATGATAAACCTCATTAAGTCTCATTGTTTCATTTGTCATAAGCAGAAAGTCTAGCCTAAAAATGACATGCATTACACATTGCCAAAAAAATCCTCAACCATCTCATCACTGCATGTGTTTTTGAAGCAAAGCCTGTACGAAGATGATTTCCAGCGCCTGCAAGGACAAACAGAGGTCATTGCAACAGTATTTTGGTCACTGATCTCGTTTGCAGCGTTGCCTCGGTCTCTTCCTCTCCAGGCGCTTTGTTGTGAAACTTAAGACGCCCCTGCACCCAAAGTGAAACTCCCTGATCCCTCACCCCCCCACTGCTCCGTCTATACTCTCCATTCATCCGGCTTCTTGGCTCTCTAACACCCCCTCCGCCTTCTCATATGAACATGACACTATCCATCCATCTCTCCTTTCCCAGCCGGATCAATAATTCAATTGGGTCCTCACCTCACGGTTTATGTCTCTTCTTACTCACTCCTCCCTCCTCTCCTTCTCTGTCTCCTCACCTTGTTCCTTCTTCTTCCTCTGTTCCATTTTTTGATCTGGTTTGTCAATTTCTATAGCTTGTCTTGCTCGAAGTTGACTACATGTGTGCTCTCTAGATGAAATCCTTTAACTAGATATGAAAGGTTTATGTCTCAGTGTGAGATGTTTGACGATGACATCATGGCGATAACAGTAGCTGCCTTACTTTTAATGAGCTGAATTTCAACCTCTATGTAAAGATAAAAGAAGGATAATACCTATTCTAATGTTTTACAAATGTAGTCTTTTTCCACTGGAAGCAAGCAACAGTAACTGGGTAATTTTAGGACACTTTATCAGCTCCGTCACTCTCACCTCCCCTCTGTCTCTCCTCTTATACAGCTTAGAAGACAGATGATGCAGTGAGCAGTGATAAGCTGTAACTGCATGCAGTGAGACAGATAAAGGACAAGAGAGCAGAGCATGAGCAACATAAAGTTAGCAAAGATGATGATAATGTGAGGAAGTAAAGGACTGCAGGTAAAGATTGAGAATTACAGAATGGCTTTCAATGCTGCATCTTTCTCTCTCTTGTTGTTATGTAACTATCCTTGTTGCAGTGCACTGACTGTCTGTCAGTCCGCTGTAGTCCTGACTGGGCTAAGGTTAGAGGTAAACTTCTTACTCCAGCACTTTTCACATCATCTCTGCTCAGGGGGAACACCCCTGGGGATGAATTACAGCAGGGCCAAGCTTAGCACGGCAGGGCGAAAATCAGACTCTGCAGAGGTTACTCTCACTACGCAGAGCTGCGGACAGGGAAAAGTTTGACTTGCTGGAGAGCGCAGTGACAGGACAACTAAGGGGAGAAGCAGAGAGGGCAAACGCAGGGTCGATAACACAAGTGCAACTTTGTGTTTACACAGCGTGAAGCTCAGCCTGCGCAGACACAAGGGCAGAGGGGGAAGGTAGAGTTTAGCTGCTGCTGTTTTCAGTTTCAGACATGTTAGCGCCGCGCCACTGCTGCATTTAAACCAACAAGGTGTCTGACTGGTGACATATTGCGGCTGACACTGAAACATTGAACACATGGATCTGACTCTTGTCGAAGGAATAAATAGAAGAGAATGAGTGCCACACTGTGAAATGGACGCCGTTATCCATGCATAGCAACAGCCACTGTGGAGACAGAGCCATTGTTATGGCCTAACAACAGCCTGACACTGCTTATGCAAGACAGACACGCACATAGACACAAATGCATCTATACAGTCGCAGTTTGCTCTGCGACACACAGATACACACAGTCACCTGGCATGGGGGATATGGTACAACACACACACACACACACACACACACACACACACACACACACACACACACACAGAGCCCTGTGTGCTTCGACAGTGCTGAATGGAGTGTGATCGCTGAGTGAGCTATTCTGGACCCCCCCTGCGCCCTCATCGCTCTCCTCTCAGCTGCCTCACTGTGCTATGCTATTATGGGATGGTCAGGGGGCGTTGCCATGGAGGCATATCTATTCTTTGCTGTTCAGTCATCCACATCCATCCTTATCAGTCCCATCGTGCTCTGGGGCATAGTATTCCAGCAGTGACATGCACTAAACTGCATTCACTCTGTTTCCATGTGTGAGTGAAGTGGCTGTAATGGTTATTTAAAGCAAAAACATAGTGTGGATTATATCTTTATATATAATAAATAGCCCTAACAGGATGAACTTATTTGGTTTGAAATACATTCCATTTTCTGGCAAGAATATATCCCAAAATATAATGAATTTTAATTGTATCTGACTTTCTTCATCAGCAGAGTTTCTTGGTTGTCACACAAATGGCTCAGTTGTCATCATGTTACCTAACTATGATATTTAGGCATATATGTTAACTATCTAATATGGAAAATACCAAATCGTCTTTATAGTAGGCACAAAGTGGTGATAACTGGTATACTTCACTACATGCTGCAAGTATTTTTCAATATATACTAGAAGTAATTCACTTGTCAATAGCTATATGACACTGCTTTTGTATTTTGACATTGTTTCACAAAACACTTCATAACAATTCTATGTCTTTTTTGCTTGCTCTAGGTAACAACTGTCCCTACATATCTGACGACGTGAATGAAGACACCATCAGTGTCCTGGTTCGCCTCATCACTGAGAAGAAAGGTAGGTGTTTGAGCAGCAGTGACGTCGCTCACATGCCAGCGGTCAGAGCCATTTCATCTCTTGTGGCTTTAGAGGGGAACACAGAGTCATCAGAGTACGTCACAGACACATATCCACTGCCACGAGCTCAGACTGTCCGCACCTTATTTCCACTCTAGAAGGTTAGCGCTGGAAATGCAAACACAGCAAAAGGGGAAAGGGGAATAAGAAGGATTTCCCCATAGAAACTAAGGATACACATGAAAGTTGTGGAGGACTTTTATTTTGACAACATTAAAGACATTTACACAATAAATTGAGGCAGAAACCGTACAAATTGGTGCATGAAAATTCACCAGAATGCAGAAAATGAGGTGTTTGATGCTCAACATTTTCTGGCAGAGGAGGCCCAATCTGTCTGCTCATTATGTCCCCCCTAATTTTGAAACGACACCTATGCCTAAAATGATCTCAATGGAATGGAATTTAAGTTCTCCTACCCATCACCATTAAGCACAAAGATGACTGTTATCTATAAACATCTAATATTGTCCAGAAACCACGATCCAATAGACAGGAGAACTTTGATTATTCTGATGTACATTACTGACCATCACATTGACTGCGCCTCATCCGAATGTCTGTGTGTGTTTCAGAAAATGCTGCTGCACTGGAGGAACTGCTGCTGGAGTACGAGAGCAAACAGTTGGCCATGAGCAAAGGCTCGTCAATCAAGTATGTTGAGCACACTCAAAATCAATCTCCAACATGTCCTTTTGCTCAGTCATGCTGCTCAAGGTCAAGATAAAAACAGAGGAAAGTTTCAGAGCGAGCAAGGCAGTGAAAGAATTTGGATGGAGGCTCACGAGAGAGGAGAAGGAGAGAAAACCTTGTCAAAAGTTACAGAGGGTTGCTCTTCAGAGATGGAAGCAGAAAGCTGTGTAACAATATAAACATATAGATTCAGAACCACTCTTTAAACTGCAAATGAAATATAATCTAATAGACAATATTATGACTTGCCTCAAGCTCCCAGCGGAGTCATTTGGTACAAAACATGTTAACATCGTAATATTTTCCATTGCAAACAGGTTTTATTTCTTTATCTTACAAATAAAAATGCCAGCAGTGTTTTACAGGATCATAATTACGTAACTCTAACACATTTTAATAATATAATGCCACCTGCAATGTATTATTTGTGCACTTCTTTGACAAAGGGAAAAAGAAAGTACCCTCACACATATGAAGTCTCCTCAGTGGAGCCCTAGAGTGAGCTGACACTTGGCAGTGACTCACTGCCGCATGTCTGAAGTGAATGTCTGACACAGTTGTAACCGCTGTCTCTTGAGTCATGAGGCTCCAACAGCTGGCCTGTCGCTAAGCTCATTGGCTGTCACACAGCTTGTAGTCACACGATTTACATGACCAAGTGTCGCTGCGGCTGGAACTTTGGTTGCAATCTGCGGCCGTTAAAAGTGCTCAAGCAGTCAGAAGTTAATCTAACAAATCCAGCAACATGTTGCTTTATGCCACAGTTTACGCCACTGTGTTGCAACTTTTCCTTTATCAGCACTGGCAGCGAAAGAGAAGTCATCTTCACAGACCATTCTCTGCTGCTCACCAACCCAGCTTCTCCCACAGAAGTTCATCTTATCTCACATTATTATATGGATGGTAACTGGATCCATTACACATGTACAATAGTGAGAGGTCTCAGGGGGCCTCTGGCAGTGTGCTGCCGCTGCTCAATGGGCTGCTGTAACATGTGAGCTTTAGATTCGAGAACATTCTGACACCCACACGCGATATGCACATTGAAATCTGGAAAGCTTTCAGATCGTGTGTGATTGTGTGTGTGTGGTGGGAGGTTCTGCCAGGGTCACTACAGGTCACCCACTAGTACAACACAGGGACACACAGCTGCATTCATCTCTTGCTCTGCCTCTCTTTGCACAAAAGAATAGATAGACAAAAACTAAAGAGGCCTAGGTGAAGAGATTAAACTTTAGATTTCAATTTTTTATTTATTTTCCACTCACACATCTAAACTGAACAAGGGTAGAGCTCATGGTAATGTTTCCAGTATAGTGGAACTAGTTAGCATGGCGGCTTGTGGTGCTCAGAGTGCCAAAAAATACATTTGATTAACTCGACAGCAGTGTCTCTTTCCAGAAATCATGACTCAGTTACCCAAGATAATCCAAACATATAAATGCCTGAACATTTAAAAAATGTAACCGATCAGTTATTGACTTCCTTTCTCCTCCTCTCCTTCTCTTCCTCCCAGGTTCCCCATGCTGTATCCCCTGTCCCCGTTCCGCTCCCTCCCCAGGCTGTGCCCCCACCAGTCCCACCTCCACACCATCTCTGGCCTCTCCGGCCTGGCCCCGAAACACGGCTACCGCTGCACCCGCTGCGCCCAAAGAAAATGGCCCCCTGTCCTCATACCTCCCCTGGATTCCCTCAAAGACCCCCTGAAGCCCCCACAGAGCCTCATCCTGTCCTCCCTGGACACATCCAAGGACCAGCAGAAGAGGCCCCTGCTGGGAGGGGTGTTCGTCGACACCCACCACACTCAAGCTGTTGTGCCAAATACTGTGCAGGAGAAGGTGGAGGGGAGTGAAGTGAAGGAGAGGAAGGAGGGGGAGCTGACGGTGCTGTCTGTGGGGAGGTGAGACACATGACAATATGACAGTATGACATGCATATACAGTCACTTTTACTTTTACTCCACTGTATTTCAGAGGCAAACATTGTCCTTTATTTCTACATTTATTTAAAAGCATTAGTTATTAGTTACTGTGCAGACAAATTTTACTACAAAAGATAAGTTTTATAAAATATGATGCATTGTTGTAGATCAAAGAATTGACGGTATGTTTAGACATTATTTAAAGTTAGCCCTTCCTTGATCAGATTCAGTCAGTTTTATGAGTTCAGTATCAGTTATCGTAAGACTCTAATATAACATATAGTAATTCAGCTGCATGATTAGTACTTTTACTTTTAATATTTTATGTGCATTTTTCTAATATCACTTCTGTACTTTTACTTTTAAAGCAGGACTTTTTTATTTGCATTTTTAAGGATTATTTCACCCATATAGAGAATGAAAAAGATAAGGGAAAAGGGAAAAAAGAAAACACATAAATACATACATAAAACTGAAAATTGAATTTCCCCTCTGCGGGATTAATAGAGTATATAAAGATTAAAAAAAACATAAACAAACAAAGGCAATATCAGGAAATAAGCGACAATAATATAATGATAATGAATTAAGAAATTAAGAAAAGAAAAGCAAATTACTTATAAACACAAGCCTTATAATACATGCTCGCACCCATTAATGTGTGTACCCAGACATAGACACATAGTTAGCCACATATTTATGTGGATGATGAAGAACAAAGCAGGGCTTTTACTTGTAATGGCGTATGATCTACTTCCTTTTCTGAAGGATCTGAATACTTTGTCCACTGCTGACACATTTGCAGTCATTTCACCCCACTCCACTTGAGTTATAGAAAGGCTACAACCATCTGTAAACTGTACAAATGGCTTTTAATGTAACAAGTTTTAAAATAACCCTCCAAAAGTAGCATAAAAGATGATTAAACACAGTAGAAAGAGTAATTAAGACACACACCCAGACACACTGTCAAACAGCTTCACACTCCTGTAAGCATGTGTGTTTTAGTGGCAGTGACCATGTCTCTCGTTTGACCGACAGATTCCAAGTCGCTCAGATCCCCGAACAGAAGCCTGTCACCGTGGAGCCCAAGACATCATCTCAGGAGCAAAGAAACTCCCTGTTTGGAGGGAAATCCTTCTGCTCCTCTTCATCCGGCATCAGGAGGTACAACCTGCAACACACATCCACACACCTCCCCCTCTCACTCTCATTTCACTTCTACTCCACAACTACTTACTGTAATTACAACTCTCCTCCTTCTTTTCTTTCTGATTCTTCCACAATTGTTATGAGTTAATGTGCTGTGACGTAGCTTGAGATCATCAGCATGTCAGATTGCATTCTTCTGGCCAGCTCTGAATTATGTGGTCTGCTTTACCGGGAAAGAAATTATACAGAGTGTAATCTGTTTATCAGAATCTCTAAAATGATTTGGGAAATGAGCCTCTTCTGTTTCTAATCGTCTGCTCGAATTTTTCAAATCAGCATTGTAACAGTAATCATGTGGCCCTGCCTGTCGTCAGAACAATCTGCTGGATTGTCATGTCTTATACTTAAAAAAATCTCTTTATTAATGTTTTAAAATCAGCCCAAATGAGGAATAATGAGATAAGTGTGCTTTGGAAACTCTCAATGCAATTTATTTGTCATGTATATGCCCCCCTCTTGACATTTTGACTCTCTCTTTCAGGTGAAGAGCCAGAGAGACGGTATATGATAACGCTACCTCACTGAAGATGACCTCATCGTTCGCTGACAACTTGATAGCTGGCAGAGAGGGTGTTTCCACACGAGCGACACCAAGAAACCACGAAAAAAAACAAACTGGAAGAAGTTGTTTCTATTCAGGCGATAAGAGGAATTTAACTGTATTTATTATGACATAAAAACAATATTGTAATTTTACAGATGCATCAGATATCATAGAAACTCATCACATCACGGCTGCTTCACTGTCCCAACCCAAAGAGAAAGCGGAGAGCATAGTTTTGTGATAACAGATTGTGAACACCTGACACGAGAAGGAAGGGTGAGAGGGAGAAAACAAAAAAAAATGCACTCTCAGTCCCTTTATCTGTGCTTCCACCTAGAAAAACATAGACACAGGGGTAACACACACGTAGGCTGACACATCTTTAACATTCATGTAGACAGAGACATCTACACTACTTCTACACAGTGAAAAGGACAAAACACTGTGGATACATTACTGACACAAAGACAAAGCTCAAACAACAGTGAGACTGGAACAAAATCATTCAAGTGTGTACGTTTAAAAAAGAGTAAATGTCAAGCCAAGTTGTCTGGAATCAAGTGCCATGTGAATTTAGACTATGACGGTTTCCATCAAATCTGGCTTGGCTGAAATATGAACCTGTATGATTTTGGGTCATAGGACACTTGATTTAAGACCACAGTAGCACTACAGGAAGTATTATGAGGACAAAATGTTAAAGAATTTAATATTATTTTGTTGTTTATTTATCTAGCTCCTTTTCCTATGCTCACACAGGATTTAAAGGTGAATTGAGATTTTAGACCCTGAATATGTTGAATGTAGTGTTTAAGGGACGGTTCACTCCAAAATCATGAATACATATTTTCCTCTTACCTGTAATGTTATTTATGGAGATTGGTTTGGGTTTAGTCGCCGAGTGTTGGAGATATTATATTGTGGTGCTCAAAAATTCTACATCAGTGTCTCTTTCCAGAACTCATGACCTGTCTACTCCACAGACAGACCTTGTTGTGAGCAGTTTCATGTAGGAACTATTTTCTTTCTACCGAACTACACCCGCCAACAGTATCGCCATGTAAAAGGAAGCATGCATCTACTCATGGACTACAGGACCATGCATGACATGAGCTGTAAACGTTAATGGTAAATAAACCTGCTCCATTATAGTCATCAAAGTGCTTCTTACGCTACGAGTCACATTCACCCATTCACACACACATTCACACACTGGTGGCCGAGGCTACCATTCAAGGTGCCACCTGCTACTCAGTTTTTAACACACTCACACACCAATGGAGCATCAGGCGCAATCTAGGGTTCAGTATCTTGCTCAAGGATACTTCGACATGCAGACTGGAGGAGCCGAAGGTTGAATCACTGATCTTCCGATTAGTGGACGACTCGCTCTATCTTTGAGCCACCACTCAGTGGTGCTAATTTAGCTAGCAGTAGATGCACACCTTCTTCTGTGCAGTGATATGGTTGGTGGGTGTAGTTTGGTAGAAAGAAAATAGCTCCTACATGAAACTGCTCACAACAAGGTCTGTGGATTAACTGGGTCATGATTTCTGGAAAGAGACATTGCTGTTGAGTTATTCAAATGTATTTTTGGCACTTTGAGCACCGCAAGCTGAGTGCCATCTAGATCCATTATATTTGAGAGAAAGCAGACATCTCTATGGCAGGTATTTCCAACACTCTGCAGCTAACACCAAAACAATCTAGACTGATAAATTGCGCTTCAGGTAAGAGGAAAAAAGTCTTTCATTTTGCTGTGAACTGTCCCTTTAACAGAAGATGCACTCACTGAGTCAAATAAACCTTTGAGAATTTGAGAAACATTCACTCAGCGAACTTAGCGCTTAGCCTAGGTCCAAGTAAGTGATTTTGGGGCCAAATTGTGGCCCGGAATATTGTATCACAGCGTATTTTTTAACGACATTGCATCCCAACGTCAGTTCGAGGCTGCCTGTGCAAATAGTAGAGATCACTTTTGTAGAATAGAACTTGTAAATGAATGTACATATGTTAATATGGGTGGGTGTAGAGACACAGACTTGGCTTTTATAATTTTAGCATACATGAAATGTATGAAGTGAACGACAACTGCACTGCACCGATAATAAGTGACATCTGTAGTCTATGAAATCAAAGAACTCTGTCACATTACTTTGCATATAAGCTGAACTGCTGGTTGAAATCATCATACGCTTTTTTTTCCCACACTTTGAGTGCAACATTTCAGTGTTTTAATCCTGACCTTTTAAAACCTACATACAGTACACATAGCCAGACTCCAGTTATGTAACCTCCATAACTGCAAGAAACCACTCCCACATGAACACACACATATGCACATATTTATTTTTTACAGTTTAATTAAATAAACCAACCAGTGGCTGAAGAGGATTAGTGGCTGCGATGCCTCAAACACACGCAGCTCAATTGGCTTCGGTTTACATCCTCATGGGTTTTAAAGAGTGTACTATAATCATGGAGGTTTTTTATTCACTCATTTTCACAGTTTATTATTATGTTATGAGGAGTATGAGGAATATTTATTGGTTACAGCAGTTACACATTTTCATTTGATCTGTTTTTATTACTATTATTAGGATTGTTATTACATGTTTTCAGGCTGAAGTATTGCTGGTAGGAAGACAAGAAACAAGCATTCATCTCATCAACTTTGTAGATTTGCATTTATAATATTCCATTTTATTTCTGTATGATGATGTTTTTACTCTTGAAATAAAGAAGAGGTGTATTTTAAACACTGTCTTGTTTGCTGTTCTTGCTACAGACATACAGTGATGTGGGTTTTTAGTCTTTGGTGTTTTGCTGTCTGTGAATGTGTGTGCTATGGATGAATAAAAAGTGAACTATAAAAAGTCAGAAATGTGGTTAAAGCCAAAGTGACATGAGCAAAGGCCTGTCTTGTTTGTTTGGCAGTGTTGCCCTCTAGTGGTGGTCTGGTGTTTGTTCGATAAAGTGACCACCAAGGGGAGACACTACACAGTTTTTATCATGCACAGGTCATTTTTTGCTTCCATACTATGTCATCTTTCAGACTAGAGAGGAGAAAAGGCCAAAATATACATTAAAGTCTTCATTTTAGTTCAGATTTCTGTCCTGAAAAGCTATACAGAAAGTGCATATTTAATTAGATAACGACTCATTTGCATGTTTGAAAATTTCAGAAAACTATCGTCTTGATGAATTGGGGAAGTTTCATGCCAATTTCTATGAAACCTTTTAACCTATTTACCTGTATTTTGGTCTAAAAATGTGCATGGGCACGTCTAAGTGGTAGGAGGCCCCGGGGCAGACCCAGAACACACTGGAGGGATTACATATCTCATCTGGCCTGGGAACGCCTTAGGGTCCCCCAGGAGGAGCTGGAATGTGCTGCTGGGGAGAGGGACATCTGCAATACTTTGCTCAGCCTGCTGCCTCTGCGACCCGGCTTTGGATAAGAGTTACAAATGGATGAATATGTATAATATCTTACAATACATATCTTTAAAGGCCATTTTCTCAAGATGAGTTTTCTTCTCATACTATGAGCTTAACATCTCAACTGTAGTAGCACTTACACACAAAACCTTCCTGTTTTATTACCAGCTATTTAAGGAAGGATTTTACTGAGGGGTGATTTAGAGAACATTTTATTCCTCAAAAACATGGCAAAAATAGATTTTTTTATGGCTGTTAACAGTATTTTCTGATTTATGGAGTGATAAAAAGAGATATCCAAGAGTCCCTCTGTAAAAACCTTTCATTTTAATATGTCAACGAAATTTAAAGACAAACATTTGAACCTGGCTTTGAACAAAGTTCAGATTTGTGTTCATGAAATGTATGCAAAGTGGTGCATATTTATTTAGGTAATGTGGCTTATGCACATTTAAGCATAACATTTCAGAAAATGTGTAATACCAAAACTGATTGTTTTAATATAATGCTGCGTTTACATGCTCCTTGGATTCCTCAGTTCGGAAGTTGTTCTTCTGTGTTCATGAGCTTTCAGTCATAATGTGGAAACTGCATGGACGCTACAAAGAAGATGTGTTATATTTCATTGCTCAGAGCATGTAAACAACACAACGGCAACAGTCTGAAGCTCTGTATTACAAATTGATTTTGCCCCAGACTCGTTGCTGCACCAGTACATCCCATAAAATTCTAAAATACTTCTTTACCTGGGTGGCATGGTGGTGCAGTGGATAGCATGGCTGCCTTACAACAAGAGGGTTCTTGGTTCATACCGAGGGTGGAAGAACCCCTCTGTGTGGATTTTGCATGTTCTCCCCATGTCAGCGTGGTTTTTCTCTGGGTACTCCGGCTTCCTCCCACAGTCCAAAGACATGCAGGCTAACTAGTGACTCTAAATTGACCCTATTCATCTGTAGTGTCTCCATGTAGCCGATAACTTTTAGATTTACCACATGGCTCAGATGCAGAGCAACTTAGGTTACTCTTCCCACAAATCACAGTTTATACTTTCAAAACTCATTAGCAAAAAATGTGACAACTTACTTCCTGGGGTTTCAAATAGTCTGCTCAATTGCTCAGAGGCTGTGTGGTTTTAATAATGACACTTACTAAGAGAAAATCAGTGACCTAACATCAGAGGAAATCATGAAACATACTTCAACTACTCTTCTTAGAAAAATATACTAATTTTACAGCCATTTTGAGGAATTATATTTTACTTTACACAAATTATGGCATCTAGATTAAGCAAATGCAGTATGTACATGAGACAAATTATAAAAATGTATCTCTACAAACATTCTGTCAAAATGTTTACATGTTTGTTTTTATAATATAATTTTGAGTTCCTTCACATATTAAGACACAGAGTGACGCACACACAGTGCTACAGCACATTTTCAATAAGGCTGGTGTAGTGCAGTCATCCAGTAGAATCATTAACAACAACCATGTAGTTCAGTTTTGTCCATTCACCATAACTTATTAAACATAACAAAACACATGTATAAAAATCCTTTACTGGCCTCTAGTGCCTCCAGTCAGGAGGGCACCATGTGATTTAAATGTTTATTTCTAACCTTCAGTCATCATACTGTCAATATTTTAATTCAAGCAGTGTAATGATGTAAATCTGAATGAAACCTCTGTCAGTGTCAGTGTACGAGGTGTCACATCTACCAGAAGACACCAGCAATAAGTATGAGTACCGTACTTGTCCCCACATGCCTTTTCTCATTTTAACCAGGATAGTTTCAGATACTGGATCAGAATTGTGTTGTCAAGCGTTCGCTCATACTTGTCGGATTCGCTATAGATGACTTGATCTTCTTGGTGAGGTTACTGCGGGCGTCCTGCCCAGCCAGGAAGTAAAGGATGGGGTCCAAACAGCTGTTGGCGCTGGCAAAAGGGCGAGTCACCTTGTAGGCCACACTGGAGGCCTCCAGCAACGTACAGCTGATCTGATGGACATATACAATGACAAATGTGATACACTGGGCTTTAAAGTAATTGTAGCACAGTTTTTATAAGGGTGTTTGTCCTCACCTGGTCTGGATTGACCTGCCGCAGGTATCTAAAGGAGTAATAGAGACTCCTGGTGAGATGGAAAGGCAGGAAGCAGAGCATGAACGCTGCCAGCACGATGATGATCATCTTCACTGACTTCTGCTTGGAACGTGAGGCGGACATGCCTCCCCTCTCACCCCCTTCAGACCCCCAGCCAGGCTCCAGAAGCTTCCTCACCATGAGGCCGTAGCACACCATCACCACCATGAAGGGCAGGGCGAACATGAGCACTGACACAACTGAGCTGTACACCAAGAAGTCATCAAAGAGCTCTGGGCTGGTGGTGTCGTAGCAGACCCGCTGCTCAGCCTCTATATCCCTGGCAGGAGAGATTGTAGTTGTTTAAGATTATCAAATGGTAGTGCTGCTTTGGTGGTATTGAACTGAAAAGAAGAAGAGACCGCAATGATGACAGAAAGTAGATAAAATGTAAATTTGTTAGCTAGCAGGTTGGTTGTTCATTTCAGTATGTCCCATTAAAACACCCTTGGATAAGGTAGTTGTGCCACAAAAATCAATAGTCCACACTTAAACACACATTCAGTACAATGAAGAGAGATATCAAGGGAGAGATGAAGGGATATACAAATAAATTAAATCACCTTGTTCTTGAGAAGTAGAGAATAGGTGCCTGGCAGAGTAAAACAAAGGCCCACACTGCCACGGATGCCAGCTTCGCCCGACGTGCGTTGACCCAGTGGAGGGAGCGCACTGGATAGCAGATGCCAATGAAGCGATGCAGACTGATACAGCACAGGAACAGAATGGAACCTGTCAGAGGAATAAATATAATAATTTTTTAGTATATTCAATGTATGATATGGTGCAGTATATGTATTGCATTGTAACAAACTGTGTTGTGTTTCATTGTGTTGCTTTAAGTCAAATCCTTTGACATTATATTGTGTCATTTTGTATTTTATCATATATCAAATTGTCTATCTGTAGGATTTCTTGTCTGTCACAGTCTATGTTGCAAGTCTGGGAATGATGCATTCAATTTTTTATAAGGCTGCAGAGACCACTATGGTTTACTTTATAAGCATGTTTTTAAAGTAGCTGCATTGAAATTCTTTGTGTTGTATTACATCTTATTATATGATATCCTGCCATTCTTTTGAGGTATTACATATTTTTATGCTGTATTGTATCATATCATATTGCATTGTTTTGTGCCATATTGTGTGGCATCGTTATCAAATTGTATTATAGTGTAGTGTAGCATATTGTATCACAGCCAAGCAGAAACCTCTGGACAGAAAAATCAAACAGAAAACTGCAGTTCCTCTAATGGCCACTTGAGGCTGGCTCCAGAGGCGAGTCAATCCCAATGGACACCCGGCGCCCAGCTTTACAACAGAAACAAACGTGTTAAGAGCCTGGTATAAAAAAACAGTTTGGTCTCTATAGCTTATTTCAACATTTGTGACAACGGTGCAGGGGTAAATTGAGCGACAAGGTGTCTGCAAGCTGTCACCACAGTATGAGTCAGATCCACCTCTCGTTTTTCCACAACTTAAACCTCTTGTCCAAATTTGGTCACTTCTGGCGCCAAAGAACAAAGATGCCGATGGCCGAAACACCAAACTGAAGGCTTAAAAATGTCCACATATCAGTGGGTTACATCAAGGTAGTGTATAGGGTGTCGTGCCATGTCATAGGCTATCAATTGTTACCGCATCGCATTGCATCATATCAAATCGTAACCCAGTGTAACATATTGTATTGTAGCTTGTATCATGTCATGTCATATCAAATGTTACTATAGACCTTCATATGGCAGCCTAGTGTAGCATATTGTGGCGTAGCATAGCAGGTGTTGTGCCATGTCATCTCATATCTTACCATAGCATATTACATCTAAGATCATACTCTATTACCTTGTGTCACTTCAAGTCATGTCTTAGGTTAATACATCACATCATATTGATCATATTGTATTTTTTGTATTAGATCATATATAATATCACAACATGTTATTACTGTATGTATTATAGATTTTTTTTGTATTGTACATGTCATATCACATATTCTACATCATACTACTGTATATTGAATAATACTGTATCGTCTTGTAGTGTATCATGCTGCTGTAGCTGTAGCATATCATATATCAAACTCTGTCTCTTGCTGTGTTGTATAGGTCTGTGCCATGCCATCACTGTACCATATAAGTTGGTATAAAACAGGAAGCGTATGATCTTGCAGACTGGTTCGGTGAAGGGCCAATCGTTCTCGTCTGCATAGTAATAGATGAGGAAGGGCAGGGTGAGGATGTAGAGCGTGTCGCACACCGTCAGGTTGAACATGTAGATAGTGGAGGGTTTCCAGCGCTTAGTGCGGAACACAATCACATATAAAGCTGTGGCATTCAGCGCCAGGCCAATTACAAAGACCAGAGCATAGCTGACAGGAAGGAGAATATATTTGAAATCCTCTTGAAAGCGACAATAGAAGGCACTGTAATTGGTTATGCTGGTCCCGTTGTTGTCAAAGGTGTCCATCTTGGTCCTGAAAACACCTGAGGAAGCACAAAGGGAAGAGTATGAATATGCTGCATCTCAACCTCGAGGCATTTTACTTTGTAGAGACACAGAAATAGAGGGTGTGGAATCACAGGAAATGACTGCGAGAAATTGACATCAACCTAGATTACATTTTAGGATGCCGCGAGTCATTCACACTGGCATGCCTGAGCAGCACATTTCAGTATAATTCATGCAGTGCTCAAGCGTAATCGACTGATCCATTGTGATTTCCCAGTCAAATTTACACAATCCAGCTTATAGCGTGAGTCATCCCATTTTAAAGTCATTGTGCATTTCACAGAATGTAAATCATCTTAATGCTGACGTCCTTTAATCGCCTTTTTCTCTCTGAGTGGGTGGCTGAGTAAATGAGAGACGAATTGTGAGGGATAGGGAGAAGAGGATACTTAAATGGTGGCATCCATATCAAATCATAACAGCAGGAGTCCTAAATCCTTTTTCTGGTGGAATAAATGAACAAGTGTGCGAGTGAGTGTGTGTTTTATGGGTGCAATATATAGTAGTACTGTGTGTATTTAACAGGATGTACTGTATTGTTCCATCACCTGGCCCAACAGGTTTCCACGAGACATCTTTACACCTTGTCTCAGCAAATTACTGAAATACTTCTTGGTCTTAACTGTATTACCTCTGCTTTCTCCCCCCAAAGACAACAAGCTCTAAATACTTAAACATATCTGAGCTGGGGAAGATTCAGAGGAAAATACACACAGACTTGTGTGGCAACAACTTTTTAGTGCAGCTGTGTTCTCATGCAAAAGAACAGCACTCATTCTGGCACTTTGCACGCCAAAGTTCTCCAAAACCTCATGGCGAGAGACAGAGGAATAACTTCTTAACTCAAACCAGACCTTGTTTAGAGACCCCTGTCTTTCTGTTTTACCTACTGGCACTCATAGTACACTGTTAACCTCAGTCCATTTCCCTCCTCTTCTCTAAATATGTTTATCTGACAAACTCAAGCTCAAATCAGTTATGTAATGCAATAACACAGAAGTGATGCTTTAAAAGAACTTGCATGCAAATAAGACAGTAGCTGCCAGACTTACTTGTTTCTCCGCTGACTGACGAGTTAACCTACGGCGCTCTCTTTTCTTCCTCTCCCTCTCTGACATTACTTTCTCTTGATCAAAAACATTGCCTCCTGCTCACTCTGTACCCTTCGCTGTCTTCACTGCCTTTTATTTTCCTTCAAAAACAGCTTCAGGTTGAATTTAACAGATAACAGACCTGAGACGGAGCGGCCCCCTTTTGTAGTCCTCTAAACCTGCTGTGTGCACACCACATGAGCACAGCAATAAAGTCATCTGTGTTATTTTTGTTAATTCAGCTGTACAAGAATATCCACTTTGCATCCCAGGAAATGCACTAAAATGCCCCCTTTCCCATGAGACAATACCTACTTTAAATACATGAAACTACTCACTCTGTACAAACGCTTTCACAGACTGTCATGTTCCGGCCATGCTGTGTAATGTATCCTCATTCTCAGGAGTAGAAGTACAGTGTGTATCTAACTGTGTTGTTTACGGCTCAATGCATGCCTTGGATACTTCAGTGGCTGAAAAACTTGAGGAGGTGTATGCGTCTCTGACAAGCTGTAGCCTGTATACAGCGTGAGAGCAGTTAAGCCTGGGGCTCAGATGTTAACTATCTGTTAGTCTAATGGGCAGTAAACTGGATGAAGCTGTCAACACCTTAAATTATTCAAATATTTATTTGTTTTGAGTTTGGTCAACACAGAAAGACATTATTTTATGTTTTAAATTAAGAAAGAGGTAGTTCTGAAATACTGTTGAGGCTAATAAATGTGATTATTACTATGATAAGAGTAGGCCAATATATATAATCATCAGCATTTACTTATCTGTCTTTGTAAGCTAGCTTTTAACAGGGCATAGGAATTAAAAAAATACATATTACAACTATTATTATCAGTATTATTGGTACTATGTAAATCTTAATAAAAGTATATAGCTATTAGGATAATGATTTTGCAAGCAAGAAATAGTAAAAATCTCCTGCCATGCGATCAAAAACATAAATATATATATACTTTAAAACACCGATGTACAAAGAATATAAAAGACTATCTGTTGTTTCTCACATTTCAGGCAAATCTGCAATGTATGAATCAAAACTTGCCATCAGAGCTGCTTTGTGTACTTTTAATTGAAGCACTTAACTGTTGTTACAGTAAATTGTCTTACCTTAGTATTGCCAAAGATAAACAGATACTCCTACGCCAAATCTTAAGAGAAATCATAAACCAAAAGAATCCTGGCAGGATCCTAACAGATACAGTATGTCAGCCATTTTCCTCTGCGCTACTGGCAGAAAGGTATGTGTGTGGGTGTTACTAGATGTGTTTGTTTTTTTTGACGGCCAATGTGTGTGTGCATGAGTTTGAAAGTGTGTGTTAGTTTGAGGGTTTATACCGAGACAAAAGGTGAGAAGGTGGACTTAATGTCTTACTTGCTCCAGAAAGTCTGTGTATTAATGATTACATGGGCCTTAACCTTAACCTTGGCCACGGCACGTAGGAGCCATGAAGTAGTGGCTACTTTCCCATCCTGCGATTTTTGCCTTTGCTTCTATCTGGCCAAAATTAATGCTTCAAGGGAGTCATGTATTTCCGATCACTTGTAAGATGTTGCCAGCCATATTACAATCTACTATTGTCTGGCATTATTAGCACCAGCTGGGCAACAGTAACTTAAATTGCATGTCTTCCCCTCAGTAGCCAGTGTGTCTTAACCTTGAGAGGTTTCACACAGGAGACCCTGGAAAGTTTGGCTAACACAATGGACCAGAGAGGAATTATTTATCTATTTACATATTACCATTACATTATTGTTTTCTCAAACCTGGTTAATTTAAAACCATGACCAACCACACCTAAAGCACAAACACAGGCCCACACATAGAGGCTGCATACAGACAGTGTGTCAAACCAGCTGCTACTGGTGCCAACTCATTACAATGGTTTCAGACACCCTCTATTGTAATGTTTTCTTTTAATTGTTCACTCAGCACCCACTTGAACCCCATGGCCCCATTTTACCCAGTCTACTGGCTGGTTTCTCACAGTACACACCAGTAGGAGAGAACGGGGTTGGTTGTCACAGCCATTAGATCTCGCTCCCTTAAGACACTTTTAGTCAAAATAAGAGGACTTTTAGTGATTTTTATGTCAAAATGGCTTTTACACAATGGGTTTCTAATTATTGCCTTTAAAAAGTATGAAGGAAGAGCTATAGTTTAGTTTTTTTTCAGTAGCTAGGCTACAATATGTGGTTGTTAGCTTAGTCCCTGGCAAAAAAATGTGCTCTTGGGAATGCTTTTCACATTCTCCACGGGGTTGGTTGTCACGTGTATTGTTCTTTGTTTTGTTCTTTATATAAGGATTAAAAATGCACATGAAAGGAATGATTTTCCCTGCTTATGATAGATGTGTTAGGTTATTGCGTTTCAATGAAACATTTTCAATGAAATCAAATTTTAATTATTTTTTAAGATTTCTTCCATTTTTCCCCGCATTAAAATAACAGAAACAACCAAGCCAAGGGTGGGGACGAATCTCAGAAGTGCAGAAGACACATTTGATAGTCCATATCTTTTTTAAGGAGATTAGGTCACAAAAGGTTAGGCTGTTCAGCTGAATTATGGTAAAAAGCTGAAATCAGTGTGTCAATGCCAGTCCCCAAAGACAACCATGTTAAAATGTCCAACTTTACAGCAGAAACAAACATGTTTACAGCCTGGTACAAAACATGGTTTTGGTGTCTATAGCTAATTTCAGCATATTCATGACAACTGTACCAGGGTTGACCTTTTATATAACCCACCCATTTACTTTCTATAAAGACTTTAAATTACACATATTTAAAGGTGGGACTACTTGAGTGACAGGCTGTCTGCGAGGTGTCACCACAGCACAAGTCAGATCCACCCCTTGTTCCTACACAGCTCCAACCTCTTGTCCAAATTCGGTCACTTCTGGCTCCAAAAACCAAGACGGCCAACATGCCAAACTCAAGACTTAAAAATGGCTATGTAGCTGCATCCATTATTTTATACAATGTATGATTGCATTGTATAGGGTGTCATGTCATGGGCTATCACATTATTGTACCATACTGTATTGCATCATATCACATTGCATCATATAAAATCGTAACTTAGCGTAGCATATTGTAGGTTGTCATGTCACATCATATGTTATCACAGTGACAACTATGATAACATACAAAGTAAAGTGTGACAACCCTCCCTGTTCTCCCCTGCACAAGAGTCTTCTTAACAATGGCGTAAAGTAGCGTTGGGGTGGACATCACTGACCATTCACAGACAACAGCACTGGTGTATTTTTATCTATAAAGCAATATTGGGCAAACCTCTGGCCTACCTCTGCACCCTTGTGTGTATCAGCTCTGGTAGTTACCAGCTACTCTCCTCCAAATGGTTGCTTTTGTTGCTTGTTTTTCTTGAGAGGCCACTATGTTTCAATAGTTGTTGTTTTATTGTGCTATATGTTGAGTTTGTTGCATTTTAAATGTGTTTTGATTGGCTGCTACCTTGGCCAAGTCTCTCTCTTGTAAAAGATTTTCAGGACTTCTTGGTTAAATAAAGGTTAAATAAATTAAAAAATAAATGTTTATTTTGTTGTGTGCCTGATACCATATGCTCAAATGGCTGATAACAAGCTGAAAATAATATTTTTTAATTGTTTTTATTAACAACCCAATGATGTAAAATTTGGTACGGTGTCTTTTGTGTGTTTGCCTCTTTTCCATGAATTTATTTGATATAAATATATACATATTTATATCAAATCGTCCAACTCTGATCGATTTTTCTTTGATCGACTGCGGTTTCTTGTTGCTATGCAGGTCTGCAGGACGCAGGCTGCTGTCAGTGTCAGATTTTTCTCCTTGAGCAGGCTGGAGCATCTCGGAAACGCCTCATGTTCATCGGATAAAGACTCCCATTTTGTATTTAACACCCTTCTTGTCCTTTTATTTGGCTTGAAACACCTTTGAGGAGGTGTCGATCGCGGTTACAGTCGACGGCAGGCGAGAGGAGCCAGAACAAAAAGGATGTCGCTCAATGTTTTTCACCACAGACACGGCGCTATGCCGCGCTGCGCCACATAGGGGAGGTATTGAGCCGAGTTGCTGAAGGGGTTCCCCGTTTCTGTCCCCCCATCCCTTCCCTCTGCTTTTTCTTCTCCGCCTGTCTGCTCTCTCTCCTGCTCCACAACACAGTACAGTACACACTAGTCCTCTCGTAGTGGCAGCAGCCGACACAAGTGTGTTCAGCCTCTCCTCGCAGCTCCAGTTTCTGCTCTGTGCAAACTAGCCATTTATCATCAATCATGGCCGCCGGAGTACAAATTTAACTCCCCGTCTTTCCTCCCTGTCGTCCGGAGGGGAGGATTTCGGCTTGAGGAGACAAAATATCACTCCCACACTGATTTGGATTTCCTCTTGGAATTACAATACATCTCGCAAGGGAAATACCATTCATGTCAATACTCCAAAATGCAGCCGCCGCCGAGGAAGGTGAGTGATTTCCAGAGTCCGTTATGTTTTAGCTGCAAAGACAATGACAGACAGATAGTAACCTCAGATGTGGATGTTTTTAACCACTTAAAAGCGTCTAATAATGCGGACTTGGGGAAATTAAAGGGGAAAAAGACATTTGCTAGCTAACATTAGCACCGTTTGCTAGCTAGGTTAGTCGGTAACCTATTGACATTAATATGAATCCATCCAGCCGTTTAACGTTCGAAGCGCGAGCCGTCAAACGTCAAATAACGTTAGCTAGAAAACGCTAGGTGGGCTAACATGAGACGTTGGATACAAAGCACCAAACCATGTTGGTAAGATAACATAATACTCTGGTTTTTATTAAATAACGTTACATTTTACAGAATAAATAACTTTAAATGATAAAAAAAAATGCTTGTTAACTTATGGCTGCTACGCTATAGCTTGTAACGTCACAGTAATTATTACAGTCCACATTTAAAAAACAGTGTTGTGTCATTTTGCTCATTTATACATTTTAAAATTGTGATAACAGTAATTCAGACAGCTAACAAAAGCTGTCGTGTTTCCCACGTTGTGATGCTTCCTAAGGGAAGACCTTCACTACGTCCAGGGTCACATCTTTTCATCAAAGCCTGAGCTACACACACACACACACACACACACACACACACACTGATGATGAGACATGCTGGCAGAGCCATTTCTGATACTGACTTATTGATTCTGTATGGGCTTAGAAAAGACCACAGCCCCCCTATAGCTTGGCACCCAGTGTGTGTGTGTGTGTGTGTGTGTGTGTGTGAGGACGTGTTTAAGTTGCTTGCCCATCGCTTTCCATGAGTGTGAGTGTTTTCCTGAAATAGATGCATGAGAGCCAATTACCCTGCTGTGAACCTCTGCACAGTTTTCTCTTAATTACCACATATTCCCCCGGTGCCATTTATGGCTCTGGGTTTCTTCACACAGACCGGCCCTGAACATGTCATATCATGTCAGTAAAACACATACATGCACTTAAACAGGTTTCATCACTGAGGCTGCAGAGACCACTGTGCTTCCCTTTTGTTCCACTGTGTTTGATCAAATGCACCATTACGGCCCTGTTAAATTGGTAAGATCTCATTTGTGAGCTGTCACTGTCTCTCCCATTCAGTTTGCTGTGGATATACTTGTGAGAGTAAGGCAGAATTTATTTGCAAAATACTGATTTGTTAACGCCCTGCCAATGTATCTGGCACAGTCGGTACACTTAGCCCAAAGCACCACAGCCAGTGTATCAGTATTTGGCTGCTGGATGCTAATAATTTCTCTCCCAGTGCGACACGTACAGCCCCTTTAGTGTTTTGTCTGTGTCTCAGCACATCTGCTTACAGATTGAGCTGGTTTGACTCTCATATATTAGTTTTATGTGGCTTAAATTAAACATGGCTGCTAATGAGGCTGGAAATCGCTTCATGAATTTGTCTTGAAATGAGATAATACTATCTATCTATCTATCTATCTATCTATCTATCTATGACATATGAATAATGACACATACAGTGGTTGCTGCCAGGGCTGGGCAGTATATTGATATTATATCAATATTGTGATTTGAGACTACATATCGTCTTAGATTTTTTTTAAATATTGTAATATTTTAAGTGTTGTCGTTACCTAGTTTTAAAGGCTGTATTACAGTAAAGTGATGTAATTTTCTGAACTTACCAAACATAGCAGTTGTATTACATGCCTTTAACTACTAAGTCATTATATCCACCACCACCACCACCACCAATAGCCAACCCTACAATAGGTGCTGCAGGGATGGCGTTTTTTTGTAGACCGACGCTGAAGTCCACATCACCCTGGTTCCTCGTTGGAAAGACTTATGAGATTTTTCCATCAGATTTTGGATTATTGCAGAAAATAATCTGCATGGCAAACAGAAGTTTATGATGTTCAGCAAGCAGATCTTCACATATGAATACCACTTTTTGATTTTTGAAGTATAAATGCAATCGCCCGACATAAAAAGCTAATGTTAGGCTATAAATGAACTACCCAATGGTTGTATGATGTAACCCTTTGGGGTCAAGGGTATAATTGGCTGTTTTTGATTACTTTAGTTGACCTTTAAATTTCACCTAAAAAACTGTGTGACTTTACAGTTATTTTTTCCATTTTGACATACTGTATTAACACATTGGACCTAAAATCACACAAAAAACAACACCAATAGGAGAGGGGGTGTCATGTCACTTTCTGCTTGGGAGCACTTTCCTTAGAATAGCCTGTTTTTACCATTCCTTCCTGTACCAAACGCGCACCAAATGTGACAACAATATTTAGGAAAAAGCATGGCGTAAATTGGTGGTATGCTGACATATTTTATGTCATAGAACAAAACATGAAAGTCTCCTAAGCTTGCAACTAGCAAAAAACCCATTAAAAAAACATTGACTTTACGATGAGGGACCAGAAAGTGCTACAATGTTAACTCATATGCAGGTTTTAGGACTCATTCCTGCACCTCTCTGTATTGTTGCAACATCGATATCAAGATACATGGTCAAAAATAGAGTGATAGCTGATTTTGTCCATATTGCTCAGCCCTAGTCGGAGCTTTTGAGGCCATATTTTGTGTAGCTATTGTATTCAATTACAGTCCAGTTCAAGGTATTATGGTTGGACTGTAATGCATCAAATTATTGACGTTATCAAAGTCAAATGTACATATTTTTCAGTCTTCAATAAATATCCATAAACTGACAGCTGTTACACACCCAGTGACATCTAACTGGAAGTAACACCAACAAATCAGCCAACAGCCCAGTATTTAAGCTAGACATACTGTAATTAAACAGGATAAAAATATCTATCATGAGAAAGGAAATACAAACACACTGTACATAGTAAATCTGTTCATTTATCTTTATGTATATTTTAGGTCATGTCACCCAACCCCAGCTGCTGTTTAGTTACTTTCTCACACAGATGGGGATGCAGCCTATACATTAGCATCACTGTGAAATATGTGTTTAAGTTTGGGTTACAAAACAGGACCCACTTTCTCAGCAGTACAGACCTACCTGCTGCATCAGCTACCACTACACTATCTGAGCTGTTTTCCTTTAACGTGACCTTTAATATGCTGAATATCTCTTTCTCTTTGCCTCATAAACAACATCTCCGTACCATATCCCAGCCTTTTCACTGTCACTTTCCCCTCTCCCAAGTCTTGCCATCTGCTTTTTTCCCCCTTCTCTTCTCATGCCCCACAACCACGCTACCAACTCTTGCTCTCATTTTGTCTCCCCATCTCTCTTGTCACCCTGTGCCCTTCCCCTTCACTCCCCCTCTCCCTGTGGCTTCCTCTGAGTGATAGAAGGTGAAAGCAAGTGAGGTAATTTTGCCCTGATAATGTAATGAACCACTCCCTCCTTATCTTCAAAGACACAGCACATGAAAGAAAGGAGCTCTGCCGTGTGTGTTGGTGTGTATGTGTGTGTACCAGTGTGTGTGTTGTGTTGTTGATTGTTTTGTCTAGAACAGTCATGAATTTGCCCACTGTTACTCTGGTGAATAGGCGATGGAATTCACCCGACAATACACAATGACCATCACAGTAACTCTGTATGTGTTGGCGGTGTGTGTGTGTGCTTGTTTGTGTGCACATTAAGGATGAGCTCTCTGTCTGTTATTTTGCACAAGACTATGTAAATGAGAGCAGGTTATAGCCTCTGGTCTGACCACCGAAATGAAATTTTATATTAGAAGATACAATGAGCATCTTTTCCCTAATGCACATGGAGTCTGTTCCTAAATGCTGTTATGGGCTGCTAATGTGTCTTCAGTGACCTCTAACTGCGAAAGGCCTCCTCCAGCCTCCCCAGAAGTCTGACAAAACCCGGACACTGATTATTATGCTGATGGATTACTGATGAGAGTTGTGTGTACGTGTGTGTTCCTCTCAGGTGACTCCAGAGCTGAGCACACTCAAGATAGATGACAGGTGATAGGCAGATAGACTGACTGATGGGGTTTAATTATTTGCATGTGTCTGTGTATATGTATGAAGGTCAGTGTGGGTCAGGAGCTGGATTCTTTGGTATTAATATACCAAAAAAAACCCACAACATTCAGAACTTGAGTTGTAGCCCCTTTTTCTCTGAGCTTTAAAAATCCTTCGCTGTCTTTATCTCCATCAACTCCTTTGTGACAGATATAGATTCAATGAAAGAAGTCACATCCAAATAATGCTGATTTTAACCTGGATTCAGATTATCAGTCGAGGGCTTGGAGCCAGAGGGGCGTAAGTGGCCTTTTGGGCGAATATGGGTTCAATATATCAAAATAAAGGTCTCGATGAACTCTATCCAATGGTGCCAAAAAAACCTATCTGAGATCAAACTGTATTGAATAAAGTAACAAAACAATAAAGACCTAACACAAAAGTGTGAGTTATGTTTGGAGCCAGAAGAGCATAAGTCTACTTAAGCCCTTCTGGCTCTGAAAAATACATGTAGGACCCACATGTTTGTTCAGAGCCAGAAGGGCGTAAGTGTAGTTGGTGCCCTTAAACAGCATTCAAAATGGCTGACATGGACATGGAACTGTCTGAGGCAGAAAAGATTTTGATTAATATTATGAAACAAACCGATGAATCCTATTTTGAAGAAGTTGAAGGTCAGAGTGGCTTTTGAATGTATTTCCTCACAAGAGTGATGACAGTAAGACATTATCATGCCTTGAGAGCCTTACCTTGTTAGCCTAGCCTAGCATGGCTAACGTTAATCCCATTGTTTTGGTCTGATCTGGTTAACTGTGCCTGCTAGCTAGCCTAGTGTTCTGACAGAATATTCTTTTGAACTTTCTCATAATCTACTTTACCCTAGCTTCGAACTAATAGATTCAGGGCACTCATGTAGGATATTATATTAATAAATATTAATGTGTTAATCATTAAGGGACACAGCCACATGAGGTGAGGAAGAGAGATCAACTTGAGGGACACATGGAGACAGCACAAGATGGAGGAAGTGAGTTCTGACTTGCATAGAAAATAAGTTTGAACATTCACCTTATCTAATCCTTACCCTGAATTGTTACTATCAGGGCATTCATGTAGGATATTAATAAATATTAATGATATCATTTAGGGACACAGCATGAGATGAGGGAGAGAGATGAGGAGATGGAAGAGAGAGAGGGACACATGGAGACAGCAGAAGATGGTGGAAGAGAGACAGACAGGGAGACAGATCATGTAATTGATGAGGGACACATGGAGACAGAAGAGGATCGAGGGACTGAGACAGTAGACACTGTGCTAGAATTTGTTCAGGAAGGAAGGGCTAACAGTGGCCAGGAAGAGGAGACAGAAGAAGATTGAGGGAGTGAGACAGTAGATATTGAGCCTGTTCAGGAGGGAGGGGTTGAAAGTGACCAGGAAGAGGATGCCAACACACCACAGAGAGGAAGACAAAGACAGAGAGATGTTGAAAATTGGAAAAGAAACCAGTGTATAAGGTTAAGAAATTCTGGTCAAAGCTACATTAATTCACATGGCATTCATGTTCCAGGAAGGAAGGTGAGGCAGAAGAACTGTGCCTCATGTTGTTATAAATGCAATCAGAACTTCCCAGAGCCAGTGAGGGAAAGTATATTTCAACATTATTGGGAGATGGGAGATGCAGCAAGGCAGAAAGACTTCATTGTCAATCACGTTATCAAAAGAGGGAAAAGAAACAGTGAAAAAATCTCAAGAAGAACTCATTTGTTTGAGTATTATCTAACCTTTGAGGGACAGATAAGGGTATGCAAAGACTTCTTTTTGAAGACCCTTCATGTGTCTGAGAAATTTTCGAGGTCTGCAGGCGGCCATCCGTCTAGTGAATTGGGAATTTCCCCTCCAAGCAAGAAAGGGCGGCATGCACCTCAAAACAAAGTGCCTGAGAGTAGCAAAGACAAAATATGAGAGCATATCAAGTCTTTCCCAAAACTTGAATCCCACTACTCCAGGAAAGATACAAACAAGCTCTACTTGGAAGGATCTCTGAATGTGCCAAGAATGTATACACTGTATAAAGAGAAATGTGAACAGGAGTGGAAGATTAAACCAGAAAAACAAAGTCTTTATAGAATGGTGCTTGACACTGAATTCAATCTAGCTTTCCACACTCCAAAGAAAGACACGTGCAAATACTGTGAATGGTACCAACGTTTAGAAGACAGTGAAAAGGAAAGTCAAAAGGATGACTTTGATGCCCACCAGTTAAGAAAAAAACAGGCCAGAGAACATAAAGATAATGATAAAAAGAAAGCAAAGGAACAGGAGTCATACAAGGCTGTCACTTTTGACCTGGAGCAAGTGTGAACCACCCCCCTGGAGCAACGTTAGTAGCCTGTTCTACTCACGCAAGTTAAGTACCTACAATCTCACTGTATATGAAATGGACAGTAAAGATGTTGAGTGTTACGTGTGGCATGAGGGGGAAGGTGGCCGAGGATCATCAGAGATCAGCACTTGTGTTTACTCGTACCTTTCACAACTTAATCCTGAAGTCAAACATGCAGTTCTTTATTCAGGTACATGTGGTGGACAGAATAGAAATGCTGCCTTTAGCACAATGTGCCTGCATGCAGCCAGCACACTGTCCCTCTCCACTATTGACCATAAGTACATGGAGTCTGGTCACAGCCAGATGGAGTGTGACAGCGTGCATGCTGCAGTGGAAACTGCGAGGAGAAAGGTTCCACCGACCCAACCTTCCGTGAACTGAAGGTGGCAAAGCAGGCAACCAGGGGCGCCCGAAGCACCCATTCCGCGTCCAAACCAAGCTCAGTGTATGAAAGTCCTCCTGGGATCGGTGCATTGAAGAAGAAAGATCTACTCACCCTGTGCAGCAATGGGAGTATTCCTCACACATACGCAGAGTTCTACGATGCTCTGACAGTGGACAGTGAGTAGAACTAAACAGACTAGTGAACAGAAAACCAAATAAGACGCGACATGATTCTTTGGATGTGGTCAATGAAGAGACTCACAGAGTAATTGAAATGGTTGAACAAAAAAGAAAAGTGAAATGAGTAAAAAGAACATGAGAGAACTGTCTATTGTATACAGTACTTGAAAAAAAAATGAATGAATGTAATGAAATAAATTGAATAACTCATGAATTGCCAATCAGAATTGTGTTTAGCAAGTTCAGTGACTTTTATACAGTCTGTACTGTTCAGCAAATGCCCAGAATGGAAAAGTGAAATGAGAAAAAAAATAAAAAAATAAATAATGAATGAGTTAAATGAAAATGAATTACTTATTCAAGTGTTATTCAAGTGTTAATTATTCAATCAATTCCCCTTTTGACCAATTATTTTCTGCATTGTTCAGCAGATACGCCCAATATGTCCATAGAAGACTTGGAAATGTTTGGTGCCAAAAAGGCGTATCTGACATTTTTGCTTTTGATTTTAAAATGTTTTAGAACATGTTCATTGTGTTAATATGCCATAAGTTTATTACTTAAATACTCATTCATGTAAGTATGTCTGTGGTTGCAATGTTGTGGTTTAAGGTTAATAAATACAGTTGATTGAAGTGTGGTAAAAATTTTGTTTTGTCTCTCCTGTAAAGTTTGTCAAAAGCCACTTACACCCCTCTGGCTCCAAGCCCTCGCAGTGAACTTTAGGAGTTGAAAGTTATTCTGACTAAAACCATTTACCGTATTCTTGAATCAGTACCCCGATATTGGTTAGTACTGGGAGTGATGCCGAGATCAAAAAGTGGCTGATGGTATGCTGATGTTTTGAGTTTTATACCGATCCTGGGAATAATTTGCCAGCCTTGTTTCACCTGTACATATAGTTTTCAAACGGCAGGTGCGGTTGTCAGACTGGCACACCAATACTGCCCCATGATACTGGACTGTAAATATATAATAATGCATTTTATTTATAGAGCCCTTTTCATGGAAGTCAACGACACGTAACACAAATCAAAAAGATCAATAAAAGAGAATGCCCTAAAATATATAGCACACAACATTATTCACCCATTGAAATAATGGACAAAGATATACATTTCATTGTTTATGGTGCTATGTTGCGCTACACTGTAAATAAATACAGATGAAAAATATATACATTTACAGTACAGTAGCATGGGGCGGTATTTGTGTGACACTATGGCAACGGCACCTGCATTTTTGAAACTGTATGTGCTGGTGGAACACAAGCGCCATACCACTGGGGGGATCAGCATATGCCCCTGAACAGCTATTGGTGTACCATCAGCTGCTTTTTGGTCTCGGCGCTACTGGGATATTGGCTTTAGAGCTGAAACAATTTGATTAGTGGATCAACAGAAAATGATAATGATTAAGTCAGTTAATGAGGCAAAAAAAGTCAAATATTTTCTGTTTCTGGTTTCTCAAATGTGACAATTTACTGCTTTTCTGTCTTGCATATCTTTTTAAGTCTATATCTTTGACTTGTTACAGTGTATGGCTGCAATGATTAATTGATAAATGTTTAGTTGTCAGCTATTAATTCAATTGCCAACTAATTTGATAATCGATTACTAATTGATTCGAGTTATTTTTTAAGAAAAAAAAAATCTCTTTATGCTTCTAAAATGTGAATATTTTCTGCTTCCTTCACTCCTCTGTGACAGTTAGCGAAATATCTTTGGGTTGTGGACAAAACAAGACATTTGAGGACGTCATCCTGGGCTTTGGGAAACATGGGTCGACATTTTCTGACATTTTATAGCCCAAACTAATCCTTTAATCAAGAAAATAATCAACAGTTAATTTACAATAAAAGTACTCGCTACTTGCAGCCCTACTAGAGCCCAAGGTCACAATGTTTTTAATAGACAATTGTGTGATAAAAAAAAGTGTTTGCTACAGTCCTACTGGGTTATGTCACTGTATTTGTTAAGCTGTAGTGAGACTTTTTGAATTAATGTGTGTATGAAAAGCAGGTAGAGGCATCCACTGTTGACTGAATT
Source organism: Epinephelus fuscoguttatus (assembly GCF_011397635.1). NCBI lineage: Eukaryota > Metazoa > Chordata > Actinopteri > Perciformes > Serranidae > Epinephelus > Epinephelus fuscoguttatus. Next base: position 18,390,303 of record NC_064756.1, read on the forward strand.
CTCTTACAACCAGGAAATGACAGTATTTTAGCTCTACTCTGGGTTTTTGTAATTTCGTAATTACCGTTTTGTTCAGGGAAAACCTGTTGAAGTCTAACATAATTAGCCTAATTTTCTCTGTCTCTGTTATTTTTTAACTAGTGTATTGTGCACGCAAGCCTATTGACAGGACTGTTTTATTTGGTATATAATGTATAAGCAAAAGTAGCCTGTTTTTCAATAAAAAATATTATACTTGTACACGCCTTGATGATGCCAAGAAGAAGATTGAAAACTTCCAGGACACATTATCTGGCATTGTTTTTTCCAGTGGAAGCCCTGGCTTTATTATAACAGTCAACGTCAGCAGCAGATGAAGAAATGACAGATCCTTTACTTAACGTGTCTTTTTGTTTCCTCCAGGTCAAAGTGACACAGGAGCTGAAAAACACACACACAGAGCAGATGACAAGACTGCATTTTAAACACCAGACTGAATGTGACCTGCTGGAGGACATGAGGTATGAACATGTCTGTGTCGCATGCGTGTACTAACGCAGTCCTGAAGAATACACTCGCCAACTGCCAGATGATTTTGAATCTAGTCGTCATGTGACTGTGATGTGCATAGCATGCACACATGGACACAGGCGTGCACAAAAAAAGAAAGAATGAAGGAAACAACTAATGAGTGAGGGAGGAGTGACACGAGAGAGAAAGAGAGGAGGAGGAGTATTGTCATATTCCAGTTTTTTTTTGAGAAGGACAAAGGGTCGGGAAAATGACGAAGGAATTTCCTGCTGCCCTCTTCCTGCTCTCCAGCTCTTTCTTCCTCTCTTCGTTTCCAAATTTTGCTCTGTATCTCTCTCTGTCATCTTTTCCATGTTTTTTTCTGTCTCTCTTTGCTCCGACTATCTTTTTGTCTGTCTCCATATCTCTCTTTTTCATTTTGGCTCTGCTCTGTTTACTCATGACGTGTGTGATTCTGGCAGTTTTCCCTTTTGGATTTGGCAATGGGAGGAAACCCTGGTTCTTTCACACGCTCTCATTTTCTGTGTTGACTAAGCATTGATTATTTATGACAGCAAACTCTCTAATACTCTCTGCTTCTCTGCCTCCATCCCTGCCTTTCTTTCTGTTTCTCATTTTCACGCTTTCTCTACCTCTTCTCTCTCTCTGAGACGTCCCTCTCTTTCTCCTTCTTTCACTCTTGGGGGCAGCTCCAGCTGTTTGAGAACAGATTGCCTTGTTGCTGCTGGGTTTTGGAGAGTGAACAAGGCCCTGGTCTCACTTGTGGGAGAGTGGGAGAGCCAGTTAAGCATATGCAACCACAATGTGTTGGTTCTTTCAGTCAGTGAGGGATAGAGCTTCATGCCACTGGGTAAAGATCTTCAAATTGGCTTTGTCATCCTCGTGGCTGAAAGACGCTGCCTGCAGTGTTTTCTTACTGCATTCCTCTCGCCTTTAATGTTTTGTAAGTATTTCTAATGACACATTGTCCTGGTGGTAAAATCAGGAGCAGCAGGGTGGTGCAGTGTTTAGGGAGATTGCCTTTCAATTGGGAGAGCTGGACTCAAGCCCCTGCAGCAACAAGCATCTGCTTTATCAATGTGTCCTTGAGCAAAACATTGAGGCTCCACTCGTTTTTCTGTCTGTGATGTGGCATTCATCTGACTTGACCGCAGAGACAGATATTTTTTTTAAGATTGTCATTTAAGATCAGAAGGGTGAGGGTTATCTGAACTTCACATCAGAAGCAAGATGGCTGTGCAGTACACTTTGACTTTGACTGCAGACACTATTGTCAGAACCAGCTGTCTTTTCAGCAGCACGGTACCTGAGGTACTAAAAGGCAGCAGCTGGCCAAGCTGTCAGCTGTCTTCACCAGTACCACTAAAACGCCTGATCTGTTCAATGGACAAAAATTGCATACATGTAGCCCACATGAGAAGTATACAGGGAGAAAATGGACATTATGTTTATTTCTGATTCTTTATTTTGTCAAAACTTGATGGGACATAGTTGTATGGCTGAAGTCAATTACAATTTTACTATACATTCCATGGCTTCAGCGACCGCAATGTTAGCATTTTCTGCTTTGGACCTTTTTATATCATAAATCTGTGGGTGTAGGACTGTTGGTCAGACAAAACAGGACATTTAAAGATGTCTCATTTGACACTGGGAAATAGTGGTTGACAGTTTTGACTATTTTCAGAAATGATATAGAATAAACAATCTTTTAATTGTAAAAATTTATATGAATATTAGTTGCAGCTCTTCATAATTAATATATTTAACAATGCAGCAGTGATTTCTGCAGAGGGAAGCAATTATTTGGGGGGGGCTTTTATGCCTTTAATGGACAGGACAGTGTGAGGGGGGAGATGACACGCAGCAAAGGGCGACGGGCTGGAGCTGAACTCACAGCCGCTGCAACAAGGACGATGCTTTTGTACATGGGGCACCTGCTCTATCCACTAATAGGGCTACCACTAACGATTATTTTCATTGTCGACTAATCTGTCGATTATTTCTTCGATTAGTCGACTAATCATTTCATCAAAAAATGTGTTAAAATGTTGAAAAATGTCGGCCTGTCTCACCCAAACCCCAAAATTACGTCATCTAATGTCTTGTTTCATACTTATGCCAAAGGGTTTTAGTTCACTGTCACGGGAGAGTGTGTAAAGCTGCCAATATCTGAACGTAAGAAGCTGCAGTAAGAGTATTTTGGGGTACTTTTCTATGAAAAATGACTCAAACCGATTAGTCGACTGCTAAAATAGTCACCGATTATTTTAATAGTCGATTAGTCATCGATTAGTCGACTAATCGTGGCAGCCCTATCCACTAAGCCATCGATGCCCTATTTGTTGTTAGTTTGACTAAAACTGGACTTTTAAAATACATGTCAACATCTTAGTCCAACTGAAATCGTACTAAATTGAATTTCTCAAAGTTGGACTAACAGCCAGATTCACAGTCAGATTACTCCTGCATGTATACAGTCAGTCGGACCTAAACCGGCCTTGGTGCTCAGAGCATGCCCCACAATGTCCGCCCAGGCTTTGACCGGGAAGTCTAAGGCCAGTGATGTACTTGCTGCAAACAACATGACCGCATCTTGGCTGCCATGCGTGATCTGTGTTTGTTTGATGCGTCAGCCGCACATCTCAACGTGAAGTACAGTGACGTGTGCCGGAGATGCAATATTGACACGACCTCTAGAGGCGCTCGTGCGAATGAACACTGTGACCGTGAGATCAGACCAGACGGAGTTGTTGTCAGAGCAATGCCGGAAACTTTTGAAGAGAGGCTGACAGACCATGTGTGGAACTACCCGCATCTCTATGATGTTTCCACGCCGTTACTTAGTGACACACTTCTTCTTCCTCATCAAGCATATCAAGGGCATCCATGTTTGTTTACAACACCCGGCATGCACTACATGATTTCCGGGTTATATTTCTATTGTCTGCCCCAAGTGGAGACCGCCAGTATTGTGCGTTTTGGCTGTGTAGGGCTGCAGAAAGTATATACACAGACACGGCGCATTTTGTACGCGTACGTTCGATCAAGCGGCCAGTCTGTTATGGCCCGAAAGCATTAAATGCCTAACAGGAGAAGAAGCCGGTAACAACATCTACATCCAGAGCTGTGCATTTTTGGATGGACAAAATGTACAGAGCTGTAAGGGGTCCACCATGGTACCAGTTTGCTGCTAGCTAACTGTAGCTAACTTGTCCATTGTTTTGTCTGTGACATAATAGGTCAACCTTAATAGTTGGACATACTTCGGTCAATAACCCATGTTTGTATACTGGGACAAGGACAGTATTCAAATTAAATGGAATACCTAGACTGAACTGTGCATGTAAACGTACTGACTGATGCCTGGAAACAGTCAGTGAATGGACTACAGAGGTGGCTAGTCATTTAGCTAACACTGGGCCATTTACAGTAATGCTAATTAGTGTATATCGTTGTCATAAAAATACACTTTCAATGGATCTAGATAGAAACTATGCTTCTGAAATTGCTTATGTAGACTTGTAGACTTATGTGATCTCTTGGCTAGACTTTTGTTAAGGTGCTATTACCATGGCGACTAAGTAACCTCTTTAAAATAGTGAAATCCTACAGGACAAGGAAAGTGTGGTCACATAATGAAACACACACTCGGTTGACAGACACACATTCTCCTGCCTAAAGCCCTCAGTGGATTTTAACTCTTAAATCCCAAAATCTGCTCTGAGGTTATTTACCCTAATTAATCCACAGACTGGCTTTAATCAGCACACACACTCAAACACACATGCACATACACAAGTTGCTAGCTACAGTGCATTGAAGCTGTGTGTTTACCAGCTGTAAGAGGTAAAAGGGGAAAGAAAAAGAAACAAATAAAAAGAGAGAGAGAGAGAGAGATAGGGCAATGTGTTTAATCCTCTGGAACTGCATTTTAGCTAGACTAGTAATAGGAGAGAGGATAAGAGAAAGAGAGAGAGAGGAGAAAACGATGGCGAGTTGTGGACTCAGGGAGTCAACTTGGTGTCCTCAATCCAGCTAAATCCCCCATACACTTATGTCTGCCTCAACAGCTACACACACACACACACACACACACACAGTGCAAACGATAAGAATAGGCAAGTCTCATGCATTCTTGTATTCACCTCATACACATTTGGAAACTAACCCAGCTTTATACCTGCTTGCCCTTTCTTTTTCTGAATAAGAGCATACTTTTACTTTAACAATGGAGCTCTAACACAATGTCAGTGTTGCAGTTGTTGGTTTTATCTGCAGATTTGGATCAGTGAAATAAACCGAACTGCAAAAAGGCCATCACTGAGACACTTTTGCAAAGGGCACTGCATGCTCTTTGCTGCAGCACTGTGCTTTCATTCTGTTCCCTTGATTGGCATGATATGATGTGGCTATACAATAATACATCCCTCCATGAAAAAGGTATTTGTTTTCTTTGTAGGAAAGCTTATAGGCAGGTTGCAAAGTCAAATTCACTGTGGTCTAGACAGAGTGCTTTATGACGAGTCTACAAAAGAGCATCATCAATCATGTAGACGACAGTAGTGAGAAAACAAAGGATTAAAGTGCTGTTTTTTTGTAACCGGTGCCTGGACTGCCCTGGACTAGAACTTGGGCCCCGATGTAATTTAGAAATTTACCCCCCACGTCTGTGCTCGGTGTGGCACATTTGCATGGGATAAATGAAATTTGCGTTCACTCAAATTTATTGACCAAATCCGAGGAACTATCTGCAGATATCATTAAAACATAATGGGTCTCCATGCTGAGCAGGGAGATGAGCCTCCCCCAATTTGAACCCAAAATGCTATCAGAGTTCTCATTAATGCTTTTCACTGCAGCCTCCATAATTTGGAAAGAGGAGGAACGGAAAATCAAGGGCTCATCGGGGGAAAAAGACCCAAATTAATGCAATGCTGATTCACACACTGCTATTATAATTAAGCGGCCTCTGTGTTTGGAGAAATGACAGTAGCAGACAGCCTCTGCTGTTATTGAAAATCACAGGAGGACCCCATGTAAAACTATACCCAGGGGGGATAAAGCCGAGATGACAGAGATGGTGACAGGAGTCTTTCTGTTTCAGAATGAGGCAAAGGAAATTCTTCAACCATGACCAACTGCAACCTTATTTATTTATTTATTTTTAGAGGAAAATACACGCTTCACATTCTAAGCAGGTAGCCGAGGGGCCATTTGAATACTAGCTACACCTTTAGGAAGCACAGGCTATGACTTCAGTAACCTTAAACTGTATGATTGAAACAATAACAGTGATTGGCTATTAAAATCTGTTTGAGGCAGCCAGTTAATAAATATTGCAAATAAAAATCAAACAAAACTACCTCATCTGCTGCACGAATGTCCTCCAAACCATTTTTCTCAAGTATCTGGCAGACTGGTTTACTAGAATAATACTGCATAAACATCCTTACAGTTTATTGCAACATAATATAGCTAACAATCCTGCCATGAATCCTCTCTTTTACGAAGCTTCTGTTATTCAGTGTTTATTGAGACTGCTGCTGTTGTGTTGGGATTGCATTATAGTGAAAGGGTTCTGTAATATTTCTTGTATTTTACCAGACAAAAAAATACTGTTAAACATGCAGTGCACTTGAAATAGAGTTTTATCAATGGGAACATGTTGGTAAAGGTAGCACAGAAATTGAAAAATGAGTAATCTGTCTAAGTAACATTTGTACAGGCAGCTGTGGACCCAGAGCCAGGGTGAGTCTGAGTGAGATGGAGGCAGCTGCCTTGGGACAAAGAGAGGCTTTGCCCGGTCAGGCTCCATAATTACATTATCTTCTGCCTTCTGCTTGGAAGTGGTGAATTTACAGCTCACAACAACTTAATATGATACAGTCTCTGGCTTTTGTTTGATATCTAGGGTGCGTTTGGTAATCCAATTGCATGCTCTGCACCGAAATGAGAGCCCTTTTGTTCGTAGAAATGGAGCATTATGGTTCCACATGAAATGTATGGTTAAATTAAGACACATTCACTCTGCCTGGCGCTCTGCTGCTCCGTTTTCCCAGACAGAGTGCTCAGAATGTGCACTTCTAGTGTCAGCAAAAAATGTTGTCGCACATTTTTGTTCTGTTGTTAGCGCAGTAAGCATGCAGTGGCTTTGAGAGCTAACTTGACTTGTTAACTATATTTTGTGAATGTCACTGTCACTCTGAATATCCTGCCGAACCCAGTTCAAACTCTCAAACTTCATATGGACAAAAGGAACATATAGTTGAATATTTGTATTGAACAGCTAAATCTGATTTAACTGACATCATTCTGAGTCGAGCACAGCCTTATGTATTTTTAGGATTTATTTAATGGAAGAATAACACCATGTTCAATTCACTTTAGTCCCTGTCAGACTAATGGCAACAGATACAATTCCCCTGATTAATTACCCATAGCTGCACGCTAAGCCGTCAGTCAGTCAGTGTAGGAACTTCATTCTGAGACAGATTCGAGTATTGTGCTTCAAATTATCTGAACTGTGACAAAGACACATCAGACAGCTTTCACTGAAAATTGCATTTTTGTTTAATGAATGTCTTCCTGTCTCCACAGACATCTTGTGACGTCTCATGTTTCAGAAGCCACAACCGATCAGAACAATAATTAACTACTAACAGTCAAACTGAGAGGCCGACTCTCTCTGCACCTCTTTCCATTTCTGATGTTGCTACAATAACAATGTTTTGATACTGGAATTTGATTTTCCCTTGACCTCCACGTCATGAAAGCAAAGCACAGGCTTAGTTATAGCACAAGGCCTTTGAAACACAGAGGAATTTGGCATCTTGCTTTACAAACTATATGATTCAAATTCCAATTTTAAGCCTGATTTTCTTTAACTGATTTTTTTAAGGTCCCAGAGAGTCTGTACTGCAGTGTGCAAAATTTGTTTTTTTTTTTGTTTTTTTTTACAGCAGGAATGACAGGAAATCTAAATATATTCCTGTAGCTTTATCTTAGTTAACTTCCATACCATCTGAGATTTAGTAATTACCTAGAATTGTTTTTTCAGCATCTTCAGAGCCTTTAGCAAATAATAAATAATGAATGTTTTAGTCCAAATGCCTGCTTGGTTTTGGAAGAAAAAACAGAGACTCTGCTCTATTATGTTGTGCGGTGATCACGCAGTGTGAAAACATGACCTCCTCCCTCCGCCCCCGTCTCTGTCTGTGACTCATGTTGCTTATCCTGTTGTCACTGATCTCAGGCTGTGTCCTGTAAAACCATTGATCTCAGCTGTTTTCCCACGTTTGATCGTTCCCTCTCTCTTGACTTCAACTCACACATACAGTACATACACTTAGTGTCCACTCCTAAGCACTTAAGTATTTCCTGTCAGACACACACTCATCTGGCCATTTGCTTTTCATGCACAGCCCGTGCTGACATTGCTTTTTGACTCATGCACCACACTCTTACAAACACAGATGATGGGCAGGCAGAGTAGAGAGAAAGATGAGGGAGGATAGAGGGAGTAGTAGAGAGAAGAGAGGGCAAAAAAGCAAACTGCAGAAGGCCAAAGAGGAAGTGTTGAGAGTCAGGAACAGCTGCAGAGGTAAAGGATGGGTAGGGAGATGTTTTAAGCATGAATAGAAATAGACTATGGGCAGAACAGATGAATGAGGAAAGCAAGTCTAAAGGAATACAGAGGCACAAACAACAAGCATCTCAGAAGTAAAGTATATCCTTAGTAAACTAACCCAACAATAAAATTTGAAGCTAAATGACCAGACAAGCCTTAACCTGAAGGTCTGTTCTGTTTATCTTTACTCTGTCTCAAGAAACAGACAGCACAATACAAACATGCATAGTGGGTGTGAGATATTTCTAGCTGGTAATTGGGAGGTCTCTGCCGCAGTGTCGCCATGGTTGCATGAGAAGCCTAGACATGTCGAAAGATCCCAGTGAGGATGTGTGTTTGTCCACGTGTGTCTGTGTGTGGTAGTGTTGACTTGACTTGTATGTTCCAGAGGCCCTAACTAGTACACAAGCACACTGCAGTACTAAGATACCAAAGCCGAGCTTATTTTGAGGCTGTGCATGAATGTTTTCAGAGAGCCTGCACTCATATTTGCATATTTACTGTGTTATGGAACCAGAGATTAGAAAGTTGAACCTATGTGTGTGTGTGGATGAAAGAGACTGATATCTTTACATGTATTTTAAGTACTTTCTAACTGATTGTTTTCCTGAACTTATATCACTGCCACAGTCAATTACAGTTACTGAAATTGAATCACTTCAAATCAAGTATTGTGACTGAGTCACAGCCCACTCTTTTTGCACAATGCTTTCCAAGTTACAGGTTCTTCTGTATCATGCAGGTGAAAATCTAGAGATTTCTTCTCTAGGAAATGAGTCAGGTCTCTTAAGAAAAGGCTTTTTGGCATGCTGTCGTAATGTTTGGCATTGGCATTAGTTGTATGGTAGCATCGCAGGTACCGTGACTTAGTTGGTTACAGCGCCTGTTTAGTAAATAGTAGCTCATGACCTCTAATCCCAGCAATACCTTTTCTGCTGTCAGCACAAGTCTTGTGTCAAAACTTGAAAGCAGAAAGCTCCAAAGGTGAATTGGATACAGGAACATTTGTGTCATCATGGCCAATTGAGGTCACATGGAATCTGGAGTGCTGCTATGCTCTAATGCATTCACTACTAATTATGTGGATCCCATTATCAATCAAAAAAGGCCAAACATTTGCAGGTTCCAACTTCTCAAATGTGAAGATCCACTCAGTTTCTCATGTCCTATGATTATACATTGGATGTATTTGGATGTTGAAATGTTTTGTTCCAACACGTGGAGATCAGACATCGCTCTTTTCACAGGTGCTATATGGCGCTGTGGCTTAGTTGGTTAAAGCGCCTGTCTAGTAAACAGGAGATCCTGGGTTCGAATCCCAGCAGTGCCTTTTCAGTAGTTGTGGCTCAGGAGAGGGTAGACGTGATATGCTGTCCTCTCCCTGAAAAACTTCTGAGAATGAACACTGATTTGCATTTGTGGCCTTTGCCACTGTGAGCATTACACTTGTGCATTGGTTTCTCTGTGTCTCTTGGCAGTTTCACCTCCAAAATGTTAATTTGTGGTGGGGTTTTTTTCTACTGTGTTGAGTTTCTTTGAAGTTCTCTAAAGTTTGATTGATCCAAAAGACAAGTAAAACACAGTTTAATAATGACAGAAGTAGACACAAGTAGAAATTTGGCTCAATTTAAGGTTTCAAGGTTCACAGACAAAATACTTGTCTTTTGCTGGACATGTTTTCCACACATATAGAGCATGCTAACATTATTAGCTTAAGCTCATGACATTTCATTGCATAAATTAGCATGGTGGCTAGTAGAGTTTTCCTCTCCTCATATGCAGGAACAACAGCAACATTTAATATTTACAAAGTCCTGCTCCATTATAACTCACAAGGTTTACCGACAAAACAATTGTCTGATACTAGACACATTTTTTCCTATATATACAGTAACAAGCTGACATTATAAGCATAAGTCTATAACATTTTACACTGTACGAGTCAACCTAGCGGCTAGTGGACTTCCCTTTGCTCAAATGAAGCCAGGATAAATCACACACAAGACTTAAAATGCTATTTTTGTGGAGGCTTTATTGTCTTCACAATTTATTATTTCTTATCTGTGAAATAAAGGTGAATAAAATCTTTGTTTCCACTGAGGGAAATGGTTTCAGTTCACAAAAATTAACAGGAGATCTGCATCACTTGTAGTTACATCTCTGGGGAGGTGCAAATCAGGCTATGGCGTAGGGTACGTGTCTATGCACAGCCTATCAATTCAATGCATAAGTGTAAATCCTGCTTTAGTAGCCTCCATCCACAGTCCATAGCAATGCCACTACTTTCTGACAGTCTGAGCTACTGTGTTAATGTAAATCCCTTTCAAGGTTAAAATGATGTACAAAAAAGGGCATATCCAGCATTGATATTCGTCAACTTTTGTGACCTGTGGCTTGAAACCATGCTTGTAAGTCCAGCAGTAATCATAACAGAGTTATTACGTTGTGGATCATGTTTCTGTTTTCAGGAGCACTGGGGGAGCTTAATATTTCAGTTTAAGTTGGCTATTTTAAAAACAATATGTAGGTGATTCAAATAAATATGATGCTTTTATGAAACTCTATTCTGAGGTTGTTAAAAATCACTTACTGGTTGATGACAGTTTTGGTGCTATGGCATAAAGTGCTTGCTTTGTAAACAGAAGACCCTGGCTTCAAATTTCTGTAGAGCCTTTTTTATAATCAGTGCATTGTGATATGTGAAGTATCAAACAAAAAGCAATACATTTGAGGTTTAGAACTCTAACGCCTGACCACAAGGCTCAGAAGTTGTGTATTAAGTCCTTAATGTTTTAAGTTGAGCTTTGTCACTTTTCTTTTTGGCATATTTGTCACTTAATTGTCATTGAATCACTTGAGCAGTGAAACTTTCCAAGAAATGTTTGTGTAATAATCAGGAAATCCTGGGTTCCCAGCAGTGATTTTCTACAGTCAGCACAATTTTACTTCTTTTCTACCAAACCTTCATAAGGGACGAGGGAACTAATAATATATTGGTGGTCAGTAGCAGTGATATGTTTTGACATTGGCTTCTTTTGACCAGTATGTTGTGAGAGGCGCTGTGGCTTAGTTGGTCAAAGCGCCTGCCTTGTAAACAGGAGATCTTGCATTCAAATCCCAGCAGTGCTTTGAGGTCATGTAAACTTCTGTATGTCCAATATTGAATTAATTATAAGAGTGTTTTGTGTGTTTCCAATCATAAGCAGCCAGTTGCATTGATTTGGAAGTTATCATCAGCATGCATTAATGCTAAACTAAATGGGATTTCAAAATGCCAAACAGCTGTTTGAAACATATTAAATGTGACAATCTATTGCTTTCCTTGTTAAATATCATTATTGAATTGGGTTTGGGTTTTACAATTTAGCGTTCTAACAAACAAGCAATTCAAAGGTGCCATCTTAATGATAACATAAATCCAGTCAACATTAATCCATTTTTAATCAGAATCCATTTCATACTGGCTCTCTGGTTAAACTTTATAGGGTCCTGTGGCTTAGTTGGTCAAAGTGCTTGTCTAGTAAACAGGAGATCCTGGGTTCAAATCCCGGTAGTGCCTTTTCCAGTCGGCACAAGTCCGGTATTCTTCAAAATGCCCAATCTTACTAATCTAATGTCAAAAACTCTGTCTGTGACTCTCTGTGTGGATGTGTCTGTTCCACGTTTTTCTCCTCACTGACTTGGTCAATCCATGTGAAATTTGGCACAGCAGTAGAGGGTCATGGGGCGCTGTAGCAACCGATTGAATTGAATTGAATTGCAAACTTTGAATGGGCATATTTCATGCCCCGTATGTCGTAGAGACATGAAACTTTGCACAGAAACTTCTGAGGAAGTTTGACCGATCTGCATGAAACTCGGTGAACATAATCTAGGCACCAATATCTAAAGTTCCCTCTTGGAAAAAGTTGGAAAACTTACTAAAACTGAGCTTCTATAAGGCAATGAATATTGTGGAGGGCGTGGCTCATCACATAAAGGTGTATAACATCTCAAGGGTTTCACCGATGACCACGCAACTTTGTAGGCATATGATCACACATAATCTGAGGGGACCCCTCCATTATTGACCCCATCAAACAAAATGGGGGCGCTAGAGAGCAAATTTCTTATGCAGGCTGAACCGCCATATGGATTTTTACTAAACTTGGTAGATATGTAGAACAGGACGCCTCAAGGTGCCTGGAGAAATTTAACTCTAATTGGCAACTGGGTGGCGCTATAACAACAGAAAAATGCTTAAAAATGGCTAAAATGCGACAGATCACTGTGGCTCCCCCTGTGGCCCAACGTTTTATTTTTGTTTTTTCTAATGTTTGGTATGACTAAGTCATGGCATGGTATGCTGTACATCATGGAAACTGTCAGTGTGTCATTGTGTCAGTCAGTCATTCTGTCTGTCCCACATTTTTCTACTCACTGACGTGGTCAATCTATGTGAAAATGCACATAGGCATTGAGGACTGGCATAGGTAGAGGGTGACAAAGCTACCAATGGGTATGGACAAGTATTTAATTAAGTACAGGAACTTGTGTTTCCAATCATAAGCTAGATGCAATGATTTGGGAGTTATCGTTCAAACTCCAAAAAAATAAAATAAAGTAAGGGCTCTTTTAAACATATTATGTAAATGTGAGGATATTTTGCTTTCCTTGATTAATATCATGATAAATTTTATAAATTGAAGGTCTTTGGGTTTTATAGTTTAGTATTACAACAAACAAGGAATTCAAAGGCATCATCTTGGCCCCTGGATTTTTTTTTTTTTAAAGAATTGTAAGTTGTCGCCTTGCTAGTGTCAATAAATATTTTTAATCAGAATCCATTTTTTATTGGCTCTCAGGTTAAATTCTGTAGGGTGCTGTGGCTTAGTTGGTCAGAGTACCTGTCTAGTAAACAGGAGATCCTGTGTTTAAATCCCAGCAGTGCCTTGTGGTGGTACTATGGATGAAGAAGTGGTCAGTTCCAATGATTTTTTTTTTAAGGCACCTTCAAACTGACTATTAACATAAGAGAAATTTTCATACAGAATACAATTTTTTTCAATGGACCTGTTGGCATACTTATGTGATTTTTTGAAATACCAAGTTATAATTTCAAATCCATTTTTTCCCCAAACATCATTTCACTGCCTACCATAGTTTGTTATTGGGTGTTTTGGGGCACAAGGGTGTGACGTTATGATGGTTTATATACCATATGATGCTAGGAATGTGTGTCATCAATGGTATTACAGGGCGCTGTGGCTTAGTTGGTTAAAGCGCCTGTCTAGTAAACAGGAGATCCTGGGTTCGAATCCCAGCAGTGCCTTTTCTGGGATCTGGTCCCCACAAGCCTCACAGCACAACTCAAAAAAAGGACACTGTACAAGTAGAATATGTACATAAACAATTCTGTACATAAGAATAATATCACATAAGAAACTTGAACCATGCTCCTGAAAAAAAACTGTACATGGCAATGTGTTGCTCCAACAAATTTGTCTTTTGGACATTGCTCTCTGAAGGTTGCTGTGCAGTGCTTTGGCTTAGTTGGTGAAAGTGACTGTCTTGTTAACAGTAGATCTGGGGTTTAAATCCCAGCAGTACATTTTCCAGTCAGCACAAGTCTGGTATGCTTCACCATGCCCATGTTACAGTTCAAACTAAAAAGAAATAAATAAATAAGTAAATAAATGAGGGATTTCAAAATGCCAAACGGCTGATTCAGACTCATTACATGTGAGGATCTGTTGATTTCCTTGTTTAATATCTTTTTTTTTTTTTTTTTTTTTTAAAAAAACTGGTTCTCTGAAGTAGCACTGCAGGAATGCACTTGTCCAGTCAAACTTCCTGAGAAGTGTCTGTGTTCAGGAAATCTTGGGTTCAAATCCCAGCAGTGATTTCTACAGTCAGCACAATTTTACTTCTTTTCTACTGTGCCTTCATAAGGGACGAGGGAACTAGTAACAAAATGGTGGTCAGTGGCAGTGATATGTTTTGACACTGGCTTCTTTTGACCAGTATATTGTGAGAGGCGCTGTGGCTTAGTTGGTCAAAGCACCTGTCTAGTAAACAGGAGATCCTGGGCTCAAATCCCAGCAGTGCCCTTAATGTTGTCTTCTGAAATGTCTCTTTCAATTAAACCCACTCATGGCAAAACAGATGCATCATTATACTGCACAGTGAGTACAAGGCCAAGCAGTAGAAGGGTGCTGTGGCTTAGTTGGTCAAAGCGCCTGCCTTGTAAATAGGAGATCCCGGGTTCAAATCCCAGTGGTGCCTTGAAGTCATGTATGCTAATTAATTAAGAAAAGGGCTTTTGTATGTTCCCAATCATAAGCAACCAATTGCAATTTGGAAGTTATCGTCAGTATGCAATAAAGCTAAACTTAATGGGATTTCAAAATAACATATTCCTTGTTAAATATCATTATAAATTGAATGTCTTTGGATTTTACAATTTAGCGTTCTAACAAACAAGCAATTAAAAGGTGTCATCTTAATCGTAACATTAATCATATCAACATTGATCTATTTTTAGGCAGAATCCATTTGTTGCTGACTCTCTGGTTAAATTTTGTAGGGCGCTGTGGCTTAGTTGGTCAAAGCGCCTGTCTAGTAAACAGGAGATCCTGGGTTCAAATCCCAGCAGTGCCTTTTCCAGTTGGCACAAGCCTTGTATGTTTCAAAATAGCAACTATTAGGGCTGGGTATTGATTCAGATTTTCCAGATCGATTCGATTGGATTTTCAAGGACTCGGTTCAATCCGATTCACGATTCGATTTGATTCAATTCAATTCAGTTCAATATCAATTCAGTCAAGTATATTTCAATTATGATACAAAACTTGCTTGGATATTAAGATATTTTCTGAGAACTAATGAAGTATATTTAACAAGGAACCCTCTGACCTGGTGCATTACTATTAAAAATACTGTTTACATTAAGAATTGACCCCAAAGCAGTACATTAGTCATCATGTACTTTTATTTAACATTTCCTGACCAACACATACAAAATAAATATTTTAAATTAAATCTAATCACAAGGCAGACAATTTAAATGAAGCGGCTACAAAAAATGTAAACAAAGGACATCCACAAGTTTGCTGCCTGTAACCGTCTTATAAAGCTTTTGTGCAATACACTACAGTGGTTGTGATGCACACATTGACTGTATCAGAGGAGAAACAACATACGTAGGTGAACCCTGCAGCAAAGTGAACCCTCTTCCTCAGAGAGGATCTTTCTCTCCCAGTTTGTTCCCGGCGGCAGAGCAGAGTGAACCGTCTTTCTTCTCAGAGGATCTTTGTCCCATGAGAGCAGGCATGCTGCTCTCCGTGTCCGCAGTGTAAACAACTTTCGCTGGCGATTTGAGAGTCACTAGAAGCACGTTATGACCCTTTGTAAAAGTTTCTGTGTATGCGGTATGTGTGTGTGTCTGAGTGTCTGAAGAGCATCAGTATGTTAGCTTGTTAGCCGTAACGTTAGCCTTGCTGTTTGTCATGTTAATGTTATCGTCAGCAGCCCTGAATGCTTGTAAAGCTTTAGCATAGTTAGTTAACACATTTGTTATCGGCCCATGTGTTTACTGCTACAGAAAAATAATAAATCTTTGCTTTATTTGCACAACGTTGCATCTCTGCCGTCTTTTATCACGCTTGCTAACGTTAAGTTAACTTTACCAGCGGATCTGTATGAGGTACAAACTGAGGCTACAGTTAGCAGTGTGCTGATGCTTAGTGGTATTTCTTAATCTTTTCTGTGAAACTAATGTGCATTTAATGACATGCGTACATTATTAGTGTTATATTTTTAGGGGAAAATGCAAGTGAAAATACTCGCACTGTAGACACATGCCTTCAGTGGACGCGCTCCCACCATTGTTTGCTGCTCTGTCTTCATTCAGTGTCCGGCCGTCTCGAGAGATCTCTCGCCATGACCTCAGGTGCTAAATGCTGATCTCGCGAGACTACCTGGGTTAATAGTACTGCAGGCTGCTGCAGTTTGCTACCGGCTGTACAACACATCCACGGAGGAAAATAGTCATAGTAAAAGATCAATTTTTTAATTAATGAATCGATATTGTGCCATTTAAAGGAAAATCGATTCGAATCGATTAAATCGATTTTTTCAACCCAGCTCTATCAACTATTGAATTAAGTACAGGAACATGTGTGTTTCCAATCATAAGCAGCTAGTGATTTGGGAGTTACCGTTCAAACTCAAAAAAAAAGAAAGGGCATTTCAAAATGCCAAACAGCTGGTTCAAACTTATTAAATACGAGGATCTGTTGCTTTCCTGGTTTAATATCATTATACATTTATGTAGACTGTTTATAAATGGAATGCCATTGGGTTTTACAAGTTAGGTTTTACCAGTTTTTACTGCCTTTCTGGTCAACTTTTCTTTGGCACTGTGGCTTAGTTGGTCAAAGTGCCTGTCTAGTAAACAGGAGATCCTGGGTTCAAATCCGAGCAGTCCTTTCTGCTTGAAAGAGGGCACATTAGCATTTAATATTATGTGACTATTAACATAAGGAGATTAAAGGATTGTTTCCCCCTTAAGATGTTGGAGGTTTAAAATTGAATACAGAATTCATACTTTTTAAATGGACCTGCTGGCATACTTATGTGATTTTTTAAAATGCTAAGTTATGATATTGAATCCGTTTTTACCCACACATCTTTTCACTGCCTTGTATAGTTTGTCATTGGGTGTTTTAGGGCACCAGGGTTTGATGATATGATGGTATATATCATGCAAGTGTGGTAATGTGTCTTGCAGAAGGATTCACACGGCGCTGTGGCTTAGTTGGTTAAAGCGCCTGTCTAGTAAACAGGAGATCCTGGGTTCGAATCCCAGCAGTGCCTTTTCAGAGGCTCAGTTAACACCAACCTCACAGCATAACTTGGAAAAAGACAATTCTGTGTGCAGTCATTGTACTCCGCATTGTTGTGTGCTATCCTTGGACTTTGGAGTGTGTTGTTCCAGCACATGAGGAACTAGAACCATGGAAAATGTTGGATATGGCACTGTGTTGCTCCACCAAATTTGTACTCGAACATTGCTCTCTGAAAGTTGCTGCACAGTGCTTTGGCTTAGTTGGTTAAAGTGATTCTCTCGTTAACAGTAGCTCTGGGGTTTAAATCCCAGTAGTGCCTTTTCACAAAGTGCTATCTCAAATGTCATCCTGAACTTACTATAGAGGTGCTTTTAGAGAAGCAGTATTTCTCATTTGCAGTGTACTTTAGCATTGGTATCTCTGCAGGATGTGATTTGTAACCACAATGCTTGACCTTTATTTATCCTTAGGATAAACATACACTTACAGGGAAACTCAGGAACACAGAATACCTTACTGCTAATACTTCAGAATAGAGCGGCAAGTTCTTAAGTTCACTAGATCTATTTTTTGAACAAATGATCGTTTTGCTAAATAGGTGTCATCATTTATTCAAGCAGCTAGGTCTGGGTGGCCATTAAAACCCCTTTCTCTTTTATCTCACTGATCGGATACAGATGTGGCATATCTTTATCCTCATTTGTCCTGTTGGTTGCATCATTTCTATTTGGGTAAATAAAGTGAACATTGGTGGCCTATTAAGGTTGATTATCCCTGAAATGTGGTCTATATGAAATTGAAAGATTACAGAGATTTGTTTTTAAAATGTTTGTATATAGATAGCAGTCAGCCCAATGATAATTAACTTTTAAACTATATATTTCTGTTACATAGGAGTCTGTGTATGTCAGGGATTTGTACTGCAGCACGTTGATACTGACATAGAGAATAAAAATGGCTGTCACTGACAGTCTAGTTTAGTTTGAACCAGAGGACACACATCTGTCCAACAGCAAGAAGAAAGAGAGCTTCAATGCCCCGAGTTAGGACGCATTTTCGACGACATACACACCAACATCTGTGATCAAGTGTCATGTTGCAGTATAGGGTGACTTTGGTCAGCTCGTGAGTGAGAGATCGCAGCAATGTTGTGATTATAACCAACACCAAAAGCCCCCCACATTATCTGTTTACTGATTTGTTCTGATACTTCGTAGTTATGGCCAGCACTAGCTTCATAGACATCACATGGGCTGTTGGATAATGTTGAGTGTCCTTCCACATTTTAGGGAGTATTGATTTCCAGTTGCATCACAAAACAGCTGCCCCGTGTGAGGCTCGAACTCACGACCTTCAGATTATGAGACTGACGCGCTGCCTACTGCGCCAACGAGGCCTGTAGGAGTGTGTGAGCATGTGTGGTTTGCTCTGCATACTCAATACTTTAGGTCGGGGGTGGAGTTGTCTGTGTGATCAGTGGTGGGAGCGTGTCCCATTTCAACTGACATGCACAGGGGTGGAGTTAAACACAACACACATGCTCCGGCCTCTCACAGTCGATCATTGACAGTAGGAAATATTGCACTCTTGTATGCGCCTCTCTGTGCAGGAGTTAAAAGACTGGTTCAGTCATTAAGAATTTCTCATGCCTCTTTTTAGGTAAAGCCAGAAAGCTAAAGCAGCCCCCCGTTTGGGAAACATAATGTACGCAGCAGGTTTAACACAAAATGACGCCTTGGGAAACATTTGACAAGAAGCACTGTCCTAGTTGTTTGGGCTGTAATTAGTATAGAGAGAACTGGCAGTAATTATGCTGTCTACGCTTACAGTAAGTGTTGTCTTCCTTTCTGCGTCTTGCCCCACTGTTTCCCTTCCCTGGTGTCTCTTGATTGTAGCTGTTAAGTTCCCTCATACAGTTGCACTGTTAAACAGTATTGGCTCTGTTACTTGAAGGGCTACCTTGGGCTACATATATTCTATGCTGTTTTAATAGATTATTCAAACTTGCACTTAGCAAAAGGCACAGCACCAGTGCATTTTCCAAACAGTCAAAGGACAGAAATGTTAAATTCTTCAGGCGGTGTTACATCCAGCTAAACAAAAAATGTTTTGTCCTTCCATGTTGTGGTTGATATTGTAATTGTGGGATGCCTAATGTTAGAAAATGGTGTCAGCAAAAGACAAGTGCTTTGTCTGTGAATGCTGCGAGCTACAGTGAAGCCGATTTGTGTTCTTGTGTTTGAAATTGTAGCTATTAAGTCATGTTTAATGTGTGTTTTGGGTGCGTTTTGAATCAACTTAACTTTATAGCACTTCATAGAAACCCCGCTGATAACTAGTGTTTTGGAGGTGTAACTGCAGAGTGACAGAGACACACCACCGCGCATGTATAAATGCTCACAATGGCATAGGCCATGTGCGTAGCTGACGCACAAGTATAAATCCTGCCGTACTCATGTTGGCCTTAAAATTAATTTTGCTACTCTGTGAAGTGCAGAGCAGCTAACTAAGCAATTGAGACTATAGGGTGGGCAGTGGGCACTGTGATAACTGCCTTTATGTCAGCAAAGTCGACACACAAAAAGATAGATTACAACACAAAACACTAAAATGGATTGCATTTGAAATGCTGCAATAAAGCCCATTGAGCACCAGACTAAGCATTTTTTCCTTAAAATGAACCACTGACCTCCTGGTTAAAGGGTGTCAGGCTATCAAAAGCAAAATTAACCAAAACTGACATTCCCCAAACCCTCTTAACAAGCCCTCAACAAGTGATTGACATGGGGCCATCTAAGCGGGCTAGTGAGTCCCAAACATTTACATGTGAATCAGCAAAAAGAGAATGCTAATGATTAGGTTACTTGTCAAACCACTTCCACACTCATGTCTACATTTACATGTGAAAATGACTTCCATCCAAAGTAAAAGACCAGAACAAAAACACAACAGTAAAGGAGAGTGGCTTGAAATCTTCTTCCTCCCATCACAACGTTCTACCTTACAGTCATGATTTAATCTAAATAACTTGAGTCTTGAAAGGCCAAACCTCTGTTCTGTGGCCTCCTGCTTCCTATGACAGCTTATATTATGTTTGAATATAGCTTAACAGACACTTTGGTTGTATTGACACATGTTCCTGTTTTCAAACAACAGTTTTAACAAGTGATTTTAATTTGGCTCACACCCGTTAATCACAGTGAACAGTAAATCCTATGCTGCTGCGCTGAGATTTTAATCAAATCACTATTTTATGCTGCTGAGTCATTTGACAACATTAAAATGTGCTATAACATGAAAGCCTCATAACAGCAACAAGAAAGCCTAGTGCCTGCTGCTCTTACTCCATTTCTTTATTTGTCAAAGTTTTTCTAATAGTTTTATCATTTAATGGTGATGCAATGCATTGCAATATGTCGCTTTAATAAAAACAGTTTTTGCAAGGTTGCCGAGCTAAAGATCGTCCTTTCCAAGGGCATAGCCGCAGGGCTGTGGCATAGTTAGTTAAAGCGCCTGTCTAGTAATCCCAGCAGTGCCTTCTGTGAAACACTGTGCTTGGTTTGTTGCTGTTAGACCTTCATGATGCTGCTCTTGTCCTTAGCCTTTGGTGCTCCAAAAACATATTTACAACATATTCCATTTGTCAGTGGCAGTTATGAGGTCACTTTTGTCCTTGTATGCACGCACCAGGTGCTGTGGCTGAATTGGTTAAAATGTCAAATTAATAGAAAAATTGGTCACTTTCAGTCATTTGAATCTGTAGTATTGCCATGCTAAACTCAAAAGAAATGAGGGGATATAAATGATTAAACAGAAATGCTAAACATTTGCTGATTCCAGGTTCTTAAATGTGAGTATTTGCGGTTCTTGTTTTACATATTTTATACACTGAATATCCTTGGAATGTTGTTTCAATAAAGACGGACTTCAACATTGCTCCCAGGGCAGATGTTACACGGTGCTGTGGCTTAGTTGGTTAAAGCGCCTGTCTAGTAAACAGGAGATCCTGGGTTCGAATCCCAGCAGTGCCTTTTCCACAGTCCAGGTCAGCTGTAGTTGATAAGATATGCAAACAGAGGATTATATAAGTCAAGAGAAGTCCTCCTGGAAAAACTACAGAGATAGAGCTTTCATGTATGCTGCATAATTGATATATATGGCAATGCTTTGATAATGGAATTCGGTGAAGATTCTCAGTCATCCAGGTCACGGTAATGATAAGTGCGATATTGTAGGCAACTGGATTTGCTTGTGTTTCTTGAAGACGTCTCATCCAAGAAGCTTCTTCAGTTCTAAATGACTGGGACGGAGTTGCAGGCTTTAAACTCTGTGTGGGTGTTAACCCTTGCAGAGTCGTTAAGGTCACAATTTGAGTCATTGACCCACCTGGCCATCATGTGAGTCGTTAGGGTCAGGTGGGATCAGATGTGAATGGGTGTGAAGTCGTCTAAGGAGGGATCCCAAGACTGCATTGTAGGTGGGTGATAAGTTTTGTAACGATGGTCGTTCCAGTTTGACGTAGATGGGTTCTTTTACGCCTTTTTCAAACCATCTTTCTTCCCTGGCCAAGATGTGCACGTTGCTGTCCTCCAAAGGACTGTCCCTTCTCCTGTAGATGTAAGTGGACAGCTGAGTCTTGACCTGACGAGCTGGTTCTCCTGTGCTGTGCCATGCTCTTGTGGAGTGGTTGTTTTGTTTCCCCAGTGTATAAATCTGTGCATTCCTGGCTACACTGAACTGCATACACTACATTACTCTGCTTATGTCTGGGTGTTTTGTCCTTGGGGTGGAGTTTCTCAGATACTCCACCCCAAGGACAAAACAATGTTGTTTCGTTTTTGTGTCTCTTCCTCGCTGTCTACTTGATAATGGAAGTTTGAATTGTGTGCGGAAAAGAACAAAGACATGTTTTATGTGTTGGGATGAGACAATCAACTTTTGTGGCCTGGAATCAAACTTTTAAGTCCATGTGTAATTATTAATCACACGGTGGGAGGGCGCTGTGGCTTAGTTGGTCAAAGGGTCTGTCTAGTAAACAGAAGATCCTACGACTGTATCCCAGCAGTGCCTTTTCTACATGCCAGAACAAATATTATCTTTATTTTGTCAGATTTTTCATCTGATCTTGTCAAAATTAAGATTTCTTGCCCAATAGATACTGAGAGGAGACACAACACAAGCATAGCCAGTCACACAAAAGCACCGCATCAGAAACAATCACAGACATCTGTGAAAAATTGCTCAACGGGTCAAGTCCTCAACAGTTAGCTAAAACTAAGATCTGGACTGGGGAAAATCATCAGATGTTATCGTGAGATGTTATGTACTGAGGCAGCTTTAGTGGGAGTTATTTGTAGTATGTACACAAAATGTTTGAGCACCTGGTGTGGTCATGTCCAGTATACCTGCTGCTTTGTTCATTCAGAAAACAGTGCCAGTACATTTATCTGTCCGTGTAATCATATACCTAATGTTTTGTTTTTCATTCTGCACATTCCTGGGCTTTGATAAGAGCTTCCACTGTCTCTGCTGCCAGGGTGCTGTGTGACATAGAGAGGGCAAGGGGGGAAAGTTTGTAGGGGGTTGTGTATTAGTAGGTCAGAACATGGGGTGGTCTGGCAATTAAAAGAAAAAAAAAACCCTGCTGCGTCTGTTATGCTGTTTTCTTTCCTGTTGAGTCCACTCTTGAGACGCCTGAGACCAAACATTTTTTTAATCACAGTGTACAGAATATCAGTGGAACAAGCATCTAATTTATATCTGCTTCCTCCTGTCTTTAATATACATCTTACAAATGGCAATGACTTGTGAGCTGCTGGTTGGCTTTATAACAATTATTCAAAATGACTTTAAATTCTAATGTCCTTCAGACATTTGAATAAATATTTGTCTCTTTCTGTCTCTGTAGGAGCTACAGCCTGAAGAAGGGACAGCTGGAGAGGGACTATGCACAGGTAAGATTGTCTGGATTCTAGCTGAATATGTTAAATAAATCCTATATATTTATAACTCTCTTAAAGCCTTGCCCAAAGCTGCCCAATACTGTAAGCACATAATTTTTACAGTTTACTTTATCATAGGCAGATTGCCAATGTGTACACTGCAGTTTGGCAAGTGTGTATGTGGCGCTGTGGCTTAGTTGGTTAAAGCGCCTGTCTAGTAAACAGGAGATCCTGGGTTCGAATCCCAGCAGTGCCTTTTTTTTCTCAGTCCAGTTTAGTTGTGATTGAGGAGATGGTATAAGTGAAGCGCTGTCTGTACTCTCTCTGAAAAAGTAGTGGGACTAGTAAAGCCTTCTATCTCTGCTTGTTGACACAGGACTGCGACGCCTTGCCTCTGTGATGAGTCAAACGGCTATATATAAGTAAAAAGGTTCCATCTCTCAGGGTTGTAGACTGTAAATAAAGATGGCTGATGCATCTTCACTTCCCCCCACGGTACAAAAATGTAGCCAAAATATCATGGGTATGGACAATGCCATCTTACGTTGATGATGTCATTTGGAGCCATAGTCTGTGCAGTAGTCATCGGCTGATGGAGCCACAGTGTCAGAGTCCTGCCCTGATTGGCCTGACTCAGTTGTGAGCACACTGATTGGCACACACGGACGCCATTCATGATGTACTTTGAGTGTTTTAGTTTGGGCCATGTCCCATCCTAAACATGGAGAAGGCAGGATTAATGACATGCACTGCAGCCTGCCACCAGGGGCTGATTGAGCTTTTTTGGCTTCGCTTTTGCGGAGCTGTCATGTCATCCACCGTTGTGTGGACTGGATGAGATTAGTCAACTTTTGTGGCCTCACTGGTCTGAGATCAGACCTGTAGGCCCAAAACTTCTTGTCAGTCCAGCAGTAATTATAGAGCTGTCATGTTGTGGTTCAGACCATTTTTAGGTGCACGAGGAAGTCATGGAGGATTAAGTAGGATATGTAGAATTTCAAAACCCTTTGATTATTTTTTTTTTTTTTTTAAAAGATGAATATAACAAACAAACATCTGTACATCAGTCTTAAAGCCTGACCCAAAAGTTCAGAAGTTATGTATTAAGCGCTTAATGTTTCAGGTAAACTTGGCTGTTTCCAGTTACCTTTATTTCATACTTACTGTCTTTAAAGCAAGATGTTATGTTGGTTATTTAATTCAATGTGTTATCTCACGGGAACTATATTCGAAGGTTGCCAGTTCAAGCCTTGCTTTCTTTTTTTATGTGGCGCTGTGGCTTAGTGGTCAAAGCGCCTGTCTTGTAAACAGGAGATCCTGGGTTCAAATCCCAGCAGTGCCTTTATACCGAGGTGCCAAACATACAGTCCATGGGCCAGAACCAGCTTGTGGGTTGCCAAAGGATCCTATCTGACCCTCTAGATGTCTAGCCTAATAGGTGCCAGGTTTCAGGAGCAAGTTAAACAAAAAATTATGGTTAACTTGTTCTTTAAATTCTGCTTCAGAGGGTTTTCCACCCTTACCAGAATACATTTCCCTGATGTAACAATTAATATTTATTGTGACCATGTTTAAAGATATTGAACATTGTGCAAAATGTTGTCAGTCAGCAGCTTCAGTTCAAAATAATCTGTATCAGACTGCATCACACCTATATCAGGAAACATATGGATAAGTGCACATGTAATGACAGCAAGAAGTAGACTGACTGAATGTGGAAAAACTGAGACCTACTGTTGAAATTGCATGAATTTTTAAGACATGTCAGGCTGTTCATCTGTTTTGTAAAAGGATGAGCGTCTACAGAATGCACTTGTTATTCTATACGGATATTTATAGGATATTGTGCGATGTTTTTATTGGTATATGGCCCATCCAAGTTCAAATTAGGCTGTATGTGGCCCATGAGTTTGACACCCCCGCTTTACACAGTGGGTTAAGGAGAGAGAACTGTACATAAGGGTCTTAGAGCTCTCCTATAGCCTGACCACGAGGCTCAGAAGTTGTGTATTGTGTATGTAGCACTTAGTTTTCAGTTGAATTTGACTTTTCGGCACATTTGTTTCAGATTAAATATGAACTGCAAAATTAATGCTTAAAGGGTGTTTCAGGCAAGTGGCCAGATACATCAGAGATTAAAAAGTGAGTGGAATGTTGAAATGTTCAAATAAGTATTGAATAATATTTCAGTTTAACCTTAAATGCCACTTTGCTCATCATGTAGCCTGAAGCAAAAAAGGCAAAGCAGAACTGATAATTTGCAAACCAAATAGAGCACCTTCTATGCAGTTAGTATGCTCTAATACCCTTTTGAGACAGGATCACTTTTATTGGGGGTGAAAAAATCAATACAGCATAGTATTGCGATATTTTTGTGTGCAAGATTGTATCGTCACACAGTGCCATATATCGATTCTTAATAATACAATTGTCAATATTACAAATACAAATTAAACTTTAGGTAGTCAGCTAGAGTAATATAATTAACTGCACAGTTTTTCTTCGGGGACATAATTTACAGTTGAAAAAGGTAGTAAATCACAATATTTTGCAGTACTCAACATATCCCTTTTTTTTCTTCCACTTAATGCTAACTTACTGTAAATGGTGGGATAAACAGATTATTGTTAGGGATACATTTTAGTTTGTGCTTTTATTTCCATGCAGTCACTGTGTCTCTTCTGATGAAAATGACAATGTATGTTACCTTAAACAGGATTAAAATAAGATTTCAAAGAGAAGTATGTACTGTGTATGTGCTACCAACTTAAATCAGCTGCTTGCAAAAAATTAGATCTGCTGATTTATTTTTGATTTGTTCTTCAAATGCACACAAACTCACACATGTGCTGCAGGCAACATTTGGTTTCACTTCTCGTATTCCTCTTTAGTTGTTCGCAGATGTTTCAATGTTTATTTCTCTCTTTCTTCCGGGCATTCCTTCTGTCTGTTTTCAGATTTATGAAATACTGCATAGTAATCCTGGCTCTTGTAAATTGGAGACAGCATGGGGGATTTTGCATGTAAATAAGCCCTATATCCACTCAACAATAGACTGTGTAGCCATTTTTCACTGTATACTACTTTGCATTTTTGCCACTTGGAATTCTACCTGAGCAAGCAGCCCTAAATGATCTCTGTAGTCTCAGTAGACTTCTTTAACGGGCAGGGTTTCAATCTCAGAGTTTCACTCCCAAACCAACAGAGGGTCTGTTCTCTGTGCAGGTTCAAACTGCTTATACACACAATCTCTTTTCCTTTTTTTCTTACTGAGGTCTAAGTAACAGAGTTTAAGCTCGAAACACCAGAGTTCTTAGTCAGCGGATCACCTGGAGATCATAATCAGCACAATTTTCATACATTTTATGTATAAATTGATAATTAAAATAATCGTTAGTTGCAGTGCCATTCATATCTGCTACTGGTTTAACATCAAGGAAGGAGCTGCTTAGCTGTACTGCTTCAGTATATTAAAGATTGTACTTTTTCATGCAATGAAAAATTGAATCATATTGAGTTAAGATGTTTGTTGAAACAGCTTTTGATCCCTTGAAACTGGAAATGATTTCAAGCTAAAGGGGCATTTCAGCAGCTCTGTCATTAGTATTCATACTTGAGGGAGGACATTTGCAAGTGTTTGTATTTCTAAACACAGTGGGCAGGGATGACTGCTTCCTTACCATGAAATTATTTTTACCCATCAGACAGCCACTCTGTAGTGTGCTGCAGATTTGTCAGGATGCACAAAACCAAAATACATTTCCCAGCAGACGGCTGCATCAGCATACTCCTCTTACTGAGCATTAGTTGAGCGGTGTCTGCATAGAAACCTAGCAGCGCTTGCCGCCAACCGTGTGAAAGATTGTCTGATTTTTATTGTATTTTGATGCTGCTCAGCTTAAGCTCCCCTCACATGCACACTCACACACACATCCATGCAGGCACGCTGAGAAACGCTCTCAGCTGCAAAATCCTCCTGTAGCTTAATGAAAAACATTTGAATGCATTACCGACCCAGCTTTTAACTACATATGAAATGTATGTGGCTATCCACACACATAGCTCTTAGTTTGTAGCCCCATATCCTGATTGTACAGTCACGTGAGAGGCTGAGATGGACTGAGTGAAGATGATGTGCGGAGAGAGGAGGAAAGTGTTTGTTTGTGTGTTTGTTTGAGGGTGTGTGTCTTCATTTGCATGCGGTTTGAATGATTAAGTGTGAGTTTCCTGTGGTCAACCCCTCTGGTTTCAGACACTCATTATCTCCCCCTCTCCCTCACTCTGTCTTCCTCTCTCTCTATTTCTCACTATTCTCCCTCAGCACTGTCTTGTTCACCTTAAAAATAGAGGTTGCCTAGCAACCCCCCCCCCCCCCCCCCCCTCCCCACTCAGTAGGACAATGGATCCCCTCCTAATTGTAGCTGTGTGCGTGACTGTGTGTGCATTAATGTGTGGGAATGTCTGAGCGGATTGTTGTTTTATAATGTATGCATGATAAATAAGCAAGCTAATTATTTTTTCCCCTTACTGTTATCAAAATAATATTTTATTATGCCACGTCTGCCCTTGCCTCTTGTCTCTTTTCCCAATAGACACTCAGGTAGTCGACCACTGATGGAAACTCCACTCCCTCATTGGCTCAGCCGATCAGCTGGTCCAACAGAGAGATGAAGATGAAGACAGAGCGAGGGACAGACAGAGTGGCAAGGAGAGAAATACACAAGTGTTTAAAAAGACCAGAGAGGCGTTGTACAGAGGACAACAGAGAGGGAAAGAAAGTGAAGATGTTATTGTTTAACCTTTGTCCTTTCACTGTGTCAGACCAGACGTCCCCCTCTGAAGGAGTCAGCCGCAATTACCAGCCGCCAATCAAACGCTCCATGTATTCTGTGTGTGTGTGGTAGCATGTGAGCGTTAGCTATTTGTCCTGTATTCTCCTCCCACTATCAGCATTACTGGAATAGTTTTAGGCTGGGGTCACACTTCACTGTACTGCCCAAAAAGGCCAGCCTGCTGTGGCTGTCACTGTGTTTCGGTGTCCCTCTGCGTACATAAATCAGCCCTAACGTTATGGGTGTTTTTCATGGTCTGTAACTTCTCTGAATAACTTATGAATTTTTATGTGGCGTTGACACATCAGATCTGGAATAGTCTGCCCATGGTGGATAATCTGCAAACGTAAAAACGCCGAAAGCAGAGTTCTTTGTAATTCTAATGACTGTTTCTCCGCTCCTCCCTATTTATTTCCTTCTCTCTTTGTATTCCTCTCACCCTTTCTTACTTCTATACATTGACACATACTTTAGATAACAATATCCCAGGCACTCATCTATTCATTATGTATTTTTCTGTTATGTATCCAATATGGCACCAATATTTGATCTACACTGGTTTGACAAGGTTAATAGAAAGGAAAAGAAGTCTGACAGCAGGAGAGAGATTAGTGAAGAGGAAAGTTTCCTCTTTAATCTCCCTCTTCTCTCTCACATTCACCTTCCTCTTACCTATCCCCTGTCTTTAGCTGAGCTCAGATGGGGATGTCAAAGACGTCCTAACACAAAACACACACATACTAACGAGGCAGGGGAGTGCAGACAGGAAGAGACAGGAGAGAAAAATCAAGTATATTGATTTAAGAGGAAGTTGAGAAAGTACGGGGGTTGAAAAGGCAGACACACAGACGCAGGAAGAAATCAGAGAGAGACAGCAGATAGAAAGCGAGCGAAAGTGACTGAGCCAGAGACAGCAGAAAATAAGTGAGTGGAAGAGCGAGAGTAAACACAAGTATCAAGGTGACTGTCTGCAGAGTTGTTTGGCAGGATGTGCGGCTGAGAGAACAGTGAAGAATGGATGCAGAGAGCAGAGTTATGAGGGGATGAATGAAGCATAGACACATTTAACAACAGTGTTGTCCTCAACTCTGATTCTTGCTCTCTGTATTTCCGTATTTTATCTTCACACGTAGAGGTTCAGAGTGTTGGATTTAGGGGGATATATTGGCAGACAAGGAATATAACAAATATGTTTTCTGAAAATAAGAAGAAATTTATATCTACATACGGAGTGGGTCCTCATGTACAGAGATCGCCATGTTGCCTTGCTATGTTTCTACAGAAGCCCTAAACGGACAAACAAACACTGGCTCTAGACAGGGCTATTTGTATTTTTGCATTAGCCACTGTAGTTAGCAGCCACGATGCAGCGTTGTGAAAAAAAAAACAGACTTTGCAATGTGAAACTGCTTGATTCAGTGTGTTTTTTTTACCTGTTTAAATCACTAAGTCTGTTTGTTTTGGAGAGGAGGAGACCTCTGGATAAATTGGCTCCCAGTATAAACCTCCTGAATGTCTAGATCTTAAGTTATCAGAGATAAAAGGTGAGCACACATTAGCAGGTGCTGGGCGTGCAACGTGCCAAACAGCATGGGAGAAACACTGATTTGTAACGTGAAACTGCTTTTTTCAGTGTTTTTACCTGTTTAAACCACCTGGTCTGTGGGGTTCAGAAAGGAGGAGACCTCTGTGGATAATTCAGCTCCTAGTTGAACAATTAAAACTGAAGGAAATCTAACCAGGAGAAGTTACAGATGGTTGCTAGGTGCCACTAAATCCCTCTAATGCGTACACATTGGACCTTTGATACACTACCTTACATCAATTTTGCTCTAAAGCAATCATCAGTTGCTGTTTGGGCCGTTACAAGAGTGCACGAGTGTAGCGGGGGTGTAAAAAAAACTAAAGAACAAGTTAACAGTAAACATGTCATCCTGCAAAAAAATACAGTCGCCTCTCAGGCCTATGAGTAACAGTTATGTCACCTTATTCTGACCAGTAATTGTAGTGTCTCCCATGAATTTATCTGTAATTTAGAAAATGCCAGAATGCACCAATGAACTCACAGAGATCGTTTGACAATGATGAGAATAATCACAGGCCGTTACTAACTGACATGCTTAAATCGCACTCTATTCAACAATAATCGGTGTCTCTTCCTCTTCCTCTTACTTTTTTTTTTTTTGGTCTATCAACCCGTCTCACACACTGGTCTCCTCAGGATATCCTGCTGTTTGGGTACCTTGTTTGCCACTCTGATCACAAAAACAGGATGTATGTGTGCGAGTGCGTCTGTTTCACTGTTTTGTGTGTGTGTGTGTGTGTG
The DNA here is from genome assembly GCF_011397635.1 of Epinephelus fuscoguttatus. Taxonomy (NCBI): domain Eukaryota; kingdom Metazoa; phylum Chordata; class Actinopteri; order Perciformes; family Serranidae; genus Epinephelus; species Epinephelus fuscoguttatus. The sequence goes on from NC_064756.1 coordinate 18,420,371, forward strand.
TGTGTGTGTGTGTGTTAAAAGGAGCAGTTCCACCTCACCCAGACCACACAGGAAGGGCAAAGGAGAGAGAGTTGCCATAGTAACATACTGTTCAGGTGGTTGTCAGGTGATGGCTGCATAGAAAGGAGGATGGATGGATGAGATGAGGGAGGTGGGGTGAGAGGATAGGTGAGGGAAGCATAGAAAGCTATAGACGAGAGAGATAAACAGGGTGGAAGAGGGGAAGCTACAGAGAGGCAGTCAGGGGAAAATGAAAGAGCATCCGAAATCCTCCCGAGTCGGCCAACAACACCTCAGCTGTCACAAATCAGTCACTCAGCGTGCTTCTCACCATTCAGTCATTGCCAAGTTTAGCTGTCATTGCTCTTGCTCAGATAACAGGTCTGTCACCACAGAGTCATTTAAGAGGCTTTAAATTGTGTGCTGGCATTAAAAAAACAAGGAAGGGCAGGAAAGGGAGGTGGTCTTTTCTGACGGGTTACCATTACAATAAGTAATAGGGAGACAGCGTCACTCTTGCTACTTTATGTTCTGGCTTGTGAAGTTATGCCCATGTTTATAAAAGCTTAATCCAGTTTGTTTCATTTCTGCAATACCCACATGTAACATTGATAATTGTTCCTTCTGCCCATGTTGACTGTGAAGTCTTAAGACTATTCCAGTGTGAGTCAGCGGTCCTTGTTTTGTTTGCAGAATCTGTAGGCAATGGTTTGGGTATCAGAAACATTCTAGTTTCTGTTTGAAGTCCGGGTAGTATTGACCCATCATGTTTGAGCGGAGGGTAAACACTCCATATGGAGAGGTGGAATGAACTGGCTAAAATGCAACCTCAGAACCTGTTAGATATTGTCTGATGATGATTTAGCTTTATAAGAACTTTCTAATTTTTCTGCATTTATATTTATATCTGTTCATGGAGATAAACTGAAATGACCGTTGCACAGTAGAGGAAGTCTTGATCCAGGAACTCCCTAAATGTTGTCCATTACCCTTAGAGGCTTTATCGTTTTCAGACCAATAGCCGATTGGAGCCGAGATAAAGCTAAAGCTGACATGAGGCTTCAGCAGTAGGAGTTATGGAGAATTCAGTCGGTGCAGGGGCTGACAAGCATCAGAAATGAACTGCGAAGAAATAGTTTTTTATTTACCTGCCTACAGTAGCTCTACTTGCCCATTGTGAAACTGGAAAGCTCATGAAAAGGCGGCCTTGATTGATTGCTATAGTTATTAATTCATAACTTATAGACAGCAGGACATTTGCATAGCTTTGCTTCACCTTTGACATTTCCTTTTCTTACAGTGGAGCAAAGCTGCAACTCATTGTCGAGAAAGCTTTTCATTATTTTCTCGATTAATGGATAAGTTGTTTGGTCTATGAAATGTCAGAAAACTGTGAAAAATGTCCATGTTTCCCAAAGCCCAAGATGGCATAGTCTAGGAGGACAGACACTAGAATGTATTCACATTTAAGAAGCTGAAATAAGAGAATGGATGGATTTTTTTTCCTTAAAAAGTTAGTTGGCAATTAATTTAATAGTTGAGAACTAATCTATCGGTATCAAGTTTTGTGGAAGCAATCTATGCTGAGATTACAGTGACCAATAACTCTCTCAATATAAATATGGGCATGTGAGAGTTGTTTTAAGATGGACTTGAGAACATGAAAGTATCCTTCAACAAACGGCAAGTCAACTGGCTGAAGCACATGCTCATAGCGTCCACTAGGGGCAACTAATGAGCACTGATCCCAGATGTCCAACCGGACAAATTCAGGATACAGTATCTAGTGTCACTGTATTGTTAAATGTGTCACTATTTCACTGTAGCAGGTGCACCAGACTTTTATATTTTGGGGATCTGAGTAATTATCAGACGATGTGAAGCCTTATAACCCAGTTAAATGAATATGGAGCAGTGTGGTGTGGAAGTCAAGCTGTCATATCAGCCCTCCTGTCAGCCAGCCAGCTCACAGTCAGTGGCTGTCTCAGCTGTCAGTCACTGTCCTCGCTTCACCCCCCCACAAACACTCACACATACACAAATGATCTCTGTTTATACAGCAGGAAGGCAATTAAATTCCAGGCACTTGTATTGCAATTTTAATGTTGTGTGCCTCTCCAGCCCTCCTTCACACACTCCCTCTTTCTCCTCTCTTTTTTTCTAACAAACACAGTCTCACAGTCTTTCATCAGAGCCATCCACACCCACTCCACCCTTCCCTCGAGAGCATGAGAGGTTGACTATTCTTGAAAAGAACGTGTTTCCTCATGCATTGGACAGGGCAGTTTTTGTGCCATGGCTTTTCTTTGTGTGTATGTGGGTGTTTGTAAATGTACTTCATCTGGTATTTTTCTGCATCTTAAAGTGCAGGTTACGTCAACGAGACTGGCAGTGGTTAACCATTTCCTGAGGTAACCAGTACAGTTAGTTAGTAATAGGTTACCTCTTCTTCATGTAAGCTACGTTCATCTTCATGGCAGCTTTGCCACAGTATGACACAGTTGTGGCACAGTTGTGCTGACCTCTACACTCAATTTAATCTGTTACAAAATATTTATGCCACTGGCTGCCAATTTACCCAGACAGGAACACTGCTGAGGTAATGGGGAGTTGTTCCTAGATTAACTGCTGACTCTTTTCTAGAAAAAAAAAAAGTCTGGCTTTTGCCTTTTTGTAGGGGATTTAGCGGGTGGGTGCTAGGGGTCGCTGGGCCACTGTCTCCCCCAGGACACCAGCTTGTGTGTCAGCTTGAGGGAACCAAATTTAAGGTCCAGGGAAGAAGAGGGAGAGCTGGTAGATGTTGCTTTCGATGGCCTTATTCACCATGTGAGTGAGGGCAAGATGAGAGTGAAATAGAAGGTAATTCAATCAAATATGTCCCATGACAAAGACAGAGAGAGAAAGAGAGGATGGAGTTATATGAAAATGTTGAGGCTTGGGTTTCCGTGAACCGGTATTTCTCTTTCTTTTCTCTTTTGTTACTGGGAAAATCTTTAACATATTTAAAGCTCCCCAGTCATAATGTCTGCCGAAGATAATAATTCGCTCTACTTGGCACCTCTAAAATGATATGATCCAAACACAGGTTATGTCTTTTTTTGTCTCTGTTCAAAGAGTTTTCACTCTGTTTTATTTTGTCTGAGGAAAGGCCTAAAGAGAATGGATGTATATGATTTCAGGTCCATAGCAGCACGCTGTATGCAAAATGCTACAAGCCAAGCAGACCTACTTTTATTTTTATTTTTTTATTTGCAAATTGTTTTTATTGTGTTTTATTTCATCTGTACATAGGCCTAAAGCTGAAGGGAATTCTTTGTGTTTACTTGTTGCCCCAACGGACATAGGCATTGCTAATCTTTTTTTTTTATGCACGTGAGTCTATTGGCAGAACTTTTTTTAAATTCAGAATATAATGTATAATCGAAAGTATCCCACTTTTAAGTAAAAATAATATAAATCTACGTGCCTTGATGATGTCATTCTTTATATAGTTAACGTATCAATTGTTTTTAAAGGGATAGTTCAGGTTTTTGAAGTGGGGCTATATGAGATGCTTATCTATAGTTAGTTTATTACGTACAGCAGATGGCAGTCAGCGGACTCCCCGTTTAGAGAAGCAGACGGGACTAGCAATTCAGAAGCTCTGTAGATGAGGCTTAGCAGCGAATTGTATTTTAGCAACTTAAAAAAAAGGCCTACCTTAAAAAAATTGCTTTATCTACCATCAGACCACCCTCTCCACTGGTGCTACATTTTCTCATCCATATAACTTCTGTATTCCTATGCATAAGTGCTGCTGTGCTGCCAATTGTGTTATGCCGCAGGTCACCTGTTTGTGTCAGACTTTCAGCCGTTTATGGAGGAGACAAGCTTCTGGGATGCTAGTCCTGTCTGATTCTCCAAACAGGGAACACGCCGACTGCAATCTACTTTATGTAATACACTGACTAATAGATAATCATCTCATTCAGCCCCTTCTCAAAAGACCCAGACTATCCCTTTGGACTCAGTAAGCATTGATGATATTTGAACGGAATTTCTCCCATTTGTCCGGGTCATTGAAATCTTTCAGGACTCATGAACAGGAACCCTGATGTTGATGCTTGTGTTAAGGGAGCGAGGGGAGTGATGGTATAACATTTGAAAATAGGCCTGTGAGAATTGTATTATTAGAGATGGAGAGTGGAGGACGGAGAGAGACATTAGCAGAGAGTTGATAACTGGGAGACAGCTTATGAAACAGAACTGAGAGACCAGATTTACATACAGATTTATATGGAATAGGAATGAAATAGATGCGGGGGGAATGTGCCTTGTGAGAAATGAATCAGTGTCCCTAAGCTCTGTTTGCTCTGATTGGGTTGTTGTATTTGTTGTTGTGATTTGTTCACAACTGTTTTATTAATGAGGATTTGCTCTCTCACCCATCCCTACACACACACACACACACACACACACACACACACACACACACTCATCCACTCCAGTGTCTGTGACTTGTCGCTGCTGACACAGTGACCCAGTCCAGAAGATGTAGGTTAGCCTTTCTTGCAGCCCTCTAGGTTTCTGCTCGTACTCACAGGAACTGACTGGGGAGTCACTGATGCTGACGTAGGGCTGATCCACTGTACTATATTGGTAGTGTTTACTGAGCAAAAGCCAAGATTTTGGCTGTGTACTTGAAACAGAAATATAAAGACTGCTAAAAAAGGCACTTCTGATGTGACCAAGTGAGAATAAAGGCCAAATCAGCTGTATTAAAGCCCCTCACACTCAAAGGAGTGGAGCACGCTGCAGTGCAAGTTAAGTGTTGACCTGGTTACCTAAGTACTTCTTATCACCCAAAGAAAGTGAAAAATATGTCCAGTATGTTAAGTAAAACCTAACAAATTGATTGCCAACAGTTATTTTATCCTGCCTTGGTTTTCTGACCTTTTCCACAACCTCAGTCTTCTAAAAGAGCTCTAATGGCTTCATATTTGCTAAGAAAGGTTGCTATTTCATGAGAGACTTCTAGCAGCAGTGCAGCAGTGAAATATCTGGATGCATTCTTGAAATTTAAAGTATTTTATACCGTGGCCAAGAAAAGCAGCCGCAATCTATTAAAACAGTACAAATACTAGACACTTAGAACATAGTGCTGGTCAACAGTCTATTGTTTGATCTGATATTATATAACATCTGGTAAGGGGTCATGGTATAAGCATAGCACCTCAAGTTACACTAATAAAGAAAAGATCTGATGCAATAGAGCTTCATGCTGTCCTGTTGTTGCCTTCATTATTCCCTGTCATTTTTTTTCCTACTTATGTTCTTACGTGTTCCCAGTACACTGTAATCTGGACACAGTACAAATTCAGCAGACAACAGGGGGCACTTTGCAGGTAATTTTTGTCACTGCATCATCTTTATATTTGTGCTTTCAGGCTCTGCAGAAGTTAGCGAGCCAGTACCTAAAGAGAGACTGGCCTGGAATCAACCCTGACGACCAGAGGACAGACTACAGGTAGGTATACATGTGTGTGTATGTGTGTGCATATGACATGTAGGAAAAACATAATGTTAGGCATGCGCAATTAGGGCTGTGTATTGCTTAAAAATTGTGGTGCTAGTACCCTTAAATTGATACAGATACCAATACAGTACGTCATTTGATACCTTTTTTTTTTCAACTTCATTCGATACCCATCATGTGAATGGAAGCATTCAGTTGTATAAAATGCCACCACCACTCATTTGGTGGCATCCCGGCACACTGAACTGCCAACTTCATCAGATACGCTGCGCTTAACTTCACCACATCACAGATCATGCAGATAGACATTTTTTTCTAGATCTGGGTACAAAATGATCGAAAGCAGTTATGGTTTGACTGGAGAAGTTTCGATGCTACTTCATACTGGGATATTTTGGCCAATACCTTAAAGGTGTTGAGAACCGGTGCCCAGCCCCATGCCTGATGTTGGATTTTTTTTGCCAATACGTGGTATGCTGATTCTTTCCAACTCATATTGGCCGATGCTAGTGCAAATACATGTACATATTTTTTCCACCCAGTTGTAGAGAACATTGGGTCTCTCCTGTAGTGGAGTTCACATATTCACGAGTGTGCAGATATTTCTTTTTTAATGTCTTTATCTGCAGATTCCGATGACGTACAGATATCATTGCGCATCCCTACATAATATGTTCTAAAGCACATTTATGAGCCATTGTTCACTGTAGCAGAGACATCGAAATATAAAGCTGTTTTGGGATTGTTGGTTCTCGCAACTACTGCATCATTTCTACACAAATTCTTCCCCTTCCAGGTACCTGCACATACAGTTTTTTTCAGGCAAACATACAGTGATGCAGAGACTTTAAAAATTCAGCCACTCTGCAGGAGAATTCGTTGCTTTTGGGAGTCGAAGTTGGAGAGCAGCAATCATCCAGCATGTTTGTGCTTTTTCTCTCCAACTAGGAATGTGTATGCTGTGTGGAGGTCCTACTTAGAAGGTACAGTGCAGGTGAGCCAGTCCAGGCTCAACGTGTGTGACAACTACAAAAGTCAAGTATCAGAGCCCGCTAAGACTGTTAGACTCTACAAGGAGCAGCAACTCAAAAAGGTGAGCGGATCCGTGGACGGCGGGAGTTAGTCATAGTTTCCTGAAGCAATCTTTGTTCTCTATCCATCTCTACAAACGTCCTTCCATGTACTCACACTGAGTTATCATGACTCATGTTGGTCTGCGCTCCTTCTTACAACTTGCCTGTTCTCCCTTTTCTCTTCATAGACCATAGATCAGCTGAGTGGCATTCAAGCAGAACTGCAGGAGTCGGTGAAAGAGTTGGCCAAAGCCAAGAAAAAATACTACGACTGTGAGCAGGTTGCCCACGCAGTACGAGAGAAGGCTGACATCGAGGCCAAGTAAGCTCACCGCGGCGCTGTGCATGTGTGTGTGTGTGTTGGTGGGGATGTATGTAAAAATAAAAATGACTAAACAGATGGTCTCCATTGTCAGAAAGAATACCATCAGGAAAAGAAAGTTGGTTAACCTCACAGAGAGATTGTGTGTGTGAGAGAAGGATAGAGAAACAGGGAGAAACATCATCACGAAGGCTCAAAGAAGCAATCAATTACATAAGTATAGTGGTGTTTATGAGTCAGACAAAGAAGATACTGATGATAAAGGACCAAAACACCACAAGAGCATAAGCACAGAACAGACATTTGACAACACTGCTGGGTACAGTTTTCTTGGTGTGAATCCACGCAATCAACTAAACCTGAATCAAGTCTGTCGACACTTAAAATACACATTTTTTTCCCTTTGAAGTACAAATAAAAGCTCTATCAGATGTAAAATCAGGGTTCCTGCAAATCTTTAAGAAGTCTTAAAAGGCAATGAATTAATTAGTCTAAAATCATGGCCTTCATTGGTATTTAAATATCTTAAATCAGTCTTTCAAAAGTCTTACAAATGCTGAGACATGGGAGTTAGGATTTAAGGTTTTTTTTTAATATGTATATATAATTTATTGAATGCCTCTCGCATTAACCTCACAAGAATCAGGATAGTGGAGCCAATGACCCTCATATGTTGTTTCCGGCTGGGATGCCCAGAGCAGAGGATTCACCGTCTGTTAGTTAGCCGTACCCCGGACAACACAAAGAAATGCAAATTCAACAAATATTGGCTATTTAACCAAGATTTCGCAGCATGGCTGAAACCAGTTCAAGGCAACGCACGTAAGGCTTGGTGTGCTTTGTGCAAAAAGTTTTTCAAACTCTCATAATGGGAATCGAGGCGGTGGAATCCTTCATGCAGAGTGAGAAACACAAAATTGCCCCCCAAAAACCTTGAAAACAAACATCAGGTATTTCCCAAATTTTTTTCTGCTTTCATCTCCACCACGCTACAAAAATGCTTGATGTAACAGTAATCATCTGGCAAAAAAAATCAGTTCATGTTTTATGCCTCTGCACTGGAAATAACCACAGCTGGGGGCATTATGTCTTATTATGTAAGTCCGCCCATCCATCCATCCGTCCATCTGTCCCGTCTTTGTGAACATGATATGTTAACGCCATGAGGAAACTTCTTCAAATTTGCCACAAACGTCCACTTGGACTGAACTGATTAGAATTTGGTGGTCACAGGTTCAAGTTTAAGGTCACTGCCTCCTCACAAAACATGTTTTTGGCCATTACACAAGAATTCATACACTAGTTATGACAAAACTTCACACAGATGAGAAATGGAACTCCATTTGTATAGCGCCTATTTAGTCTTCCGAGCACTCAAAGCACTTTTTACTACAAGTCACATGCTCAAGGGTACTTTGACATGCAGACTGGAGGAGCCGGGGATGGAATTGCTAATCTGCCGATTAGTGGACGACCCGCTCGACCCTTGAGCCACAAGTGATCATGCTTTATATCCAAAAGATCAAAGGTTAACTTCACTGTGACATCATAATGTTCCTCAAAAACACTTTTCTGGCTGTTATTTTGCGTCGTAACTCAGGAACAGAAGGAGAGGTTTTTGGTCAGATAGTGAATTGGTGACTGTGCTGATTGTATAGATCTTCTGTGCTGTTGGGGGGAAGATGTGTGTGAAACATCCATGTTTTCCCAGACATGGATGTAAACTGTAAGTGCAGCTTCACTGGTTTTGAAGGCATACAACCACAAATCATTTATTCTAGTTTTTTCTTTTTACCTTCTATTGTAAAATTGGTCCTGAAAAGTCTTAAATGTAACTCGCCTTAAGCTGTAGGACCCCTGAAAATGTTTTCTCCGCAGCTTTCCAGGTAGATTGACATATATTGTTATTTGTTTTTCATTATGTAAGTTTAATTGGTGTTTACATTAAATATCCTACTGAGTAGTAGAGAAGAAGTTTCTCCTGTAATTCAATATTTTGAAGCTCTGTACCACAATTAGTACCAGCTTGTGATGCAGTGCTGATGAGTGTTGTTTTTCTCACAGCCCCAGGTAGCAGTAGCTATGGTGACATTTTCACTTCATTGAATTCCCGACTCTGGTTAGCGCCCACATCGATTGGCCAGTCAACTCTTTTCTGTTCTCTATCACTCAGTAGAAAGACACAGCCACAGAAATTACTGCATTGCCGCTGTGCCGTTATGTGTGTGTATGTGTGTGCGTCTCTGAGACAAATGGCGAGACATTAGTCATTGTCGGGCACAGGGAACACACAGAAAGACGTTGGTGTGAATGCTGAGACACAGCACGCACTTTTAACACCACTTATGAAGCAGTGTAGCAAACCTAGAAACACATCACGCAGATATGCTCACACATGTAAGCGAGTACACATGGCCTGTTCTTATGCACGTAAGCACACAGTAGAACAAAAATGCAGACCACACACAAACACATACATGCACCTCGGCTCACTCTATCATCTTATCAGACAGGTCCTTCTGATGTCGCCGTCAATATACATCATTGTGGCTGGAGCAGGCTAAGATTTATCGCTGTCAAGCCGGAGCTTGTTCAGGGTCAATATATGATGCCTGCTGTGAATCAGAGGTTAGAGAGTTACGATGTCGTAGAAGTTCTTGGATGTTTTTCTCCTTTCTGCCCTACCTTGTTGTTGATATGTTTCATTACATCTATGATTGTGAATGAAGTGGATGTCAAAAAGAAAACAGTGTTCCTTTTGTTAAGCATTTTAAGTATGTGAACAGTGTTGTAGTCAAGACCACCTAAACCGAGACCAAGACATGATCAAGATCAGAGTGTGTTGAAACCGAGTCCCACACTGGATGTTACACTTAAGATGTGGAAGATGCGCTCCTCAAATTGATCTGAAAGATCCACTTTCTCATAAAAACACCCACAGAAAACAAGTTAAGATTTCCCTTCATTCACCTATTTTATCGCCATTCTGTATATATGTGTGTATGTGTCAGTGTACCATAAGAAATGTCTTGGTAAAATAATCAAAAGACATTGCAGAGGTGAGTTTTATGTGTGGGACTTTTCCTTTGTTTTCTGTGAGCAAACAAGTACAAACAAACACTAAGGAGCTGAAATCAACATATAATTATTTGCACAGGCAGTTTAGTGAAACCCTGCAGTTGTGGTCTTGACCGCTCTTGAAATAAAATCCCGAATCCTCTTTGCTTGAGACCCAGACAAGATCAAGTAAAAATGTGGTTGAGTCTAAGACGAGACAGAAACCTTCACAAAGTGGTCTTGACACCACGACTGACCTCAAGTACTACAACACTGTGTACAAGCATAAACAGCTTCATGTGTTTTTAGAATTAAATTTAAACTGATGCATTATTCATTAACATTAACTTCTTTGCTTGCTCTCTCTTTTTATTACAGGTCTAAACTGGGTCTTTTTCAGTCAAGAATTAGTTTACAGAAAGCAAGTGTAAAGGTAAGAGGGGTCACTCACACAGCCAAATACCATCATTCCCTCTTAAGGCAGAGCTTTCAAGCTGACTCTTTTAAATCCATGATACAGCAACAAAAATGGTTGCTTCATTTTGCTGCTTAAATGAGCCCAGAACCTAAAAAGAGACTCATACACTCAACATCAAGCTTAAAGCTCTGCTCTGTTACCGTAATGCAGTATTGCAATATCGTCTGTCTCCTTTCATTTCAGTTGAAAGCTAAGAGAAGTGACTGTAACTCCAAGGCGACACAAGCCAGGAACGACTACTTGCTAACGCTAGCTGCTGCCAATGCTCACCATGACCGCTACTATCACACAGATCTACTGCACTGCATACAGGTATTTGCATAAAGATGGATATAAAGCTTTAAAAGATGTGAATGGTGTGAGAGAGAATCCACACCCTCGCTGTGAATGTGGGCATTTTATTAAAACTGCACATTTCCAGGCAGCTGAAATGGTAGTTTGTAATGCTTTAATGACATTTCCTTTTACTACGACAAGCACTGACTTAAGAATCTCATGCGCTGATAATACCCAGAGGGATTTTCCAGTAACGGGGACACATTTTCTAGTTCTAAATTCAAAGGGGGAAGCAACTTTGAATTAAAGCTCCATTTGGGATAAAATGTCTTCCTTTTATGAGCGCACAAAGTCAGACTCCCTTTCAGTGTCACCGAAGTAGTTGGAGGGGAAAGAAATCATACATGAAAAAGTGATGATTTCACAGTTTTGAGTCTTCAAAGAGAGTCAGAGGGTTCTCTGGATTTGTGATTTTGAAGGGGCTTATGTGAGGAAAAATCCTGCAAAATGAGCCACCCTGATATTTGCTCTTACCAAATGATCAGTAGGCATGAAATTATATTTTCCACAATGTTGACTGAACTGTATTAAGGCAAGGGAATTCTCAGAGAGCTTTCACGATCGTTGTAATTTTGTGTTGTTGACAGAATACATAAAGTCATCAAAGGGTGAATGCAAATAGGTTTGCTGCATTGGGGGTGTTTTCTTCCTGTGTGTGCAATGACTCGTTGGGCCTCATGATCACATGTGACACCTTTATGTGACATGCATCACTGTGAACTTGAATGTGTTCATTTATTTCTTAATATAATACATTAGCCACCTGTGCTTACGGTGTCACAGCTCTAAATACAACTTATATTGCATTAGTAATAAGCAGTATGGCAACGTGATTAACATAATATTAGGTTTGTGTATAAACAGACTAACGGAGCCACTGGTGTCTGACAGGCTGTGCACAATTTACTGCAGAGCCAGGCCAGCAATATCAATGAGATCAGATTTCAGTTGAGGTGGGAGGGGGGACGAGCGGCGCACATCGTGTTTGTTTCCTAGAAAGTTCATGTGGTTTTTGTTGTGATGAAAGGAGAAGTGGCAAACTTAGTCTCCCAAGAAAACTAAAACTGCATGTGAAGCCAACGAAAGAGGTGTCCTAACTGGCCGCGAGTGACGCAGTGGGCCATTTTGAGCTCAACTGTTGTTGGTTGCCTTGTTTCTATTTATTCCTGTTCTCAATTGAAACGCTGCAATGGATGAGGAATGGCTGATTCATGAGGCTGAATTGAGGCATCATCAACACAATGTCTCATTTTTTTCACTGTAAAATCTGTCTCTACTTGCTCTACTTGCTGGTAGTTACAAGAGGTACGTCCAAAGTCCCTTAAAATTACTGCTAACCACCTAACCTAGCCACCTTACCTAACTGTTTAGTCCCTCCCACTTAGGAAAACATTTAAGGAGTCAGGAGTTAGGAGTGAGGAGCGAGGATTGCTGATAAGAGACATGAGATGGCCTTACTCTGAAGCGTCACGTAAAGCGACGTCCTATTCTGGTGACGGCGGCACCTATAGGCGGCACAGCTGGATCTGCTGCATAATGGAGCCAGCGTTTGGCGTACATCCCAAGTCACATTATATTTGCTGATCAAAGCCGTAACCGCCCCCCCCGCCCCGCCGCCGTTTTGCATGTATTACCATTGTTATTGAGTCATTTGCCGAAGTTTGTGGCAATCAGAGAATGGTCTGTAGCCCTGCCACTGTCACTGTGATGAGCATCATTATCATTATTATTATCATCATTATTATCACTATTATTAAATCCACTCGCCATCATTCAGCAAGTCAGCTGCTGAGTGAATAAGACATCAGACCTGTCAGTCTACCTCAATCAATTCAATTTTATTTATAAAGCCCAATATCACAAAACACAATTTGCCTCACAGGGCTTTACAGCATACGACATCCCTCTGTCCTTTGGACCCTCACAGCGGTTAAGGAAAAACTCTGCAAAAAAACCCTTTAACGGGGGAAAAAACGGTAGAAACCTCAGGAAGAGCACGAGGAGGGATCCCTTTTCCAGGACGGACAGACGTGCAATAGATGTCGTACAGAACAAATCAGCATAATAAATTAACAGTAATCCGTATGACACAATGGGACAGAAAGAAAGACAGAAAGAGAGACAGAGACAGAGAGAGAGAAAGAGACAGAGAGAGATGCAGGACAGACGGTAATGACAGTAGCTTACAACAACATTAATGATAGTAATAATAATAATTAATATTAATATTACCTACAGCCTATTAAACATTATTTCACTCACATGACATGCAGGACAATTAATGATGGGCAAATGTGTTTGTGTATGTGTGTGTGCGTGGTGTTTTATCACTCGAGCAGCTGCACATTTAACAGCCACGCATCACAGACAGTCCGCTGAACACCGCAACGGGTTGTGAATAAAATAAACTTAATTACAACATGACAGTCTTGCACGAAATATCATTAACGTTACTCTTTGTATGTGAATTACAGCGTTTCATTGCAAAGAATGCATGTAACGGGTACACTTGCGCTGTTTCTCCGCCATCTCGTTCAAATGAGCCAGACGTAGGGGGCGGGTATTTATATGTCATGGCCTCAAGCTGAAAAAGACATCCTGTTAGGAACCTCTCGTGTTACCTTACTCATCGCACCTAACAGATCCCTCCTAACGCCTAACGCTAACTCCTTACTGGCAGGAATAAGAGACATGAGACGGCCTTAAAGATGGCGGACCTTGAACGACTTCCGGTTCAAGTAAGGAGTTAGGAGTTAGCAGTATAAAATAAGAGACTTGAGATGTACCAGTGTATGTCATTTCCAGTAAATGTCACAATAGAAAACATGTTTTGTGTTTAAAAAGTACAAACCTGGGAAGACAACAAGCACTCACTGCACAGCTTATACCTGAGTCCTGTACTACAAAGCCAGTTCCTTAACCAGGACATCTTCTCATTTTTTGGCTTTACTAATCCTAATATTTGCTGTCTGGATAACCAGCACTACAAAGCTAGTTATCAACTAGTTCAGTCAACTGTGGGTTTTCCTATCCAGCCACGAACACATTCATCTGAAAAGGGTGTTAATTATGAGCAACATGAAACGGTACTGAAAGTGTGTGTGACTATGAAACAGTATAATGTCTTTGGCGTGGTATGTAAATGATACTCTGCGATCGAACGGAAATGTAGAAATGTTGAAAATACTATCAAAAAAGTCACTAATGGCCGAGTCTTAAATTAGGTGTAGGTATCATTAGGCAACAAGTAACATAAGTATACAGTATGTTTTGCTATTTAGTTGGACGATGATGAAACTGCTCTAAGTGTGTCCCATAAAACACCTTTAAGTGATGCCAGACAGTTTCTGTTTCTAAAGTAAAGGGTGAAAAAGTAGCCTAGTTAATGACTGATGAGGTCTGTCTGACCAAAATGTGGCATTTATATCAGCGGGAGCCAATTAACAGTTCTCACCACAAAGGTGTCTCATGTTATTTTGAGCTGCAGTGAAATTAGTGTAAAATAAGAACACTGTCACAGAGGACTGAAATAAACTTTACATAAGTTAAAATAATGAAAAAATCATATGTTTAGTGTTGTGAACGATCTCTCTGTTTGTTAGAAGCTGTTTTAAACCGGCGGAAACAGAACCCTGGAACAATTAAACAATCTACTATTACTACTGACCTCTAACAATATATAGGCTCCTCTTTTTTTTACCTGAGACTCTGGACTTTTGTCCATGGATATTTTTTTCTTCAGTGATCTGACTGGTCAGAGGTCAGGGATCTGATACTAGCTGTTCAGCATAACCACAGTGATTTATCCCGAACCAACTTCTTCGTACTGAAAACCCAGAGTTAACCGTGAAGTTAATTTGCTAACTTCAAATCCTGCTTCGTAGTACAGGCCTCTGGTTTGTTTACATGACATAACAGAAGTGCGTACTTAAAGGATTCAGTGTTGACAGAGAGCGTGTGATGTGACGCCATAGTCAGATGCTTGCTGTTGTGACACAGTGCCATTATGTTCCACTCGGGAGCGGTGTCTGAGTCAAGTGCGAGTCAAGTGGTAAAATTCAGTATACCGGTTCGGCCGGTGCTTAATATCAAACTGGTTTGAAAATTTTTAAACCAGTTCAACCCTGTGTGATGTGAGATGTAAATTTCATTATTTTGTTACTGTACTTAAAATGATGACCTCATTGCTGTAAGTGATCATGTCAAAGCAAGTTCTTGACACAGAAGCAGACTCGCTGTCATCCCTCATATTGATTTCACCAGTGGTAGCAGGCTGCTGTTCATGTGTAGAAATGTGGTATTGGATGACCTTTCTGGCACGTGCACAGAATCAACACACAGACAGACGTTATGCTAAAGTATCTGCATACCATTGTGGTTACAAGAAATCCAGGTCAGCTGACGACAGGCAGACAGACACAGTCTCACACACACACACACACACACTAAATGACTATCCTGTGTGCTGACAGACACACCTCAGCTACTGTGTGGTGGATGACATAAGCAGCTGAGCAACTGTGATGTCATCCTTTTTTAAAACACAGTACAAACATGTCAGTCTGACAGACACACACACACAAACTCATATGTGCACATACACACAGACATCATGTGTGAGATGTTTTCTTTATCCCGACAGTCATTAGTCTCAGACATGATTCGTATTTGGCAGTGAAAACACAAACACACAGTGGGGAGACATTCATCAGAGTAGCTGGATGACTGTACCAGTAAGGTTGCTGCTTTTAGTTTTCTTGTCAGTGAAGTAAGTTGCATACATTAAGAATAATTTTTTTTTTTTTTTTTTGCTGAGTTTCTTTCTCAGCTTTTTCCATTTTGTGTAATTCCTGTCGTTCCCTTGCTTCTCCTTCTCCCCAACTCTCACAAACTCTGCCTTAGGCGTGTATGAGCATCTATACTACGAGGCCATTCTGAATAATAGATCCTTAGCTCCTCGCGACAGAAGGACGGGACTGCGGGGAAATACGCACATGCACAAATACATGCACGCAAACACACAATGAGAATGAGGGACATCGCTAGAGGGAGGCAATCTGCTCATCCGCTCTCCTTCCCCCTGCATTTTTTTTTTCTTTTATTGTGGTGTTTACAGGTCTTCACCTGAAAGCCACTGATAACAACACTCCTAACAGGGGGGACCAGAATTTGCATCACAAGAAAAGTTCCTTTCACAGTTTTTGCTCCACTGTGATCTGCTGAGAAACTCTGCCCAGAGAGCAGCATCAGTGGCAGATGTAAAAATAGCAGCCATACAATATATATATGCATCACCAAAGCAGCACAATACAACCCATTGAATCTCCATTCATCCTGCTTTTCATCTCCAACAGCACTTATATTCAACCTATTAAATCCATTGCCCTCTTGTCGTGAACATTATTAATTGGCTACAGACATGGGAGGACATTTTGGAATAGATGAGCTACGAATTGCTAACCTTATGGCAGGGAAAGTTTGCCAGCTCCTCTTTGGATCAAGACCTTTTCTGCCTTTAAGATCAAGCCATATAGAGAAGGATAATGAAATGAATGCGATAGATAATAGAGCGGCTTTCTGCATATGAGGGTTGAGGACACTTGAAATTGAAGGACTTGTTTAGGTCTGAACTTCACTTCGTAAGTACTGACTGTGGCTGCATGAATAACATATATCCTACACTGAGCGCTGCTGTCCTTGTCAATGCGACAGTTGTAGTGAAAGGGCAGTGGAGGAACAGGCTGCTCCACATCTCCCTCTGCTGTTGGCAGCCGATGCTCTTGTAGCCGTCTATCTTTTAAGTCCCCCGCTAGTCACACACACTTAGACTTCTGCTACCCTGTCTGCTTCACTGTGCTGTACTTATTGTTCTGGCCGATGCAGTCATTCAACCCAAAAAAACATATACACACACACTGACCACAGTATGGGGACGGGGCTTTTTCTGGAAGCTGACTCACTCCATTTCAACACTACCGTAAATGGATGAAAGAAGGAGGGGAGGAAAGGAAGAAAGGGGGAGGAGGAAATGAGCAGATTGACGAGGGAACATTTAGGGAGAAGTCAGCCAACAACCCACCCTTAATGACATAATTTCCTTGTCAATTTCCCATTGTTTCATAAGTCTGTGTATGCAAATGCTACTTTAGTGTTATGTACATATGAAGTTTTTGTTGTATGTTTACTGTGTGACAGTGTAGGTGTTACTGGGAGGCTGCAGCCAAGAACATCCTCTGGCCAGCACAGAGTGAAAGCAGGTTTCTGAGAGTGTGAGCTTTTATGAAGTACTTTGGCTAGAGGAGAGTATGAATGTCTGAGTATTTGAGAGTGTGTGTGTGTGTGTGTGTGTCTGCGGTCTCTGTGTTTTGTTGAATTGGAATCTGAACCCCTTCACCTTCCCCTGCAGCTGTGAGAACGCTAGCCAAAGAACACTTCACACACACACGCACACACACACACACACACACACACATACAGGTCTCCCATACGCTCATTCTGTTCGTCTCTTCTCTCACTCTTTCATACCTTTTCAAATGCTCACTCTTCCCCTCTTACCTTCTCTCCTCCTCTTCCTCCTCCTCTCCATTAGCCTCTCTCTCTCTCTTCCCTCTCTGTCTGATCTGTCTGTTTGGCAGCGCGGCCTACAGCTTGGCAGCACTACCCCAGCTCCCCATAGAAAGGCTGTTCATTTGGGCTACATACTCCATTAAAACCTCTTTATATCGGCGCATCAGAATCCACCTCTAATGATACGAGCTGTCAAATGAAAACATCTGCTCGTTGTCTGTCCTTCCTTTGACTTCGCTCTCGTCTCTCGTTGTTTGTCTCACTCTCTTTAATTCATAAAAATGTGTGTTGTGCAGCATCAGGCAACATAATCTATGCCACAGTTAGACTAGATTTTTTCCCTGTTGGCAGCAATGCTAGGACAGTGGTGAAGTGTGTTTGTGTTTGTCTGTGACAAACCAAGTGTTAACACATATTAAATTGAAACCTTTATTTAAACACCCACATAGAAGTGGAATTACATCTAAAACTGGAACAATATGAATTATAACGAGATAAGTTGTCCTGCTGTAACAAAACAAACTGGAGAGTGAGGGAGCTGTCAATCAGTCAAAGGCTGTGCACGCACACACAGACTTAAGAAGGGGTTGAATTATGCCAAGTTCACACTACATGATAGTGTTGTTAAAAATGTCGATTTGTCAATTCATATCAATTCTGATTATTTGAAATGGTTTCAATACTCTTTTTGGCAGTATCGATACACCAGTACCAGCCGAGCTTTCGTGCTCGGCTGGTACCGCCACTATGCTAGGGAGGCTCACTAGTACCAGTACCAACCGAGCTTTCGTGCTCGGCTGGTACTGGTACTAGTGAGCCTCCCTAGTGTAGTGGCGGTCGCAAGAGGTTCCCACCGCCAAATCAAACGGGATCAGATTCCTGAAGGAGGCTTCAGGATGAGAGAGTAACTCCAGAATCTGAGCCAAGTCCTCAATGAGGGCCCGTTGTAGATGGGAGGTTCCAGGCGTAAAAGCTGATTCACATTGATATTCTTAAAGTTAAAAGTTAGAAAATTCCAGTACCGTGACAACACTACTATGTGACTTTAGCCCTGACTTTCCCCACGCTGACAGACTTTGCAGCTCCCTGACAAAAGCCCTAGATCAGAGGCACATTGCCGATGGCTTGCAAATCGGCCCACGAGCACTATGTGTGAACTGTTCAAAGACACAAACTGAGAAGCTCGATGAAGGGCTCATCAATGCATCACAGACACAACCCAGATATCTAGCAGGCTGAATATCTGGACTCGTCGGGGGCCTGTGGGCAAGCTACAGCCAATCAGAGCGTGAGACAGGGTTGAGTGGAAACGAGCTGCAACATGGAACAAAGTTGTTGCTACACGTAGAGGGTACAAGCTATAAATTATAAAGATGAATGGACACAGGCTTTCTGAACACGTCTGTCTGTGACAATAAAAAAAATCCTGTCTCCCACATGGTATTACATCATTACGTTATTGTAAAAAACAGTGTGGAGACCAGGTCTTGTAGCGTGTGACGGCCTGTCGCTGGTCAGTGATGTAGTGCAGCAAGTTGTGTAGTGTGAGCAGCACAGCGATCTGATGATGAGTGTGAACTTCATCTTAGGCAACACAAGTGGAAACATCTGTTTGTGGACTATTAGTGTTTATTCACGTTTCTATTCTGTCGTGACCTGAGAGCAGATACAACAGTCTCGTCTACTCGTGACACTCTACAGTTTGCTGATGGATTGGGCGGTTTGCCGAAGGGCACATGAGTACTACAGGAGTCTCTTGTTTCCATCGAAACTGACATTTGTGCATCAGCAGATTATTTGTTGTTTGATGCTAAAACATACTGTATGCATGTCTATGTAAACATAAATTTGAATGAGGATTCACTTGTCTAATGCCCTCGGGAGACACACTGTTGAAAATGTGTCTCCATATTCTTTTTGCATGTCCAGAACTGGCCTACAACAAAGTAGTTGTGCAAACAAAGTAGTCACACATCCCTGGAGGTGATGATGTGTTCCTCCAGGCTCAGAGACAAGACAGAAACGAGGGACCAGACGACCACAAATATTGTCTCCGACAGGCCCCCAGTTACATAATAGCTGTGGTTAAATGATTGCTGGAAGTTTGATGATGAGAAACAAGGCACAATTTTGCAAGAAAGAAAAAGTAGTATATTGCTGACTTTATTCACCTACTCTTTGACCCTCTTTCTCATCTGTCTGTCTCACTCTTGGTGTCTCCTCCTGATTCTCTTGTACTTTCTACTTTATTATCAAGGATTATGGAATTACATTGAATTAATCCATTCTTCACTGTAACCCCCGGCCCTTCTCTCTCTCTGTCCTCTAGGCCTTGGACGGCAGGATCTACGAGCATGTGAAAGACTACCTGGTAGAGCTGAGTCGCACCGAGCTAGAGGCCTCGCAAGCCACACACAACACCTTCCAGTTCCTGCTGGACAAATCCTCCAGGGTGAGTCAGAAGTATTGTGAAACAAAGACCGTCTGTGCTCATGTAAGTTAGTACTTGTGGAAATATAGTGTTTTTTGGTCTCAATTCAGATACTGTGGGGGAGTATGCATCCATCTTCTTGACATCACACACTGATCAAAGTTCTTTTTTTTTTTTTTTGCAACAACAGTGTGTTTTTCTTCAGTGAAAGGAATGAAACAGCTTGACATTTTGAGTTCATTTGTTATTACTAGGCATTATTTGTCTTACATTACACAGCAGGGAAACGTTGCCTTGAGCTTGGAAGCATCACACATACAGCATTTTAATTAAAAGTATTTCAAATTGAGGGATGTAGGAATGCTAACAAGACATTTCTAAGGAAGACAAAAGCTACAATATGACGCATTGTCAGTATAGATTAAAAACTAATGCCTTGGACTTTTGTAATGTGTTTTGTGTTCTTGTTTGTGTGTTTGAGCATCTGTGAAAAGCTTGTGGCCTTCTCCAAACACTTCTCAAAGAGAGAACGATAGATATATAATCAAAACACAACTCTGTAATTGGTTTTCATCAATACAGTATGTACAGCTCAACGCCTCTCAGTACACCATCACCTGCAGCCAGTCTGCACTTTTATGAAACTGGATTTAGGGCTCACTTAGAGAGACCCCACCTGTTTAAAATGATCAAGCCCAAAATGTATGTATGAATATGAAGCACTCACCCACTGTAGGCTTGAAAGGTGGCTGTAAAAAGTCTGTGCTTCCCTCCATCCCGGCGGAACAGAGGCCGCGAATTCAATAAGGTTACAACGGATTTTAAAATTGACAGTTTTTTTACAGCAAGAAACTTGCTTGCAAATAGATAGTATTAACTATATCAGTTTGTGTTTCTCTTTCAGATAATACAAGAGTACAACCAGCAGTTGTTCATGCAGGAGAATCCAGTGTTTCACAAAGCACACGACTTCCAGTTCCAGCCCAGCGAATGTGACACGGTGAGACACACACAGTTTGTTGTCGTGCTTTTATTGTTTGTGTATGAACCTGTTTACGCGGCAGGACAGTCACTCTGTCTCTCAAGTTCTGTCTCTTTCAAACACACACACACACACACACACACACACACACACACACACACAGATAGTAATCAGCCTCTTGCCAAATGTTGGCTTGTCCCTCCTTGTACCTTTTCTCCTCCGTCCAATATTGTATTTTATATCTTTGGCTGATGTATTTAGCTCATCTCAATCAGTTAAATCTAACAGAATTTATGTACGTGTACTCTTATGATTTTAGAGAATCCCATTAATACATCTGGGGCTGACAGGCTTGCCAAGCTGGAAACCAGAGAGCCAAAGCTCTGATCATTCTTATTCTCTGGAGAGATCGTTGGCTCTTTTGTTTCCAGCCTGTTGAGATTTCTTTATGTTAACAATTCAGGATGGAGTTGTCCAGTTAACTAGCGTCTGGTGACAGCATGACAGAAGCATGAAGCTACTCTGTGTTCTAATATTAATCGTTTTAACGCCAAATGATAAGTGTCCGCTGGGAGCTTCTCTTTGTAGTCGTAGCTTCTTTTCATCATTTACAAAAGTAACATAACTTTTTTTGTCAAATCAAGTAGATGGATGTTAAAAATATTTCAAGTAGTTGTAAATTGATCTCAAGTCTGTGTGATCATAATGCAGCAGTGGGACTCATGCTGTCTCACCCCTCTGAGGACTTTTTAAGTACTGCTGGTGAAGAAAGAGATGTCTCCCACTGGACATTGGTCCTAATCCCTCTATAGCTGTCCTTCTCTCTTGTGTCTGAGTCATGTTGTGCTCTCTTCTTGTTTCTCAGCTTCTTTCCTTCTTCCACTTTCTCAGCTAAATGTTCCTTCTCTGATCTTAACTGGTAGCATTTCTCTAAACAATAACATGCTGTTCCTTCCCTGTGTCTTCCTAATCCAGTTCAACCTTTGCTAACACTTCTTCCTAACCTTTTCTTCCATTAACCCCTCCTTGTATTTGTCTGTCTGTGTGCTTGCACTGCTCCTCTTGGGTGTGTGGGGCGCCTGCCTGTGTGTGTGTGCGCGTGTGCCAGACTCTGAGCTCGGTGCAGCAGTTGGTGGACATTGAGCCGTCGCCCGTCAGTGCCATGAGAATGACCCTGGCACAGGTAGTCTTAACTGTTGTTAGCATTCTTCATCTTCATTCCTGACACAACTCATGGATCATCTGCTTCATTCATGTCTATCTATTTATCTGTTCTGGTGACAGTGGCTTGACAGTGGCTGTATTGCCTAACAAAGCCTTGGTAAATCTTTTAATAATGCAGTTCTATGATTGAAATTTTGTATGACACTGGTAACAGGCACACTGCTTTGCATCTAGTACACTTAATGATCATCCTGGCATGTTTTCAAATTAAAACCTGTTGTAGATAAATCAGATTTAGATCGTGTTATGTTGAAAATGGTAAGAAATCTAGGGTTGTTAACCTGCAAATGATGATTTGTGTATACATTACTCACCCTGTGTTATGCTTCCACAGTGAAAGGATGGATGTGTGGGGATTTTAACTACCTCTCAAACAACTCAGGAAGTTTAAGCCAAGTCTTATGAATTAAGTCTCATGCCTAGTACGCCCCAAACACATGCATTTTTTAAAACCTGACTATATCAGGCAAGGTGTTTGGGAAGCACTGAGCATACAACTGGATAAGTGAGACTTGGATTGTACTGAACAAGTTGTATTCGAGTTTGCAAACAGATGTTTTATATAGTTTTGCTGTTGTTAAATGCAGTACCCTATGACTTAAATCAGTGTTTCTCAAATGCCATTCAAGTTGTGCCGCAGGATTTTGTGATAACCACACATTATTATGGCAAAATTCAACTGGGCCTATACAAAAAGTTATGAATGGATTTTCAATTGACTGTATCAGTATGTTGTGTGCACCCAGTTGCTAATTAAGAGGCAAACTAGCTAAAAAATGTAAATTAATTGATGTTTTAATTTAAAAAAAAAAAAACCTTCACGGGGAACCCATTTGTCACCTTTTGTGGGAATCATAAGTCTGTGACACATCAAAAGTCCTGATTGGCAGCCAGTGTGAGGGATGATATCATTTAAAAGGAGAAAGCCGTGTGTGGGACAATGGATTGCTTTATTGTACAGAGCACCAGCGAAGACCACCTGTCAGTAGACAGTAACATGAAAGCTACCTGTCTTATTTTTTCTTATTTTTATTGCCTTATGTCGTGATACGAGTGATAACACAGGTTATGGAAGCTTTTGTGCACAGGTGTACTTTGAGATTTGGCTTGCCCTTTGGTGTGCCCTGGACACAAAAAGTTTGAAAACCACTGACTTAAATTAATCAAGAATTTTCTCAGTTGTTGGATTCTTCGTTCACTGTGAAAGCATGCGAGAAAAACAAAGTTCTCACAGGATGACTTACTGGCATACAATGATCGTCTGAGGTTGAACTATTCCTTTAATATGATTACTCTCATTCACTAAGGGGCCATCTGGCTGTGATCATGACACTTTGGTCACTATACATAACCACTTCTCCCAAAAGAAGCCCTGGACTGCTTGAGCACCAAGCGCTAAGGTGGACAGTGCTTTCTTTCATGACTTAACCCGGACTGACCACAGACAGATGTAATGCAGTATAGGTCAACTGGAATAACCTTTACATCCCAAACATCCTTCCTGGCAAACAGAGTGGACCAATCCCTGTACCTAAACAGAAAGCCGTGCAGGCCATTACAGCATGTCTAGCCTGCATTGACACAAAGACTTTTTACAGAAGAGACTATGAGTATGAACATGTGAAATATTTAAGAACAGATGTTCCTATCTAATTTGATTTATGTAAGCGTTATATCAGGGTGCTAGTTATCAGAATCCCTGTGGTCGTTTGTCATAGTAAGATGACCGTGACTGTTGCATGCGGCAGTGTAACTACACAGGCGTGGCTACAGTTACACCTATGACATCATGCTCATTACTGATGTAATCAATTAAACTAAACCTAATGCGTGTGAGGCTCTGAAATACTGGTGTTAGATGGATATTTAGTCATAATCTCACTTGAAACTTGAGTGTAGCCTCCCTTTTATGCAACAACGGAAAAATCAGACCAGAGTTAAGAACAGCAGTTTCGCATGTATTAAGGTGCAAAGTCTTATTACTCTAAGAGCTGTAATACCCTGCATTATCTCGTTATCTCGTAATGAAACAAGGGAGCTGCATATTCTGGATTATTGAATACCACTCCGCAGCACTGCAATGCTTTGATACTGTCATCTGTTGGTGAGCAATGCAGTTCCAGCACCAGATGACTTATCAGATGCCGTAACCTTGTTGCTGTTGCATCATCGTCTAAAATATCACTACGCTATCATCGGCCTCCTGCAGATAAATGGGCCAAATGTTGTGTGTGTGTGATTTTTATTTGCACATTTGCAGTCATCGCAGGCAGAACGATCATCTCTGTATTTGTTTTGTTTTTCTTTTTGGTCTTTGTATGTGTATATTTTCTTTCTTAGAGTCTGTGTTAACCCATCCTAATTACATCACCACACCAAAATCAAGCTGCTGCAGATTGTGAATGAGTGAAAGTGTTGTGTGGGTAAATTCTGTCTGAATAATAAGGAGGTTTATCCTTTTAAGTGTCTGCATCTGCAAGCAGAAGCCTATAAAGAGAAAATATTAGCTGCACAAGCACAGGATGTTAAATAATACTAAAACTAAGAATAAAATTAAAGTGGATTAGGGATTTAAGATAGGCAGTCTATTCTGGTTTATTAAGATAGCTTTCTTTTTGTCGTATTCTAACCATAGCAATGCATTCGTGACAGTCAGAAGGCACTGCTGTGTGTTCAACTGCAGGCTGTGCAGACACCTTGAAATCATCGTCTCCTGCTGCTTTTAAAAATCCATTAAAACAGCTCACATAGAAATACGGCTGCCTTGACTTAAGTGTGGTACAGGTGCTGTTTAATGTGATGTATCATATGAGTCAAACAGCTGTAGAGATCCTTTAAAAAATAAACAAACAAACAAACAAAAAAATACAATGGGAGCAGATGACGTGTCAAATTATGCTTTAGAAAAGACAGTAGTAGCTTCTTACAGTGGCAAAAAAAATATCATTGGGTTTAGTTTTTTGGGCATTTTTGCCTTGCAGTAACATGATAGTGAAGCTTTCCAACAAGTGATTAGAGTGAGGGGATAGAAAATATTTGTGTTTCCAGACTATTACCTGCATTCTTGTTTCTACAAAACAAAATTCAGAATCTCTAAAAATTATTGATCATACAAGCAGAGTGTTTTTCATGGAATTTGGAGCAGGCAGCCAAAATGTTTACCACTGGTGAGAGAGTGCGGGCAGAGTGAGTTTGATGTCGTCAAAAGCATGGCAAGAAGTATGGTGTATGACTGAGCGCACACACCTACGCAGAGCTGCCTATAAGCCTGGACACCATGGCCTGACAAAGAAACCTGACAACCAAATCTGGACATCCAAGCCCAAATTAGTTTGAAAGAAAATGTATCTTTGACTTGCGTAAACACATAGCGTCACAAATGATCAGATGTTAAGCTTACTTGAACATTTTTTTAATATATACGGTGATGTAATTAAATTATTCAACTTTTTTCAACTCTTTTTTTAGTTCTTGATTCTAAAAGACACCAAAATTATTTCTCTAAAGATTTATTTTGGGCATTTTTGCCTTTAACTGATAGAACAATGTAGCGTTAAAGGGGGAGAGGGAGAGGGGATGACATGCAGCAAAGTACTGCATCCTGGAGTCGAACCTGGGCCGCTGCGGCAAAGATAAAGCCTTTTGAAAATGGGGTTACTGCTCTAACGACCAAGCCACCGAAGCTCACCAAAATCAATTTTTAAATATGTTAAGGGAAAATAGTATGCGCATAGATAGACAGATTACTCTTTGGGCAGAGATGTTCCACAATGGCACATTATCCAGCCTTCTGCGTAGGACTGCGGAGTGAACAGCCACATTTGGTTAATGCACGTTTTCCGAGGGCTGGCCATTTGTACTCAGATGTCAGATATGGTCTGAAACATCTACAGAGGAGTCTGGAAAAGTATGAAACTTTGAAATGGAAAATGTGTAGGAACCCTGGACCTCAAGGGTTTAGACATTTAAATTAGTATTTTTCTACTAGCATACGCTGTAGTATCATTCAGAGAGACAGCTACAACAGCTGACACGGTTCATTCTCACTCCTTCATCCCTGTGGTTTCAGAATAACACAGTTTTTCTGCACAGTCCTCTGAATGACTGTTATTATGATGGTGTAGGTTGTTATTGAAGAACAGGATGATCACACCATTTTGAGTTCACTGTGCTGTACTTAACATTTCCCTGAGCTGGAAGACTGACTATCCGTGATTTTGCCTGTTATCACATCTACAGTAGTTTGAGAGCTTGATTTGATGAATTAATATTTGGCATGAGATCAGATTATCATTGGCTATGTGTGCTAAACGTCCACACTTGACCAGCCGAACCTTTCAAGGTGCTCCCAGACTTTTAGGGTCTCACCAGCATGCTTTAGGCTTTAAACATAAAGCTGAAATGCAGAATGAGGAGTGGAAACTAACAGCATCACACAAAGTCACATAAAGGTCACATGCAAGGACAAGATTTAAAGTGTTTTGCATCCCTGCATACGCATTTTCCTCATATAGATGCTTGTTGGCCACCTGAAAGAAATGCTTATTTAGTCTGTTTACTCTATTAATCTTATACCAATAAACTATCAGGGCCCAATTTGCTGAGCTCTCTCTCACAATATGTCAGCTAAGAGCCACTGCTCAAATCTAGTTTTCTGCCTCCCTGCCTCAGCTCCCTCCCTTGCCCGAATGTAATTAAGCTGTAAATCTCCCATGTAATACTCTTCGTTTCACACCTATACTTAGCCAGATTTATGCCCTCTTGTTACCGAAGCAGCACATAATTAATAGATATGATGTGCATGGAAACTTGCAATTAAAATATCGTGTACCGTAGTCTAGCGAACACACTTTTATTATCAGATTATGGGAACCCCAGCCTTTCAGGTCTGTGAGCACTCATCAGTGACACTGAATGTATGTGGGCTCAATTTGTTTTTGTTGGAAGTAACATTTTGTCTCTGCCTAAAGCCAAAATAGATGTCATACTTAACATTTTTGCAGATTTTTGAAACAGTGTACACTGCAGATACTGTACAAAATGAAGCAACTGGGATGACAAGTTTACAGGGTTACACACTAAAAGGTATCCTTTTTGTTTCTTTGTCACCGTATGACCCATATTTATGGTAGACAGCAATTAAAAAAAAGATCAAATCAGAGTCACATTTAAGTAGAAAAACAACGACAACATTGGTTTCATTAAACTGACCTTTGGAGAAATTGATTTTGATAAAGAAACGAAAGCAGAAAGCAGCAAATGTACAGATGGCATTTTGTTTTTGAATAAGATGTATAGATATATCTATATACAGTATAAATATTGTGAAAGAAAATGACAGAAATTATGTTTCTCCACTTTAATCAAGCAGTTTCTTCAGAACACTTACAAAAGCTAAACAATCTAATCTTTCGTTCCTTTAAAGCCCTGAAAACTTAGCGTCAAGTCTGTTGTACAGTCAAAGTAAAGAAAACTTAAAAGAATCATTTACAAAGAATTGTACCCTAAAAATGCAGTTAATGTGCTTCATCTGGACTGAGTGGGTGTTGTTCGGTCAGAAATGGATGGCCCTTTTTCACAGCAGACGTCTTGACTTGGGCAGCATGGTGGTGCGGCTAGCATTGTTGCCTCATAACGAGAGGGTTCCGGATTCGAAGTGTGGTGGGGGATTCAAACCCTGGGGTTGGGGGAGCCCTTCTGTGCAGAGTTTGCATGTTCTCCCCATGTCAGTGTGGGTTTTCCCTGGGTACTCCGGCTTCCTCCCACAGTCCAAAGACATGCAGGTTAATTGGTGACTCTAAATTGGCCGTAGGTGTAAACATGAGCTTAAATGGTTGTCTGTCTCTAAAGCCCTTTTTAGATAGGAATTGTGCAAATTTGCAGGAAAGCCCAATCAGTCTTTTTTCAGTATTGGCAGTATAAAAACAAAATCGGGGAGTGCAGCAAAATGCCTCCTACCTACTTTTGTTTATACAGAATACGCCTTTTTCGGGGCAATGGGGGGCGTGAGCTAGTAACAAAACGCGTGGCTCAGCGTGCGACGTAAACAGTGACGTGGGAGGGAAGCCGCAGCTGGTCAGTCTTTCGGCGATTCTCTCATAAGTTGGCCCGTCCTTCACCGTCCCCGTCATCTGACGGTTAATGGCCTCTTCATTTGCAAGGACAAGGAGGGCGCACAATTCCTTGTCTCCCCAGTTGCTCATCTTTACAGTGTCTGTCAGGTTTGCGTTTCCCTCTTGCTACTAGCTGCTCACTAATTCCTGCTATCATCTGTTTCCTGTTTATTCACTGCCAGTGGGTCGCACGTGCAGCATCATCAACAGCTCCTCCCACAAGTCATCAACAGCCCTTCCCGCTGCGGTAGGCCGCCTTGGTCTGTTTAAACTAAAAGGGTTCCACCAATATGTCTACCCTACGAGGCGGAAAATTGGGCACCTTGGATCAACTCGCCAATCCGGCTGTGTGTGTCTAAACGCTCGCAGCTTGCCGGCAAAATGGCCCAACATTCGCAGAAAATCTGGCAGTGTAAAAGGGGCTTATGTGTCAGCCCTGTGATAGTCTGGCAACCTGTCCAGGGTGTACCCTGCTTGTCGCCCAGCGTCAGCTGGGATAGGCTCCAGCCCCCAAGAGACACCCAACAGGATAAGCAGTTAGGGGAAATGTAACTAAAATAGAAAAACAAAAACCAATTTGACTTGTCATAGTAGGAAAATCAGGTCAAACTGATAACATTAATGATGGCTTAGTTCCATTAAGTGTCCCAGTAAGCTATTCAAGAGGGCAAGCATGGACCTCCTTTAAGTGGAATGCAGCTGTCATTAATGTCATTGAATACACCTGTGCTTTTCCTACTATGACAT
This sequence comes from Epinephelus fuscoguttatus, assembly GCF_011397635.1. Lineage (NCBI taxonomy): Eukaryota > Metazoa > Chordata > Actinopteri > Perciformes > Serranidae > Epinephelus > Epinephelus fuscoguttatus. The sequence continues at coordinate 18,449,216 of NC_064756.1, forward strand.
GTCAAAATGTCTGCTGCGTTAAAGGTCTATTTACAGTGACCAAACAACCCAAAGTAAGATTCTAAGGCTGTTGAATTCTGACTAATACACAGACATACGTGACATCACCTTTTTCCAGCTAAGCCCTGCCCACTTCAAATCAGTGAGGAATAAAGGAAGAAAGTAATACAGACATCTGCCATGTGAAATAATCGAAACATTCATAACATGCAAACGTAAAAACGTGCATTCATGTTGGATCCCATTTCTTATCGTAAGAATAATGTTTAATGTTTGGTTCTGTCCCTGACAAGTGGTGGATTGATGACTAGGTGTGTGGACTTTGAACTCAAAGACACATTTAATACATTAGCCTCTGAAGAAAAACTGCCACCTGCTTATAATTGGTGTTGAAGGCTCACATAGCTGCTTTTGTATGTCAGAAAAAAGAAGAAAATTTAAAATGGCCTGTTGCCTTGTACCACTGCTCCCTCACTTAGTAGCACACACAAAAACACACACTCATGCTCTTTCACATGTGGTTTTAATAGCAGCTATTTCATTCCAAGAGTATAACAATAGAGCTTTGCAAAGCACGCTGTATTAATTATGTGAGGAGGAAACAATCTTTCTCTCACACTTTCTCTAGTTCAATTAACAGCTTCTGCATATCACACACCTTGTACCATTACTGCTCACGGTGTACTTATGTGTGCACGTGTGTATGTGTGCCGTGCTTGTGTGTGTGGGGCTGGGTAAATGTGTGTGTTTACCCATGCCTGTCTGGTGTGTGTATGTGTGTGTTTGTCTGCATTAGAGTCGTCAGCTGGAGTCGGAGACGGGGACGACGGAGGAGCACAGTCTGAACAAGGAGGCCAGGAAGTGGGCAACCAGAGTGGCCAGAGAACACAAGAACATCATACATTACAAGAGAGTAAGATGGACACACACATGATCACATCTGCCACATATACCCATTTAGGAAATTTACAATGTTTAAAAGACTATATCTAATCAAGTTGTGTGTGTGTTGTTTTCAGTGTCTGGAGGAGTGTGAGAGTCACGGCCTGCCCCCTACAGAGCAGGGGAGACTAGATCTGGAGATGAAGATAGAAGACACCAAAGAAAACATTCGCAAAGCTGAGGTAAGTGACTCACTCTGTTGACATTTATTTTTGGACACAGATCAACCCTTCCTGTGTGACATTAGCATGTTCTCCTTATGTACTTATGGTTTTCATCTGAGATGTTTCTTCTCTCTCTGAAATTAAAGATGAATGTTTATCTTCTAACAAATCTTCAGTAAACAATCTTGAATGTATGTATTTATTTGGGTATTTGCGCCAAACTGTGACTGTACAGCCATGGCTCGGTGCACGCAGCCAAACAGAATGTACGGTATGTAGACTGATGTACAGAATGTGGAGCCAAAGTTCACAAGCATGAGCGCTGCATAAAAACCGTCATAAGATTATTTTTTGGGCTGTTTTGCCTTTAATGGACAGGACAGAGTGAGGATTGTGAGGTGGGGAGAGAGGGAGAGAGTGGGGGGGGGCATGCAGCAAAGGGTTGCAAGCCAGAGTCGAACTTGCAACCACTGCGGCAAGGCATCACCTCTATACATGAGGGGCGCCAGCACTATCCACTAAGCTACTGACGCCCTGTTTCTGTCATTTATTTAATGTTAGCAACCATGAAATGCTTTCTAGTAGCGTGTTGCATTTTGATAGATGGGGCATCCACCCTTTATTTGCGTAAAATTGTATCTAGGCTACTTTATGCAGATCAGGGTCATCCGGTGCCACTCACTGCCTCTGGAGCCTCATGAAAAACTTTTAAACTAACCAATACTGATCTAAATTAAAGACAGAATCAGCAGCTGCATGGCTTATTCTCACCTCTGATGTTTTCAGAAACACATTTCAGTGATCTATTTTTGTAATATAAGAGAAAGCCGGAGAAAGAGTTGTAAGTCTATGAGATGAGAACATCATGTCGGCATTGCGCCTCCGCTGTAGGGTATGTAAATAGAATCACATCCAACATGCTAACGCCTATTTGATGGCATCATCCAAATGTGCCAGGATGAAGAAGGAACAAACTAGAGTCCATCTCCTTATCCTGGCTGCTTTTACGCAGCCTCTAGATGTAAAAGCAGATTGGCATTTAACAACTACTGAAACTTGGCGTTTACATAGGTATATAGCCATGGTGGTACTATTTAAAACACTGCTTCAAATAAATAAGTGTTTTGTATTGTTTTATTTTTATGTTGTGTTTTCAGCGTGATAGCATAAGAGATATTTTCCAGTTTTATAGCCTGTAGTAACCTGTTTTCTTTCAGGAAGGTGTTGGTTCAGTGTTTGACAGTCACACAGACACACGTGTTTAAAATGGTCATTATTCTAATACTGAAAATATTTCATCAAGAGAATTCTGAGTCTGTCACACTTGCGCTAATGTCTGTTCAAATGCGAGTAATATAGAGTGGCTGGTCACTACAATCAGAGAATGATGTGTTTAAGGGAAAAAAATGGGAATGTGTCTTTGTAGTGAATGACAAATGTTTCATTTTCCCTAAAATATACACTGTAAAATCTCTGGTACACGTTGACGCAACAGTAGTAAACGTTGCATATTGTCTGTATAATATCGCTGCAGCATCAGAAACAAGCCCTCTGTTTCTGTGACAACACAAAATGCAGCCCCCCTCCCAGTTTTCCTCTCCACCCAGTGTTTGGGCTGCCTGACTAATTATTTGGTAAATATTTTAAATGCAAACAGCGGTAGTTGGCATTTCAGTCTGCCCCATCTGCATGGTTGACGAAGCAGGGTGAAATTAACAAACACGGGCCGGGATCGATCAGTACACCTTTCACATCTCAGGAGACGTCAAATCAGTCAAGTAATTCAACCACTGTTATCCACGAGGCCCGGTAATCCTCTGGTTTTGCTGCATTCTGTTCGGCTTTCGAGGTTTAAACACACTTTACACAGTTATGTCTGTCTCAGTAACTCAGTGTGACACTACAAAGGTCTGTAAGCATTGCACCTATAACAATCTGAGTGATGATATCCAAACCATCAGATGCTATGATTGCCATTTTGCTTTTATGTCTTGCTCTTTGAGCTTCAACTCCTGTCTTTCCCTCCTCATCCGCCTATTGCTCACCTTGTGTTCTCTTTTTTCCTTCTGCACCCCTCAGCCTTTCCACTCGCTGAGATATGTATCATTTATGTATTGATTCTTGATTCACAGTAGTGAGATCACTGCATCGTCTGTCATTCCTCTGAACTCCATTCTGTCTCTGTTCTCTCTCCAAGGGCTCTATATCCTTTTGCTTTTCATGTCAGTTCCTCAATTGCATTTTCTTGTTTCATTTTGCTCATTCTCTCTCCAACACGGCCTCTTTGCCTCCACACAACCTTTCTAATTGAGCTTTCACATATCTGGCACCCTCTGCTGTCAGGTTCGGTCAAGCAACATTTCACTTCTGGTGTTACCTCTCTGTGTGACCACTATTTCACTTCTTCGTTTCCATCCCCTGAGGGGTTTTTACACTTTCTCGTTTAAGCATATCTCAGGTAATCTCACTGCTTTCATCGGTAGACATGCTTTGGGTAGCTATTTTAGTCTCCCTTACACTGCGAGAATATTTTCACAACACTATGGGTAGCTTGTGATCTCACTTTCTACAAAGTAATAGGAGTCTTTTTTATCACAAAGTGCAAACATGCGACTGCACCACCTCTTTCCTATCACTCCTCCCCTCTCTGTGTCTGTCTCTGCTCACACTGTCTGTCTGCTATTCTTTGCTCTCCCAGGCCAGCATTACCTTGAGTATGATGATGAATATTTTATGAGCTCATTTGGTACAAATGGCTTCATCACAGAGCTCTTATCGCGGGATTATAAAGGGAGTGAAAGCAGTACAAAAGACATTCTGCAGGTTTGATTACAGCATTATCTGGATAGTGATTACATCATTCTTTCCTTTAACATGAAGTCTCACCTTCCTCCCATTAAGCATGTTGTTGCAGTGACCATTTTAACACCTTATTAGCAAGAAATGAAGCAAGACTTATATTTAAGATGGAGAGTCAAAGTTTGCATGTACAGTCAATTTGTGAATTTAAATATTTTTTTAGGCTTCTGTCTTCAGTGGAGACAGCATAGTGTAAGTGGGTAATTATCCGGCTTTTACTTTGGTATCAACCTTGGTGTCATTATCAGCTAAAAACTCATTTGTGTTTCAGAAGCAGCATGTCTAAAACACCAGTAAAAGAGACTGATAGCATAGTTGGCCTTGCTGCCTGTCCTCATTAACTGATTTTATTTTTTTTTTTAAATAAATTGCCTAATTTGCTTGTGACAACATCTTAAACACTTTGACGGCCAACTTAGTTTCAGAGTCAGTGATTATAGTTGATGTGTTGTTTGTGCTAAAAGTGTGACCATTTAGTGCATGTCAAACTGCAGGCGAATCCATGAGAAAGATACAGTGTTTAGGTGTTAGGTGCCAGTGTTATTCAAGATAGTTTTATTTAAAGTTTTAGTAATTGTCTTGCCCCACAATTTTTGTATCTGGATAGTTTATGGAAAACACGATGCAGGAAACATAAATATACATGCCTAGAATCATGTACAACTTTTAAGAGTGTACAGAGCTGTTTATTAGCCACTGTTATTTGAAGAATATGTGGAAAAGTCAGGGAGGCTGTTGCCTTTATGGACATAAATAGAGACGTTGGATTGAGTAGTGTTTATATCATTACTGGGGAGGAGTGAGATGGAATTTAAATTTTTGTAATATAGTCACAAAAGACTTTATCAAAATAAGTATTACAAATCTGAAATTAAAATGTCCACCCTGTTGTACAAAATCAAATTGCAAATTAAAGATACAGTCACCTCAAAGTCAAAAATACAAATTTTTCTTCTTAACTGTTTTATCTGTTTATCATCCTTGATTGTTTTGGTGTGAGTTGCAGAGTGCTGGAGATATCGGTTGTAGAGATGTTTGCCTTCTCTCAAATTTAGTGCTGAAATTGCCAAAAACATAAATATGTATTTCTGAAATTTCACAGCAATGTCTCTTTCTAGAAATCATGACACAGTTACTCAAGATAATCCACAGACCTTGTTGTGAGCAGTTTCATTGAGGAACTCTTGTTATTTATTGAACCACACGCACATGCTGTTTCATGGTGACTCGTGCTCGTGACAGCGTGAGTTGTAAACATTAATGGCATGATATAAATAATAATCCACAGACCAAGACTACACCCGGCAATCATATTACTGCGCAGAAGGAATTGTGCATCTACTCATGGAAGAGACGCTTATGGTAGTGTGAGATGTAATCATTAATGTCGTCCTCCTCAGCAGAGATCGTAACATCAGATAGCTAAGTGGTGCTAGGTGAGCTAGCAGTGGATACACACTTTCATCTGTGCAGTGATATAGTTGGCGGGTGTAGTCTGTAGAAAGATAATAGTGCCTAGAAGAAACTGCTCACAACAAGGTTTGTGGATTATTATATATATTATGAGTATTAAGAGAAACCAGGCCATGATTTCTGGAAAGAGACATTGCTCTTGTGTTTTTCAAATCTGTTTTTTGGTGTCAACTAGTTCCATTGTATTCAAGAGAAGGCAGACATCCAGACATTTGATATCTCCAACACCCAGTAACTCACACCAAAACAATCCAGATTGATAACTAGCACTACAGGTAAGAGGAAAAATCGGTATTCTTAATTTTGGGGTTGAACTGTTGCTTTAAGAAAAAAGGAGTACGAGAACTAAGAGAAATCAAACTGTTTAAATGTTTTATGCCTTTAAATCTATTCCGCAGTGTTCAACAGTGCGCACCTCAATCTTTAGAAGCATCCTCTTTTTCTCGCCTCTGTTTGAATGGAATCAATACACACTGAAAGAAAGAGTAGAGTTATGTATCCTCTGCTCTCTACAAGCGTCTGATTTTATGGCCTCTGGCTGAGTGCTTGATAAAAGACTCTGGATACCGAAACCAGAGGCCGTACATGCATTTTCCTGAAATCACGTGAACAGTTATTACTGTAACAAAAAAATTTATCATCATTAGTAAATGATACATGCTGTGATTGAAGTCAGGGAAAAATTTTCAGAGCATAAAACTAAATGTATTTTAGATTATTTTATAAATTATATGTGAAGACAGTGTGCTCCAGGCCAGCCTTGTACACTCTAGTGGAGCGTTTGTTTCTATTGAATAACATGCTTCAGAGATGAAGGGAAATCAAGAGGAGGAAAAAGGCACTAGACTAAAGCGATGCACATATTTTCTTGAGGAAAAAAATCAATTTGAGTCTTAGAAGGTGTGAAATTTGAAGCAAATTGCATCTGCAGTACTTATCCTACAAATATATAAAGTAAATGGAAATGAAGGACCATCCAGTTGTAGTTGAAGTCAATACAAATTTTCGCCCAAGTCTTACGAACAAATCTATGCATTAAAGCTTTATACTTAGTGGCAAACTCAAAAATTGATCCTGCTAACTTAATATACAGAGTCTGTTTTTGTCTTTCCTCTCTCGCAGCATATTTTAAAAATCAAGCAGAAGTTCCATCTGAGATTTCCCACATTGATATTAAACAATTATTGGCCTCTTCTCTGCTGTTTTCCTCTTTCTAAGGACTTCTCAGAGGATGAGAGAGTGAAGCAAGAGGCTGTCTCCATACTAATGAGCCGTTGAAGGCTGTTCTCTTACTGGCTTCACCAGACAATCTGGCCTCATTAACACGTGGCATCCAAATGCTTCAGACAGCAGATGCATCAAGACAGAGAAAAGATTGTGCACCCAGATACTTTCCAGCACAAGCAAACAGAGCTAATAAGGATCGGAAAATTGATTAGAAGTGTGCGCTCGTAATGTAGGCACAATTTAATCAGCATTGGCATATTAATTACCTTTGGTATACAGAGCACAGGCACAGTCATAAGGGTGTGTTCACATGTAGCATATCTTTGGTCATTACAGTACAGTGCACATATCTTGTCGATAAAAACAGCAGACCAATCAGTTCCCACGCTGTGTATCTTCTTATATTTGTCTAGTTTCAAATGGATCTCATGTGTCATCGCTTTCTATGATGAGTTCAGCTGCTGTCGTCATCTTTTGAGCGCTGCAGCAGCTAAATTCTTAATGTTTAACGTCTGCTTTCATATGAGTCATATTAAAAAAAGTGGTCCCTTAATTTAGAATAATTCAGTGGTAGTTATAGCCAGACGAATCTCTTTGCCTGTCTGTCTCTCCATCTGTATTTCTGCCTACCTTTGTCTGTTTTATTGATTGGTGCTGCCGTCCAGCTGGACTGTCTCTCTGAGGTTGTACAGTCTATCCACCAGTGATCCATACTCACACCACTGCCTCCTTATTGTATTGACTCCTGCTGCACAGATGGCTGAAAATATATCGCCCATCTTTTTAAACTTTTCTCCTCTTTATTCTGGTATGTTTATGGTCCAGCAGCAACCTTTAGCATTTGTTGGGTGCTGCTAATGGAAAGAAAAAAATGGAGGCACTTAAGGGGCTCAGGTCTTTATTGATCAAAGCCAGGAAGTCTGTCTCGACAGTGTGCTTCTGTTTGTCTGACTGTACGTCTCTGTGGGAGGCAGCTATCAGCTATCAATCTGCTCTGTCAGCATCTGTGAAAAAGGAAAGATGGGGGTAATGAAAGAGGAAATTGATGAAAACAGTGAGAGACAGCAGGAAAAAAGAGAAAGGATGAGAGATGAAAGAGTTGGGAAGACGAGGCAGAGTGGATGTAAATCTCAGGGGTTTCCCTACTGGTGGTTATAGCCTGATCATATTGTCTCATTAGGAAATAACACGGCACATGCCCAGTGTTTGCAGCTCATTATAAAACAAAGTACAGCAAGAACTGATGAGTTGCCATTTAAAAGACCACATGACACATTCTGAGGTGCAAATGCAGTTCACATCCTTACTCTGTAGTAGAGTGTTGCAGGAATGAGTTAGCATTTTTGCAGCTTTTGAAGTCAGTGGGTCTTTTGAATGGGCTTTGGTTGTGTGATGATGCCCCTCCCATCGGGCAGCTGGCTGACATGGGAGGGGCGTTGCCTTGATTAGGCTCACCTGGGCCTCGAGGCTATAAAACTTGGCCTCTCCCTTCTTTCAGGTGACATTCACTGGGCATCATTGTTTTTGCTTTGCACCTTCAGCACCTCCACAGCACACCTGACACACACCCATGCATGGCTTTCATAACTGACTTTGCTGACCTACACACTCCATTCATTATTTAAGTTAAATTTAGTTCAATAAATTCTGCTCGTTTTAAGTGAATCTTTTGTGTGGACTTCCTCATTGTCACTGAGCCAGTTTGTGACAGTCGGATGCCTAAAATGACAGCTGTGATTAATACACTGAAAGATTTTCACATTTTGTTTTACACCATGATATGATGAACGTCTATAGCATCTATTGTCTATAGCCCAATATGTGATTTTACTTGCTGTCTTTGCATGTACACTTAAAGAAACATCTTGTAAACTTAAGGTATTTAATGGAATCTAGCAGTGAGGACTGCAGATTGCAACCACATGAAATTTGTCCTGGTTAGGTTCTAGAGATTTTATTTAAAAAGTCATTATTATTATTGCAAATGGCCCCATCTAGAGCCAGTTTTTGTTTTTCCTCGTCTTGGCCATGAAAAACATGGCTGTGCAACATGGCAGACTCCGTAGAGGAGACGGATTGTAGATATAAACAGCTTATTCTAAGATAACAAAAAACAAAACAGTTCTCTGTCCATTTATGCCAATATATCCCCCTAAATCCCAAACACTGGACCCTGAAAGAATCATAAAGGTGGTGTTCATTTGTGAAGATTATCTTGCTAAAGAAAACGTGTAAATTCCTTCAACTGTTGTTCGCCACAGATTGTATTTTCTGCAATTATCCGAAATCCTGTTGAAAACTCTCACTTGCTTTTTGTCGAATAAACCAGGGCAATGTTAACTTTCCAGCTGGCCTACAAAAAACATCATCCCCATTGCACTTTATTGAGGTGTATCACGACTCGGCAGTTGCTTATCGTAACGTTTGCTCTGGCATACGGAGTCACCTGAGGTCCTACTCCCTGCATAACTTTAAAAACCAATTATATATGAGAAATGGCTCCAATCTTGGTGCTTACTGTACACAGTGATGTCTGTCACTGGGAAAGAGGTTGCCACTGCTGAATGAATATAAAGCACTTTTGCAACCTGGGGACCAAATTGACTGCAACTGCTGTAGTCCCAGTAATAAGGCTGGTGAATACCTGCTTTCATCTGTTCAGTGTAAGGAGCCTTCTGGCACTCTCGACCCACAGTGAGACATTTTAGGCTTTTACCTCTGCTGATTTAAATTTAATCACATTTTTTACAAGCTCTTATTTTCATAGTTGTGTCATAGTCGTGATAAGATTTTACTCAGCAGGTTAAGCGTGGTGATATGAGCACACAGTGACTCTATTAGACAGCGATTAAAAATGATGGCACTCAGACAGATTTCAAATAGGTCCCTGTTTTACAGTAAATGGTTGTAAAAGTTAAAAAAAAGTGATGTTCCTTTTAAGACTGATGCCAGAAAAACTGTGTGACTCTGATATATTAGATGTTTCTAACATTGCTAACCTCTTCTCTCTCCAAAGACAATAAAGTTAAAAGCCGAGGCTCGGTTGGACCTTCTGCGGCAAGTAGGGGTTGCTGTGGATACCTGGCTGAAGAGCGCTATGAACCAGGTGTGTTTTGTCTGAGTGTTGGAAAATATGTGTACGTATAGTGTATATATTGTTTGTGTGTGTGTGTGTGTGTGTGTGTAAGCCTCTCCTCTCTGCCTGACTTGTTTCATGTAGGCAAGTGTGAAACAGTGTGTGATAAATGTTTGTGAGTGCATTCATACATACAACTGTTTGGAGTGTGCGTGTGTGTGAGTGCGCATTTAAATCCTTTCACACATTAATTCCAGTTTGTGCAGTGCAGTATGTGCGTGTGCCTGTTTGCAACATGTGTATAACCCCCTCACCCCTCCCCTCCCCCCGCCCCCCACTCTCTCTGTGCATGCTGTAGGTGATGGAGGAGCTGGAGAATGAACGTTGGGCCAGCTACACTTCCCACGATCCCTCACTGTCGGTGAGACTCCTCCCCTCACTGTGCGCGTGTCGCTGCTTTCCCGCCAAGCCAGAAGAACTTCGGAAAGCTTGTTAACAAAATTTAAGAACAACAAAACTGTTTACATAACATTAAATCTAATGAGACAACCAGTGTGCCAGTAACTTAAATAGATTTTCAAAGTTGCAGCAGTTTTTGACTTGGCTGGAAAGTGCAAATCTCACACCTATAATTCACAATAGGAGTAGTTCCTTTTCACCACACAACATAATGATTGGTGTTGCATGCATGGTGGCCTCTGTTACCCACTTCAAGACCACTGAATTGTGTCACTCTGTGTTAATCATATATCTATTATCGGCTCATCATTCTTTGCAACAGTTTTTTCTCCTTGCGCTACACAAACGCTGCACTTAATTCAGCACATTCAAAAATGTCACTTTAAACTCCAAGGCACCGAGTCATCATAATCATAGACTTTTCAGTCTTTATGATTTCATTATAAGTAAAAGCCACCCAGCTAGAATGGTTCTCCTGACAAATCACTTCCTGAATGATGTAAATTGCAAGATAATTGACCTCAGCCCTGCTGCCTAATCATCCGTCACGCCAGTTACAGCCTCTTAAAACGCCCCACTTCCCCATTGGAATACTGATGTAGTCTTCACACAAGTGACAGCTTTTATTTCACGACCCCTATAGCTTTTATGGCAAGATAGAGCACAGATCTGAAGCCTGAAGGGACCTTTTCTTTATTACCTGTGTAGATGCTCTATGCATGTCGGGGGTGGTGGTGGTGGATGCCCACCCAATACAGCATTCCACCATAAACAAATAGTCTGACATTTTGGGATATACACTCATTAGCTTTCTTGGTAGAGTTAGATGAGAAGATTGATACAACTATTTTGTCTGTAAGCTAAATATGTAGCTAGAGCTTGGTGCAGGTTAGCTTAGTTTAGCACAGGCACATCCAAATCTATCCAATTGTGGCCCATGGACAGATTTTAAACAGCCTGTGGCTTATTGTTCAAAACTATATGTGGCCCACTCCACAATATTGGTTATTCAAGCAAGATCATCTTGCATTTTTTCCGTTCACGTCATGATGCAGAACTGTTAGACAGTTTGTAGACATGCACCAAGTAGGAATTACACAGGCAGAACTAATGTGATTTCATAAACTGCTGCTTTAAGGAGTGTTGGAAAGTTGAATATATTTTCACTAAAAGATGAAACAGTTGTGTTTTTCTCATTTGTTTATGATTTTAAAAAATATTTTTAACCCAAATGATGTGAGAAGCAGCTGGCCCTTTTAACACAATTAATATTCATATCTTTGGTTGTTTCTAAAACATAATTTCTGTATAGCATTAGAAAATGTCAAAGTGCCAAACTAAAGGGATTGTTCAGGATTTTTGAAGTGAGGCTGTATGAGGTACTTATCTATGGTCAGTGTGTAACCTTCAGTAGATGGCGGTCAGTGCACTTCCTGTTTGCAGAAACAGATGGGAAAAGCGCCTCAGAAGCTCAGCAATACAATGTTGTGAAGGGGGGTTGACACCAAATCGAACTTTAGCCACCCAAAATAGAAGCCTACATGAAAAATTCACTGTCAGTCTAAGCGGACAGCTTTCACTGCTTTTCTCGCAACTGCCAGACAGCCATTTACCTTTTTTTTTTTTTCTTAAAACTTCTGTATTACTGTGCTGCCATAGCCGTAGACTGTATTACTCCGCAGGTCTGCGGATTGGGTCAGAAAATGCTGTTGCGAGGTCATGCAAAAAAGACATGTTACTTTCGAAAATACCAGCACTTCAGAAATGGTATGTGCTTGTGTTTTTGGTGGCTGTTTAAGAAAGAAAGAGAAGCCATGGTTTCACCGTGTTCCATCCAGCGGAGCGAAGAATGTGCAGAACCAAGCGGAGCGGACGAGCGGCGCAAAGTGACAGGTCTGCGAGCGAGGAGTGGAAATTTTCACCCGCTTCACTCAGCTCACATGCTCTGGCTACATATCATCAGTAGATGGTGATATTAGCCTTACCAGCAGGAAAAGGGTAAAGTTTCGTACTACAACATAAAATGTTGAAGGCTACAGTTATCACAGTGCACCATTTGCTATAGAGTGTGTGATTCCACCTTAGTTTGCCACTACAAATGGCTAAAACAAATACGTTGATAAGATAAACACAGCCCATAAAACTTTGGTTGTCTAATAATCAGTCATTATACAATAGTACTGAGAGCCAAAAACTTACTTTAAGGACAACTCGCCATCAGGCCCCTCTGGTCCTTTTTATCCCAGAAAATTGACAAAGATCTGCAAGACACTGGCATCCAGTAAGGCGGGGAGCTCTGGATGGATGGTGATGCAGAGATTTCAGACTGTATGTGAGGCGCTGGCATCCTCTGATTCAGAAAGATCCTGTAGTTTTGATGCAACCATGTCTGACTCATGGCAGCAGTAGCTCTCTGGGTCCCTGAGCATGCATATAACAGCTCACAGTTAGCTTCTGCTCGCTTTCGGCCTTCAGCTTCCACAGAAGTTTCCCTTCTCTTCTCCCTCTCTCTTTTTCAACCCGTTCAGTCTCCCTCTGCAAAAGTTCTTCTTCTCTGTAATTTGGCTCAGAAAGCTATCCTCTTGTCTCCACAGTGAACAGCACTTTGTCTTTGCTGTCATAATCACTCAGTTTTACTTTCAGTATTTGTTGTGTCTTCTATAAATCACTGACAGTCTGACCCAAACAACAGACTTGCTGAGTTATACAGTGCACGGTGCAATATGGAAGCTCTATGATTGAGAAAATGTAGTGCCAAAGAAGAGGGCTGTCTGACGGCAAAGTGTTGAAAATATCCTCAATATAGCGTCCACTTACACTGATATTGATTTTTAAATGGGCCTCTTTTTAGGTGGCTAAAATATATTTTGGTGTCAACCAGCCCTTAACAGCAATGTATTGCGGAGGTCTGGGGTGCTTGTCCCATCTGTTTCTGCAAACAGGGAGTGCACTGACCGCCATCTACTTGAGGTAATACACTGACTATGGATAGGTACCTCATACAGCCCTACTACAAAAATCCTGAACTGTCCCTTTAATGTAGCCTTTAATTATGTACAATCACTAACTGAGCCATTTATGTTATGCCCATGTGTGTGTGTGTGTGTGTGTGTGTGTTTGTGTGTGACTGGATGTGTACCTGAATTATGGACATTTATATACATTTATGTTTGTGCATTTTTGTGTGCGTGTCTGTCTCTCCATCGGGTACACATGAGGGGAGGAGAATGTGCGTCCACGACAAGGAGTGTGATCCCATATGGGACTTTGTGTTGGAGATGTCTGTCTTTGTGCGTGTGTCTGTCAACAGGACTAAACATAGTCGGTCTGCTCCATCGGAAGCACTTGACATTCTGCTCACATGATATTGCAGCACGCAGCTAACACCAGAGAGAAAGACAGAGAGAGATACTGAGCATGAGAAAGTCTGGGCAATGAGGGCGTTCTAGGAAGAGACACATGGAGATGATGGAGGGAGCTGTGCCGTGAGAGAGAGGGAGTGTTGAAGAGACAATTAGAGAAGCAGGAGAGAGAGTTGAGAAAAAGAGGAGGTGGTGTAATGAGGAGGAGAGGGTGAGGGGGAGAGTTGAGGAGGGAGTGATAATGTTGAAGTAAAATTGGATGCAGAGGTGAGAGAGACAGCGGGATGGTGAAAAACAGAAGAGAACATAGAGGAGCATACTGTAAGGCCGCGGTTCCACAATTAGAACTGGCAAATGTGCACAAACAAAATGGTGACCAAAACAAAGAGCTGTGTTTTCCGTGGACTTAAAGACGTATTTCACTGCTGGAAGGATGGTTTTTTCATAAAACTAAGTTGTCTCTGCTGTAGAGGGATGCAAATACTTTTTAAATTGATGCTTCATGACCAGAAAATCAGAGGAAAATGGCTGTGGCTACCAGAATGCAAAGCGCCACACTGGACTAATAAACACTCCCACTGGTGGGTGAGGTAATGCAAGCTTGGCCATTTTGACACAGGAAACGATATGGTGGCCTGCTGGTAACAAATAACAGTTAAACAGTAAGCTAAAACATGTTTCTAGAAACATTTTAAATGAGAAATAGGCAATGTAGTAACAGAATCTTGGTTCATATTTATTCAGCAGTGCTTAGTTTGACAGTTTGAGTTTTTTGTTTTTCAAGATTTTTTGGGGGCTTTTTGCCTTTATTTGTTTGACAGTCTAAGTGTAAAGAGGGGAAAGAGGGGATGACATGCAGCAAAGGGCCCCGCGCTGGAATCATGCCAACGGCTGCTGCGACAAGGGCATTGCCTTTATATATGGGACACCTGCTTTTCCCACTAAGCCACCGGGTGCCCCTGATCTCAGTTTTTTCAACAGTTTGGTTCCCACATCTTGCTCACAAATTCTCATATTACAGCCAAACAGTACACTAAAATGTGTTTCTGGAGACATTTTAGGCAAGAAAAAGGCAATATGGCAGCAGAATCTTGGTTTATATTTGATCAGCACTGCCTAGTTTTACCATTTGGTTTGAGAGAGACAGAGGTGGCTCTCGATCCACTCTTGTACTCTTTGTGTCCATGGTATAGGGCTGCCCCTGACTAAAAATTTTCCTAAGCTAAGTAGCTAATAGGGCTGTCAACAAATATTCTAAATTTGAATTTAAATTCGAATTTGAAAAAAAAATGGACCTTCGAATGTGAAAGTTGATATTCGATTGTGGAGAGAGAGAAAAAAACACCACCGCAGCTGTCCTCTTTGCGAGTGGGCGTTGGCATCAGACGCGCATTTCTCCAGCCTGGTCGACAAGCGGTTCTGCTCCCAGCTGTTGTCTCCGTCACCCGGCTTGACACATTCGCTCGCGGCTCGCGCAGAAAATAGACCAGACGCTGAAACGATCGCTGCAGGGCACGAGCTGGTCACGGTCTGGTGCTTCGAGGCTATTTGCAGCGCTTCCGCGGGCGGTGTGGTCACGGGTCAGAGAGGGGGGGCGAGCGAGAGGTGCGCGGTCGTGTCTAACGTCTAACAGATAATTGTTTTATGTGTTTTAATGTGTAGGTATGTAAATGTTTTCAAAAACGTTTATGTTGAAATAAAAATACCTACAGGTAGTTATGTTTCATATACAAGTATGTTTCCTTGTATTAGTTTGCACTCTTGTGGACATAATGCGGAAAAAAAAATATTCGAATGGTTCGAACCTATGAGTTATTTTTAGAAGGAATATTCAAACGTCATTTTTGAGCAATTTTGACAGCCCTAGTAGCTAATGGGCATGTATCTGTAAAGATGATACGTCATGTTTGTAGTCAGCAAATGATAGGCAAATGTTTGCCTGCAGAGTTTACATATCACCTTGGGTTCGTCCTTCACCTTCTCAAAATGATCCCACACTTTGGATTTCCTGCCTGACATGTTATTAACAAGCCTGCGGAATAACTGCAGGTACCAGCCCTGGAAATTAACGAGACTCCTGCCTGACTGCTGAGCGTGGCCACTTCCTGTGTCTTCCCTTCCAAATTAAACTCCCACATGGTCCAGACATGCAGGTTTTGATTTATTTTGACAAGGCCCAGCTCCTAATAGAGTTTCACGTTTTGTTTGAAATCTTGCCGACTAGTGACATTTCTGGTCGACAAACGTTTGGTCGACTTCCAGACTTACACACACACCATTTTAATTTTGCCATGTCCCATGAACTAGTTGTCGTAGGGAGGCATCTGTAGTGACACGATTGTGAGGTTGTGTGTGTGAATGCATGAACATGTTGATGCATTCCTGTCAGTGGTCACAGCTTTCGTGAGTTCACACTTGTTTTTAAAGTTTTCTTTCAGCTTTCCCTTGCTCTATTTATAAAATAAATCAGTTGGAGGCTAGGCTTGTCGAAAACCCCTCCATCTGGCGTGGGTGTCATTAAAAGAACAGACCAGGAGGCACATTGAGTTTTCAGGCATTTGACAGTAGTTCAACAGCCTTTGATTTTATTTGGAGTGTACTGGAGCCTTCAGAGACTGACAGCGGTGAAGAAAGAGGGATTATAATGACAAGGTGCGACAAGGGAAATGAAGAGACAGAGAGAGAGAGAGAGAGAGAGACGGAGAGGAGGCAGGAAACAGCAGGAGGGATTGTTAACAGCAGTTTGCTGATTACGGAGAGGTCAAGAAGTGACCAATGGTCAGAGAGGGGAGGAAGGATGGATGGATTGTGAATAATAATCTGCAGATAGAAAGCAAAGAAAAACAATGAGAGTGGGGAGCAGACACTTCCCCCGACCCTCTCTTCCCATTCAGTTTTATTAATACGACGATGAAATACTGTAAGCCATGAACCCGCAAGTCCCTCAGGCAGGCGCTGCCTTCATTACAATATCACTTTCACAGTTATTACTTCCCGGAGCCATAAAAGTGTCCATTGGTCTGCATCTGGGCTGTATTGGTACACACACTGAGATGTATTTTTGGGTGATATTTTATTGGGTTGTTACCGAAATACACGCCGGTCATTTTACTTCAGGGATGAAATGGAATTGGCCCCGAGGCTGTGCACGTTTAAATCAATGCAACAAAGTGAGTGAGTAACACAACAAACTTATCAACGAGCTTTTATAAGAGTGTGTGAATGTTTATTTAGGGAACACCTTCAGAACACACCTGGAGGTTATTTATTTCCCCAGGGAATGGGTTCCCACTCATATACAAAACACACACATCTGTTTTATTCTGCACCGGTGTTGAGTTTACTGTGTCAACAGAAATCTGATGACTAAACACAATCACTTGGGAATGGATAACACAAGCACCCAAACACACACTCTATTGTTGCGGCCGGGTCAGCTTGCTGCGTGTGATGGATCTTTCTACCAGCTGGATCACATGACCATCACATAAGCCAGTGAAATTCTCACGAAACAAAAGAGGGAGGTGCTGGATCATATGAAACATTAGTCTGTCTACACCTGTCTCTAAAAGCTGTAGTACCCGCACAGAGCAGGACAGAGAAACCCTGGCAGGAAGCAAAGGTAAGCAGTGCTATAGATGAGATTGTTACGCCAGCACAGAGAGTGCAGACAGACAGGACGAGAGGGGAAAGGTAACAAATGAAAGTTTTCTTACATGGACAGACCTAGCAGGTATAGATACCAGCATAGACAAAGAAAATAACACAAGTCAACAAGGTGGGCGTCACATCAGGAAATATAATTTTTGTGTATTTGGAGAACTCTTTGTGTACTTGATCTGTTTTTATCCTGGAGCTGTAAAGGTGAATGGTGCTTTTCTTATTTGTCCTTGTACTTATCAGAGGTTCTGACATTATCTGGCTGTGTGTTTGTGTGTTAAAGGGCACAGTGGACTTGGAGCGTGAGGAGGGAGAAGAGTGTGAAGAGAATATGGAGGTTTTTGATGACAGCAGCTCCAGTCCTTCGGGAACCCTCCGAAACTACCCGCTAACCTGCAAAGTCCTGTACTCATACAAGGTACAAACCCAACACACACAGATTACCCTTCTGTGGTTACCTGGTTACACACCTATCAAATGTCAGTAGTTCACCCGTGCATGTAGTCAGGTAAGCAAAGTTGAATGCCACTGTTGCATATATGCTGATGAATGTGAATAACCGTGACTTTTTCTAGCAGTTTAAAATGAATTATTAATGATGGACTCTAGTGTGGATGGTTTTTACTGTATGAATGTCTCGTCTTGCTCTGTCTTTGACACTGTTGCTGTGTCTCTCCCACAGGCCTCTCAGCCGGATGAGTTAACTATTGATGAACAGGAGATGCTGGAGGTCATTGAGGACGGAGACATGGAGGACTGGGTCAAGGTGCACAAATACACACACACATGCAGTGATCACACAGATGTGCAGAGTTTGGCAATATGATGATATAAACTGTGTGGTGGTAGAAATATGTTGGCAGAGATTTGGCAGAATCAGAATCAGAAATACTTTATTGATCCCCGAGGGGAAATTTTGATTTGTTACAGTCACTTCGATGTAAAGAACAGAGAATGATCAGAAGTAAGAATAAGAGTATGAAATAAAAGTATGTAAATATAAAGCAATAAAGTAAAATAGAAATGAAAATGTGCATTAAATCAAATAAAAATGGAATGTGCATTATGCCACAGTGTTTAACACTAGTACTTAACATATTAGAAGATTAAAAAAATAAAATATATGTTGTCACTGTACCTACATTATATACATCAATGAAATAAACAAGAATAAACATGAATAGAATACCAGCAATACCGTTTCTACAGCAGGAGCAATTTGGGGCAGAATTCTGGCGTGATCTTGTGATTCTCTCGTGATCTCACAGTCTCGCGAATCCTGCTTTCTCGCAAGGTAACATGATTTGGGCAGACATGGAGGGCGAGAGCAAAGGTTGAAACATAGTAACAGGTTACTACTCAAACACAATTATTGTCCTCAGCACCCTTAAAGATTTTATTTTGAAAGGATTTTAGTTTTACTGTTTTGAATTTTTTTTAAGTGTTGCTTCATGTGAGGCACCTGAATTTTTGTTTGTATACAAGTTCCAAAAAAAGACAGTAATCCAATGTGATAAGTGCGGTATGATTATTTAAAACTATTTCTTAATTTAATTTACAGAACAATTACTATATTGTGATGTATACCGTTACTGTGATATGAATTACATATATCATGATAGAAGATTTTTGCCACATCACCCAGACCTACATTGCGCTTACCGTTATACAACAGAAGCATCAGGGTGTCTACAGGTCCCTTGAATACAAACAGAGCAGCCGCACACATCCAAAAAATGAAAAAGGTGCTGGACTAAATGAATTAAACTGAAAAGACAAAGAATTATCCGCACACTTAAGCTCCCTTCAGTTGCATTTATTCCACCAACCTGGAGTGACGTTTCGGGCCACAGGTGCCCTTCTTCAGACCCTACAGGGAGTCTACGGGTCCCTAAAATGTCTTAAAATTCCGTATTATAAATATTATACCTTTATGTCTTAAATTTTAATTTGTGAGGTTTGAATTGCCACAAACATTTTTTTTCCATTTTCATTTATCTTTTAATTTAATTTAGTTTTTTGTCAAAATGAGTCGAGCTCTCCTGTGTGAAAGTATGTAACAGATCTTTAAACATACTACTGAACATAATACTACTTGCACTTATCTTTTGGCAAAATGTAAATTAACCTAACTCACTTTAATGACCATATTCCTTCATAAAATCTTCTCCTGCACAGTGTACTACATATATACTACTTACCTTTGTACTTACCTGCAGTGCTTGAATAAGAGAAAGAAGATTAGTCCAAAAATCTGTTTTAAATTTGGTTTAAAATCGTCTTTAATTGTCTTAAAAAGCAATAAATGTAAGTGTCTGACACCTGCAGGCACCCTGAGCATTATCTCTCGAGCTCTGTGTGTTTATCCCGTGCGTTTCACAGCCTTGCGTGGCTCATTGGTGCTTCATTTTCTCCTGCCATGCATGTTTTCATGTTGCCTTTTTTCGTTGTTTTTATTGGTTGTTTGTGTGTTCGTGTGTGTTTTCCAGGCTCGCAATAAGACAGGTCATGTCGGCTAC
The DNA here is from genome assembly GCF_011397635.1 of Epinephelus fuscoguttatus. Lineage (NCBI taxonomy): Eukaryota > Metazoa > Chordata > Actinopteri > Perciformes > Serranidae > Epinephelus > Epinephelus fuscoguttatus. The sequence continues at coordinate 18,468,957 of NC_064756.1, forward strand.
GTCCCAGAGAAATACCTGCAGTTCCCAACTTCAAACAGTCTGTTGAGCATGCTCCAGTCTCTGGCTACGCTTGACGCTCGATCACACACCTCGTCCAATTCCACCGAGCCAGAGCTGCACTCCGGCTGCATCAATGGAGATACAAACAGTGAGTGCACTGTAAACCTAGGGATGTTAAATTAGTCTTTGACATAATTAAACTACGTGCCAGGAGTTTTAGTAAACAAGCTAGTTCCAGTTGTACCAGGGTGAATGAGTTTTTTTCTTCCTGTAATGAGGTTATTATGCGCCACTGATAAAGGCATTTTTCTCTTTACTGCTCCACTGGAGTAGCTCCGAATTCAGCTGTAAACACCACTCAATTTGCAAAGCAGAGCATTATTAGAATAAGTAAGTGTGGGTTGTCTACCTTACAGGGTGAAACGAGATAAAAATATTTTTATGGTAGCAGTACTAAACAGTAGTGTAAAGGCAAAACCTGAAGTGTGTGCGGGCCACTGTTCAGTAAAAACCTGCAGGCAGCTTCCACAAGCTGTCCCTCCTGATTTCCTTTTCATCCATTTATATTTTGGCCGCTGTTTTTCCATATCAACGTTTAAATAAGTAGAAATGTTTGTCACTGCCACAGCAGTTACTGACTGGAACAGAAACAAGAGTGAGGCAGTTGTATGAAATTGTTTCTGCAACACTATTGGTGCATCCACACCACATCTTTCTTCTTCTACTGCCCTTCCTCCAACCCCCTTCCTACAGTGTCTGCTCTACCTGAATGCGTGGGGAAACTCTGTCACCTAATTATTATTTCTCTCTGTCTCCTCTGTATCTCCCTCTCTCAAGCGGTGTGTACCATTCTCTTAATAACAATGACGGCCAGGCAGAGGAGGGACTACATTTCCCCAAGAGTAATTATTCCTTCTGTGTATCTTACTGCTCTCTCTATCTTCCTTTCTGTCCGCAGTGATGTACGTCCGTGCACTTTATGATTATGAGGGCCAGGCGGATGAGGAACTCTCATTTTCCGAGGGAGCTGTGATCCGCCTGTTGAGCCGCGACACTCAGACAGACGACGGCTTCTGGGAGGGGGAGCTCAACGGACGGGTGGGCGTCTTCCCCTCCGTGCTGGTAGAAGATCTCACTGAGAATGGAGAGACCAGCGGAGGAGGGCTGGGTGACATACAGGTACATTGATGCGCTCAGACACAGTGATGAGTCTCAGAGATATTAAGTCAGGGAAGTGACACAAGCAATCTTAGACTCGAATACAGGAGCGCAGATTGAAAATGGAGACATACTGCCACTTAAGTAACAAACAGACACTCAACGCATCATTCTTGAGGAGCTGGAAATTTGGTCTTATCAGTCTTTCCTCAGGGCAGAAATACCAAGCACATGGTGTAGTCTGGTGTGCCACTCCCCCCCCCTCGCCTCCTCTCCTCCCTTTCCTGGCTGATGTCCAGTACATCTAACAGCAGGGCAGAGTTCACAAACAGTGGATCAGAGCTGCTGTGTTCCTGCAGCGCTCTGATAAAAACCCTGCACTGCAATCACAGAAAGAAGTCTTATCTGTGGCTCAGAGTGCTGCCCTATTAGTGGTTCAGCAACAGGAAGGATACAGCCTCTCCCTTCCGAAAAGCCTGTAGACATAACACACACCGCAACAGCTCTAATGTTTTTTAAGTGGCATGTGGGGGAGATTGTTAAAAAAAAAAGTTGAATCCTCCTGGTTCCTGCCACGGAAACGGTAAAAGTTGTCTGCAATATTTCTGCAGGGTATCCTTTATAGGATTTCTAGTGGGTTTTTTTTTCATCAACGATGGATGAGATTGCTCTAATGTGAAAGGGGCTGCTTCTGGTGACAAAAACACATCCCACATCATGTGCCTGCAGTTCCACTCAGCTCTATGAAGTGTTTTAGCATTTTTAAGTCTGTACACTACCTGCTTAGCAACAAACAGCAGACAGACAGAGTTAGCAACTAGCTGGTGAACACTGAGGAGCATTTAGACAGACCGATGTTCCCCTCAGGAGATGGTGGGGACGAACAACAGAATGAAAAAGAGAGTGACTATTGGACTTTCATTTATCAGGTGAACAGAGAAACGACTCCAAGTGAATGCTGATGTCGCTCCTGTTGTCGCCTGTTAGTGATGGGCAGATTGCTTGCAGCTTTCTCGTGAACTGCCCATCGAAACAACTTTATTTGACACTGTGCTCCCTTAAGTTCTGAAATAGTTGCATCTCCTAGCAATGCCAGATTATATGTGTCAGTTGCAAACAGCTAGCAATGTGGGACCAGATTATTTCCTAGAACGAAAACGTTCTCTCCAAAAGTTACATTGCTAATGCTTGAAATGTTTGAGTTGCTTCAATACTGTATCGAGTGACAAACAGGGAGCTGTACCCAGCATGCTGTTCAGCGGTGTAATAGTTAATAGGGGTCCCCTCTTAATACTTGACACAGTATTTACATAACACAACACTAATGAATATGCCGAGGATCTCAAGAGCGCACACTCGACACTGCACCTCCGTGGCTCCTCAGCAATACACCCACCAAGTGTGAAGTCTTTTTCTCGAGGTCAAGATGAGTCTAATTATAGTCTGGTCAGTTTCAGCCAATTAATTTGCATTAGAATTGATTCAAAAACACAATTTTACACACGAAGGCGGTCTAAACTTCACTTAATGTGAAAGAGGGTGTTGTTTTGGATGCGTTTGATCCATTCTGCATGTTGTTCAGCAGCAACTTAATGGAATTGAGGACAGCAAGGGACTTATTTCTGACATCACAGCTAAGCTGCAAATTTTTAATCATGTATTTCTCTATTTCTGTCCTTTTCTCTAGATTTCTCCATCTCTGAAGTTGCCATGTTCTTTGCCACCTCTCCCGCTATATGACCAACCTCCCATCAGCCCCTTCACCAGCCCCGAGACCTCTACCCCGCCTCCTCTCCCACGATCACCCTCCACGGCACTCAACGGGGAGCACAAGCCTCCACCACCCGCCTCGTCACACAAGGGACCGCTAACCTCCCACAGTAAGACACACACACACACACAAAAGTTGAGTTCATGTCATTGTGGATTTTTACTGTAAGTTTTTTAATCTCCGTCCTTCTCTCCCACTGTAGATCAAAGCTCTGGCAAGAGTCCAGTGTCTCCAGGATTTTCTCAGCCACTGCGCTTCACCCCTGAAGGAGGTCCAAGCAAACTACGACCTGTTAGTATAAAAGCTATTCAAGAAGTGTGTTTTGTTTTATCAATAGTGAAAGTTATCGTTAATTGCAGCCCTATGTAGCACAAAGTGTTGATTAAACTGCCTGTGAATCCTAGTTATGATTTCAATTCAGACTACTGTGTTTATTTTTAAGAAGGCTCCAAAAGTAGAGAGCAAATATTCCTTACTTTTTGCGTCCCACAGCAGGAAATGATCTGTTTGTCAAATTAAGAAAAGTAGGCCATCTCCTTCCCCCTCACTTTGCCTTTTTTTAAAAAAAATATATTTATGATGCTTTCTTTCACTGCTGCAGGTGCGAGCTGCTCCTCCTCCCCCCAAACAGCACCCCCGCCGACCGCAGGAGAAGAGCGAGAAGACGGAGGAGGTGGAGATCACACTGGTGTGACAGACAGAGAAGCTGGCAGGCAGTTATAGAGACAGAAAAAATAAAACTAGATGACAGACAGACACATCCTACAGGCTGGGGAACTGAACTGCTCTGAACTGAAGTCAGCTTAAACAAAGTGATGTGAAGTAAACCGAACTGAACCACGTCCGACACCCCCCTCCCCCCCCGGCCTCTCCGCATCTTCTCTCATCCTCAAGTTGAGGAGGGGAGCGAAGAGAGGGAATGAAGGCAAAGTATCCAATTAAATAATCTCTGTATTAGCTTTCTAATGAAGTGCAGCAGTAGCCACCCCCACATCCCCCTCCGCCCTCCCACACCTGTCCTTCCATTCTTGCCTTAAAACTTTACCTCATCGGGCAGCAAACCAGAGCACACTGAAGAGGAGGAAGAATGTTTAGAGAGGGGGAGTGCGAGGGAAAGTTAATGATGGGTTTGGCAGGTTTTCTTTTTTTTTTTTTTTTTTCTTGTTTCGCTTACTTCATGATACTGTAAAGCAGTTTATCTATAAGCACAGGAAGTCACTTTTTTCACTCACTTTCGAACAAATAATGGAACATTAAAAAAGTTATGGAGCCCTGAGACTGACAAGATTTAGTAAAGGATTATTGGACAAGTCAAAAATATAACTTACTGCATACTAATACTGCTAGGCAAAAAAAATAAAATGGATTGTTAAAGAAAAGTACGACATTGTACTTAATATTGAATCGTTTGTTGTCTTCCCCAAGCAACATTTGCTTTTCTTAAGCTCTTCTTAGGCAAAAGACATTTAAGAAAGACAGTTGCTTATGTTTGGAGCAAAGGAGATGTGGCCAGCTGCTTATCTGAAGCTAACTGTCTATAAAACTACACCAGCCAGTGCTTATTAATGATCCACATACTGTACTGCATACTGCTGTAGCATCATTGTATGCGTAGCTAGCTAGAGCTTGGAACCTTTTTTGTCATTTATTTTGAGAAAAGACACGTAAGATCACATACATCTGCAAACTGTCGAAGATGACACAATATATTCTAAGACTTACATCCATCATGGTCCTTGATACAGAGAGAGCACTTATAGATGAAAATATTATGAACGTAGAAGCGTGTCTCTGAAGTCTGTGAAATTCTAATTAGCATAGTAACATAGCAAATAGCTTGCTGGCGAAAATCAGACCCCTGGGAACAGCGTCAGGCTTTGAAGCCATTTTTTGTAGTGGCTAAACAGTGGAATTACAGTACCTGAGTCCATCATGTGGTGCCAGTGGGCCCAAATATACTTGGTCTCATAGACTTACATTGTTAGAAAGACATCTGTAAATCAGTAGCTCATTTGTTTAAGTGTCACCATCCCCACAAACTTTCACTGTAAGAATTTGATCCATTCGTTCCAATAATATTTTGAAAGTCTGTGCAAGACACATTGTCTGGATGGACTGGGACACATCGTCAGTGATGTGACCTGGGGTCATCGGGTGTTTTGGGTTTGTCAAAATCAGACACCCTCACCCAGGCGACATAGATGGGGTTGATCAGGCGCTGACCTGACTCCCAGCAGCATGTGCCCACAGTTCAGCTCTCTTAATTCAAAGCCACAGTGACTTCCTCTGTGACTTTGCTTGTGGATTGATGCCCCTGTCCTTTACCATCCAATCGGTTGAAGACTTTGCAGAGAGAACGTCTTGCAAAGCCTTTACCTTCCACCTCTATGGGTTCATAGTGTGTCTTCCAGCTTCCTCTCCATTTGTCAGAGTTCCAGTTCCAGCATAATCAGCGCAGAAGAGCTGCACAATAATATGATTTTATCCCCATTCAAGTTAGCGGAAGGCTATACAGGAAGTTAGCCATTCAGCTTGTGAAAGTCTGTAGCATGCTTGCTCCATGGGCCCAACAATAGAGAAGATGTGGGTAATTTGTACATGAGAAGTCAAACTTTTTGTCTTCATACACCACTGAGCAACTTTCCAAAGCTGTCTCCATTTCTCTTTATACAGCCGTGGCGTAAATGCTTTAGTTATTGTTACAAGAGTTTAGACTTTAACGCTAGAGCAGTATGCCGTACAGTATGTTGCTAATTAACATTTGGTGCAGTAGCTGGTGCAACTCTATGATAAAAGTCAGCTTCAGCTTGGTAGTTCGCAAAAAAGGCTTGCTAAAGTTAGGGGGAAAGAAAAATAGGGAAGAAATAAATGAGTAAATCTGTGCCAAAACCAAAAAACAGACAAATAAATAAGTTTAAAGATGAACTGGTGAAAGATATGCCGTAAGGTAAATTATGTTTTTTACTTGTCTGATACCCTTTACCATAGTTTTGAGTGTCTGGGCTAGCTGAAGTGTAAGCTCGACGAGAGTCAGAAAGTACAAAACTTGCCAAACGTGTCATGATTATGATTGACAGCTGGGTGCAGTTGGGGTCAAAGTAAATGGACAGAGAAACTTGGTGGTGTGTGGACGCACTGTTCCCCCCTCGCCAGCCCTTCCCTTGCCATATATAGTCCTTATCATCATACGTATTCGATGTGTATTAGTACAGTACATTACTGTTGTCATAGGAATGTTATGCACAGCGTTTCATATAGACTAACTCAGCTGATTGAAATACCATGTCTGATATGTAGTGGAAGTTTTATCCTCATCTTATTCTGAAAGGGCATTGTAAATACAGTATGAAGGAGAGCTGAAAGAAGAGGAGGGAAGGATGAATGAACAAGAGAGAAGAAGGAGGCTGGATCCTCCTCTCTGCTCTTTTCTCCGCCTCTCTTCTCACCCTCCCTTTCCTCTCTCCCTCCCTCCCTCTTTTCTCTAATGTCTGTTCTGTCCATTGGCAGTCAGTGTGAATCGATGGTTGTCATATACACACATACAGTTGCATTATATTACGCACACGTCGCTATATCTTCTCTCATTCTGTGACCCTCTGTGTGCTTGTGTCGCTGATTGGTTCAGGAGGAGGCCGGTGGTGCCTTCAGGAGGCGCTGACATTGTTGGTATTCACTATGTGGTGATAAAGAGAAGTTTTATTTGAGATGATATAGACACTGATCGCATTCGGGGTCAGGAGGTTTTATTAACCACAGAATGGACTGTATAGCTTTTATCCCTACAGATCATATCTCCTCTCACATGATTGTGTTCATTTATAACACCGATCAGTTCACCTATCACATATATTCTTGTTTATTTGACACACATTACACTCACAGGTGTTATTTTCTCTTTTGTATGCCAAGCAACTCCATCACGTCCATAAAAAAAATAACCTGTATCATTTCCAATTTGATATCACCCCCAGGTTTTCCTGTGATCACAGAAGAAACAGACAACAAAAGAGATGTTTAAAGCAAATGCATCATGCTTAATGGACAGAACTAGCAAATGACATTCAAACGGAGCTAAGTACAATTCTGTTGTGTTCTTTTTTACTCAAAGTAAATAAATCCCCCCTCAAGCCTTTACAACTCCTCGCCTAAAGGGCAGCGTAGCACTTTTATTTATTTGTACCTTCCCTGAAAAGTAGCAGTACCTTAACATAGCGTCAGAATGGATGGAATAGACTCTCATAAATCACTGTAGTTTATTCTTTTCATTCTGATTCTGTGGCGAATCCTTTTTGTTTCAGTGTGACTGATGTTTATTTTTTATCCCCCACTCTTCCAAAGAGATGGAGAGATAATTGTGGACAATGTAAATTGATGTTTTGCTAAACTTATGAAACAAAAAACATGATTATAATAAGAGACGTTCGGAAAGAAGACGTAGAGAGACAATGTGGTTTTATAGTCTTGAGACGAGCCTGTGTGTGTGATTGTTTAAAAGATGAGAGGATCAGATGTGAAGATGTGTCCCAGTTTCCTCCTCCATATTTATTCCAAACAGGGTTTGATTTTGTAGAGCGCTAAAGTACACTCAAAGATGCAGATGTTGGAGTGTGGTGTTGATGCACAGCACTGCTCCAAACACACAGAAAAAAGCAAAGAGGGAGCTCCTGCACCCTGTTTTAAAACAGCTCCAGACATATTACAGAAAACAACAATAAGCTTATCTATCTATGTTGCTTTCTCCTTTCTCCTAAGCTCCAAAGTTGCAGTATCATAGCACATTTCCTGTTGATACGCAACTCTAAAGTATCTTAATTTCTTGTATAAAGTGCACACTGTTTGGTAATAATATGCAGCCTGGAGTTGGGGCACAGCTTTAGACGTTTTGTAAGATGGGAAACAAACTAATCTGGGCTCAAACTAATCGATTCCCTCTTTGCAAGGTGCAGGTGAATTATGTCAGACTGAGAAAAGTGATGCAAGAAATGAGGACAGTGCTAAAAAAAAAATCTATATTTTTGCATCAGCTTTTAGAAACATTTTGTGTAGCATCCACATCCCGGAATGAGTTGCAGTTTCAGATCCAAACCTCTGCTCCCCTGCTGCTGTAGGAACTGGCACCGACTTGTGACAGCGTGGTCAAGGTGACTTGAGCAGCAGCCTCTCCTTCATCTCTCTGAGCTTTCAGACTTGTTTGAAGTTTATGGTTTACAGCAGAACTTCCCACCATAGATGCTCAATCAGTCTTTTCTATCACATATAAAATTAATGACTTTTTGTTGCCAGTTGCCACTTTGATCAGGATTATTTCCCCCTCTCTCACAGTCCCTCCGGTCCGCCACAGTGTTGAATTATTTGGTATGAGCCTGTTTTTGGGGGGGGTTATGTATTATATAATTCTTTTATTTTTCATCCTTCGATTTGGAGCGGCTTCACAGCTGCCGCTATTAACGATGTGATGGAACAACTGGCCTTCTCTGTCTTCATGGACTGTTGCCATGGTGACAATAATGAGAACAGGTGCAAAAGTCTTTCTGCATATTATTATTGGCTGTACAAAAAAACAAAACAAAGTTTGTATTTATTGTGTACAAATGTTAATTAATAAAAAAATATTGAAAAGTTGTTTCTGAGTTTCTTGAGTTTCTGTTGGTCTGCCCTACATATTTGAGAATGTACACAACTGTGCGGCTGTATGGGTTTTTAAATGCATGTGTTTGTGTGTTTTGGATAGACGCTCCAGTCCCTAGAAGTGGGTGTGCTCGTGATAACACGCTCTATAAACACCCGAGGCCAGAGTTTCCTGAGTGGAGCGACAGGGAAAAGAGAAAGAGCAGCAAAGCAGCCACTCTGAACTTCTTATTTGGGTCACTGAACATGTTCATGCCCAATTTTTTCCTCCCTTGTTTTGCTTTATTTTAGCAGTTAAGCATGCGCTCCAGAAGAAAACAAGGCTCGTCTTTGAATTCCACCTGTGTGAAACTCTACCTGTGCTCCAACCCCGAGGGTATGTAGCAAAGCAAGTGATGTAAGTTTATACGTTCTGAATTGTTTTGTGAATAGATGTGTGTGTTGTTTGTGTTTCTGTGTAGATAGTGTGGTGGAGCGCAGAGCTCTGAGAGAGAGTGTGTTCCCTAAACTCAGAGAGCACTGCAGACACACACTGGGACTGGACGTCAGGGTGAGTGCACGCTTATCTATGTTTTGTATTGCAGATGGGAAAGTTACTTTCTTCTTTTTCTTAGAAAGTTTAATGTCCTTTGCTTCCTTTAATCAACACTTCACATTGTAACACTTACTGTAATGTCGCAGCCACTCACACTGCTAAAGGCTTTTAGACCCAGAGGGAGCACTCAGCTGTGCTCCACTGCACAATGTAACTTACTTTATTTGAGATCCTTGACAAAAATTAGGTAAATAAAGTTGCTGTTTACAGTGATGTGTCCCTGGTGGTGTCTTTATTCTTATAGCTTCATGATCTACTGAAATGTGCATCTTTTTCCTAATAGTAAACAGATATCTGAACCAAAATTAGATGTAGAGCAATTAATTTCTGAATATTGTTTTATTCAATTGTTTAATTGTTCATGCAGTGTTGACTATAACAGAAGCTGCTGCTGCTATCAGAGGAACATTTCAACTACAATATGGCCATTTGTATTTTAATTAGTGATGCTATGTTACCTTGAATCAGTATATTGATATTATTGATTGATTTGGGACCACGTTTAACCGGGAGAGACTCATTCTGAGATTTACATGTGCACATAAGTATGACAAATGTGAAAAGTCTGTGGCAATTAGACCCTATCATTATGTCACATATTTCAGGAGGGCGGTAAAGACGTAGTAGATTAGGGAGCCCCTCTATGGAGTCTAGATGCTGGTGGTGGTGATGAGATGAGATGAAGAGGGAGCTGAGGATGTGTCGAGGAGTGGGCTTTAGATGAGCTCGTCCTGGGCAAGGGATAAGGTGACTGGAGGTGAATAGCTGGAGGAGGGCGTAATGATTCTGCCTAAAATGACAGCTGACAGGAGCAGAGAAGAGAACAGATTTAGTTTGGCAGCAGCAACATGAATGGCTGAAGGAGATTGTGGCAAAGTTTGATAGGCTAACTAGAAGAAGGCATGCCCATAGTCAGCTGATTGGTGGAAGTGGGATAGGGATTGATTGAACTTAAAACTTAAACTATATCAGAACATCTATTGATAAACTCTCACACAACTCATGCAGTACAATCCAAGTCTCTTGGGTAAATGAGACTTGCATTATACTGCATGAGTTGTGTGAGAGTTTATCAATAGATGTTCTGATATAGATTTGCTGTTGCTAAACACAGAATCAATCAGCAAACCAATATTTTCACTTTATCTGTGGAGGCATCCAAGAAATTCTTCACCAATTCAAGGTAACACAGCATGAATATTGTGTAGGTTAAATATTCTTTTAAAGTTACTGTTTTTTTCTGACCAACAGCAGAAAAAAACCCTGCACAATCCCTGCATGGATGGAATTAAATTATTCTGAAACGCTGCAGCCAGAAAAGTATTTTCAGTCAGTGGACTGCAGGGATAATTGACTAACTGTTTCAGCACTATTACAGACAGATTCAAGCATCGCCAAGACTTCTCTGTGTAACATCGCTCACTGCCAGCAGTGCAATACAAAAGCAATATTATTTGGTAGCTACCAGTCGTGTGTGTGTGTGTCCTTTCTTCTTTCCCATTATCCCCCTGTGGCCATTCCCTTAAAAGCGCAGTCAATTTTTACTCAACTTTGCCTAATTAAATTTGACTTGAAAAGCAGATGAGCAGCTGTAACGCGACTGTGCGTCATGTGTGTGAAACCACCTCGGGGCAGTTTAACCAGCACATTGTGCCATCTCTTTTCATAAGTGTGTGTAATTAGAGAGATGGAAGAATATCATGTTATATCATGTTACTGAGCTGCCACCTGGCCGATTGTTACTGCTCCTCACTGTGTGCTTTTCATAAACTGATCATCAGATATTTCTCTCTTCTAGTTTGTTTTAACCATTATGCTGTGTGTGGCTGTGTGTGGCTGTGTGTGTGTGTGTGTGTGTGTGTGTGTGTGTGTGTGTGTAGGTGATCGACCCATTTGAGTCCAGTGATCCCAGTCGTTGGCCTGATGAAAACACCAGACAGCAGCTGATTAAAGAATGCAGAAAGAGCTCCACGGGACCTTTTTTACTGGTAAATAAACCATCAGGATTAATGTAGTCATGCGTTTGTAGTAGTACATGAAGCCTCAGGCTCTACTGCAGCATCATAGTTTTATTAAAATAAAATGCAATTAAATCATAGTTTGAGTTATACAGAGTGATCAGCGCAGTCGTAGCCCTGAGGCACTTTCAGCAACACACTATAATGTACATTAACATCAGCTGCCAAGCTTCATAAATCCATAAACAACCATAAAAGTGTGAGATAATCAGGACTGAACATGCTGCTGTCTCCTCTGTGTCCACATGGCGGTGCTGCAGGCCCTGGTGGGACATCAGTATGGTAAGGCCTGCCTGCCCGCCCAGGTGGAGGTGTCAGAGTACCAGCTGCTGCTGCGGGAGGGCCAGCGGGCGGGTGTCAGCACCCAGGAGCTGGAGAGAGTGTACCAGAGGGATGAGAACACCATCCCTCCCTCCTACTGCCTGAGACGTCCACATGGAAACACCTGCTGTCCTCAGGTGATCACACTGAAGCGCAGAAATGCATGATTCATCTGTTGTCTTCATTCAGATTAAGTTATGATTAAGATTCTCCTGTTGAGCAAACAGCTGTAGGCCACTAATTAAATGTGAGTATTAATTAGTGTCCTTATTGAGCAGAGAGTACTGATAGTTTGGTGTCTATGACTTATAACACTTTATTAATATTTTTTTCAATAATTAAATTATTTTTATTAAATTTTTAATAAAATGTGATTTATTTTATTTTTAATGAGATAAATTAATGATTTAAATTAAATTAAATTCATAATTTAAAAAGTATTTTAGACATAATGTGCCTGGATAAATAATATTTTTGTCTTCTGTCACAGCTGTTACGTTGTGATGCTGTTTTCTCCCAAGTATCCAACTCTATCTGATTCAGCAGGAAGACGTTAAGGAGGAAGAGGAGATGATGATGAAGGCTAAAACAGAAGAGCTGAGGAGTGTGTTTCAGACCACTGTGAGTCTGTGTGTCCACAACGGTCTGATGAGCCCAGAGAGAGCGCAGAGCTTCTGCAGATCAGGTGAGGTGTATGTCTGCGTGTGTGGTGGAGAGAATAGTTTGATGCTGAAGTGTTGCTGCTTCTCCTCAGCCCTCGACGCAGATCTGCGATTCGCTCTGGACAGCCGTCCTGGTAGTGATGTCATCAGACGCTGCCTTGTTTACATCCACAAGGTCATCAACGCAACAGGCGAGAGAGAGATGATGAAGGCACAACTTCAGCCACAGCCGGAGGTAAGGTCCATTATTGTCTCACAGGAGGAGCTCTCCACTTTAACTCACACGCATTATAGTGTGAATCATTGACCCAAAACTACAACTTTCATGTTCAGATTCTTTTTTCCTTGTTTTCTTTGTTTCGAAAAGTTGTGGATCTTGTTTGCCTTTCAGAAACCAAATCTCGAGTTTTGTTTTCACAAAGGAAAGCATGGGGCTTATCAGAAATTGTCATGGCAAATTTCAGGCAGTTTACACATAGATTACAGACATGCTTACCAGGCACAGACCCAGGGGCCCTAAGTTTCAGGGCCTCACCCGGCTTTACTGCAAAATGTCAGTCAAATTAACAGATACTGTGCAGAAAGAGAGATAAAATCACCATGATGAGATACACAAGGACTACAAAGATACTGCAAAGAGACACAAAATAATTACAAAAACGGGCAAACTACCACAAAGAGATACCAGCCTGTTCTCTCTTATTTTCTCTCTCTCTCTGTCAGCCTTGACTCCCTCCTCCCTCTGCCTGCTGCGCACCTGAGTGCAATCTGCAAACTGCACTCAGGTAGAGAGAGGAGGAGGTGATCAGAGGGGCAGGGAGTGTAGAGACGGGGAGGTGTGGCACACAGACGACAGCACAAGTAGTGAGGAGTGTTTTTCTTCCTCCCTTGTTTTTTCTCTCTCCCCAAGCAGGTTCTTTCCCCCCATGCTCATTTAGGTGCTGGGGTTTTCTTGTTTTAGTTTGCTGTGTTAGTTTGGGCTGAATTTGCCGGTAGTTAGGTTTAGCTTCTATTTTAGTTAGTTTAGGGGGAGACGCTGGGAGCGACGACCCACTGTTTTGTTGGCCCAGCGTCTTCCCTCCTTTTGTTCCTTTTGGCCGGGGTCTCCAGTCCCTTTTGTTTTCCTTAGGTTTGTTTGTGCCTTTGTTTAATGCTGTGGGGTTAAATACTAAAGCTTGTGGGTAAACTGTAACTTTTGGTGTGGCGTCTTCTTTTTATATGTTACAGCCTCCTGCCCCTCGTGAGCCGGGTTTTGTTACTGTTTGTATGGAGGCCGTAACAACTTCAGCTAATAAATCACCTCTGTAAACATCCAAGACATCAAAAATTTTGAGTCAAATAATGTGGGGTATTTGCAATTTAAGTTTATTGTTTGACCCTTACAGAGAAACATGATTTGTGTCCACAAAATGATGGCTCCTTGCCTTCTGTCTCTCCTGTCAGGTTGTCATTGTCATTGACAACTGGTTCTGAATTGACTCATCTGGTTAAATAAAATGAAAATAAAACACTTTTTGTAATAAAACAGAAATAGCTCAATATGAAATATAGATGCAGGTTGTATCAAAGGTGCTGTGCAAAGTAATATTTTGTATCTTTAGGCTGCTACCGTCGACCTGACGACAACACCCACCCATGGACAATTATACTCAGAGCTTTGTGACAACTTCCTCCCTGGTTTCATCACATCCTCCCAGCTTCTAGTCTACACCACTGCCACAGAGTGTGACCCTCGCCATGGTTACACCACAGCCAGGAGGCGGGGCTATGCTGACGCTCTGTGCCAGCAAGTGTGCTCTGACCTTGTGGGGATGATTGACAGCTTGAGCATTTCAGCAAAGAGAGAAGACTCCCAGCTCAGCGATGCTTCGGCCAGAGAGCAGGCCGAGCAGGAGGAGCTATGTGACGTCCTGTCTCGATTTTATGACATCATACGGCCAGAGGAGGAAGAGGTCAGGATGGAGGAGTTTTTCTCAGTGGTTCTAAACACAAAGCACGGCATTAAATGGTTTAATATATATATATATATATATTTTTTTAACATGGCAGTGTGACACTCTGATAGAGCTGTATATTGCAGGTGCAACATCACTGTAGTTCCCTTTTCACTCTCTGTAGGTCAGAGCCTACGTGGAGCAGAGCGAACAACAGTGCCCACTGGTGGTGAAAGGAGGACCATGCACAGGGAAGACAGTTCTGCTGGCACACTGTGCTCAACAGGTAAGCGAGCTGAAATGTAATGTAATGTAAAGTAAAACATTTTAAGTCTCTCCACAACCTACCCATTTCAAATTCAATCAATAAATACATGCTACAAACAGACAGAGCCAGAAGTAAGTATTCATATATAAGTAGGATGAACACACACAATTTTGTTTTGGGCTTTTGGACGTACAGAAAAGACATCTAAATACATCCCATTGGGTCCTGGGAAATGGTGATAGACATTTTTTCATCATAGACATTTTATAGACAAACAATTAATCAATTCATCAGGTAAAGAATCATCAGATTAATTGATAATGATAATAATCGTTGCAGATACTTAACTGCACTTGTCTCTGTCTTTCTACAGATAAAGTCTTGGCTTCCCGACTGTGATCCTGTTGTGATCACTTATTTTTGCAACCAGTCCATCAACCCGTCCCCAACACACCTTTTGTCCAGCCTGTGTTATCAAATTGGCCGTGGATATAACAGCAGATCGTCCCTTGAGCAGAGTCCCGATGACCTGGGTGGCCCTGGCTGTATCACTAACGTCAGAGACTGCAATCCCAACTGTAACCCGACATCCATCATGTGTCTGTCCGAGCTTAAAGATCGTCTCTTGTCCCTCCTCTCCTCCATGCCCTCCAACAAACAGCCTCTAGTTCTCATCCTCGGTGGCCTGCATCACATCAAAAAGGACTTTGTACCCCACATCATGGAGAGCCTCCCGTCCCCCCTTCCTCCCAGCGTCAAACTCATCCTCACAGTCTCCCCCAACCGAACACAAATCCTGCAAGCCATCAGCCCACAGAGAAGTCCACCTCAGTGTGTGTCTGAGGGCAGTGAGAAGGAGTTAGGATACGTGTGTGTTCAGCTGGGATTGGTGGACAGGAAACAGTGTGTGAAGTTGCTGTCATCACTGCTGAGAAGTTCAGGGCGGAGGGTGACATCCGGACAGCAGGCGCTGGTGAACCAGGCGTTGACTTCCTGTTGTTTGCCTCTCTACGTTCGACTCCTGCAACTACACACTTCGCTCTGGCACTCTGGTACGACTACTGTAGTAAACAAACACACAGATTCTTACAGGATGAGGCTGGTGATATTCTGTAGTTTTCTTCACGGCCTGATTACATGACATCTCTCTCCCTCTGTCCCTTTCTCTTCCCTCATCATCAGATTCAGATGTGACAGAGTCATCTCTCCCTGATGGCATCCACTCATCCATTTCTGCGCTGCTCGATCACCTGGAGCAGAAACACGGCTCCTCTATCGTGGCTCGTGCCGTCTCCTACCTCACCCTCTCCAGGACAGGGCTCACTGAGGCGGAGCTCGTCGATCTGCTGTCCTGTGATAATAAAGTGCTGACTGAATGTTATCAGCAGGATGAGAGCCCTTCCTCCAAAATGAGGGTCCCGCAAATCGACGTGGAGAGACTTCTGCTTGATTTGAGGCAGTTTCTCATCAGGAGGACAGTTGCAGGGTCACATGTTTTGTTCTGGGTGAGCAGGCATTTCAAGCTGGTGGTGGCTAAGAGGTATTTAGGCTCTCATGAGGTGAGGAGGGAGATACATTCAGCGATGGCGGACTATTTCAGTGGTCGATGGGCTTGTGGATGTGCAAAACCACTTCTTGTAAAGCAGAAATCTGGACCAAACAAGGACACG
Organism: Epinephelus fuscoguttatus; assembly: GCF_011397635.1. Classification (NCBI taxonomy): domain Eukaryota; kingdom Metazoa; phylum Chordata; class Actinopteri; order Perciformes; family Serranidae; genus Epinephelus; species Epinephelus fuscoguttatus. The sequence goes on from NC_064756.1 coordinate 18,484,982, forward strand.
TCCCAAACAGAAATGTACATAGACAGGCAGCCATCCAGCCAGCCGTTTGTCTTCACCTCTCCCTCTAAAGAGGTTGGCCGAGTGAACTTAAGGAAGGTCTTAGAATTGCCGCATCACATACAAGGAAGTGACAGACGGGGGGAGTTGGAGCAGGGGCTGTTAATGTCTTCGAGGTTTCACCAGGCCATGGTTCGAGCAGGACTCCTGGGAGATCTTGTAACCATGTTGGAAAGTGAGGATGGGTCCTCCCACGACTGTTTGACAAGGAAGAGAGCACTCCTGGCAAGCATATTGAAGTCTTGTGCTTGTTTACTGCAGAGCTCGCCCCTGCAGCTGCTCACAGTGATAGAGACGAGCCTCCTGCCTTATCTGAAGGTCTTTCCTGCGCTCAAGGGTTATGTCAGAGAGATCAGACAGGACAGGAAAAAAGGAGGAAGCGGCTTAGGAGTAGCGCTTTGCCCTGCTCCCTCCTTTGTTCCCTCCATTCAGTGCTTGAATTGTAATGCCAAAACTAAGGACGTCTCAGTTAGAGAAGCAGCCGGGACAGAGCGTGGGATTGTAGCAGAGATCATGGATGACGGCGCAGCTTGGATTTGGAAAGGCTCTGGGTGTGATGTAGTCAAACTATCACTGAGCTGCGAGCAGACAGAGCTGAAGTTTGCAGGAGTGAAGAGCAGCGGCCAATTCATGCTGCTTTCCACACAATGCAACAAGCTTTTCTTGTGGGATGTGACGGACCCAGAGGTGTTCCTGCAGATTAGGGACCCTTTGAAAACAGAGTTAAGCCAAAAAGTGGAAAACAAAGTTGAGGGGTTTGTTGCATGTCAGAAAAAGTTATTCATATGGTGGAAAGATGAGAGTTTTGTAAGTGTGGTTGATGTCTCCAGCGAGTTCTTGACTCATTTTCAGTGTCAGAGCTGCGTGACCTGTTTGGTTTGCTCCTCTAATAGCTTGTACATGTACTGCGGGCAGGAGGACGGCACAGTGTCCATATCTGACACCAACACTTGCAGCCTCCTCGGCACCTGTTCAAACTCAAACCACAGTGCGGTTTCATCAATAATCCTGTGTGAAAATAAGTGGGAAATAGCATGTGTTGACAGGACAGGAAGTGTAACTCTGTGGGATGTGGCAGCCAAAAGAAACCCACCCAGACTTGTCACAGAAAGCTTTCCTGGGGGTACATCTAACACCATCCTCAATGTAGACTACTCTCATGAAATCAACACTTTATTGGTGTGTCAGTCTCACCAGGTTGCACTTTGGGATACGTGTGACTGGGAGCTGTGGGACCGCTTCTTGGCTCCACAAGGGAAGGCCTTCACCCAGGCTGTGCTCTCCCAGGATGGCCACCTTTTCTTGGCTTTGTTAGACACTTGCCACCTCGTCTTGGTGTGGAAGGTCAGCACAGGGGAGTGTGTGCTGTCCTTGGAGACAAACAAGCAGCCTCAGACGCTGCTCAAAATGGCCTCAGATGTTGTCTGTGTCACTCATGACGGCTGCCTGACAGTGTGGGACTCTGGGATGATAGATGCTGCAGGTACAGCTCCGAAAATGGGGTGTGGAGTGAAAGAAGTGGTGGTTGATGGAGCAGCTGAGTGGTTCTACACCTCCGATGGGTCAGAGACGGTGTGGAGATGGAGATTAGAAACAGGACTTCCACATGCTAAATTCCTACATGACGGTCCTGTGGTAAAACTGCGCCTTACCCCAGATAACGTCCACCTTGTGACACTCTCACTTGGGGACATATATGTGTGGCAGATAGAAACAGGTCAGAACATCCTGCGTATCAGTGGCAGCAGAGCGACAGACATCCTGATCACCCCTAACAGTAACTGTGGGGTGAGTATTTCTGAGCGAGGGGTGTCTCGGGTTTGGAAGCTGGCACAAGGGAGCATTGTGTGCAACATACACCCGTATCTATCTGACGCCCAGGTGTCGCCTGAGAGCACCTTCCTTATCGGCCGTCGCCGTGGAGACCTGTTAGCTGCCAGTCTGTGGTCGGGCTCGATCAGCAAGCGTTTCTCCTGCGCGGAAAGCTCAGAGCATGTTGTTGCCTTTCAAACGCTTTCAGAGCACCCTAATTTTGTGGTGGTGTTGACCGCCTCAGGGGCGGTGTACACCTGGAAGATAGTGGAGGAGACGCTGTGCTGGCACTTCCAGCTGCCTGATACGTTTCACTGTCAGCCACAAGACTTCCAAATGTCCTCTGATGGAAGCTACGCCCTGCTGTCCACTGATAATGAAACCATCAACATCTTGGACTTATCCCAGGTCAGACTGTGCTCATTTAAGGCCAAGGGTCCTGTCATTAAAACGTGTTTGGCTAAAACTGGATGCTATGCTGCCTACGTATCCCACCCCACCACCACCCTGGAGAATAACAGTGTCTGTAATCTGCACGCAAGGCCCGTCCTCACAGTTGTACGACTCACAGACGGGGAAAGAATAGGATGTGTGTCTCTGGCTAAGAATCCGTTGACTCTGGTTGTGTGTGAGCAACAGTATGTGTTTTTGGGCTTTGAGGACGGGTCAGTAGGTGTGTATTCAATAATAGATGTCACAGTCAACGGAGAGGAGTCGGTGAGGTGCAGAGAGAATGTGAACAGTCAGTTGAAGCAATGCCCCTTTGACAGTGCACCACTCAGCTGGTTACCACTAGAGACCGCCAATATTAGATGGCCATAGAGCTGGAGTACGCAAGGTTTTTTTTTCATCATTGGGTAAAAAATCCAAAATAACCTTGCAGCATATTGTAATTCAAGTGGTTTGAGAGGAAACCCAACTTCAGCACCTCATCTTGGTTCTGTTTTCTGCCTTAAGAAGATCAAGCCCATGACAGGAACAAGGTCATCATGGCTAATCACAGGTCATCACCATAGACTGCATAAAAAAGTTTAAAATTTTAACCTTTAATAAAATTTAAATTAGCAAGTTATGTAAAAATTCCCCTCTTGTGCAGTTTACATACATTAAAATTAGCGATAGAGACCAAATCCATTTTTTGTACCAGGCTGTGAACAGCCGTTTTAACATGAAGGTCTATGGACACTGAGACATCTGGAGCCTGCCCCAGGTGACCAGTTATGGAGCTGCAGTTTTTAACACTTCTGTACTGTCTTCATATATCAGCCCTGGAGGTTGCTGCTTAGTCATTACAGAGATACAGAGATGGACTGTTCTACAAATGCAGATGCCGCTGCAGGTCCCTTCAGACGGTAAAAACCTGAGTCAGTGGTGGAAAATCATGCAGAAAGTTTGCTATTCCAGCAATGACTGACTACACTCCAAAGCAACCCCAAAAAAAGCGAGACGGACTAAAAAGAGAGTCTGACAATATAGGTTTCAGTTCAATTTTGTTGCAAAGTTACATAATTGCCTAGAGTTGGTTCGTAGTCTTCGTAGCATTTACAAGTGGACCAGATCAAATGCCTTGTGCGAGAAAGCTGCTCTTGATTGGTCAGAATTTCCATGGAAATAATCCAGGAAGTGAACAAAACGTTGAAGAAGAGTACACTTGCAAGATAAATGTGACACTTTCTAATGTCACAATGGAGGGACAACTGCGCAGGTTGATTTTAGCGCTGCTCATCGTGTGCTATATTGCTGTCATTGTTCATTTTAGTCAAACCATACAGTTTGAAAACGAGGCGCGGCTCCAACTAGAAAACAATGTTTTGATGCATTGGATGTGCTGAATGTGCATATTAAGGCAGTACAGGAGGAGGTGCACATTAATAATCCTCCAGGACTGTAACATGCTCATGTTTAACCCAAACAATGTGTCATGTGACTGCAGTTGGTTCAGATCGAGGTTGGAACATGTTCTCACCACAAACGAACCACACCAGAGTTCCTTTGTAACCTCGGTCTGGTTGTTTTGGTGCACACCTGAGTGTGATGGCTGTGTTCACACCTGCTAAAACAAACCACACTTAGGGGGCAAACGAACTTGAGTTCGACTGAACCAAACCAAACAGGGCAGGTGAAATCAGGGTCGTAGTTGTCTCAGCATTGCCTCAACAAAACAGCATTGATCGACTGGAGTGATTTAAATGAATGACTAGTACTCGCACAGGTTACTGTATGAAGCACATGCATATGGCCAAGCATGTCTGGTGGTAGGGGCTTAAGTCAGAGAGGGTAGACGTGCAGGAGGACGGCTGCAATTTATTAATTCTGGCCTTTTTTGCCTTTTCAAGAAAACTGCTCACCCTGCCTTTAATATTATTATATGACGTTGTTGAACTGTGTTTTAAAGTGGGTCTCAATAGATGACCAATGTGATAGCACACAAAGTAATTATATGCATATGTATATATACTGTATGTTGGTGTATAAATAAAAATGTGTGGATGTGTCTGTGTTCTACACTTCTGAGGAAACTGCATCATCATTAGTTTCAGTTTAGGTTGGTCTGAGATGATAATGATCACGCACCTGTTTGCAGAGGAATCCACCCAGCATCCATCTGAGTTTCATTTCTGTGAAAACAAAACCAACAAAACTCATCATTCTGACACGTTTATTTACTATTTATTTGTAATAATAAAACATTTTTTTACGAATGCATTATTTATATTATTGTCTCTGGAATAAAAAAGTAATGACACTTTGATCTGCATAAAAATGCTAGGAAAACTCTTCAAGCAGCTTCTGTTGCTCTCGTGCTGCCTTCCGGGTAAGCTCGTAAATTACACTACTACTATCGTTCATCCTGTTTGCTGTGCACTGCTTACTTTCGGTCCAAAGTAAAATAAAAATCCACCCAGTAATAAACGTGTGCATCGTGTTAGACATTCAACTAGACCTATTCAACATGCTGCAACCCCAGACTGAGTGGCTTATGTGCATAAATTCGACTGCGATACTGATACCTCCGACAGCACTTGAAGGCAGCACTAACTGGTATAAAACCTCTTTAGCACAGACGATGTAACCACATCAGCTGATTGCGGTGGAGACATGGTGCAGCTATACTGTTGGGGAGACAGCTCCAGTGGACAGTTTGAGCCACAGAGAGCCCTCAGCCCGGCGTCCTGGACTGTCCACGGGACCATAACCTCCATCTGCTGCGGGGACCAGCACACTTTGTTCCTCACCAGGGATGGAGGAGTGCTGTCATGTGGACACAACGCACAGGGACAACTTGGGCGAAAGAAACGTAAAGATGGGAAGACACCAGGTAGGCAGCAGAATATTCCGACATAAGAAGAAATAAGTAAATAAAAGTGTAGTTAAGTTATTAAATTTTAATGTTATGAAGCCTGTATTTATTTATTTATTTAAATATTACTTCAAAATTGTTAAATGTAATGCAGGGTTGTCTCATTGTCTCTTTGTTTCTTCTCCACAAGAACAAACAAACAAAACAAAACTATAATTTATGAGGAACTTAAACTGTGTTTACTTATGTCTAATGACTTTATCGCATCCATCGACAGCTATGAATCACCACGGCATATTACACAAGCTCATAAACGGAGCTAACTTTCAGTTTCGTTTACTGTCGGTCAGTGAAGGCAACGAAAGTTAAAGCGCGTTATTGTGCGTTGAATTCAAGTGCAGATGGGAGGGTTGGACATCCAGGAGAGTGGTGCATTCAGGGTTTTACACAGTAAAATAATCCTGCATTCCTCCTGCAAAATGACACACATGATTATTATAATATAATCAAACTTTTAAAGGTAAAAGTAGTTATGAAGAGTTATTTTCTTGCATACAGTTTTAAAATTATAATGTTGAATTATTATTATTGATGCATTAATATGTAAGTAACATTTTGTTGTAGTAGGTTGATGTTGAACTTATTTTAACTACTTTTTCATGCACTGGTGTTGGATTGTTTAATCTATAACAGTGCATGATATTAAGATGATCTTATGCTGTGATGTGAAATTGTCATGTGAAAAGTAACTAGAAATCATAGCTGTAAAATAAAATCAGTGGAGTGGAAGTATCAGGTAGCATGAAATGAAAACATTTTATACCACTGCAGTTGAGTACTTAAAAGTGGCAGCGAAGTTTTTAAATGCTGTGCCTCTTTATTTGTATATCAGACGTCTGTCTACTTTCAAGACGTACATGGTCTTTCTTTCAATCCGTTTAGGCTGATTAGTGTAGTGTTAGATTGGAGTTATCAAGGTTAGATTGTTCCACTTCACATCCCAGTTTGTGATTCTCTGTCCTCCTACATTAGGTCATGTGGAGAGGCTGGGCGATGTGGTGTCCATAGCCTGTGGTCAGGACCACTGTCTGGCAGTGTGTGCATCTGGGCAGGTGTTCTCCTGGGGGGCGGGAGAGGATGGACAGCGAGGCATTTCACCACACCTACTGAACAACAAACCAAGGCAAGATCTCAGTTTATAGATGCAACTCTGAAAGTCAGCAAATCTTTGTTCATTATTTAACGTATCATTGTCTCATCGACACACAGTCAGGTGCCGCTGCCACTGCAAATACCGGTGATTCAAGTTGCATGTGGGAACTCCCACTCCCTAGCACTGACTAAAGGTAAAACAGTAAACACTGTGATGACATCTGTGTGTGTGTTTATATGGAACAGTGCACGCTCTAGTTATGTGTAAAGCAGCATTGGTTTCGATTTTCATATCCCACTTTATCTGTGCCATCCAGTTTTTCCATCCCTTGCAGGCACGATAAAGTGCTAAGTAAATCATCTTAGTAAAAGTATATTTAAGAAACAGACTTACTTTTTCTCAATTATTTTCCACTTTACAGGAGGTGACGTCTTCTCGTGGGGTTTGAACAGTCATGGCCAGCTGGGTCTGGGGAAGGAGGTGTCGCTGCAGTACACGCCTGACCTGGTGACCGCTCTGACTGGCGTAGCAGTGACTCAGATTTCAGCTGGAGGGAGCCACACTCTGTTCCTCACACTCCCAGGCCTGGTGTACTGCTGTGGGGCCAATAAATACGGCCAGCTGGGGGTCAACAGGGTGGATGAGAAGGGTACTAATACTTTAACACAGTCACAAACTCACTTGATGACATTTATGCCTACCAAGGACTAGAGGACCTTTAAAAGAATTGTCTGATGCCCTCTCACATCTAAAGACAGCGCTAGTTTCTAGTCACACACTTTAAGATTTTGTAAAGTTAGGGGATCTTGCAGGGTCACTATTTGCAAGACTACAACTAGATTAATTTTGAGATTAATTCCCTTCCTGTTCTTGGTGGAAAATAATACACCAAACTCCCTTTAAGAAACATTAGATATTAACGATTCATTACGTGTCTGCAAACACACATAACTCTAGAAGCACAAGACAGATGGAGTCATACGTCGACAGTATTCTTGTCAATTTGGCACAAGTATAATCCATAAAGATAAACTGTATTCCTGTACAAGCTTTACATTTTGGATGTTTGTTCAACTCGCTACCAGCCTCCATTGGTGAGCTGTGCTATTTTAGTCAAAGGAGACGTTCCCGGCATTTCTGTGGATACCACTTGACACACAACACCCACCCAAACACAGTTGCAGACCAAGTACACCTCCTCATGGCAACTTGACTCCCTGAAGGCTGCAACCGCCCCAGCAGGACAGTGTGCCATGCCACGCTGCAAAAAATGCTCAGGAGCGGCCTGAAGAACGTAAAAAAAAAGAGCTCAAAGCTTCAACCTGACCCGCAAATTCCACAGGTCTCAGTCTGATTGAGCAACTGTGGGACGTATTTGAGTGGGTGATGTGTGTCAGGTGGCATCCACATGTGGTTTCCCAGCAGAACAATTTTTACCATCTTCGTTTGGATTAGGTAAAACAAGAAGCTGCGACTTGGAAATGAGTTAAAAATGTTTTTCATCGTGCTGTAAACTGAATGTTTTTTCATCTAGATGTTCAGACAAGTTTTTGGGGATATATATTTCATCTAAATAAGCAGATCTCATATGTGTTGCCTTTTTAAAATGAGTATCTTCTTTTCATGATCTTCAACAGGCAGGTTCAACATCTGTCAGGTACCTGCCCTCAGAGCTCTGGGTGTCTCCTCCATCAGCTGTGGGGAGGCTCACTCTGCTGTGTTAACACAGGTACAAAATCTCCTGACTTCACTCATCATTAATTAACATGTTGTAAAGATAATTACAGTCTAAGATACTGTTTCATATGATGGTGTCATTTCTAGGATGGCAAGGTTTACACTTTTGGAGAAGGAAGCCATGGTCAGCTCGGTCACAACTCCTCTGCTAACAAAGACATACCTACACTGGTCACCGGTTTGGACGGACCCGCCTCTCAGATTTCATGTGGCAGGTAAAAACTAGGAGGGTGCTTCGGAAATACTTTTACATCATGACGTTTCTCATTACATTCATAATTGTGTCTTGTCTCCCAGGTGTCACACTCTGGTTCTGAGCTCCTCTGGCCAGCTGTGGGCTTTTGGTAATGGGGCCAAAGGTCAAATTGGGACCGGGCAACTAGAGGACAGCCTGTCTCCCACTCTGGTGCAGCTTCCATGGACCACTGATGGTGCAGCAGACATACCCAGTGGTATGTATGGGTAGTGTGGTGTTAACTGGATTTTACTGAGGTGTATGGGGTGGATCTGTCTCTGACCTTCCTCGCATTTCTCCTCTTAAACTTATAATTATCTCAGGAGGTGCATGTTAGACAGTAACATGGCTGCCAAAGACTATGAGACTTGGACAGTCCCTGAGAAATGTTGTAGTTTACTGCCTCAGTTGGCAGTAAATATTCAGTTAAATGAATATTTAAGCAGTAAATTCATTTCAGAAGAAACTGCCTGTAGTGTTGTTTTCTGTTAGTAGAAGGTGGTGTAAATTAGGAAGTTTAAATGACATTTGTAAGTTTGTTTTTATTGTCTTTTCTTTGTTTAAGCAGACTGGAAAATATCTGCAGGGTGGAATACAAATTTTGCTTACACTTCACCTACGAAGGTAATGTGTTCACATATTTTATGATTCATTTTTCTATGTCCCCTTGCATTAAAATCTGTTCAAGTGAATTTTTAAATAATGATTTTGTGACATTTGTTACGCTGTCTGGCTTTAAAGTTAAATCTAATGTTTGTCTTGTCAGGGTTTGGACCAAGGACAGATAACCGGGCGGCTTGATGAGACAAAACTACAAAAATGGCTGTCAATGAAACATGGCAACGCAGAGGCAAAAAGGTTCTTCTCTTATAACTGTACGATTGTCGTAACTGTGTAAGTGCACATACAAATCAGTCTCATATATAGTAACACATCCCTGTTCTTATTCAACAGAGAAATATCCTCTATGTTTCTGACAAGTTCAAGTCTTGTTGCAAGTTTCACCAAGGCTGAGTGAGTCCTTTTTCTATTGTTTAACTGTTCAGTTGCAAACTCAGTTCTTATGTTAAGATATGAGAGTAAGCTTCAGAATTAAAAGGTGATCTGAATGTATTGTAATTTATTCATATTGGCGCTGCTAATTTGTTTTAATGCTTTGCTTTTGGTATCAGTGGGCCTCCATTAACAGCAGGTGCCTTAACTGTGGACCTTGAGGCAGCGAGCAGAGCGTTCGACCAGATGCTGGAAATACCATGGATCAGACAATCAGTAAAGAACATTAATTAGATTATGTTCATGCATCACTGAGATAATTTGTTCATTTGCTTCAGATATACACTCACTGGACACTTTATTAGGTACACCTTGCTAGAACCAGGTTGGACCTCTTTTGCCTTCTTCGTTGCTGCAGACCTTGGTTGTAACCAGTGGTTATTTGAGTTACTGTTGCCTTTCTATGATCTTGAACCAGTCTGGCCATTCTCCTCTGACCTCTGGCATCAACAAGGCATTTTCACCCAGAGAACTGCTGCTCACTGGATATTTTCTCTTTTTGGGGCCAAACCCTAGAGATGGTTATGGGTGAAAATCCCAGTAGATCAGCAGTTTCTGAAATAGTCAGACCAGCCCGTCTGGCACCAACAACCATGCTACGTTTAAAGTCACTTAAATCACCTTTCTTCCTCATTCTGATGCTCAGTTTGAACTATTAGGTCGTCTTGACCATGTCTACATGCCTAAATGCATTGAGCTGCTGCCACGTGATTGGCTAATTAGCTATTTAGGCTAACAAGCAGTTGAACAGGTGTACCTAATAAAGTGTCTGGTGAGTGTAAATTGACTTAATGAGATCTAGTCTCCCCTTACCCAACCACCCCTGTCATGCGTAGTGACCTACCAGGCTCTAAACCCTTTTGGAGCACTGATTTATTCATTTACAAATAATTGCTTGCTGTGCAATGTTATCTTATCCATCTCTTTTCCATGCAGGTAAATCTTACACCACTGATTGAGCTGCTTTTTGCTTCAAGAATTGCCCTGAAATCACCAGAGATCTTCCCAATTCTGCTGACGTGTCCCCTTCTCCAAGAGGAGTCTCATGTCATGACTGATGTGTTGGCGTTGGCTATCATCATTGCAGATCTGCATGAGAAGACTCTGAAAACACTAAGTATATAACAGCAGACACTAAATTTTATCCAAAGTTCATATTTCCCTCAACCTAATTTTAAAATGTACAGTATAAAACCATACAAGTCATCAGTGGATTAAACTGTTGTATGAAAATGTATAAACCATATATCATTAACTCTGTGTTTGTCATCTGCAGAAACCATGTGGTCGTCCCTGACACCCTCCATACTAACGAAGCACATCCTGGTGTTCAGGAAGGCCCTGTCCTTCATGCTAAGAAATGGCCTCTTGGTGACTCACAACCCTGGAGTCAAATACCTGCTGGAAGCTCTCAAGCTCCTCTACAAAGTCAGTGCTCTGTGTTTGTATTTCAGTAGTTAGTGAGTTTAGTGTCAGACCTACTTCAGTTTTTGAATTTGTCATCAAAGATGAAAGGGAATCATTTATTGTTGGAATAGGCTCATAAAGACAGATTTTGACTCTTGATGTATGTTAAGTCTGGACCATAGCTGAAAACAAATAAGTCCATAGGTTTTAGAGAGGTTTGATTGAACTTAACATTTGTGACAGTTTACAGAACCACTCACTTATAACACTCAACAAAATAACCGGCATTGACTAAATCCCTGACAAACAGGACAGCTCCTGGTATAACAACAATGAAGAGATATATATATATATATATATATATATATATATGATCACCTGATGATGCTCCATTATTGTAATATTAGACCAAGTATTTACATAATACTGTACATTCACATTTGTAAGGTGTTTGCATTCCAACAGAAAACCATCACTAACTAAATCCCATGCACCACAAACATAGACAGACCCCTCACATCCTCAGACACATGACACAGTGAAACATACCTTTGATATGAATTAATTAGGCTTTGACAGCTATACTTTTGTCTGTTTCATGGACAATCTAAGTCGTTGTCAAAAAGTGCTGCTTTAATAGAATTTTAAATCTAGCTTGTGTTCATCTGTCCGTCCCATTCTTGCAATATCTCATGAACACCTTGAGTTAATTCCTTGAAATTTGGCACAGATATCCAATGGGCTCGAGGATGAACTGAGAATTAGCATGTATGCTAAAACACTCAAGCAGTGCATCTGGTTTGTCCAATGTAATTGTGATGTCCATACATAATAAAATCTAATAATAATAATAATAATAATAATAATAATAATAATTAAATTTTGGTGATCAAAGGTCAAAGTCACTTCGATTAGAATTTGGTGGTCAGAGCCACTGTGACCTAGCACAACATGTTTTTGGCTGTATCTCAAGAATTTGTGCACACAGATGTCTAACACAATAAAATAATGAACTGGTGACATTTTATATCCAAACGGTCAAAGGTCGACTTCACTGTGACATCATAATGTTCTACAAAAACACTTATATATAGTGTATAGTAGTATATAGTGGTTTTTTTAATGTATGTATTTATTCACAGGCTAACAAAGCCGGAAAGTCCTACAAAGTCCCACTGAGCACCTTTTACGTAGAGGAAATCAGTGGTAATGTGCCCATCACAGACGTCGCTCTTTGGTGGCGTTTTTCTAAAGTGGAGGTATGAACACATGTTACACACAGTATGCCACATTGTGTTAAATTGTTTTATAGGAATAGTCAGTCCTGAATGCTTTTAATTTTCAGTTGGACTGCTTATTACTGAACTAAGTTATTGTAAGTCATTGACTATTTTTCTTAAAGGATGATGAAAACACACCTGCCATTTTCTGCCGCTACCCATTCCTGTTCACTCTGGTTTGCAAGATGTCTGCCTTTAACATGTTTGCAGCTGTAGCAAAGGTACAGTATGTGTAAAAATAAATTGTTTCTCAATTTGAGCATTCGTATTAAAGAATATATATCTTGTACTCTATAATATTACTCAGAATTGTTTTCTATCTGTGAGATATTTATAAAGAGATTTTTAACAAAGGGTTTTGAAATTACAGGAAGCACAACATTTCATACATCAAATGGCTTTAATGCATCCTGAAAAAGACTCTGCCCCAGCCCCGATCTTCCAGCTAACTCTGAGACGAGCTCATCTGGTCGAGGACACCTTCAGACAGCTCGGTGCAGCCGACCACTGCGCCTTCAGAAGGGAGCTTTTGGTAAGTACGCTTAAAACCGCTGGTATGGGTAGAATATCAACAGCACCAGATCCTACACTTCCCACAATGCAATTTGAAAGCATCTGTTCCATTGCTCTGCAAGAGAACTCTTAACTTTATGTGTAAAATTGACTGAGTGCTCCTTGAGCAATAAGTCAACTACAGTGGACGTTTGATGTTATATTGGCAATAATTTTCCATTAAGAATATATGGACATAAATGCCTGGACACATGCCATTACCCAATAGAAACAAAATGTTTTATTGTAATTAGAATTAGGTAAATGTAAAATTTTATCAACTAAAGATTAAGATTGGCTGTCGATGGTAGAAATAGAGGACTGTGTGAAGGTGAGCTGTCAGAATTAGTAATTAAACATATGTAGTTAACCTGTTAACTTAGGTTCGGGAGCAGAACCACGCCTCAACCACACCTCTAATCACCTGCCAAGCCTACTTATGCCAGGTCAACTCATCCTACCCCGTTTTTCTCAAGATTTCTCGAGCTCAGACAGACCACGCGTCTCGCCAAACGCTTCACAGAGAAAACTTTCATTCAAACAAAGACAAAACGTAAAGATTGTCTAACGTTACCTACCATGATCCGGTACTGCAGATCTACCCGACCGATTCAGACAGCAACCCGTTCGACAATCTGTCTGACACCGGTCCACCAGACTCGCAGCAGCAACCAGAATGCAGCCAAACACGCCGGCGTGGTCGCCTGCGTTCAATGGTCATCGTACCTCAGTCCCGGCGTCTCCATTCCAGCTCCGCCAACGAGATCTCTCCAACTCCGACTCGGACCGCGGGGGTCTGCAGATCTCAGGCCTCCGCTCCTCCTTCAGCGAGGACCAGACACCGCGGGCACGGGCGTAGGGGCCAGCTCCAACCCTCTCCTCATCGGCAGCCGATCCCATAGCCTAGGCTTCCAGCTCCCGGCTCTACACCACGGCGCACCCGCTGTGCGCCCTCATCCGCGAGCCGGCAGTCTCCTTGTCCTCAAACTGAGCCCAATATCAGAGACCGGACTGTCACTCGCCTCCAACGTTTCCTGCGGAGCGAGGGCATCCCATTCCACTGCAACGGCAACAAAACCACACTTTTTCAACTGGATTCAGCCTTTATCAACGCAGCAACAGACTCCATACCTCCCGCTCTTCCGGCTTCTTCACCCGTGCCACCATCGGCCAGTATCGTCAGGCGTGATGTCACAGGGCCGTTGCTGCCTCAGCCACAGCCTGCATCATCAGCCCCCTCTGGTGGGGGCCAGGTTGTATGTCCCCCTGTGCCTGCTCCCTCTGTTCCTGAATTCTCTCAGATGATTTCAGCTTGCTTTTCAGCCCTGTCTTCGCAGGCTTCACAAAATCCCCGTTAGGGATGGGTCATGATTTTCGATTTTCGAATAGTCGTTTTATTTTTGAAAAATCGATTTTTTTTAATGCGACTATTACTATTCGCCGTCTTATTCCCCCCCTTTATTTGACATGCAATTCAGCTCCTAACCACACGAGGGCAGTCTAGGATTGCTACAGCGGTGTGAGATGCTCTTCTTCAAACAGGAGAAAGATGCAGAGACTACTACTCCGTGAGGAATGTCCGCAGTCATTCGGGCTTTCATACTTTCTCACTGGTAATTACGTAGATTTAGCCCAGCTTCTTAAGCCATCAGTCATCGACACTAATCAGCTCAGGGAAGCGCAGACAAACTTAGGCTCCGTGCAGCTCTGCCACTCACTACCCTCACAGTCTAAAGACCTAACCCCCACAGATTTTGACTTCGCTTTTTCTCTCTACCGCAACGCCATCCGTTCTGCATTTCCCACACGGAGAGCAGAGCTGGATGATTATTTATCTGTCGTACTCGACATGGCCCTACGTTCGGAGGGACAGGGTTTTACAGTTACCACGTGCACTTCACTAACCAAGCAGCTGGCAGCATACAGCAATTTAACCAGGGAACGTACTGGGGCACCCTTGACTCTGAACTCCACTGCCGCATATTCGCAGCCCACAGGTCCCTCTCCTGCGAGCTACGTGGAGCCCCTTCTCACCCTGCCACAGCATGCACCGTCAATGCTCCGCTACCTCACTCACGTCCATCTTCCTCATGCAACACCACAGTCTTTAACCGCCTGTCAGACCTGCTTGTACAGTACCTCAGCACCCCCATTCAGGTAAATGTCCTTGCCACTGCTCTACAAAACCATCCTGATAGACAGCTCGTTCATTTTCTCATAGATGGCTTCACACATGGTTTTCATCCTGGTATGGCAGTTCTCCCTGACATTTCCCACACACTGTCACAACCTCCAGTCTGCTCTTGCAGAACCTCACACTGTTGACACCCTGTTGGCTAAAGAGGTCAAAGAAGGATTCATAGGTCCGCTCAATATTCCTCCTTTTCCACCGTTCCGCATCAGCCCAATAGGCGTTGCCACTCGCAAATGTGTTCGGACCTGTGTGTAATTGACAACAGAGTGAAAAAATTGTATTTCCCCTCGGGGATTAATAAAGTATATAAAATTAAATTAAATTAAATTAAATTAAATACTCTGGAAAAAGATGCTAATTATGGACCTGTCTTCCCCACACGACTCACATTCCAAGCATTAACAGTGTCATTCCAAGTCCAGATTTCTCCATGCAATACGCAGCCATCAACCATGCCATCTCCCTCATTTGGCTAGCAGGACGTGGAGCTTGGCTTTCTAAAGCAGACATCACCAGCGCACTCAAAGTTTTGCCCATTCATCCTGACTTCTGGTGTTTTTTCAGCGTTTGCTGGAAGGGGGCATATTATTTTCCTGTGTGCCTTACCTCTGGCTGCAAAAGCAGCCCTAACATCTTCAATTCTCTTTTAGAAGCCCTATGTCCTATCCTTACTAACAACCACAGGCTCCCTTACATTCTCCATCTTCTCAACGATTTTCTTGTCATCACTCCACCATCCTCACCTCCTTGCCACGGGCTCAATACGCTCACTAATGCTTTCTCTGAACTCGGCGTCCCCCTTTCCGAGGAGAAAACATCAGGACCTGGCACTTCCATTGAGTTCCTTGGCATCACCCTGGACTCAATTTCCTTCCAAGCATCTATGCCCTTGGAGAAAATACAGCGCATCTCTCTGCTTCTGTCAAACTACCCTCTAGCAGACAGATGCACCAAACGCCAGCTGTTAGCCCTCCTTGGCCATCTCAATTATGCCATCTGCATAATCCCTCAAGCTAAATCTTTCTTGTCCATCCTTTCGTCGAAGGCTGCTGCCATACCCTCTCTCTACGATTGGGTAATTCTGGACGATGCCTGCAAAATCGAAATGCGCACGTGGTTACATTCCCTATCTTCTTGGAAGGGCATTTCCTTCTTCTACAACGAATTCATCACCCAGCCTGAGGACATTCAACTTTTCACAGACGCGGCTCCCTCCACCGGGTTTGGCGGCTACTATGGAGGGAGATGGTTTGCCTCTGCTTGGCCCCCAGAGTTCGAATCCCTCGACTCAGAGTCCCGCTCTCCTTCCTCTGTGCTTCACGAGCTGTATCCCATCATAATAGCTGCCATTCTTCGGGGGCACGAATGGTCTAGGAAGTCCATACTTATCCACTCCGATAACACCGCAGTTGTAGAGATCCTGAACAAGGTCAATCTCGTTCTTTAGCCATCATGCAGTTCCTGCACAGACTCACCTTATTCTCAGCTCAACACCAGTTCATCATTACAACAGCATTGCTGACTCATTGTCTCGCTTCTCGTTCCAGAAATTCAGATGCTTGGCCCCAGAATCAGATCTTCACCCAACACCTATCCTACCGTTTTCAGCCACAATATTCAACTAGCTCCACAGCCGTCAAACCTCTCTCATGCTTTACAAGAAGCCATCCTTAACAGTCTTGCCCCAAGCACACTCTCAGCCTACCTAACTGGCTGTAATTGCTTCAAGGCATTTTACTCCACCTACCAGCTACCTTTTCCCTCTCTGGACATCATGTCCATCTGCAATTTCATCACCCATGCTCATTCCATCCAAAAAATACGGTCCTCCACCATCCAGTCCTACTTAGCAGGAATCAACTTCTTCATCAAACTCGTCACTGGCTCCCATTGTCCTACAACCTCCCATTCTCACGTTACTATGTTAATAAAAGGCCTGCGTAAACAGGAGCCGGCTCTCCCAGCTAGGCGCTTGCCACTCACATCAGACCTTCTCAGCCTCTGCTTTCGCACCCTTCGTTCAGGCTATATATCTCCTGTGGTTGACCTAACCCTAGAATCCACGTTTCCGCTGGCTTTTTGGGATTCCCGAGGTGCTCTGAATTTGCCCCGACTTCACCCGTATATAATCCTTCTCGTCACTCCAGTCTATCTGACATAACCATCCACACTGCTGACTCGCTCATTCACGCTCCGAAGGAGCAAAACAGATCAGTCGGGAGTTTCTTTCCCTATCTACTTATTCCGCCTCGAATCCTACCTCAACCCATACGAGCCACTGACCAAATACATCAGCTCCAGGTATGCTGCTAAGGCATCACCTCAAGACCCACTCTTTCTCACCGAAATGGGAAAATGGCCAATCGATTCTGGTTCCAGACACACTTACACCAAGTCCTACGCATTTCAGGCGTATCTCCAGAACTCTATTCTAGCCACTCTTTCCGCATTGGTGCAGCATCCACAGCAGCCAGAGTAGGCATCTCACACCAAACCATTCAGGTCCTAGGCCACTGGTCATCCCAGGCATATCGCTCCTACATCCACAACAATCTTGACGATCTCCGTCGAGCTCATGTTCAAATCAGTTCAATTTAAATCTGACTCTTTTGGGGGCCAGTGATCAGCTCAGGTGGATATACATGCCTGAGACGGAACCCCCACACTGAGTCTCCCTCTGCCCATTCTTCATTACATCCTCCCAGACCAGCCTAACAGATGACATCTTCCCTCTACCTCAACCACATCCATTCATCTATTCTCAACATTCAATAACTCCTGTATTTCATTAAACCTTTAAACGACATATTGTTGTGGCGTGGTTCTTGCTAGATAAGTAGTAATTCTCTCACAAAGCCATTGGCTACAAGCAAAAACAAGTATTATTTTTTCCTTCCTAGGTTAAATTTGTGGACGTCAATAAGGTGATGAATGTCAACAAAAAGGACTTCTTCCTGCATGTGTTTGATGAGCTGATGGCTCCCGAGTCTGACATGTTCATGTACAACGAGACCAAGACTCTGGCCTGGTTTCCTCCCAAGGTAAGACCAGTACATTAAAAAGAAAAGTAAAGGTGCAGCGTGTAGGATTTAGTGGCTTCCAGCACTTACATAAAAACCCTCTCTCTATCTCCAGTGTTTGGTTTGTCCTTTCTGAGCTACTGTAGAAACATGGCGGTGTAATGTGGGGGGTGTGATGCCCCGTTTTACATTTTGTAAGATAAATAAAGACATACTGTACATTTTACCTCATCCTGTGAAAACATGGGATGGTAAATGGTAAATGGTAAATGGACATGTCCTTGTATAGCACCTTTCCAGTCTTCTGACCACTCAAAGAACTTTACACACTACAAGTCACATTCACCCATTCACACACACAATCACTCACTGGTGGCCGAGGCTACCATACAGTGTGCAACCTGCTACTCAGTAACCATTCACACGCACTCACACACCAATGCAACATCCATCAGGACCAATCTGGGGTTCAGTATCTTGCCCAGTGATACTTCAAAATGCAGACCGGAGGAGCTGCTGATCGATCCGCTGATCTTCCAATCAGTGGACGACCTGCTTTATCTCTGAGGGTCAGTCACTGAATTGTACCAAATCCTAATCATGTGTTTGTCATCAACCAAACAGCCAAAAGTGGACGAGAAGACTTACTTCCTGTTTGGCGTTCTGTGCGGCCTGGCTCTCTTCAACCACAACATTATCCACATGCCCGTCCCACTGGTTCTCTTCAAGAAGCTGCTCAGAGTCAAACCCTCACTGGATGACATGAAGGAGTTTGAACCTGTCATGGCAGAGTAAGATTTAAAAATGATGCTTCTTTTGTTGTATTACTGTTTCAATCTACAGCTATTTTAAATGGACAAAAGTACTCTTGCTTTACTGCACAAAGTTAAGTCGTCTGTTTGGTAGTTTTGAGTTATAACACTTTATAGATGACATCTGCAGGTCACAGCTGTGTCAGTAACTCGACCCACTCGACTGGATTTGTGAAGAAATCTATATTTCTCGCATGCTTACACTGTGAACGAACAATCCAAAAAAGATTTCTGATGAATTGAAGTGAACAGTGGCTGCATAAACACAGACATGGACAAATAGCATGCATGGGCAAGCACATAAGTTTGAACTTTGCTGAATGAAATGCACGAGCAGAGATCAAACCATGCACTTGACCGTGCGTGTTACTCGTATGCGTGATCGTTTCAAATAATAGTATGGTTTTAGCAAAAGTACATGTGTTTGGGAAGTGCTGAGCATACAGTGGTGGAAAAAAGTTTTCAGACACCGTTAAAATTTTACACAATCTCAAATATTATCATGAAATATTTGTGGAAAAATCTTTTTTGTGTTTCAAAAGGTGTGGCTGCATTAGACAGATACAAACAAATACAAATTATATTTTTTTGTTTATTGTTTCTAAGAAAAACTAACAAAACTAAATTCTTGACAGTTTCAATATGTCAGTTCTCAACATTGTCGGTATCAAAGTCAACAAATAACAGAGAATGTGTTCAAAACTGAACAAAAAATAAATAAACCATCACATCATCAAATTAATATTTAGTAGTCCTGCCATTGGCACGTAGTAGAGCTCTAATCCTGGCTGGCATGTTCCCCACGAGCCTTTCACACTGTTGAGGGGTAATCTTGTCCCATTCTTCTTGAATTACTGCTTTTAATTCTTCTAAATTCTTTGGTTTATGCTTTGAAACAGACCTTTTGATAATCCACCACAGATTTTCAGTGGGGCTCATGTCCGGGGATTGAGCTGGCCACTCTAACACCTGGATACTGTGCTCCTGCAGCCAAGTTCTACTGGCCTTGGATGTGTGGTGTACTAAAAGAAATTGCACTTGAAGACCTAAGAGTGATTCTTAATGCAATATTTCACAAATGCATGGGGTGTCCGAAAACTTTTTTCCACCGCTGTACAACTGGATAAATAAGACTTGGATTAAACTGCACAAGTTGTGTGAGAGTTTGGTCACGGATGTTTTGATGTAGCATTACTGTTGTTAAACCTGCTGTCCTTTCACACCAATTCATCAAGAATTTCCTCTGTTGTTTGGATTCTTCGCTCACCATTGAGGCATGCAAGAATAACCTGGGTTTAGTTAGTGACTCTTAGATACAACTGCTCATTATGTGTGTGTGAAGTATTCCTTCAAATTGATCTTTTGTGTATTCATTGTGTCTTCAGGTCTTGCCGGTGCATGCTGGAGGACTACACTCCCGAAAAAGTACAAAGCTCGGAGATTACTTTCACTGTAGGTTTCCTTCAATCACAGCCTTCCTGACTGCTGGTGTTATTTCAAACTTGTACTTAGGGCTGAGCAATATCCATATTATATTAATATCATGATATGAGACAAGATAACGTCTTAGATTTTAGATGGGCTGCATTACAGTAAAGTGCTGTAATTTTTTGACTGATCCAGGTGGTCTGTTATTTGCCTTTACCCACTTACTACAGTGCTACAATATTCTAATCTGGCTGTGATCACCATTCCTTACAGGTGCCCTGGGGTGGTGAGCAAGTTGAGCTCGATCCGACAGAACCTGGAAAACCTGTCACAGCGTCGAACAAGTATGTTTATACAGAACTGCCGTATGCATCAATCTGCACAGTGCTCACAGCAGCACAGATTTAGAGTTTGCCTCACAACCTTCAAACGTCTTACAGTTCAGTCAGTCTGTCTCTTTGGTATCCTCCCAACTTTGTAGTTATTCATCCTCATGAGTTAAAACTGTCAGCCTGTAGAGAGCAGTGCACCAATAATGTCCTGCCATTCAGGATTTCGTGTGGAGTCACTGTTGGATTATATAAGCAAGGTCTCTGGACAATATCAGCACTCAGTTTGTACTATTTTAAATTATTTTTTCTTAATAGAAAAGAGTTCGTCGACGCCTACATCGACTACGCCTTCAACAAATCAGTGGAGGGAGTGTTCGAAGCGTTCAAGCAAGGGTTCTTCAAGGTGTGTGACATCGACGTGGTGGAGTTCTTCCAGCCTGAGGAGCTGCAAGCCGTGACGGTGGGCCAAGAAAACTACGACTGGGAGGTGTTCAAGCAGGTCTGCTGAAAACCAGGAGAAACTTTTGACTTTTAAATCTCAAAGAGAGTCAGAAATGCACATACAGACATTTATCCTTACACAATGATTTTAAAGTCAAAAATTCCAAGTTTTATATTAACTTTTGTTCAAAGAAATCATTTCAGACAAGAATACAGTATCAGAGTATCATGTATTAGCTCATTTGTCTGCATTTTACATCACTCCCAACAGTTTTTCAATGGATACCATACATTCTCAGTTTGTCAGAAACTTGAAATCTGAGTTAAGTTCTGGACTATTTTTATAACTTATTTTTTGAAAACAGTTTCTACAGTAAGGCACTTGTGGGGAAATCACTCAAGTCTAAAGCTACCAAACAGCAACAAATTTCATATTGTTTTTTAGATTTTCTGGCAACAATTTTTATGAATTCATTGCTGCTTGGTAGCTTTGGAGTTTCCCACAATCACGCAAACTAGTCCATACCCACTGAGTGCACAGTTGCCCACGTACAGTTTCACATGGTGTGTGTTTGGGATACAGGTCATAGGAAATTGCAGATTAAATAGTCAAGTGAACCCATTAAGAAGAGCAATGTATTCAGACAGAGTTTTTGTGAATTTCATAGTGCGATTGCTTTATTGAAAGTACAGTAGATTGACCATGTCTGCGAGTAGAAAACGTGGGACAAACAGAATGACACACTGACAGTTTATGTACAGTATACCATACCATGACTTAGTCATACCAAAAATTAGAAAAAAACAAACATTGGGCCACAGGGAGAGCCACAGCGGTCGGTCACATTTTAGCCATTTTTAAGCATTTTTCTGTTGTTATAGCGCCACCCAGTTGCCAATTAGAGTTAAATTTCTCCAGTCACCTTGAGGCGTCCTGTTCTACATATCTACCAAGTTTAGTAAAAATCCATATGGCGGTTAGGCCTAGATAAGAAATTAGCTCTCTAGCGCCCCCATTTTGTTTGACCGGGTCAATAATGGAGGGGTCCCCTCAGATTATGTGTGGTCATATGCCTACAAAGTTGCGTGGTGATGGGTGAAACCCTTGAGATGTTATACACCTTTATGTGATGAGCCACGCCCTCCGCAATATTCATTGCCTTATAGAAGCTCAGGTTTAGTAAGTTTTCCAACTTTTGCCAAGAGGGAACTTTAGATATTGGTCCCTAGATTATGTTCACCCAGTTTCATGCAGTTGCATGCAACTTCCTAGGAAAAGATCAATTTTAAGTGTTTTTAAAAAAAAAAATTCAAAATGGCAGAAAATCTATATAACCGGAAGTTATGGGTTCTTGAGGCAAATGTGTTCCTCATGAGGAGAGGCCTCTCTGTGCAAAGTTTCATGTCTCTACGACATACAGGGCATGAGATATGCCCATTCAAAGTTTGCAATTTCAATCGGTTGCTATAGCGCCCCCCGTTGGCCAATTGATGTAATATTGCTTCATTCACATCCTCCCATGACCCTCTACCACTGTGCCAAATTTCACATGGATTGACCAAGTCAGTGAGGAGAAAAACATGGAAGAGACACACAGAGTTTTCGTCATTATATAGTAAGATTAAAGAGAAAAAATAAAAAGTGAAAATTAAAGATAATAATAGATAAATTAAAGATAAAATAAAATTGCTGCATCAGATGAATAAAGTGACTAAGAACCACAGAGTGGAGTAAGAAGTTAACTCAGTCCCTCTGAATTGTAATGGAGTAAAAGTAAAAAGAAGCATGAAATTGAAAAAATTGAGTAAAGTACAAGTGCATTAAAATGTGAAAGTACAGTAGGTGAGTCAATGTACTTATCATTTTCATATCTATTTTTTTTTTCCAAACAGAACACAGTTTATGAAGGAGTCTACCACGACAGTCATCCAAACATCGTGACCTTCTGGGAGGTGTTTGAGAATCTGACAGCAGAGGACAAGAAAAAATTCCTCTGTAAGGAAATGATTGTCCTCATTATCATTCATCAAACCTGACTCAGTGAGGTTAGTTTCAGCTATTTGAGACATTTCTTTAATTAATCTAAGATGTTTCTGTCGCTAGTGTTCCTCACAGGCTGCGACCGCGTACCCTACCTGGGCATGGAGAGCATCAAGATGAGAGTCGCTGTCCTGCCCGACGCCACTGAGATCCATTTGCCAGAATCCCTCACCTGCCATTGTCTGTTATTGCTGCCTATCTACGAGAGGTACCCAGTGGAGAGGACGATGCAGACCAGGCTCCTGCAGGCTATTCATCACAACAGAGGCTTCTTGAAGCAAGTAGACACAGAATGAGGCGATGAAATCTCCTTCACTAACATCGTATTTTCTGTTAGTTTGGCGCTTACTTATCTCTACAATCTGCCATATAATGTTGCGTTATCTTCAATTAATGTTGTTAAGTAAGTTCTAACTGGGGTTCCTTAGTGATATTATAGTGGTGAGCTATGAAGAAGTAAATCAGCAGCCGATGTTCTGTCATTTAGTCTGAGAAACAGTAATGCATGCATTTGTTTTTGTGCCTTTTTAATGGCTGATGCCACTTGCACATGGTGTATGTTGAAGTTTGTTAAACTTACACTGATGAAGCAGCGCTGCTTGGAGTTTTATTAAACTATTACACAGAGTTAGAACCTGTTTTTTTTACACATAATCATTCAGCTTTGGTGAGTCACAAAAATATGCACTGTAGGGAAAGATTGAAAAACAACATTAATACTTCCTCACACATCACATACCAGGCCAGGATGCATGAATGAAACCAATGGTATTAAGTACCCAGATCATGTAATAGATGGATGGATATTGGGCCAAAACCTTCTCCACTTCAGTAAAGTTTTAACGCCACTGCCATTGCTTTTACTCACTGCTACATTTATTCTGAGATGATAACCTAGCTCTTTTGGCACTTAAAACCCTTACATACTAACATTAAATGTTTTTCAGTTCATGTTATACAAGCTTAAATCTTAGGGAGACATTTTATTTTTATGTGACAAAAGAAAAAAAGTACTAAAATGTGTATAAGTCAAGAAAATGTGTATTTTTTTGCCCTTTGTTCCTTAATAACCTATTCAATAAATGGCTTTCTCTTATACTGGCTTGCAGTTATGATGATGTTGAAAATTAAGTAATTTGAATGAATGAATGACTTTATTTCGAACCGCAAATTCAAAAAACATAATAAAAACCAAACAAGACAAAGATTGCAGTGTCTGTTGGTTTAGCTCATATTTAATCTGCTTCCTGTTTTATTTTGTAAATTCTCTCCTCATGTGTTGTGTCTGGTTTTACTTCCTGTCTTTGTGTGTTTTTCCGCCTGTTTTCTGCCACACCTGTCTCGTTAAGCCTGTTGTCCTCCTGTTCTGTGTTAGTCTTGTCTGCTCCATGTCTTCCTCCTCTAGCTGTGTCTCGTCCTTGTGATTAGTCTTCCGTGTGTGTATATATACCTGTGTGCTTCCCTTTGTCAGTCCGTTCATCATTCCTGCCATCGTCATGCAGCCATCCCTGGTCTTCATGTCTTTTCCTGGTTGTTTTTAGTTTGGATTTTTTGGAGTTGCCTACCTTTGTTGGAAAGTCCTTCATATATTTTATATATATATATATATATATATATATATATATATATATATATATATATATCTATATATATATATATATATATATATAATCGCCTTCTGTTGAAAACTCAAACCTGCCTGTTGAATCTGCATTTGGGTCCTCTCCTGAGCTGAAACCTTAACATACAGTCTAAGTACCACCCAGTGTTACAGAATAAATATGCGTTCCCCTAACACAGCCTTTCCTCATCTATATCTTTTGTGTAGTTTTTTAAAATTGATTTATGTGTGTGCTTTGTTTAATTTCATCATGCAGCCCATTCCACACAAGTCCACCCCTTCTTGGTTGCACAAACACATAGTTTTTAAAATTAAATTCTCCCCTTCCTTGAAACATTTTTGAATGTTGTTTCAAATTTGACTAGATCTGTTGGTGTGTTCCCTGTGACCCACATTGGTCCTGATTGCTCTCTTTTGAAGGATATATAATAAGTTGCTTTTGTAAGTGTTGCCCTAAACTTCCACACAGTAAGGCAAGGTTTATGCTTCTGCGTACCTACGACGCAGAGGGCTTTGCCAAGGCGTTGTGTCCCTCTGCGACCGACACAGAGAAGCGACGTGCACTTCCAAAAAATTGTAACCATGCATCGAGGCAATGCAGACCCAACGCAAGGGCTATGATTGGTCCTTCAAACTCCATCATTTCCATTATTTTGCAAGATTTCACTTCCTGCTGCAGTACCACAACACTGCCATTTTCAAAAGTCTTCATTGTGATTGGTTGTGTTATGAGTTTTTGAGTTTGAGGAGCATTTGTTGTTCAATGTCGATCATTTCGAGCTCCAGCAACAGTCTTTCTCTCTCGGTCGCCATCTTCACTGTGACTAGAGCAAAGCCGGAAGATAAACAAAAGAACGAGCAATGACCATAGACGACACAGAGCCTAGGTAGATCTATAAAAGAACTGCACCCTGCCAAGCACTTTGGCGGGGAATTGCATAGTGACATAGACCAACAGGACACAGAACTACGATAGGCACACACCAACTGCAGGTTGCGTCAAGTACACAGAAGCATAAAGAAACTTTAAGTCAAATATGATACCACAGAGCCTGGTTTATGCATGGTGTTAAAGTGGCCCCATCTTCTATGAAATACTACTCTTAACTTTGCAGTGAACAGCCTAATATCCACAAATAGAAGGTGCAAACAGCAGTGATCAAAGATTTGCACTTCCTTCCTCTCCATAACTGGTTAATTAAAAGTCATCTCCTGTATTTCAAATTTAGCTGCAGTAGTTTCTTTTATTTATTCATTTTAAATCAAGTGAGAAAAATGATTACAAGCAAATTTCAAGCACACAAAACACAACTCACACCTCAGCAGCTCCATCAGTCAGGCTTTATTTATCTGCCGTCATATCATTTCCATGGCTTGATTTGTTATGTTGTATGCTTTCAGCCTACTCTAGGGATGGTGTCCAGTCATGTTTAATCCTGGAAAAAGTGACCTATCTGCTACATTTATATTAAATGAGTCAGTTGTAATGATGCAATTTAAGAAATCCTTTTTAAATGCTTCGTCAAATATTTGGAAAAAGGTTTTATTGGCACCTCAGACAATTAAAATAAGTGTTTCAGCATTTATCATAATCACAAGTTTCATCTGAGAATAAAGCAAAACCTGAATTTTAAATTATATTCCTGAATTGAAGTGAAAGTGAATCCTACCCTGGTTTGAGTTAACACTGGCTACATAAAAAAGCTGACACGGTGACTTACAAGCACATGAACGCACAACAAACTATATCAGACATTAAAATATTTCAAGTATCTGAAAGACACAAACAATCTTCACAGGGCAAACCATCCCATCTCTTCCCTTTCTTTATTCCGTCTGACTTTCAATATGAAAAGCAGTAAATAATTTACTCGTTTTTTTTAAAAGGATATCAAAGTCAATTCAACATTTCATAGCAACGTCCCCACCCTCGCATCACGGCTTACACACAGTCGATATTTCTATTCAAGAGTTGTCAGGCAGCAAAGCTCAAACATGTATCAAAGCTCATACAAAAAGATTAAACATAAAATGGAGGTGATGCTGCACCCACACTTACACACCAGTTACTGTACATTACCCTCGTCTCCGGATAAATGAGGACAGATATTTCTCTAAGCCATGAAACAAACATTAGTGGAAACAGAGCCAGTTGATCGTTTTAAACCTGGATTTGACTTTTGTTCTCGTCATTAAATGGACGGTTGAGTGAGGTTAGTGTGCTTTATCTTTACAGTCGGCTCAGAAAAATCGCATGAGATATCAGACCAGAGCAACGTCTGTGATAATACTTTTGCTATACACATACATACATACTTAAATAGTCCTAAAAAACAAAATTAACAAATAATTACACAGTATAGAAAAACAACTTAAAGCCACTTGCTCTTGCTACACGTTTCTGAAGACATGACATAAAACAAAAAAGACAAAAAAAGGCAACACAAATGTCACAGGGCTGTGCTGTGAGAGACAAGGCCGTAATGCCTCACATCCTCTCCTAATCGTTTCGTAGCATGTTCCATGCGTACATGGAGCGAGTCTTGTGAGTCTGTCTTTATGTCTGGGAACATGATGGGATATCATCCAGGTGACTGTGGCCGCTGTGTTTCATACAAGTCCAGCTTCTTTGATGTGTGTGTTTTGTTTAAGGGGGTGAGATGGCGTTCGGAGAGCCAAGTTCATCTTCTGCACAGTGAGTGTGTGGGTTTTATCTAATGAGATGGTAGGTGAGCCAGTACATGAAGATGGGTTGTGCTGCTGCTATTGACATGGTGAGGTACATCCTCAGCTGGTTCCTGGCTCCTCTCACCAACCTCCCCTCCGCCGCTGCCTC
Source organism: Epinephelus fuscoguttatus (assembly GCF_011397635.1). Classification (NCBI taxonomy): domain Eukaryota; kingdom Metazoa; phylum Chordata; class Actinopteri; order Perciformes; family Serranidae; genus Epinephelus; species Epinephelus fuscoguttatus. Next base: position 18,512,294 of record NC_064756.1, read on the forward strand.
GGATAGCAGCTTCAGACGCAAGGTGCGGATCTGAGGAGAGACACGTTCAAGATAATCATTAATCAGTCATTAAACTAACATGCCTTTATGTCAGCTCAGCCACTTACCACATGAACTGTGACATACAACAGCTCCACAATAACATCTGTCTGAGTAGGTCATCATGTTCAGATTTTAACGTCAGAGCTCGAAATACTTGAGCAGAACATTTTGAGGAGATTCTTAGCAAAACTAATATGGAAAGAGCTTAGCACTACTGCAATTGTGCAAAAGTTTGTGCAGTGGGTGTCTGTTCTCAATTATTTGGAGACAGGAAATCTGTCCATGAAGATGAGTATTTTAAACTATAAAGAGTTAGTAAATCCTGCTACTCACCATAAAGACAAAGATGGCAGCACAGCACCACAGCAGAGAGAGATAGTACGCTGGCTTCCCAAACATCAGGCCTGCTACTACCCCTACGATCATCCTGAGGACACAGAGAAGAGACACACACACAGTCACAGGTTAGGTGTAAGATCCACAGAGCCTTAGTGTTCAACTAAGAGAGGTTTTGTTCTGAACAGCGTTCAAGGGAAAAAACTCTTCCAATTGAGAAACGGCTGTGCAAAATACTCAAATACAAGTGATGAGAGGAGGTGAGGAAAGCAGAGGGTGAGTTGGTGATGAAAATTATATAGCGACGCTGTACATACCCAACATATTTGTAGCCAGAGAAGGCCAGCAGGTCTATGGTCGTGAGGTCGGTGTTCACGGTCACAAGGTAGAGCGACAGCAGCACTGCCAGGACTTCTATGATCAGCCACACCAACGCTGAGCTGGCCTGAACTCCCAGCAGCTCCGGAGAAAACCTGCAAGATGCACAAAATGATATGGTCACTACACAGTCTATATACTGTGAACTAGCAGACTCTAGTTGTTAAATGTTGTCAATGTGAGGTGGTATATCATTATTTATCATGTTCTTTGAGCATAAGTCTACACAAATATTTAAATTTTAGTACCATTTCAATCCACTAATTAGATTTATAACGTAATTATTTTGCAAAAAACTGAAGTGGAATCAGTGCAACACTAATTAATCCCTCCAGATTTTGTTTTCCTTTTAAGACATCACTGTCCTCTCAGCTGACACAAGCTCAGCAGCACCAGAAGGCAGAGTTTTAATTGCTTTGTGGCTGCTGTTGTTGCTCTATGGGTGTGCATTAGACTGAAGAGCCACCCATAAGCTGGCTCAAAACTAAGACGATATGTTGGTGGAAAATACCCAGGATTCAATTAAACCGACATGTAGTTATGTAGAAAGACAAAAAAACAAAGAAATCTGCTCCTGAGTTGTTAACGATCACTGCTTAGATTAGTGTGTCTTTTCCAAACCAGCATCATGTTGAACATGGCTGCATATGTACCTGTTCTGTGTGCCGAGGGCCAGGCCAGCCACCAGGACGTACGTGATGAAGCCCATGGTGGGAATGTAGAGATCAGGAGCGTTCACATCAAAGCGTGGAGCCACAGGAGTGTCCTGCTGGTAACTCACCTCCCAGTTCTACAACACACACGATCACACACTTAAAACTTGCTAAATCCTTACAGACTAAACTTGGGGTGAAAACATGCAGAATTTCACAGGTGAAGTGATGAATATTACATCTGTGACTTTCATCCAACCTAACAGACTACTGTCACAAACATATGAGACATATTAGGGAAGCCTCAGAGGCCCACAGAGACATAAACATGTTTCCACATGCACAAGATTACCTCTATCTTTGCAAAGCGTAGGAATGGGAATTAAGTATCTGTTCCAGGATGTCCAATCTACTGGAATCATTTGCTTCCAAGCTTATGAATTCATGTTATCATTGACAGCATGTTTTTTCTGAGAGTTGCACATAGCAAAACACTGATGTCCAACTCATGCTACTATGCTGTTCAAAACTTGCAAAATGAAGGAGTGATGGTGGAGAGGAACAAACAGCCAAAAGCGCAGCTTCATTTAGCATATTAATTATGTAAAATTATAGTTTTAAATCAGGGTGGAAACATCTGCAACATACTGAAACATCTTTTTATTCAACAAATTCCAGGAATGCCATGTATTTGACATACTATGCACAAGTGCCGCTGCTTCCCAACCATGAGGAACGTCCGTGACAGAGGTAAATATCCTGTTATAATAACGTTAGTGCCATGCACACAGGCTTAGCAGATTTTTTCTAAGAACCTAAATAAAAATGATTGCTGTATAAATATTATCTCATTTAATCCACTTTAGGTGATGACCTGAGTCACATGGATGCCTTCTTTATACCCTGTGTTTCTACACTGTGTTCACACTTGGAGATGATAAAGCCAGGGCTCTCACGGTCATGGAAAACCTGGAAAGGTCATTAAGTTTCACAATCACATTTTCCAGGCCTGAATGAGTCCTGGTCCTGGATTTAATGAAAATCACTGGAAGTTTTGGAAAAATTGTGGAATTTGTTGTGTGTAATGAAATTGTTGTATTAATCTTCCATGGATAACCTTCCACGTAATGGCAAATTCATTTTCTGTAGTTTATGACGTAGCTCTAATGTGTCGATGTGTGACAACATTTTGTTTATCATCATCCTCCCCACATTCTTTCTCTCCCTTTCTGTATGCCACCTAGCTGAAATTATGTTTGAACAGAGTTTGATTCTGATATGTTTAAAAAAGTGGTGCAAGAAAAATAAAAATTATTATGAGTCCTTTAAAAGTCCTTTTTTTTTCATTTCCATGAAAATGTGTGGGAACTATATAAAGCAGTTGCATTGATGCTGGAAACCTGTTAAGGTCTGTTTTTTTCCCCCCCAACACAGAAAATGGATCAGGAATCAATGAGGCAACTGATAAAAAAAAAAAAAAATCAATAAAATCTTCTAATTTCCATCCTTAGCAAAGTGCCAGACATAGCAGAATAATTTAAAGAGACTTACCTCATGCATGTAAGGGAAAACCAGGAGGCCCAGCTTCTTCCCCACATACACTGTGTCCACAGCAAAGTAATACTTCAGCTTAGAAATAGGGATGAACCTGTCCAGCTGAAACAAGCAAATACACAGACATACGCACATGCATTATTCAGCCTGATTTGGCCTTGACCTGACACATCACCACGCTTTCTGGAGCACCTTGTAGCATCCATTTTGCATCCTTTCTAGTAAGCAATATGATAAAATATTAATGACTTACATTCTTGTCCACCATTTCCCTTCCCTGGGACGCCAGTGAGCTGCCATATGCCATAGCCAGGTTAGACATGGGGTCTGACAGGATGGACTGGGCAGGAAATCCTGCTGCTTGAGGCCCGGCTGGCGGATTACTGGCAATGTGACACAAGAAAATGTATCAACTGAAAGAACATGATGGATGTATCATACAGTCAAATTGTGAGGAGGCAATACAAACAGTGCAAAGCTGAACTAGCGGTAAGCAAATTAGACTCGTATAATGTTATCTTTAAAGAGTCAAATTTTTATTTTTGAGGGCATGATCCCATTGACAAGGGTAGCCTGAATATTTCCTTGATGTAATGTAGGACACAAACATACAAAATGCAAGTAAAATATATATGTTCTCAACAGTTTAATATCCAGACAAACTTCAGCCTGGCTCCCACCTGTACCCTGTTCCACTCGTATCCTCAAACAGCTGGCTGCCATCTGACCCATCCACTGAACTATTCCTGAGACGCATATTAGGCTCTGGATGAAAACAGAGTGGTTAGAGACAGAGATATGTCAAACAAAGGAGCAGATCCCAACCTCTTAAATCACACCAAATTATGTAGAAAAATTAGTAAAGCAAGCACATGCAAGACAGCCACGATAAAATCTAAGAAACCAGCATGCATCAGTTGCCCAATTTTTCCTCACCCTTTTCTGATATATGATACTTAAATTAGACATTTAAGACCAGTCGATCACTGACTGGCTGTCCTGTGAACCATGCGCTGATAATTGTCAGTGTCGTGTTAAGTTTCAGGGTTACATCACACTGTGAGTGTCCACAGTGGTGAACATCTGTAGCACATACTTCTTTGTAGAGGAAGACTAGGGATTTCTAGCACAACTTCACTTTATTTCAATGTGCATGGAGAAAGAATAAAGTCTTTAGAGGTAAAGTATGAAGAGACCAACACATTTCAGCCTCTGGCCTTCTGTCAGGCTCATCTCCCACTTCAATAGGGGCTGAAATGTACTGGTAAAGTCACTTTGTTTGTGCACAAATGAAAAGTCTGTGTGCAACTGTGCACAAGTGTGACTGCTCTGTGCAGGAGAAAGAGCTTTTTGACTTCATAGCCTGAGGGAGCAATAACCTGATCACACACAGATCACAAGCGCAGATTACATCACCACCACAGAGCCACTGACTGTTTTAGTTTGGACCTCATTTCCCTGTCATCCCTGACGTTAAAGGAGTGTAATGGATATGACATACAACTCACACATACAGACACCTTTAAATGTACTGAAACTACTTAAGCCTGACACACTGACTGTCAACATTAGCCTTGTGGTTTTAACTCATAAATCAAGATTGTGTGTCTTGGCTGTGGTGCTCACATGTCAGCCTGATTGTAGTGTGTGTTTGGATCCTCAGGGGTGTGTTTGGGGGAGGCTTGTTTACATTTTGTGATGCATACATATCTGTTTGGAGACAGTTGTTTAAAGGACCTGAGGTAAGGTTAAATCAGATGCATTGGCTGTAGCATCATTGCTTTGAACCTTGGATGCGAGTCATAAATAAACCCAGCACCCAGAGACTAACCCAGATTGAAGCTTGGAAACAGAGGCTTAGCTAACGTTAGCTAACATGCGTATTAGCATTAATTAGACTATACACACATAAAAATGTATCCCAAAGTCATTACACAGAAACCTTCACACAGTAGGGACAGAAATGACACGTACAGACCCCGGCTAATGTATGAGAGACTACCGTTAGCTTCCCTATCCCGTGTACCGTTAGGTTAATTAGCTAGTTAGCATCGTCAGGTTAGCTAGTGTTTAATAATATATTGTGTGCTGCTACTTCCGCTTTACTTTGCTAACACTGTCTTCCACATTTAGTTGGTGGACTTGAGTTTAAGGGGTCCGTGTTTGCGTTTTTACCAGTTGTTTAACGTTATCCAGCTAGCTGTTAGCATTAGCCGGTTGGAAACAGCGACAGCAGCATCACCGTTTAAAGCTAGCGGGTACAAAATGTGCACATGCAGCCCAGAGCTAATATTTAAGGCTGATTTGATCGATAAACTCACGTACGTAACTTACGCTGTCTGAACCCGCTCTGATTTGCTGTGTAATCCATTTGGACTGACTTGCTGGAGCCGGTAGCCGTCAGTAAACCAACTCCACTGAGATGCGGTTGCTATCAGTTGACAAGCTACACAGAGAAGTTGGAGTCATTCATAAGTTTTACACGGAAGTAAACGCTTTCTTCTTCTTCTATGGATTTAATGACGGCATACAAACTGGTGTGACATATGAATACCACCACCTACTGCCACCCAGCGTCCCTACTGCCAGCCAGGTTAAGTAAAGCGTTTCTTATCTTGTCTATCCTCTATCTCCAACATCATGTAATGCCACTCCTGCTCCTCTACCATAACCTTACATTATCTCTTTCTACTTTGAACTGTTTGTCAACATTTTTTTTTATCACTATAAATCAAGCATTTATGTGACATTTTCTTTTTCACAGAGATGTAAAGACACTAAGTAAATTCACTCAAGTAGTTTCATTTAGTATAATCTTCAGGTACTTATACATTTCAGAAGAAAAATAAGCATTGTACACATGTTCATGCATTATTAACAAAGATTCATTCATTTATTTTCCATAACTGCTTGTCCTGTTAGGGGTCGCAGTGGGGCTGGAGCCTATCCCAGCTGACATTGGATAAGAGGCAGGGTACACCCTGGACAGGTCACCAGACTATCACAGAGCTGACACATAGAGACAGACAACCATTCACACTCACATTCACACCTACGGACAATTTAGAGTCACCAATTAACCTGCATGTCTTTGGACTGTGGGAGGAAGCTGGAGTACCCTCAGAAAACCCACGCTGACACAGGGAGAACATGCAAACTCCGCACAGAAGGGCCCCCACCCTGGGTTCATTAACAAAGATTCAGTTATACATATACTATAATAAAGAGCCCTAAGAATGACATTTTTCTGTAGGCCAACACGGAAGTTGGCACTGTACTGGTTCCTTCGTCAGAATCAGAATCAGAAATACTTTATTGATCCCCGAGGGGAAATTATTTATGTTACAGTTGCTCCTTGCAAGAGAGGAAAGATACGTGAAAATATAAGAAATTTAAACAGTAGTATTAACAAATATATAGTTAAATAAACAGGAATTATTAACAAACATAAACGTAAATATATATATATATATATATATATATATATACATATATATATTGTAAACTGAACAAGATTATTTACACAAACAGAATATATACAGTCAGGGTGAAATGGGGTTATTGCACAAGTTAAATTAGATTATTGCAGTGTGGGGAAAAAGTCTCAGGGACACTCAGAGGGAGGAGTTGTACAGTTTGATGGCCACAGGCAGGAATGATTTCCTGTGACGCTCAGTGGTACATCTTGGTGGTATGAGTCTCCCACTGAAAGTACTCTTGTGCCTGACCAGCACATGGTGGAGTGGGTGTGAGACATTGTCCAAGATAGTTCGTAGCTTAGACAGCATCCTCCTCTCTGACACCATCATCAGAGAGTCACACTCCGTTCCCACAACGTCACTGGCCTTGCGGATCAGTTTGTTGAGTCTGTTGGCATCTGCCACCCTCAGCCTGCTGCCCCAGCACACAACAGCATAGAGGATAGCACTGGCCACCACAGACTCGTAGAAAATCCTGAGCATAGTCCGGCAGATGTTGAAGGACCTCAGTCGCCTCAGAAAATAGAGACGGCTCTGGCCCTTCCTGTAGAGAGCGTTAGTGTTCTTAACCCAGTCCAGTTTATTGTCAATGTGTACCCCCAGGTACTTATAGTCCTCCACAATGTCCACACTGACCCCCTGGATGGAAACGGGGGTCACCGGTGTCTTGGTCCTCCTCAGATCCACAGCCAGTTCCTTTGTCTTTGTCAAGAAGCTGATGGGATTTGTCCGTTGAATTTTGGACAACTGCGGAAAATAAGCTCTGTGGCAAACAAACGTTCTTAATACTTACACCTTTTGTTCAGCAATATAATTTTCAGAAACGAACACTGCTTTGATGATTATTGAAGCTTAAATACAATTGCCAGAATTAAAAAGCTAACATTATGCTATGAACTAAATTAACTACCCTACAGTCGCATGACCTATAACGTCATCACCATAACAAGACTGTAAAGCTGTGTTTGCTGCAAGGAAACTATAAAGAAGAGAGGTCATGGCGACAGTGACAGCTTTTGAGGAGCCAGTATTTACATAAAATAAGCATCACCCTGCCTCTCGCCCAGTGTCAGCTGGGATAGGCTCCAGCCCCCCCGCGACCCTCAAGAGGATGAAGCGGTTAGAAGATGGATGGATGGATGGATGGATGGATGGAAGTAAGCATCACGTAATGTGTGTTTTTTAATCTAGTGGAAAGATTTTTCAGTCAAACTTGAAACAATAAAGATATGATTGCTTTAAGTGTGAACTGCCGTGCCCGCTCCATTGACTCCAGTAGAACTGACACTGAAGTCTGGCTCTAAGAATGCTGTCACTGCTGCTGTACTCATGACCTTTTGTAGTTTCCAGGGTTCGCTGCGGCTCGGCCTGGTGACTTTCTGTAGTCTCATTTAGCCACCTGTAGGCAACTGCCTTTTTAAGACACATAGAAGCTTCAGAGTTCACAAGCAGGGTATCTACTGACATATTTTATGTTATAGAATAAAATGTGAAAGTCTCCTAAGCTTGTGTGAGCCAAAGACCTTATTTCAGGCATCTAACCAAAAACCTTTTGAATTTGAGACAAGGGAACCATTTAGTGGTGAAATGCTGTCTCATGTCCAGGTTTTAGGATTCATTCCTACACCTAAACACCTATGCCTGGTGCTCCCTCAGCAAAAAACCAGCGCTCCAAGCTTTGCTCTGGCTCTCTCGCACACACACTTGCGCTCACCCCAGATGGTTTCTGCACACTTTGCTTCTGCTTTACAAGGGGCTGGCTGGGCTCAGCCTTAGAGATGGGGTAAGGACCTCAGACATCCGGAGGGAGCTCGGAGTAGAGCCGTTGCTCCTGTGTGTCGAAAGGGGTCAGTTGAGGTAGGGTCAGGCTCAGGAGTTGAGGTAGGGTCAGGGTCAGGAGGCCCCGGGGCAGACCCTGCACACTGGAGGATTACATATCTCATCTGGCCTGGGAATGTCTTGGGGTCCCCCAGGAGGAGCTATAAAGCATTGCTTGGGAGAGGGACGCCTGGAATACTTTTTTCAGCCTGCTGCCTCTGCGACCTGGCTTTGGATAAGCGGTTGTAAATGGATGGATGGATTGATTTACAACACTTTACACTCCATTTCCTCACACGTTTTTACATGACTGATTTAACTGACTGACATAGATTTGCAGTAGTTCTTTTTTTTTTTCTCATACAATAAATAATTGACCACCATCCACTGCATCAGTTTCCCTCTTTATCATGGCCTATGAGCCGGGTAATGGCAGTATGTTCTTCTTCAATATATATTTTTTCTTGTAACTGAATCAATGATCTGAAACTTCCACCACTGTGTGAACAAGATGTATCATTGATTAAGGTATGGAAAACATTTTCTGAAATACCATCATGAGTATTCTTTAATTCTCCTTTTTCCAAATCAACAGCAGCATTGTTCCCTTCTCCTGATGTAAAGAGGCAAAGGAAATATCTCAGACATCATCATAATGACGAATGTCAGACTTGGCAGTTGATGTGAACTGTGACACCATCTGTCATCACAGCAGACAATAATAGTGACAGTGACAACAGGAGATGTTTACAGTGTGAAATAATTTCCACACAGGACACCTTTCTTTGAAACAGGAGCAGCCGGATTCTCAGCACTTAGAGTCAATGTGTCTGTGCTGATAGGAAGTTGAAAACAAAGATGCAGGGATTCAGGTGACTGCTCGACAAGTATATCATCCTAAAACATACAGGCACAAAAATATGAGAAAGTAGGTCCATTGTTTTAGCCATGCTAGCAGCAACACTCTAGGTATGGTAACATTGGTCAGTTATTCCACTCACCATTTTAGTCCAGATTGAAATATCTCTATGAATACTGAATGGATTGCCATGAAATTTGTACACACTAGTAGATCCTAGAGGATGGATCGCAAAGGTGGCTTCACAATCACTCTATAGAGGACCCTTTGGTGTCCCTACATGTCAGCTTTATTTAAAATGTTTTGACACCTGTTTTCTTTGCAATGCCAGGAGTTCCCAGAAACGTTAACACGTCACTAATCCTCTTATGGGTTTTCCCATGCCATGTATTTCCTGGTAACATTGGCACATTATACTTTCTGTTTCTCGAGAATGTGATCAAACTTGAGTGCTGACTTTTTACATACCGTTGATGCAAAGCTGCCTACAGAAAGACAAAGACATAAAAGGTTACACACTCTGTGTGACTCCAAAAAAGCACCACTTCTCATAAGCCGTCTGGAGAAGACAGAACTGTTTTCATGATTCAGACATTTGTATGAGCTCCAGATCTGTAAAACCATGGCCTTCAGTGCTCTGAGGCGAAGTCAGAGGGATGGCAGAGGCATAGGCAGAAACACTGCAAGGAGCGAGAACACAGGTAATCTCCTCTTTCTTGTCTGTTTTAGTCTTTTTTATTTATTCAGCTATACTTGCATTATTTGCTTTCATCCTTTGAATGCCTGGGGCTATATTCACAATGCTTCCTAGTACAAAGAGTTCATCCTAGTGACAAAATTATATGAAAATTCCTAGCATTAAGACATTTTCTAAGAATTTTCCCTTGAAGGTAAGACGTCCTGCTTAAGATTAAAGTTATTCACAAAGCATTTTAGCCCTTAAGAGACTTCTTAAGGTAAAAAAAAATAACTGCTAGGAGTAGAGAGACGGATTTTCAAGGGGCTTAAGAGTTTCTTAAGCAGAGGAGAAAAAGCAGAAAGACAAAGAGTTAGGAGAAATATTCTCAAAACGCTGACACAGCACTGATGACTTGGGTTGTCTCAACCTTTCATCAGTAGAATGATAACACAAACAGTGTCAACACTTTCAGTCTCATATTGTAATGCAGGTCATTTCATTTCCACTGGATGTCCACATCCTGCAGGCTAAAAAAAAACAGCCTGTCAGTGACAACCAATCTGTAAAAGGAATGTGTCATAGCTTGCAATGGGGTCAACCACACCTCCTCTGTCCCTTCCTTGCTCAGAGTTGTTCTGATAATTTTCCTACATCCTAAGCTGGGACTACATACTTAAAATTTTTAGGCTAAGTTAGGAGCTATCTGCGAGTATCCTTAGATTTTTTTGTGAATTTTGACCATTATGTAGGACAAATTAATCTAGATTAAATCATAGAAAAGTACCTAAAAACCCAAACATCTGACTGAAAATTAAAAAACAAAATATATTAAGGTTACCCTATTGATGATTTAGTAAAGATCATGTAATTGTCGACATAGAAACGCATTATTTGAAATTATTTATTCTACTTACTCTTTATTCTTCTGTGTTGTACATGTCAGTTATATACAGTAATGATATCTTTACAAACTTGACAGTTAGTTCAAAGCCTTTCTATTACATTTTATCATTCTTATATTCTTTTCATTCTCGATACTTTTAATGCTGCCATGTCCTAATCTGGGAAACATTGCATGTATTACATTGTTGAGACAATCTGTGTTTAATTTATGCTACATATATGTGTACTGAATTACAGAAGACAACGAGGCTAAAGCCCAAATTTTGGTTTGTTTTCGATTGTTTAATCAGTACGCAGACAGTACAGTATCATTTAAAAAGGACAGTTTGTGCTTTTTGTGGGAATAATATGCTTCAGCTATGGCCAAAACCACAAACTCTGCTACTACCAAACAGTTTCCGGCAGTAGCAGCACTACAAGTAGCAGCAGACTTAGCCTACTAGATTGACTACATTTCACAGTAGTGTGGTTTTAGCTTAGCTGTTTTCTTAACCTAATGGCTTTTAAATGGCTGAGCTCTTTCATTGATCAGGGGCTGTATTAACAAACATTCTGAGAACACTCTTAGAGAGCACCTAACTTAGCCTAAACATTCTTAGCAAAGAGTGGGAAATTCTCAGAGCAACTCCGAGCAAGGAAGGGACAGAAACTCTTTAGTATAAGTGAGGAGGTGTGGTTGATCCCATTGCAAGGTATAATGCATTCTTTTACGAGATGTGGGTGGTTAAGCCCACAAGGTGTGCACACCAAGTGGAGCAGAAATGAACTGCATCACAATATGAGACATGCTGTTTGTGTAATCACTCTGCTGATGGAAGCTTGAGACAGATCCAAGTCGTCACTGCTGCACTGCTGACAAATACCTTCACTTTAATTTCACTTTCATTTCTGGCATAAGATGGTTACCACTAAACGTATTTCTCACTTTATTTTGTAGATGAAGAAATCCGAATGGTGCTGATCGGAAAGACAGGAAATGGGAAGAGTGCATCGGGAAACAACATTCTAAATCGAAAGGCCTTTACGTCAGTCCTCTCTCCACAGTCTGTGACGTCAGAGTGTGAAAAGGCCAAAGGGATGGTGGATGGACGCAGGGTCGCAGTCATCGACACACCAGGAATATACGACACAAAGTACAAAGAAGATGAGGTGCTCAGGAAGCTGAAAGAGTGCATCTCTTTCTCCGCTCCCGGCCCACACGTGTTCCTGATTGTGGTCAAGTTGAGCAGATTCACAGAGGAAGAACAGAAAACTGTTGAACTTCTGCAGCAGGTGTTTGGTGACAAAGCTGCAGATTACTCCATGGTTCTCTTCACTCATGGTGACCAGCTGGGACAGACAAAAATTGAAGACTTTTTTAGAAAAAGTCAACAACTTAGCCATTTGATCAGAAAATGTAACGGGCGGTATCACGTCCTCAATAACACACTGTCCGATAACAGTCAGGGGCCGCAGCTGCTCGCAAAGATAGTAAAGATGATCGGTGAAAATGGAGGAACGTTTTACACAAATGAAATGTTCCAGGAGGCTGAGAAAGCGATCCAAGAACAGCAACTAAAGATTTTGATGGCCAGTGCCGAGCAAAAACTCAGAGAAGAGGAACAACTGAGGGCGATGTTTGAAGGAGAGCGGCTGCAGAAAGAGCTGAATAATCTCAATGATGAGTACAAACGAAAATCGCGAGAAAAGGCAGAGAGGAAAAACAAATTCATTCACACTGGTCTGGTCATAACAAGTGCTGAAGTGGGTATTGCAATCGGTGCTGGGGCAGCAGCTGTTGGAGGTCCAATTTGCATCGCCGTCGGAGCAGCGGTGGGCGGAGTAGTCGGGGCTGTAGTGGGAGTCTTAGCACCAGCAGCAGTGATAGCTCTGAAAAATAAATGCTCTGTTCAATAAAAGATGAAGGCCACTGCATTTACATGGCCAGTGTGCTGAAGAATAGAAAAGCACTGACCAAAGAACTGACACAGCTTCCTGTCACAGATCAACATTATAGTTACTTTGTGGTCTGATATAGGAAAGCGGAAGTTAAAGCTGCACTGATGTGTAAGGGGAAAGAGATCAATCGTAGTGACAAATGCAGAGATAATTATCACAGCCTCTGCAGTTCCTCTCAGCTTGATGGAGCACTGTAGTTTCTCTCAGTTATTTTTTTCAGATTTACAGCCCACACATTGACTTTTTTGGGGCTTTTATGCCTTTAATGAACAGGACAGTGTGAAAGGGGGAGAGAGAAAGAATGACACACAGCAAAGGGCCGCAGGCTTGAACTGAACCTGCGCCTGCTGCAGTAAGGACGAATCCTTTTTTACCTGGGGCGCCTGCTTTATCCACTAAGCCATCGACGCCCCCACATTGACTGTTTTGGTTGCCTTTCATGTTTCATTGCCCTGTACCTGCACAAAATTAGATTTTGGTTGTGTAAAAGCCAAAAGAGGTGTTTCCCCCAGGAGCTGGTGGAGACCAAACCAGAGCTAACAGCAGAATATTGGACTTATATATGTCAGATGGACGGAAAAACAATTCCAAATGAATGCTAATACTTCTTAGTGTCTTCTCAATGTGCAAATAGTTTAATTAATGAATGTTTAAGGCAGTCTTTCAGTTATATATATTACAGCTGCTGAATACCTTTGTACTCTGTAGTTTTACAGCCAAAATACATGGAGAATGGGTGCGGTGCAACATGTTTGCCGCAGCATGTCGCACATGCTGACCATGGATGCTAATTTTATGTGGCCCTCCAACAAGTAAAAACCACTTTAGGGTGGCAGTAGCTCTGCCCATAGGGACTTGGGTTGAGAACTGGACAGTTGCCGGTTCAAGTCCCCGTATGGACCACGTACAGAGCGTGGACTGGTGGCTGGAGAGGTTCCAGTTTGCTTCCTGAACCCCCAACTGCCTGGGGAGCCTGTCCATGGGCAGCCCCCTCACTCTGATATCACTCCATTTAATGTATGTATAGGTCCTGTTTGTGCATGTGTGTGTATTTCCAGCCTGTGTGTATATGACAACAGAGTGAAAAAATCTGTTTCCCCTGCCGCCTCAGGGATTAATAAAGTAAATCTTCTTCTTCTAAAACTTATTAAAAATTGAGTACAATCTGTTTAAATATGGTTGGGATAAATTTTGCCTCATTGTGGCATAGGCAATGTGTTGCAGCAGAGCACCCTTGTGGGTTTTTATATTTCACATTAAAATAAATCAATCAAATCAATGCATCCTATAGTTAAAACAATGCAGTTGATTAATTCAGTAGCAATTCAAATAGCCCAGCTTCCAAACCCTGCATAATCAACTGCATTAGCACCTGGCAAAACTCAATATGCACATAGTATGGTATGCAACCACATGCTACAAAGTCTATGGCCGAAAAAAACCTGCCTACGTGACACGCTGCACCCATGCCCCACACATTTTGGCTGAAGAAGACTTTTTGTTTATATTTTTTACTCTGTGTGTGTGTGTGTGTGTGTGTGTGTGTGTGTGTGTGTTCCCTCAACAACAAACCAAATTTGTGCACAGTGAAAGCAGACAAAAAGCAGCTTTTGAAAGTTAGTCATCCGTTTGCATGTGTGTGCGTGTGTGTGTGTGTATCTGCGTGGGAAGCCTTCGGGGGACAAGTAACAGTCAGCATTTTTAAAAAGTGTCTTTGGCTATGAAGTGGCTGCGATGACATCAAAGTGTTTTTTCTATCGATGTCAAAAAGCAGTTTCAGGCAGATGGGAAGTGGATGTGTAAAGAATTGCACACAATGAGCGGAAACACTGCAGGCAAATCCACATTGGACAGCACTCCTGTGTAATACACACATAAAATGCACACTAACGTACAAACTGTGGTGGGGTAATGGTTTAATATGTGTGGAAAAAATAAAACAACACTGTCAATGACCTGTCTCTTAGTCCATCTTTCTCATCTTTGTGTCTCTTTTGTTCAAAATGACTTTGTGTCTCACTCTCCGCTGACAGCTGGACTCACTGGCCCTCAGGGAAAATGACCATCTCTCCTCCAATGGACTGTATTGTGCACAGAGGAGCTACACATCACTCTGACGCTGCATATGCCTACACACTCACACAGGGCGCATAAATGTAGAGTCATTTTCTCGCTCTTACTTGTAACACACACACACACACACAAAGGCCACAACAAGAACTATTTTAAGGGGTTTTCTCATGCGGTAGTAATTGTTCCAAAGGCCACAGAGTACAATAGAGGTCTACAGTTAACAGCTTGGTGTGCTGTGACATTAGAGACACGTAAGTGGCTTGGGGTGAATCTGTCTTTGGAAATTAAATTCAGCAACTCAGACGAGCTCATTTTAAGCACAGACAGGAAGAAAAATGCAGCGTGCATGTGTGCCTGAGCAATACTGCATTTTGTGTGCATCCTAATGTAGTGTATATATGTAGGATTTTTGTTTCAAATGCCTTTTATACCAACAAGAAAATGCACTTTATACACCGCACAGTAGTCCCAGACAGTAAAGCAATATTGTTGTGTACATGTTGAGACTTACAGTACCTCCATCATTGTGTTTTAATGCACATTCTTTATTCATTCATTCATTCATCTTCTAACCGCTTCATCCTCTTGAGGGTCGCGGGGGTCTGGAGCCTATCCCAGCTGACATCGGGCGAGAGGCAGGGTACACCCTGGACAGGTCGCCAGACTATCGCAGGGCTGACACATAGAGACAAACAACCATTCACGCTCACATTCACACCTATGGACAATTTAGAGTTATCAATTAACCTAGTCCCGAATCTGCATGTCTTTGGACTGTGGGAGGAAGCCGGAGTGCCCGGAGAGAACCCACGCTGACACGGGGAGAACATGCAAACTCCGCACAGAAGGGCTCCCACGCCCGGGATCGAACCGGCAACCCTCTTGCTGTGAGGCGAGAGTGCTAACCACCACACCACCGTGCCACCCACATTCTTTATTTGCACATAAAAAAAAACCCCTGCATGAACACGCTGAAATTTCACAAAAAAAAAAAAAAAAAAAAAGTCAGAAAAACTTTTTTTAACTCTTGGTTGAGGTGGAAAAGCAAAGCAAACTGCCACAGTGCAATGGAAATTCATTGTCATTGATATTTTTTCTGGGTTATTGTAGTGTTGAATTGTACATTGTACATTGTACATTGTATTGGTTGCTGTTTCCTGTTGCTCTGCATGGTTTGAGCACCGTCTTGAGAATACTTATGTTGTTGCTGCTGCCATCTTGTTGTCTTCTGTCTGTCTAATTTTTAATTATCATTTTATTGGTTTCAGAACATGTTGCCAAAACACTGCAGTTAAACATGAGCCAGCTGGCTAACACTGGCACATTCACATAAATATTGGTTAATGTGTTTTTCTTACGACTCAATTAACGAAATTAAGTTAAAACACTGATGCTTTTGCTCCACTTGAGAGAAGAAATGAACCGGGTGCACCGGAAATCTTTCTTAAATTGATATACAAATTTTATAGAAATGCCATTCACACTGTTTCTGTTTTCGCCCTTTTTTTTTGTACCAAAAACAACCTCCTTTACTAGCAGAGAAAAAATAATAAACCCATGATAAACTTCTGTCCTTGTATCAGGATAAATCTAAATAACAATGAACCACACTTTAGGGAGCAAAGAAGTCACTTTCATCTGCAATTTCAACTCTCTACTGAATCCAACATCAAACAATGTCCTATATATGTAGGCCAGTAAAGACGGTAAAATGCAGCAATTCACAACTGCCTTAGTGCGTGTTACATACTCAGTATATAGAACAATGTACATCAGTGGCATTTCACATTCAACACTCTCAGTTATACATGACGTTCCTGGAGTATAATCCACGAAATGATGCTGGTACCTTGTTGAACTTGTAAAACTGTTACAAGGTTTCACATCAAGGAAAAAAAAAAGTGTCATCTGATTGAAAACGTGGTTGGACTGTAACTATTCAACAAATCCTTGCACAATGGTTCATATGATAGCGAACAAAATTGCACATTCAGTGGTTCATATGATGATTGGCGCTTTTTTAATTGCATCATCTTTTTTGCGGGTGACTTGTGCCACCAATGCACTTAGATCCTAATAGTGGCATAACAGTAGTGGATGGAAACTTGGCTTAAGATACTGCTATCGTAGTTAGGTTTGAGGGTTTGATCGTGGAGAAAGTTTGTTTTCCTCTAACCTCTATCAAGCGGCGTTTAGTTCCCTTATCTCAACCAATGTTAATACAATTCTGATATCATTTTTGGGTCATTTCTGAAGGCACAGACACCTTCTTTGATGATAACTTTGCAGTCCTCTTTAATTATGTGGATAAAACAGATGGATGAATTTTAATACGGCTGCTTACTTGACACTATGGTTAACACATATGTATCATGAAGTGCCCCTCACCCACCATGTAGCCTACAAATTCATACAAAGAGCCAGATGGATAATGAGGTTAGGTTGCTCTTTGACAAGATGTGTTTGCTGACATTTGCTACTGGGAAAACAGATTGTAAATTCTAAATCCGTTAAATACAGTCAAACTAATTGAAATGTATAATATTAACATAAAATTGTCAAATAGTCAAAGGCTACATACTGTAAATCTTTCTCTGTACCACTTTCTAATGAGACATATTTTACAGATTGTTGATGCATTGTAACTAATGGCTTTACTAAAAGTGATTGAATTAATTATCAGTGCTTTGTTTAAGACACTAAGAAGATCACATTTTGCATTGCTACAACTTGCTACAATATAAGAAGCTGAGTTTCCTCATGACTCTTTCTGTCTAATAAGCTTTTAAGTCTGCAGTTATAAATAAAAGATATGAGACATTAGAGGATGATTTATTAATCATAATAAAGCCATTAGTTTTAACTTCTAAACCCTTTATGAGCTTCAGCTGGATGCAAGAGAGTCAAAGACAGAAGAAAACACAAAGTTAACTTTAATGTCAATTTTCAGATGGAGCTAAATAATTCAAAGATTACAAAGTTCATTGAAAAGTAAGCGGCTGTGTACTGGGTGCCAAAAGAGCTTACATGCAAATGACACACCACCATCAATAATTCTGCAGGGTTTGCCTAGCATGCTTCCAGCACAAGTTTACCCCTGCCCCCCCTTACTCCTCGCAACATACACAACCATACAGAAGGAGAGAGGGAAGTGCTGAGTGAATAAACTCTTCCATGAAGCATGAAAAGCGCTCATTGTGTCATTATGTAGCACATCCACCACCACACTCATCTAGCGAAGCACAGCAGAGCAGTTTCAGAGACCTTCCTCGTAGTCTTTCTTTTGCTTTTTGAAATTATTTATTTTTGTTGCTGTCTGTAGTTTTACTTTTACACACTCAAGCTGGCAACCATCGATCCAGGGATAATGGAGTTATCGCTGATGGCAGCACAGGTAAGGAAATGGAAATACATTTACATCTAAGCAATGAAATCCGAATTCTTCTTTTTGATTTTTTGTTTTTGTTAAGGAGGAGCAACGTGCTGGATTACTGTACTAGGGCAGTGTAACATTATTGTTTTCTGTTATACTGTAAGTAAACCACCTAACCAAGCTCAGTAAAGGACAGTAGAGCTAATGAGTTGTTATGGTCTTTAATTTTACCTGTGTGTTTTAATTTCTTTTGCATTTTTCTGCTTTGACTTTATGAGATTTGTGACGTATTTGCTGATATTTGCTGCTTTGTGACAAAGTATTTAGAGTCCACAATCTCACAATAATCATGAAATAACTCATGTCAGATAAATCTGATACAAGACAAGACACAATGTAGATGCTGCAGCGTCTATTTTTATCAGCAAGAGAGTGCAAACATAATGACTCGGTAGTGAAACATAGCTGCACGTATTGAGTCACAGGAGCATAAGAAAAGTTTTTGTGCATTTGTAACACAATTACATTGAGGATATACGTGCAGAGATGACAGACTACAATGTTGCTTTTCAAAATAAGACACGAAAGCAAGGACTCGTGCTTTATTTGGACAACTGAGTCACTGTGATGCTGCTTCTTCGCAGTCCGTCATTTTAACAACTTGCATCTATTGGTTACAGTTTGCATTTTAACTTCTTAACATTTTAAAGTTTTACAAAGAGGTCAAGCGGCTCCTATTTTCCCCACTTGTGTTGCTCACTGCATATATTCATAATATTTTAAAGATTTGTCTGCTAGTGTCAAAACAGTTTGCAATTAAAGAAGTAACACAACAGTAATAAAGGGTTTTCAGTTTTTTAAAGCATGCATTATACACATTTTTTCATGTTGTATACCACTAATATAATGTAAGAAATTGTAATTGTTCCTGTTATCTGCAAGGAAAACTACACTACAAACCAGATAAAGCGATTCTTCTGTTGTGTGTTTGCTGGTGTGTTTGTTTCCTCCAATCACAGCTTATGCAGCAGTCTCATCGACTCTCTTGCTCTGTATCGTGGCAAAACACTCGTGTCCCATTTTCTGCCTGTTTTTTCTCTCTCTGTCTCCTCTGACCTATGATGCTGAGCTTTAACTAGCCTGAGGGAACAGCTTTATGTTACAGCCGAGGTCCCTTTGCGAGGTGTAGAGTGATGCAGCCTATGGATACGTTTTGAAAGTAATTACTCCACTGTAGCTTTCAAGTGCATGCACAGTTAAATCCCTGCTTTTACTGCACTGAATCACGTTATTGCCTGAGAATGTTTTTTTTTTTTTTTTTATCTTGGCAGAAGAAACAACATGGGTAATGGCTTAGTGAGGAAAATGGTTTATTACAGCTATGGTTTTAGATAAGCAATGTTTTTGAGAATATTTATGTCTGACATAAAACATAGAAAATGCAGTATCATATAATTTTAATGGCACAAATACTTTGAGTATGTTCACTGACAGACACAAATAACACTAACCAATCTGATCATATCACCTAATGGAAATAAGATATTTCTTGTAAGTGCGTTTGTATTCTGGTCCAACTGAATTGAGGGCGGTTTCAAGTTGAAGCCAAATGCTAATTGGTGTTATTGAGACTGAGCTTATACTGTGCTACTGCTTCTGCATAATTTAATATGACAGTATTCTACTGTAGATTATTAGATTGCTGATGACAATTCGATCACATCTGAATTCCCGCTTGTCAGTCAGCTCGCCAATGAGCTGCCTGCTTAAAGATATAACATGATTAAAAGATTAAAATGTCTAAAACAACGAGATGAATGGTATATGTATTTGTTGTGTACTTACAGTACATTATCCTAAATAATGTTTCCAATAATGTTCAAACCCAGAGAAATCTGTAATTTTAATCAAGAACACAGTCTGTGTCATTTGGTTGCTGTTGCCTGTCAGTGGTGTCATATCCTCTCTGCAAAATCGTCATCATAAATTTACTTTTCATACAGTTTAAAGCCACATTTTTACAATAAACTTTATCAATCTTGGTTGTTTTTATTTTAACCTGATGAAGGATTTCAGTCATCGAACATCAGGAAGGTCGCTGACAGCATTGGAGAAACACAGATTTTTAACATGAAACTGCTTTATTCAGCATTTTTAGTGGTTTAAATCACCAGGTCCATTTGTTTTGGAGAGGGAGAGACCATTGCAGATAATTCAGCTCTTGGTAAAAACCTCCTGAACATCTGGGCCCTTATTCACAAAGATTCTCAGAGTCCTCTCAGAGAGCTCCTAACTTAGTCTAAAAATTCCTAGCAAGGAATCTTAGCTTAAGAGTGATTCAGGAAGTTTCTGAGAGCAACTCTGAGCAAGGAGGGGACAGAAACTTTTATCCTAGTGAGGAGGTGTGGTTGACCCTGTTGCTAGGTATGACGCAGTCTTCTAAAAGCTGTGATTGGTTGTTAGAAAAAGAAAAAAAAAAAAAGAAAAACTAATGTGCTCCTAGTAATGAATGGACAGTGAAATGAACCGATCATAGAACTTAGACTGTATTAAGAAATGTGTAATCGGGAAAATGATTTTATGTCATGATGATGAAAAAATTAAATTAATTGTTACACAGTTTCAAAATGTTTGAACGTATCTCATTCACATGCCGATTATTATATTGATTTGCTTATTGTTATGTTTACTTGCCATGCTGGTAATTTTACTACTTAATCTATTTGATATTAATGGTGGACGCAGACTCAGCTGTCAGCAATTACTGTGATTGCTGGCCTCCTTGTAAAAAGCGGTTTGATTTGGCAGAATGACCAAAACAACGAATGAAATGGAGAAAAAAAGAACGAGAAAGCCGAACTAGACAGAAGAGCAGTGCCTGCTGTTGGCGCAGCTCGTGGAGGAGAACAAATGAGTTTTAAGAGGGAAATTAGGTCCCAGGATCACGGCACAAGGGAAGAGGCAGACTTGGGAGCGTATTGCCCGACAAATCAATGCGTCGCTCCCTCTCCTTTTACGGACAAGCGATATGTGAAAAGCGCTGGTACGTGCTGCAATCCAAAGCAGGCGTTATTGTGTTACTACGCTGGGTGGGAAAAGTAAGCTAATCCCTGATGAGGTCAACCACAAACATTATCCCTGCACGATCAAGCCGGTAGCGTCTTATTAAATCGCTATTGTTCAATATACGGAGAATATCTCTCCTTCCTCTCTGTCTTTCCACCATCTTCTCTGTTTAAGACACTCTTAGGCTTCTTAAAAGTCCTCCTCCCTCCTCTTAACAGTTTTTCACCTTAGGAGCTCTCTTAAGGCCTAAGATGCTTTGTGAATAACTTTTATCTTACCAAAGGAAAATTCTAAGAAAAATCTTAGAATTCGAGGAATTCTCAGATTTTTCTTAAAATGACGTCACTAAGAGCTACTTTTAGTCTGAGGATTCTTTGTGAATAGAGCCCTAGATCTTAACTTATTAGAGAACAAAGGGAGCCTGGATTAGCAAGTGCTGGGCCAGCAGCCCCTCTGTGATGAGCCAAATAGTGTCGGAGAAACACTGATTTTTAACATGAAACTGCTTTAATCAGCTTGTCTCTCTGTTTTGGAGAGGAGGGGACCTCTGTGGATAATTCAGCTCCCCATAAATACCTCCTAAATGATAAACACTACAGGAATCCTAACTGGGAGAGCAGACTACAGTGACAGCCTTGCTTCATCTTTTGTTACTGTTTTGACTGATCCCTGACCCCTAATGGCAGAAAATTACACATCGTATGTTTAAAGGCTCTTTAAGTCTTCCTAAGCTTGAAAAGTTTTTGTCACATACAGCAAACATCTCCTCCTGATCCACTAGCTACATGTCCTCTGGATATGCTGTGAAAAAGTCCTGTCTCTGTAGGCAGCCCAGGCTCCGCAAATGGCAACAAAAACACTTCACTTCTGTTTACGTTATGTCATCAAACAAAACGGAGCTAGCTCGCCTTTTAGCTTCATTGTAGCCTGTAGCTCTAACTGCCTCTCTGGGCACTGCGTTCACGTGTGCGCTCTTGCGCGAGACCATGAGACACGGGCACCGTGTTCATGCGTGTGTGCTTGCTTTCGCTGGTCTGGCGCTGGCTGGTTGGTGCAGCCTGGACCACAATGTTTTTGTTGCCATTAGCGGAGCCTGGGCTGCCTACAGAGAGTGGACTTTTTCACAGCATATTCAGAGGACATGTAGCTAGCGGATCATGAGGAGATGTTTGCTGTATGTGGCAAAAACTTAGGAAGACTTAGAAAGCCTTTAAGTGTGAAATTACGCTATCTGTTGGTTGCCCATTTTAGCAGACTAACAGCTTGAGCTTTCATATGTCAAACCTTTTATGACACTACGTCAGGATTAATGTTAAATAACAGAAAGGAACCTAAAAGATGTCTTAAAGCACGACACATGCTGCAGTCCTGGTGTGCAGATACAATACCTGTTTCCTACAGTGTACCCTGTCCAGCTGAGCAGATGTGATGAGAAATCTCCTATGATAACCATCTGCACAAAGGTACTAAATCAGCTAACCCTCTGTGCAATAACACACTTATGTGACAGCAAAAGATGCTTCAGTCTTCTCAAAAGTTTTCCAAATGCAATTTGTGAATTATAGGTGCTAATATGTCTCTGTGTATAATGTTCCTGCACAGAAATCAGCTCCTATTTTAAGTCTCTAGATTGAGCAGCATTCCCCTTTAATTCTCTGAATGCTGTCACCGAGGCTGTCTACTCCAGACGTGAACCCTGTCCAGCTGAAGGAGTTTGATGGAAAGCCTCATCTGATAGCCATCTGTTCTCAGATAGTTAATCAGGTGTGCTCAGTGTGTGGTCCTTAATCACCCAACGCTAACTGTCTCTGCGCGCTCTGCAGTCGACGCCTCAGTGCTCTCACTGAAGAAGCCATGCACCTTCAAAACTTTGTTTCACAGTAAATTGAAACAATATGGTTTTTTTTGTGCAGCTGAAAGGCTCAAGGGTCACTGAAATGCATTGTGGGTCGGATAATTAAGGTATGTTTTCATGCAGCAGCAGTACAGTCAGCATATCGGCATTAAACTGCATTTTAGAGTCCAAGACCTTGGGAGGAATATTCATATATCTCTGAGTGCTTTATGAAAACATTTAATATTTTCGTATGTCATGTCAGTTATCACACAGATGGTAATCTTATTTCAGTCACTGATGAAATGTACTTGAGCGAGACACAGGGAGCAGTGACTGACCTTGTGTCAGTGACCGGGTTCTCCTTTCTATCCCAAGCCTCCTTTTTTCTGGGACTGAATGTTAAATTGGTCTTAATTAACTCGTGTCCATCAAAGTGTGTGTGATAGAGAGATAGGTCAGATTACCATCTGTTTAAGAGTTTATCAGGTACTTCTGGGGGTCGTCTCTGTGTCACAGACAGCAGATCTGATCCATCATGAGCAGCTCTTCCTTTCAGTAAAACCAAAAAGTGTGTGTGTGTTAGAAAAATACAACAGATACACTAAGTTTTCTTATATTTATATGAAATTAGAATTACACTGGAGCCACAGTTAAGCTGACACACAGTATTGTAGGATTTTAGAGCAAAACCATGTTCTTCATGAAGTTTATTTTTATTTTTACTTTTTTTATTTTGTGATCAAATGTATAATTTTTCCCCTATTTTATTCCATTATATTTCCAGACATCAATAACAACTGTATAGAAATCTGTCATATCTTTAATGAAGGGAATACCAAAGTTTTACCCTTAATTCATAAGTAGTCATTTTTAATTTAATTTAATTTAATTTAATTTAATTTAATTTTTTTGGCAAGTGACAGGTGACTTACAAATCAGAAGTTTCACTGATTCAGCTTATTTTAGCTAACACAAGATCAATACAATACAAATGCTACAATACTCTCTGAGTATCTCTGAGTATACTTACACCTACAAGCTCAGGACATGCTGCTTGAATATACTTATTTTTTTGTAACACAAACAGTACTGATATCAGCAGAATGATGCTGAAGTCAGGAAGTCTGAAGTTCAGGCCCATTAAAAACAACTGGAGTCCAGGAGCAGCTGGAATAGCTGGGTCGCGCAAACTTTTGATTAATCAGATCTTGAGGTGTTGATCTAGAATAGGGATGTCTATGTTTGTACCTTGTTACCAGCCACACAAGTGGGGCTGTTATTGTTTTCACCTTGTGTGTGTGTCACCACACCAATGTGGTCCTGGAGGCACCTATAGCAGGTATATCACAGACGCAGTTTTGAGAACATTACCAAGTGTTTACATGTCTCACATTTGTCTGTGGACAGACTTTTGATCACATTGCCACCATGCAAGATGCAGTCACAGAAATTGCCAGGTATGTAGTTGAGATCACAATGAAGGCTGAGTTGGATGTGGTCCGAGCAAAGGTAGAGGGCTAGGAAGTGCTTTACCACTTTATACCCCTGAACGACATTCGGTTTAAATATCCTAAGGATTTAGGGTGCTGCTATGGGCAGAAATGGTATATAATACATAAAACTATTTTTTCATTATTTTATAATCATCTGAGAATAAGATTCCTTGTGTTTTCAGTAGTTTAGATTGAGCTGTTGTTCATGTTCAGTTCTGCAACCTCACCGTTAGATGCCACTAAATCCTGCACACTGTATCACTGCTGGTGTGATTCCATCACAATCTTATCTTATCTTATCTTATCTTACCACACCACACCATACCTTATCTTACCATACTGTATGTTATGTTACATTATGTTATGTTATGTTACGTTACATTACCTTACCTTACGTTACTTTACCTTACCTTACCATATCTTACCTAGGCATTTACCTGTAGCACAACATTCCACTCTCCAACTTATTTTATAACTGCCTCCCACAGCTTCTTGTCCCCCTGTGTCTGCTTCTCTTTTATTACTGGGGTGCTAAGTAGTTTTGATATTTATATGCCCACACAGGTCAGCAAGGTGCTGCAGTGATGGGCATTGTTCCCTCAAAAGATTCCTGGTTCAAACCTCGGGGTGGGGGAACCCTTCTGTGCAGAGTTTGCATGTTCTCCCCGTGTCAGCGTGGGTTTTCTCCAGGTGCTCCAGCTTCCTCCCACAGTCCAAAGACATGCAGGTTAACTGGTGACTCTAAATTGTCTGTAGGTGTGAATGTGTGTGTGGATGGTTGTCTGTCTCTATGTGTCAGCCCTGTGATAGTCTGGCGACCTGTCCAGGGTGTACCTTGCCTCTCACCCAGTGACAGCTGGGATAGGCTCCAGCGCACCCACGACCCCTAAAAGGATAAGCGGTTATGGAAAATGAATGAATGAATGCCCACATATTACTTTAAATAGATATTTATCTGCCTTGACATTGGCTTATTTTGCATGTTTGACAAAATTGTGGACCACCTTAAAGATGTAGTGTCTGGGTAATTTTACAGCCCAAGTGATCTGAGTCAGTTATCTGAGGTGGATGGATCTATGCATAAGTATCTATGCATAAGGTGTCTTTATGTGGAAAATGTGAGAGCATCTTTACACTTCCTGTTCCTTTATTATTTCAGCATGGGGGGGTTGAGATAACCTGTAGTGATAAGCAGAGGTTATGATTCTGCTGAACACATGAAGCATGCAGGCAGATGAGTCACTCATGGCATGCATAGTTTAAGCTGTAATAATGCTTTATTCATTCAGCATGAATGGCATGACAGATTAGAGGCATACTCACATCAGACATGTATATGTTTGGACACAAATGTACTTTTGTTACGTAAATGAGTCAATTGTCAAGCCACACTTCATCTCAGAGATTGTTCTGTTCCTTTATGACGAGATTATTCTGAGATGTTTTATTAAAACCAAGTACATTCATATTTGGAGGATATTATAAATGTTGGTGTATACATGTCATTATTATACATTATATTGATTTGTTAGAGTCGGGTTTGATTTTATTAACCAGTTTGTTTAGAGAGAAACAGACAAAATTGACTAAATGTGATTTCTTTGCCCAGCTTTAATCAAAAGGTCAGATAAGATCAAAAAGTTTAAAATGAGATTTTCATTTACAGTATAATTTTAGCACTGACATTTATTTATTTTGCCATGAACCCATCCAACCTGTAACCTTGTTACATAAAAGTGTATTGTGTGAGTAATCTTGAGTACATTTAATCACAATGCTTAGAATTTAAATTTGAAATGCTGCAGTTTGTTCATTTCCTGGGATACCTTTGGAGCATAGTATTATCTCTGTTGCATTGTCAGGTTTTTTGTTTTCTTCCTATAAGAGGATTAGGGTAATCTCTCTCTCACACAGCATATTTCACTTATATTGCATTAAGATTCGATGTGGCTTGATACAAACCCCAGAGACATCCCTGATAAACCAGTCCATACACCTAAAATATTATGTAATACTGCATGTGGGAAAAAAGGAATCATTTTCAGTTTCCTCTATTGCTTTGCATGCATAAAATATAAAACGTGTAACATGAGCGTGTGCTTGTGTAATTTATCTTATCCCGCGCCCATGTGAGTGACCTGTGAAAACATGTGGTACTGCTACTTTTACTCCGGTGAATGAGTGCCATTTCTAGCATTTGAAGACTTGACTTAAAGGCTTAGTCCCAACCTCCCCTGGATTTTTTTTTTTATTTTATGAACAAAGCTCTATTTTTTATGATATGCACTCTGGCATCTTATTTACCCTTAAAACCTTTTATAAGAATGTATTTTCCTCATTATTTATTCATTGCAATGTGTAAGAATACTTTGAAACTGCGATTATTAAATTTTAAGAGACTTTTGAGGCGCTTGTACTTCAGCATTTCTATTTTATGCTATATTATATTTCTACTCCTATACATCTCAGAGGGACACACTGTACTTTTTACTCCACTACATTTGAAAACTTAGATTAATAATACAAAATATAATTAACTAATAAATTTACATATTAAACTTTCCAGCAGTATACAAAGCTGCTAGCTGCAACATAAAAGTGATCGGTGCTCTTCCTCTCTTGCAAGCAATCACACAAAATGTGCTGCTTGAATGAAAGAGGACCCAAATAAAATTGCTCTTGATCAGTATTGTTTGTCACAGCCTGCATTCTGCTCCCCTGCTTTCCCTGTGTTTTTCCACTCTACCTGCCAGCCACCAGCCACGCCCCCCTGATCAAGACAACTCCACTCACCTGTGCATGCAGCTGCTCCTCATCAGCACTCCCTGCATATAAGCAGCTGCAGTCTTTCCCTCATTGTCAGGTTCTTCAACCTCATGCAAGACTTTCCAGTGCTTCTTACCTGCCTGATCGCCTCTTTCTGACCCTGCCTGCCTCTGACCTGTCTATGTCATCTCTTTCCCGGTTAACTCACCAGCCTTCTGTCCCCGCCCACGAGTTCTGCCTCTGCGTCTCTGGTTTCCATCTGCTTGTGGCTGTGCCGTGTTTTGCTGCCACGACGTTTCAGCCTGAGTGTTCCCACCTGCTTGTCAGTTGCCTGCTGTGAGATGCCACATGCTGCCTTGTGTGTGTGTTAGGGCTGCCACTAACGATTATTTTCATGGTCGACTAATCTGTTGATTATTTCTTCGATTAGTCGACTAATCATTTCATCGAAAAATGTGTTAAAATGTTGAAAAATGTCGGTCTGTCTCGCCCAAACCCCAAAATTACGTCATCTAATGTCTTGTTTCATACTCACGCCAAAGGGTTTTAGTTCACTGTTACGGGAGAGTGTGTAAAGCTGCCAATATCTGAACGTAAGAAGCTGCAGTAAGAGTATTTTGGGATACTTTTCTATGAAAAATGACTCAAACTGATTAGTCGACTACTAAAATAGTCACTGATTATTTTAATAGTCGATTAGTCATCAATTAGTTGACTAATCGTGGCAGTCCTAGTGTGTGTGTGTCCTCCTTTCGGCTCCTTGATCCATCGCCTGGTCTCTACTTCCCTGCCTTCTGCTGCTTGCTGGACTGCTCCTCGGATTCCGGACCCCTCCCCTTCTCATCCACTCCATCTGTGAGCCCCTCTTTCCCTGAACCCAGAGACTGTGTGTGGGCTCTGAGCCCAAAGAACGAACGAACTATTACCTGAATATCTTGGTCAGCTCAAGTTTCTGTTTATTCTGTGCATAAATAAAGGTCATTACCAGCTGTCACTGAGTGCTGCATTTGGGTTCAGTCACGCCTGTTACGTTATTCTGTTATTTTCAAGGGCTTTAATGCATGAACGAAATGACATATGATTCGGGTCTTTTTTTAGAAATTATGATTAGGCCTATGTAAGTGATGACACTGTGGGCACCCTTTTGTGTGTGTATGAGATGCCATCCATCTCACTAAACATTCAGAGTAACAGATATATTATTAAGAGAATGAAAGTTCATTTAGAATGGGAAGGGAAGTGGACGTAAGAAACAAGCACAGGACTTTGAAAGGGCAGAAACCTTTATGATGGCGCCTTTATGCCACGGGCTAGCAGTGGCTCTAAACATGAAGTTTTGCTGCCAACACCCACTGTGACTTACTGCTGACCCCCTCTGTGGCGAGATCTGCCGACCCCTTCCACATCAAGATCTACCAACCCCCTTCTGTGGCAAGATCTGCCGACCCCTTCTGCATCAAGATCTGCCGACCCCTTCTGCATCAAGATCTGCCGACTCCCTCTGTGGCAAGATCTGCCGACCCCTTCTGCATCAAGATCTGCCGACTCCCTCTGTGGCAAGATCTGCCGACCCCTTCTGCATCAAGATCTGCTGACCCCTTCTATTTCAAGATCTGCAAACCCCTTCCGCATCAAGATACAACGCTGAAGGCTTCTGCCCAGGCTTCAAAATATGACAAGCAAGGATGAGATCATGTTTTGCCTTCACAAGAAACAAACAAAATGGACACACACACACACACACACACACACACACACACACACACACACACACACACACACATAAAAACATTGCTCCATAGCATAGTTAGTGGTCAAGGGTACCTTTAGGGGTTAAAATGGTGACTCAGTTATGATCAGAGGACCTTCGTTATCATGCTTCCTAAACAGTAATATGATCATCTGTATGTGATGAAACATCTGTGTATGTACATTTACACCTTTCAGTATGTGTGTGTGTGTGTGTGTGTGGGTGCTTTGAGCGTGAAGGATCTTATGAAAGCTGGATGTGGCCACTTAGTGATGTCAGTGAATGCTGTTCTTCGCTCGTCTGTCAGGCTCTGAAGCCTCCAGCAAAACTAAGCAAAGATTCAACCACCCATGAGAACAAGCCTCTCTGTCTCTCTCTTTGGTGTTCTCTTTTTCTTGCTCACTATAACCTACAGACCGGACACCTCTGCCTTCTCACGCTCATCACCTCGCATGTTGTTCTCTCCGTCTTCTCCTCTCTCAGTTATTCTTGCTCCCTTCATCTTTGCCGTGAATTCAGTCCACTCAGTGCCCCTCTGGACATGTTCTAGCTGCAGTATTTTCTTTTCATCTCACGGCTCAATAACTTGGAAATTATGAAAATTATTTTCAGCTGCTTCTACTTTTTGATTTAGCTTGCTTGGTGTCCGTTATTTCAGGGCAAAATCGTCGTCTCATGAGAGTCTTTTGAATTGAGCTCAATCAAATTAGCTTTTATTCAAAACCAAGACCCACTGCCAGCAGGAGAGAGTATCTGCAGGTCTTTCGAAAGTCTTGATGAAATAAAATCATTTAAATGTACTGCCTTATTAAAATACTTTAAAGTCTTTTTTGGAGTTTTTTTTCCACTGTACTAATGGATTCCTTTTAAAACTTAGTTTCATTTTGATGCAAATCTCTAAGTAGAAAGGGGCACTGACTGGTAAATTCAATTCAGTGATTAAAAGTGAAGTTACAAGTTTGTTAAACATGTTGAACTGATGCTGATCCCGTCTCAACCTAACAGAAAATGGCTAGTTTTGATGTTAATTGCATTTTTTTGTGTGTCTGTCACATTGGCAGCTTTCAAAATGACCACATCAGTTTGTCCAGGTTTGAAGGCGTTGGCTCTGTGTTGCTGAAGCAGCATCGAAATACTTAACACAACAGTATGTGTCAAACAAAATCCTATTGTGGACTCGGATAAGGTTTTACACCGCGTTTTATCCATGCTAGTAGTGTTGGTCTGTCTGTAACCCATAACCCTCTCAATCTAACCCCAGACTGACCATCTCAACAACTATCAGATGGATTGCCATCAAATTTTGTACAGACATTTATGGTCACCTGCAGATGAGTTCTCATATAGCGCCACCAGCAGGTCAAAATTTGTACCTACCAAGAGGTTTACATTTGTCATTTTGAGTGAAAAGCTTAGACAAGTGGTTCCAAACTGGTGGGTCGCAGTCCAAAAGTGGGTCGCGGGTCCATTCTGAATGGACTGCAAGTGGCTTTTATTTAGAAGTGTTATTCCCTGGTGTAGAATGAATGATTTATGGACAGTTACTTGACGTAGATGGCAAACTAGCTCGAGGACAAGTATGATGCTGAATATGTTAAACTGTGGACCTTGAACTAACAACTAAGGAGAAATCTGGACACCGTGGCTGGACCAGTTGGGAACCACTGGTCTAGACTGCTTCATGTCTACAGCTATTGGATGGATTGCCATGACTTTTGTAAAGACAGTCATGTAACCCATTGTAGGAAGTGTAAACGGTTTGGCGATCATCGAGTCAAACTTTAAATTTGTCCAGTTCTGCAGAACTAATGACATCCCCATTAACCTCAGCTCTACTTTCTGTTACGCGCTAATTAGCAAATGCTAAGACAAGATGGTAAATATGGTTAACAGCATAAAACATCAGCTTGTTAGCATTGTCAGTGCTAGCATTTTAGCATGCTAGTTTTAGCATTTAGCTCAAAGTGCAGTGCAGTCTTACAGAGCTGCTAGCATGGCTGTAAATTTTTAGTCTTGTCGTAATGCCAGTGCAAACACACATGTCAGACCAGACACAGCATTTACAAAAACATATTGTTTAAACTGTAGAGACATTTTTGGTCAAACTTTACAATGGCTCATACAGTATTTTTTCTTTCTCTCTGTCTTCACCCTCAGTTGCCATCTCCTTTGTTTCTCTTCATCACATCTGTATTTTCTTTCCCATCTTCACTTTCTCTCTGTCTCTGTCTCTCTCTCTCTGTGTTTTTTCCTTCTGTAACAGATGTTTCAGACAGAAGAGGAACAGCTGGCTGCTGTGGGGCTGCTTATTCACCCTTTCATTTCTTTTCTCATCTGTCCTCCCCCTCTTTTCCTCTCATCCTTGTTTTTCTGTTGAAGCTGACACAGATGGAGACCCAAATTTCCAGTCCTGGAAAAATGCGTTTTGGGGACTTTAAAATTCAAATGCAAACAGAATCCTCCTCCTCTTGGTAGAGTCAGGTATTTGAGACAATGTGCACAAGGCTGAAATGTTTCCCTCACCCAGGAGCAAGATTTCACGTCAAGGGCTGCATTAATAGCTTGTGAGACAAATGCCTCATAAATGATGAAGTGAGTTCTGGCCCCTTCTGCCCCCACCCCCTCATCCTTAGCTAATTATGGGAGAGCTTTTTTTTTCTTCACCCCAAATCCCCTTATTCCGCTCAAACTCCCCTCGTTTTTAAATAACCCCCAGCCTCCAGCGTGTCGATGTGTGTGTGCGCGCGTGTGTGTGTGCTTCAAATGATTGATGAATGTGTGTTCCTAGTGCATATGTGTGAGCACTCATCTGTGCCCTGTCTGTGTATGTGCATGTGCGTGTGTGATCACCAGAGGCGGTATCTGAATCTCCTCTTAGAAGAATATTATGTAACTTTGTAAACTGTCACTTTCCTGGACACACACTCAACCACACACATACACATACCGACAAAGACTACACACATGTACTTCTTCCATCTACGCCCCCACAGGACACACACTCATGGACGGGCACAGGAAGCAGACTCATAGGCCCACTTATGATACACAAAAGTTATGTTGTGCACTTGATACGTCACGCAGCAAAAGATATCTTATTTTGAGAGATTTAGAGGATTGAGGCTGTATATGTTGAGCCTCTAATGCAGCACTGCACGCTATATCAGGATGTCCTGTCTGTGCCCTGGTCTGGGATGGAGGGATGGATGAGGAGACGGGGAGGGGTTGGAGAATCTATGGAGGGAGAGAGAAGAAAAAATGGATGATGGAGGTTAGCAGAGGTGAGGAAAGAAAGTGCAGGAGAAATACAGTGATATTACACAAGGTGACAGAGAGAATAAATGTTATCGAAGAGGCTAAGGACATCGGAGAGGACGTAGAGAGATGCAGAGGGAGGATAGTGTTAAACAGAAGTTGTGGGTTTTATGTCATGGAAAAAGAATGAGCAGGTGGCAGAGTCACTGTTTGATTTAAAACAGAGTGACAGGGTGGCAAATAGAAAGGTGAGAGACAGAACAGAAGGACAGATAAACAATTAACAGCTATGGAAAATAGAGAAGGAAAGAGAGTAATGTGAAAGGAGAGACAAGCTACAATGAGGTAAGATGATGAGGGCAAAAGAACACGTCATGTGGAGTCACATTTATCCTCTGATAACCTCATCTTTCTCACCGTTTATTCATATATGAATTTAACAGTTTAGAGCGGAAACATGCAGGATAAAAGAATAAAACATTAGATGCTAGAGAAGTGACATGTTTTATTTATTGTTTTTAGATGGAAACAGCTGAACCTTAGCAGGTAACTTGGTTACACTGCACAAACTCTCTTTTTTAACCGGTCAAGAATTCAGAGGTTGTTCTTTCCCCCTTATACATCAATCAGTTTCAAGACGAAACATTCACAAAACATTACTTTCTGAAACATTATAATGATTATGTGCGTCTCATTTTTGTTTTAACCAAAGATATTCGTGAAACCTGACTGTGACCCAAATTATATGATGAGACAGATGTTTTCTGCATTGATTCACACAGATTATGGCACACACAAGCACAAAGACACATGTTCTCTAACCTGTGCATATGCATCCACCCATGCATACAGATGCATGCTATTAATTTTTGTACAATAAGCACACACACACAGATATGCACACATATGTTACATGTAGATACGCAGGTGCATGCCATTCGCATGTGAATGCATACAGGAAGGCTAATTTTTGATTGAGTTACTCGCTGTAACTCACTGTGCGTGTCCACACAGTCCCAAACGTAGACGCAGAAAAGTTGATTATCCTGGTGACTCAGCAGGCTGAGCCGACCGACATGTGCTCGCAATGCTGTTGGTTCAAATCTGATTTGGGATTTCTGTCCCTTCATATACCCAGTCATCCCTTTGTTCTGACTGTTTGCTGTTGTATTGTGTTTGGTGAAGGGCAAGTTTAAGAAAAGCATTGTTTCAAGTGGCCTGTACAAGAGAGACATCACTGAGACATCAACTTGAACGGTTTTGACAGCCGACTGAGTAAAAGCACCATTTCCTTGGCTGTTATTGATCATTTCACACCAGTTTGTGAAAGAAATGCTTCATATTCATTGTCAGATTTCTAAATAAGTGCGTGGGTGTGAGTGAACATTTGCCTTTTAGTCAGTACTTCTCAGACAAGGTTGAAATCCGTGATGAAAACTCAGCTGGTGAGCTGTAGTCTGGCTGTGTGAGGCAGCAAGCATCCAGCTCAGCTGTTTCAAAGATGAAAGCGTCACCTGAAAAACTCCTACGTCCCCCCCCCCCTCCCCACACACACACAATTTACTCTTTTTTTTTTTTTTTTTTTTTTTACACATACACGTGTCCATGGTGTGATCTGTCTTTCTCTGTCTGTATCTCTCTCACACACACACACACACATGCTCACAGCAGGGTATCTAAATCTGTCCAACTCTGTCTCCTAGAAATTACGTTTATGCCCTCACAGTGTGTGTTTAACTCCCTCACTTTCACTGGGAGGGATCTCTGTCTTTACATCTCGCACTGTACACTCCCACCATCACTTTCTCTCTCCCACATGGAGTCCAGTCTCTCGCTCTCATGAAGCGCTGCCTCCTCCCGCCCTTTTAGATGCACTCAGCCTCAGTCAGAGTGTAGGACAGGACAGACAGGAACACCAGCGCTGATCTCTTCCTTCTCATACAGCCGGCAGTAGGTACAACTTTCTGTCTTGCTTCGTGTGTCTGTGTCTCCTAGATGTTTTTATCATCTCTTTTAACCCAACACACACTATATGCGCATCTCACTTTTCTGTTTGTCTAATTCTAATGAGAAAAGTAGCAGAAAACCTGTGATGATTAAAAAAGAAACTGCATTTAGTGGGAATGTTTTAGAGGTTGAATGCTGGAATGACTTCACTTTTTTCAACTTTGAATGACTTGAATAGTGCTGTTTGGTGTTGCAAACATGACGTGATACCCTGCTGCAGATGCAAGACGTATCCTGACATGTATGTAATGTTCCAGTACATATCTCAGCGGTTGTCCACACGTTACAGCCCAAACTGCCCGCCGTGGATGAATGTTAGAGAGAGAATCTATAATACATTAAGATGCAGTCTTGTGTGGGCTTGAGGAGTTGACGTGATACCAGCAGTCTAGCACTTACTTGTGTGATGTTACTGCGATGCTTGAGAGTGTTTCATAATGAACAACGGCAAGAAGTTCTTTAGTTTGAGCACCAACATTGGGGTTGCCTTTTGTAATCACAACTTACATTCAGGCTACTTCGTTTGTGCAGCTTCTTGGCTCACTCTTTTTATGTTGTGTGATTGTGTCTTACTAACTTTATAAAGTCACTGGATCCTGGACTGACTGCATCAGGGCTACTACTATTGCAGCTGGTGTCAGTTTTCTGTAACACAGCATGGCATGTTGTCGAAATAGCACCCATCCATTATGTGGGGAGTCACACTATTGAAATGGTATATAATTGGTGGTAAGTGAAATGCCACTGAAACATTTTCCACGTTCTGATGCACAGTCTGTCTCTTATTTTGGATTTTTTTTCAGAATTATTCTAAAAAAAAAAAAAAAAAAAAATCATTTCACACCCTCTCAATAAAATATGAACAAACAAGGAAGAGGTAACATAAATAGTGGATGCAGTGAAAGTGTGAAGCGACCATACAGAGGTCAGCTCCTTATGTAACTGTAACATCAGTCTGAATAGATTGCTGCTCTTCTACACAGCCTAGCATTGATGCTTATCTCTGTGACTGTGTGTGTGTCACTCATAGCACCTAATTAATTTCTTGCAGCTGTTTTTTTATATCATGAGCCTCTATTTCAAACCATCAATACCACACAGGACTGTGTAGCGTACAGCAGGCTCGCCGTCGTGGGGTCAGAGGGTACAGATGACCCCGGCCCAAGGCCAAGGGGGAACCCATAAAAAGGTCTATGGTTGACCCTGAAATGGGATCAAGTACAACGGTTTGCTTAAATCACTGCCAGTACAAGAAAAACTTTGAGTTGACAGCCATATACTCTTAACACTATTTCAGCTATGCACACAATTTGACCAACATTTAATTAAAGTAGCCTCAAGATTTAAGATTCTCAAGGTTCTTTTATTAAGCAGCACCAAACACGCTACTCTTGAAAACTGGTCACAGTGCTCTAAGTGCTTGATCTCTTGTCTCTTCCAGAGAGCGATTCTAACTTGAGGTGTGCCCTTTCTCGTTGGACAAAACCCACATAACATCTGGCTTTGTCCTCAGTAGGAAAGGTTACAATCAGCAATCATTTCTCAGACAAATGACTCTGCAGTAGTATTTAT
The DNA here is from genome assembly GCF_011397635.1 of Epinephelus fuscoguttatus. Taxonomy (NCBI): domain Eukaryota; kingdom Metazoa; phylum Chordata; class Actinopteri; order Perciformes; family Serranidae; genus Epinephelus; species Epinephelus fuscoguttatus. Next base: position 18,548,125 of record NC_064756.1, read on the forward strand.
TGACTCCATCTCTGATCAGCAGTGATGGCAACATGACACCCTGGCAGGCATGCTGAGTCACAATGCTCAGCTCTGTCTGTAACTTCTCTGACTCTTGACATGTCAGCCGCAAACTTCATCTGTCTCTCTCCAAGCAGCGCTCAAACATTTTTCAAAATTCGTAAGAACCTAATTTGGAAGAGAGACTGAGTAAGTAACAGATATAAAATAAGAAGTAACCACTATAACATTTTAGCTGGCAGTTGCTTTCTGCCATGGATGCATAAAGAGAACTGGATACAGAGTTGGAGGTGGGGCCTCATACATCCTCATGAAAGTTGCTCAATGATGAAGCCAAAAAATGTGACTTCCCAGGTTAAATTTTGAATGATTGTGCCCATAGAGCAAGCGCACCAGAGGTTTCACTGGGCTAGCCACATATTTCTAGTTTTGCCTTCCACCAACTTGAATGGGGATAAAATGATTGAATCATGTAGCCCTTTTGGGCTTTCAATAAGTTATTGGACCAAACAGATCAAATTCCACTAGTGATTTCATTTCGTGGCAGTTGTGACGTTCAAATAATGTATCCAAAGATTAACAGACATCTCATTCCCGGTGTAAGTCTGTGGGGAAAAAATAGGCTATTTTTGGGCCACATGACGTCACCTGAGGGGTCTGCAAGTTGTAGTTACATGGTTTGACCACTATGTCAAATTGGCTTCAAGGTCCGTTGCACTTCCTGGGGGCCTGCTTTGCACTGTTTACTAACCCTGTGATCTGTCTGTCTGTCTGTCTGTGATGTTGAATGTGACACACCAGGAAAAAACAGAAAGGCACACTTGTCTGCTGGTGATGGTTAAGGAGTCTGTTGCCTATTTTCAGCAGGTTTTCCTGCATATACGAGCTAATTTGGGTAGATAAAGGGAACGTCTCTTCTCCGTCTACACTCGGACAGATATCATCCTGTGTGCATGCCACAGTGTCAGAGCCTCAGCAATGAAATAAGCTAACAAATATTTTATTTGCATTAAAAAATACATTTCTGTTATGAGATGGATGCTGGCCTTTGTATATTGTTACAGTGGACATAAAGTTAATCATATGTGTGCTTGCAGCTGTTTTTCGGAGCACCAAAACTGCTACTAGAGAGTAGCTTTTTAGAGAGTGCAATAAAAACATTTTAAGTCTTCATATTAGATATTTGTTGTCCTTTTAATGGATTTTTCCACCCTAAAATTCTAGTTATACAATATATGGCGTCTTTGGATGGGAAGCCCAACATTTCATGCAGTTTGTTGCAAGAGCAAGGATTCAGGAGGAACAACGAGACAAAGACGGAAACAGAAAAACACTGTTGGATGGATAAATACTTTAACACCTTCATTATTTAACAGTGCAATCTGCACGATCACGATATTGACATGGTCTCTGTTCTCATGCGTCTCTCTCTGTTCTGACCAGTAGCTCAGATTGGCATGAAGTGTCGGGCAACCACTTGAATCATTTATTTGTTTGTTCAGTCACAGTATTTGTTTCTCTCATCCTTCCAAAAACATCATATTCAGAAGAAGTCCCCTTCTCCTGCTCAGTAATGTAACAGTTGTGCGACATTAGACGATCAATTTTTAAAGATCCTGCTTAGTTGTGACAAATGTTATTCACATGTCAGTTCAGCAGAATAGACAGTTTTAAAGCTGAAAAATATGTCCCTAATATCAACAGTACATATAATCAGTAATCTGCCCTATTTCCCACTTAACCCATTTAAATTGGCCCTTTCAGTTGACCATGCAGAGTCGCAGCATGCAGGAGGGATTTAGCTTTTTGACTTTAGACCGCGCAGCTCTAAAAACAAACTCATTATATCTTTGGGTAGTTTGTCTTCGAGGTGTGTGGTGTAATAACTCCTGTACATGCCCGTGCTCACTGCTGTTTTTGTTGATGACCTTTCTGTGTTGTTTTACTCGCAGACTCAGACACAGCTTCCAGGCAGGGTTTTTTTTTTTAATGAGGGGGTGAACAAATTCAGCGCTCCCTTTGTCCCCATGTTGGAATTGTATCTGTCTTTATGACTGTATCGTCAGTTACATGTTTTACGTTCTTACAAACCAGCACGAGAACAGAAAAAGTGACTCCTGTACCTTTCCTTTGCTCGTGAAAAATCCTCGGAGGCAGTTAATTAAATATACATATTAAGTGGCTGATGTGAGAGCTCTTAAAGTTTTCTCATAAATTATGTTACCATATATTACAGGTTGCAACATTTTTTTTTAACACCTCTGAGAAGGAATGCACACACGCATGCACACACACAAAGGATGGTAGTCTGTTTTATGGGATGAGAAGAGACAGTTGTGCATGATTACGCATAAAGGAAAATCATTTGGGATTAAATATGTAAGGCCTGAGAACGATACCTATTGGTCGGGGCATGTAATGAGTACATTTATATCTGTTCCTCTGAAAAGTTTGATGTTTTGTATTGACATTAATTTTTACAGGACTTTGATTCTCCTTTTTGATATCAGTCTTTTATTCTTTATGTTAAACCCAAACTCTACAGTAAATCATGTGCACCTCAGCTACTGTAAAGACAAAGTGAAGAAGCTGATTTGGCCAAAACCGAAACATTTAAACCATATATCAGTGGTCTCAACCCAATCACTAGAACAAATTAAGGGCATTGTACGTTTCTGCAAACCACCAGTATGTTTAACATTTTCTCGTAGAGCAGTTCTTATGATATCCTACGAATTAGTGCCCCATGACTGACGTTGCATCCTTAACATGCAGTCACATAATTAATGTAAAGTTACAGACATTAGGTTTAGAAAAAGAAACTTTGCGAGGTCGTTCCGATCATGCAACTCCAGGGAAAGTCCCGGGAGAAAGTAGGGTTTTTTTGTGACCTATCCACCGCCTCAACCTGCTTACTTACAAGACAGCTTGGGACTGCTTCCTTGTTTACTCCAGTCAGCACATTGGTCACATGAACACAGCCTTTCAAAATACGTGAGATATGTACGACTTTGGGTGCATTACTTTTGGTAGGAAAACATACGAACAGTTTGTGAGAACAGCCTGATATGTTACATTTGTAGGTTTCATATGATGCAGAGATGTGGAAACCTTATGTTTCAATTGTCAGTTTTATGTTGTGACACTGTGGTTAACGTGTTTGGGTTTAAGCCCAAAAAACACTAGGTTAAGGTTAGGAAATCATCATCTTTCAGACTAAAATACCCCTATTTGTTGCCATAAACACAGCTGGGAACTTCCCAATCTGTCATTTTGATGGTCTTGAACAGTCTCCCGCTATTCCCTCTACCTCTAGATGAGAAACTCAGTTCATATAAATGTAAACTGAGCTACGTCATATGAATGAAAAGTACAGATGTAACATACCCGTGGTTTGCACAAACACACAATGCCAACACTTAATTCTGGCGAATGGGTTGGCGGCCTAACCTTCCACTCAGACAAGTGGTGTCAGATAACCTCATGTCATGCCCCTGATGAGTCCCTATTGACCCCCTCTCTTTCAAACTGGGCCTAAGGTTAAATACCTCCATCCCACTGTGAAGGCATTACAATCTAAGGACAACCATAAGTGCTACCTGAACTTCACCACTGGAAGTGTTTTAATGGGCTTCTCTTGTAATATCAAGTGATAACAAAAGTGAAACTCCTTCTGCCTTGTATGAAGGTTTTCCTCTGTGAGCGTCTCCTAGAGTCACGTCTGCAGTTTGGGTGCAGAGGTATGTTGGATGAGGACACAAGAGAAGCTTGAGAAACACCTGGGGTCAAACTGAACCTGAAGCTTGAAGCATCCCACAGCCAAACTAGGAGAGAAAACAAATCTATTTACAATCACAGGGGTTTGACCTCAGCTGCACACTGAGCAGAGAGCGAGCTCATCGGTTTAATGTTCATCTTTTAAACATTTTGCACCCTTTGTGCTGTGCGTTTTGTAACTGTCTTTAGGACACAATACATTGGTAGTGATTGGAATTTAAACGCTATTCGAAGTAAATCAGACTTTTTGTTTTTCATAATATTTGGGAGCCTTTAATGAATGCCTTTAAAAAGAAAACAAACTAAACATTTTCTGAACATCAGGTTACATGAGGACATTTCCAAACAATGTCAGACTTTACTTCATTGCTCCCACAGTCAGGGTAGACGTAATGCTGTTCGACCATCACAGACTAGTGCTGTTACATGCTAAAACACCCGCAAGTTAAAGGGTCAAACTCACTTGAACCTTTCAGCTGTCAGAGTGAAAGCTGGAATTATTAATGGTCACTAAGCTGTCTGTTTGTATCAGCCTGTTCAGTCTGTGCTTTGTATGAAAGCGTATGAGAAAGCCTGTGGCTTTTTATTGCAGTGTGTCATCAACTTGTGTGAAAAGTTACAGTAGATTTAGTTCACTCACCTGAGTTTACCAACTGTGCCGCTGTGTGTTTGTAACACAGGTGTCACATTCCTAGAATAAAAAGCCGGTGGCAACACAAGCAACTAAAGAACAGGTAGCTTGTGTGTGTAAATGTGTGTGTGAGAGAGAAATAATTAAAGACGGGAAGTGTGCTTGTTTCTTCTTCTGCAGACATGAATATTTTTGGTTAATAATTACCAGTGATAGCTCTGTATAATCTCATCGAGTCTCTTTGCTGTCTGGGTGAGTGGGTGCTATGGAAGCCCTCCAGGGACAAACACAGCTGAGATAAAATTGGGATTCATTATCTGCCTCGCTTGTTTTTTCCCTCTTCTTTTTTTTTAACTCTCTTTTCCATCCCCTCTGTGTGGGTCTCTGTCTCTTTCAGTATATGTGAAGCATGTGTCAGACTTCGTTAATCCGTCTGAGAATTAATCCATGTGAGATGCTGATTTCTCTTCACTGTACAGTACAGCTGTCCTGAGACCAGGACAACACAGCTGTGAGGTTAAACTCCTGAACAGAACATGTTATTGTTCAGCCATGCTGTCCTTGTCATTGTAAGACTCATTTAAGGCTGAATGCATCTTGTTTTGAGCCTTTTGAGACAAAGAACATCTTAGGCATTAAAATGTCACTGCATCCAGAAAGAGGAGGAAATCAGATCTTATCGAGAACCAATTAGATTGATCAGTTCTCCACATTAAACAATTTAGTTCCAATAATGAGCTAGTAACAAAACGTGTAGCTCAGCGTGTGACGTAAACAGTGACGTGGGAGGGAAGCAGCGGCTAGTCAGTCCTTCAGCGATTCTCTCGTAAGTCGGCCCGTTCTTCACCGTCACCGTCATCTGACGGTTAATGGCCTCTTCATTTGCAAGGACAAGGAGGGCGCGCAATTCCTTGTCTACCCAGTTGCTCATCTTTACAGTGTCTGTCAGGTTTGCGTTTCCCTCTTGCTACTAGCTGCTCACTAATTCCTGCTATCAGCTGTTTCCTATTTATCCACCACCAGTGGGTCACACATGCGGCATCATCAACAGTTCCTCCCACAAGTCATCAACAGCCCCTCCCGTTGTGGAAGGCCACCTCGGTCTGTTTAAACTAAAGGGATCCGCCAATATGGCTACCCTACGAGGCGGAAAATTGGGCACCTTGGATCAACTCACCAATCCGGCTCTGTGTGTCTAAACGCTTGCAGCTTGCCGGCAAAACGGCCCAACATTCGTGGAAAATCTGGCAGTGTAAAAGGAGCTAATGTTGCAGACCAAGTACACCCTCTTATAGCACTCCACAATGGCAGATGCCCCATAAACCTGCTCAGGAGTGGCTGAAGGAACGTGACAAAAAGTTCAAGGTGTCCTGGCCTCCAGATTCCCCAGATCCCAATCCGATCGAGCATCCATGTAAGGTGCAGGTACCCCACGTCACAACCCCCAGGACTCAAAGGATTGCCGCCAACGCCCTGGTGCCAGACTCAGCGGGACATCCCCAGAGGTCCTGTGTGCATGTGCTGACATGACAGAGACCCCACCGTGGATCGTACTCAGCTCTGACCTGTCGAGGCATGGACACATGACCTCTGGCTTACTGGGATGTCCCATAGATGCTTGATTGGATTGGGATGTGGAGAATTTTGAGGGCAGGTCGATGCATTGAGCTCTTTGTCACGTTTGTCATACCATTCCTGGGGGGCACTGTCAGTGGGAAGTGCCATTGTCACGAGAGGGTGAACTAGATCTCCAACAGTGTTTGGGTGGGCAGTGTGTGTCAGGTAGCATTCACATGAATGCCAGAACCTAGCAGCACCTGTTACATCTTACGATACTCACTATACCTTTCGGTGATTTTAATGTGGCTGATTCCTGTTTCTTTTTAGTAGTAAAACAACTGGTAGTCAGCTATAACATGCTGTATTTGACCTGGTGGGCAAATTCAAATTCTTCTTTTTCACTGTCTCTTTATTGCTAAGTCTGGAGAAAGCTAAATCCAAATCACCAGACTGCAGTTTTGAGTTGAGCCTGCACTCTTGTCAGACTTTATCTAACAAAAATGATTAAGTTAAATGTTCACAGACTTTAATTTGAATTCTTCCCCCCGTCTCATCCTTCCCTCTCTCTTGGCAGCATTTCCCGGCTGTGAGCGGGGCCTTCATGGATTCTCCGTACAATGGCAACACGTCCCTGCAGACGTCCACCTCCAACCTCAACACCGGCTACTCTCGACCCTCTGAAGCAGAGGATGATGGGAAAGTGTCCAGTGACACCATCTGGCTGTGGATCGCTGTGCTGGCAACCATCGGCAACATAGTGGTGGTGGCCGTGGTTTGTGCCTGTGCCTTCTGACAAGATGGACGAGTGGAGCAGAAACCCTGCTGCTGTTGGATGATGGGAAACCTTGTATATCCTGAAAATATATTTTTCTTCGGAGATGTTGTAATATAGCCTTACTTTTAGATTAGATTTTTGAAGAGTTTTAAAGAGGAATTTGCATGGGATTCTTCATTCACATGCTTTTCACAATTCTTTTTTCAGCAAATTAAAGAGTAAAAATATCAAACTGCAGTTACAGTGGGAAACACAAAAGTCTTTTATTTATTCATGAGACTGAAATAATTATCTGACAGAGACACAACTGTATCTGACTCTTTCTGTTTGATTCTACAGTGAAACAATGTTAAAAGAAAACCCCCGAATTAAGTTTAAACATAACATGGAGTCACATCAAGGGACTTTTAGGATGGCTACTGATGCAGATCTTACTTAAAATACTGGATGCCGACCTCATATTGACCAAAAAAGACCACACACAGATGGATATCTTGCATGAATATACTTTGCGGCACATTTTATCAAACCAGCGTGACAGCTTTCCAGCCTACAGATCACTTATAAATCAAACCATGTCACTGTTATGTTGCCCTGAATCGTTTAAACACGTAACAGCTTGAGTTATAGTAGACACCTTGCTTACCATGGACTACTTTACTCCAATATTACATAAAAAACATGTCCTATGTCACCCATTTTTCATTGCCGTCCTGGTATATGACCTGGAAATAACAACAGTCTAACACTTAAACCACACATGGCAAAGTAAACAGCTCCTTAAACACTTAAGAACAGTTGAACTACAATCAGAACAGCTTGTCCTCAGGTTTGCCCTTTATGGTCTGAGACTCTAAATGGGTCACAGCAATGTTTATTTAAGCCTCAATGTGAGTGCAAAATTAACATGCTTTTTTAAATCAGCCTCTGTCCTGAAGCAAAATGCTAAATTTATTCATTCTGGATGCCAGGCTGAAAAAAAACAGCACTGGCTTTAACATATTAGTACTATACTTGCCAATGGTCAGCTGGTTACGCAAGCCACGCTGGTGTTATGTAAACCCGTTCAGTCCTGGTTACACCACAGGCTCAGCAGAGGTCAGAAGGATTAGACAAGATCATAGCTTGATATCTTTGTGGGATCAGGAGCCAGAAAGAGATCCACAGTTGAAGCTTGTCAATGACATGTAGTGTGCGTGACTGTGGGATTTAGTCGTTAGAGAGGCCAGAGGTTTGAGCCCTGTAACATTCCGATGATGCTCGAACAAAGCGCTGAACTCCAACCTGTATTGTCTGTGCTGTTCTTTTCTGTTCTGTTATTTTTATTTTTACATTTTCAGCACCCATTGTATTTAGTTGACTAATTCTGAATACTCTGACCACTAAGAGGAATCTGCCATTCACTCAGCCCTGCCCTCCCCTTACATACTGTTCCTCTGCCTGTCAAGCTTTCTGTCATTGCAGTCAGTAGGTGTATTTCCATTCACCTCTTTTTATGCACAATTTTCATTTGCAAAAAATCTTAAAATATTGCAAAAAAAAAAAAGAGAAGATGTTGAAAGGGAATAAATGATGACGCACTGAAATTGCAAACGCTACAGCAGGCTCTATTTGTTGTCTCTGGATCACAAAAAAAAAAAAAAAACGTTAAAAAAAAATTAACGATGATTAATCATGCTCCGTGGTGCCTTTTGACCCGGGGCATCATTGAAGGTCACGTTTGTCACATGATGGAGGCAGATGAGATGACCCTGCTCGGCCCGTGAATTAAACATGTCCATTTAAAAAAATGCCCAGATGGAACTGTTGATAGGAGCACCTTTCGCTGCAATTCCTGCAGTAAGGAATTTTCATACTATCGTAGTACTTCAATCCTAAAATATCACCTCAACCCAAAGCATTTAGCAGCAGGCCCGGAGGTCCAAGCTAGCACAGCCTACCTGTGACCGACTAACTTAGTCCCTTGCAAAACTGATTGCAATGGACTGCAGACCAGTTTCAGTGGTAGAAGACCGGGGAGACAAAATCCAGCAGCTTTACCACGACACATCTGCCAAAATTAATTTGAATTGAAAAAAAACTTAATAATAATTTGAACTGAATTTAATTAATTAGATTTTTTTTTTACTCCATTGACAGCCCTACTTTGGATGTTTTACACACACGGCTGTTACCAGAACTCTTCACATAGCGAGGGCGCGTTTGTAATATTAGTTCTTCAGAACTCTCTCTTTCCATTGTACAGTGTGCTCTCCATTATAAACCCATTATTTTCTTTAATTTGAGGTCTGACTGGCTGCTCTTTATTCACGTCGTCTCATTGCACCCCTCCCCCCTGCAATGTTTTAATGGCACTTTACTGGAGGATTAACACTACCTACTGTTTATCTCAATGACCCAACTCCCATTATATTTACATAACAGTAATAGATGGAAGACTGCATAATTTGTGCTACATTTGGATGGAAATCCTACTATTGATAACAATAGCAGATATAAGGCTTGGAATTCTTAGTGATTTGTTTTAAAATGCATCTTTAATTTAAGACAAAGGTAGACAAAAGCAGGCTTCTCATCTCTGGCTGATGAGCATTGATTTTGCAGGTTGAAATGACAACTATCACCCACAGACCTCCGCTGTACCTAGCTAGCTAACTTGTGAAGCTAGTTGTAAAAGGAGAACCCTATGAAAGGGCTTCAGATATGTACTTGATGTCGTGCTAAAGGACTGAGGCTAAAGCTGTGTGCCCCCACAAAAGTCACCATCTAATTGTAGAACATAGAAGTAAAGAAAGTGAAACACCAATTACTGAAAGCCCATGACCAAAACTTCCTTTTTCATTTCCATTAGTTGATATGTCTTTCTAGTGTCCACAAACATCCACACTGATAGCTAATTTAAAAACTCCAGTTCATCTGACACGCATGTCTTGCATTGAAGAAACTGTAGCATCCTTAAAAAGCACAGAGGAACCAAAGCTCCATTTAGAAAGGAGCAGGGCTCAGCTGTGATTGAGCAGTGATTTGTTGAAATTTAACAAGCAAGGAAGGTTACGCAGGGGCATCTCTTTCTGTCAGGGCTACTCTTTCCCCATTATAAGAATAAATGCATCATTAAAAAGGGTAGTGCCATTCGCTTTCAACTCCCCTCAAATCACTGTGAGATTGTTAGTCAGGAGATGAAATCTCATAAAGCTATAGGGAGGAGGAAGGAGTGGGAGAAGAAGAGGAGGAGAGAGGACATGGAGTGCAGAATGAGAAGGATGAGGGTAGATCAGGTCACACAGGAGGTCAAAAAGTAAATGTGGGGAGGAAACTATGAAACTGGAATGTTGCGGAGGACTCAAACCATACTCTTGTTGATCACTGTGTTGCATTCTTTGTGTGTCTGCAGTTTGGTGCTTGGCACAGAGTGGGTTTTTGGCTAAAAACAGCAGCCTGCTGTGACTGAAAATGATGCTGACGATAGCGGAAAGTTAAGAGTTAAGAGTTAAAACAGTAACACTGTGGTCCAGAAAACCAGAACAACAAGCTGAAAGACGCCACAAAACTGAGGGCAACTGCAGGGTGATCATTCTCTGTGAGGTCATCATCATGAGCGACCCCTTGAGTTGGAGTTATACTTGTGTGTCAGCTCTGTGCAGAGGTTACACCATAGCCTTCGCACATGGCCTACGCCATTGTGAGCATTTGTACTTGTGCTGTGGTGTGTCTGTGTCACTCTGCAGTTTGGCGTTGGGGTTTCTGTGAAGTGCTGTAAAGTTTAGTTTATTCAAAACACACTCAAAACACACATTAAACATGGCGTAACAGCAACATTTCAGACACAAGTACACAAATCAGCTTCACTATTACTCGTAGCATTCACAGACAAAGCATTTGACTTTTGCTGGACACATTTTCCCCACAAATGCAACATGCTAATGTTTTTAGCACAAGCCTATGGCATTTTACATTGTATAAATTAGCCTATCAGCTATTGGACTTTTCCTCTACTCATATGAAGCCATGGACAAGAGCAACATTTACAAATTGAACGTTACAAAATTCTGCTCCATTACAACTCACAAGCTTCACTGACAAAACAACTATCTTATACTAAACACGTTTTTCCCACAAATATAACATGCTAACATTTTAAGCACAAGCCTATGGCATTTTACATTGTATAAATTAGCCTAGCAGCTAGCAGACTTTTCCTCTACTCATACGAGACCAGGGACAACAGCAACATTTAACAAAGGTAACATTACATAATTTGGCTTCATTACAGTTCACAAGGTTCACTGACAAAACAACTGTCTTATACTAAACACGTTTTCCAAACAAATATAACATGCTAACATTATTAGCACAAGCCTATGGCATTTTACATTATATAAATTAGCCTAATGATGAGCGGAGCTTTCCTCTACTCAAATGAAGCCAGGATAAATTACACACAAGACTTAAAATGCTATTTTGTGGAGGCTTTACTGTCTTCACAACGTATTGTTAATTATCTGTGAAATTAAAGTTATAAAAGCTTCGTTTCCACTGAGGGAAATGGTTTCAGCTTACAAAAATAGACAAGAGGTCTGCGTCACTGTGACATGTAGTTATTTAGGGTGACATTAATCATGGTGGTGTCGCATCTGAAACAGTTTTATTTTTTGCTGCTTAAATTTTTTTTAACTGTTTTAAAGGCAAGGACCAATAATTTTATTTGGTGTTTGGGACATCATCAGGCCATCACGTGTTATATGTAAAAACTAAGACATGTTAAAATGAAAACAGTCAGTAGCTGTACGCACTTCTGTATCTACTGCTGCCATTCACTGTCTCAAATGGTAACATATGAACACACTTTCCTGCATCATGTAGTTTTAACCCAGTCCAGTCAGAACAAATCAAGCAGCCAGTTTCCTCCACTACACACGTTTGTACATATACATGTGTTTGCACATGTATCTCACTATCTCAGCCTGTGTGAGCCGCGTCATCGTCCTGTCAGTCCTCAGCAGAGTAATGAGCTGTAATGCACTTCTCGGGCTTCCTGCCCAGTTTTCCCTTACCCCGCCTCCCTCGCTCGATTTCCCAGAGGGAAGTGTCCTCGGCGGCTATTCGAGCGGTCAGAGCAGATCGTATCTCTGTGGTTGACTCTATTAGAAGATGATTTTACAGGCAGAATGGAGCTCCCTTCAGCCGTCAGAGGCGAAGAAAGAGTTTAAAGGAGCGGACGGAGAAAGAACTTGTAACATTAGTCATCTGAGATAAAGAGTGGCAATGAAGGACACATGAAGTGAAAAGGAAGATGTGAGGAAAGATAATGAGGCAGGAAATCCTCATTTTCATTTTCCCCAGTACATTCACTCATGAAAACTGACAAGGAAAGGGACATTGTAGGGAGTGAGGAAATTAGTGGAGAGGATGGACACTGGGTTTGAGGGTACAAAGCTAGAATGGAGAGGACAGCGGTGACTTGAGGAGGATAATGTTTGACAAAAAATGGCATTGATAGTGGAGAATGGAAATGAATTGGTAAAGCAGGCACGCATGAGTATATAACAAGAGGGAAATCAGTGATGCAAGAAGAGTAAAGGGCACAGGTGTGACAGAGAGGAAAACAGGAGTCTAAGCATGTTGTTTTCATGTTGTTTGCTTTATGTGGCCCTGTTTTTTCTGCCCAATGAAGTGGCATATTGTTTTTTAATACTACAGAGTAAAGCTTAAAACTACAAATTCCAAACCAGGACTTTTATTTCAGAACTCTAACAACCTCACTGTACACATTCACAATATTTACACTGCTGACACTGTGTTTGTGGTCCTTGTTTGGTCAGTTGAGGCTCAGGTGTCCACTGTTCACCGCCACCTACAGTTTACCCCAACCAACTCCTTCAACCAACTCCAAACAGCAGCCAGTTTCTGTGGAAGCATGGACTTACAGTATCAACCAATGCAATGCCATCAGTGTGATTCTACCTAATGATTCCAAGCTTTTGGATTCAGCCGTCTTCACGAAGAAGAAAGCATGAGCATCTGTTATTGTGGACAAGACGATGTACAACACCCTCCAAACACATACCAGGGTGTCATTTTTTTTCCATCTTACACCATCATCGCCTGCCTGTGCAGTCACATGGAAGTGAAGGATAACATCTCCGCCCTGCTGTTCAACTCCAGATGCCTGTTAGCACCCCAGCAACCCCAGCCACTCAACCACCCAACCACCCAGAGGTGAGATATTAAGTACTGTAGATACCCCTGTGGTGCAGCCACCTTTGCTTTTATCTCCCAAGCAGCATTACTGCAACATCACTCATTGAAAGTGATGAGCCAGTCCGTCTGCAGCAAACATTAGTCACCATGTGCCTTTCTGCGTACAATCATAATCTTTACTCATCCAAGAGATCATCCTCCCCTAGGGCAGGTTTCTTGTTCTTGCATTAAATGCATGACGCACTCTGAAGGTAAATAAAGGAGACAGTCATGCCCACATGTTGCGGGAGAAATGACAAAACACACTTGTGTTGTTTTCAAGAGCTGTAGTTTAGTGAATACATTTGAAGCAAAGTTATGTGTGTGAACTGCGCATGAGGAATTGAGACGTTGCACACTGAATCTTTAAAGTTTACAATAACAGAATTTAAAGGGAACCTTTTTGCTTTGTTTCTTGTGATAGATGAGGTATCTTGCCATAGATTGCACTGATACATTCCCATGCAGTACTTTCAAGAACTGTAAGTGAAGAAAAACAATTCCTCCATGCTGGATATGAACCCAAGGTGGCAGTATAACAAGCTAAATGAGCTAAGTGAACTGACAGAGGATCTGACCAGCAGGGAGTGCCTCTTTGACTCTGAATACATCTCAGTAGTAAAGTTTTTCCTCTGTAATCCCAGTTTGGTATTGCTTCCTTTGAGGAATACAATTTACACTAGCTCAATTTTATCATTAGCTCCTTATCAAGTGTAGAATTAAGCACATTATTATTAATACTTTTATCATTTTGTTATTTAAAAACCATAGTATTCTTTGTAGTCTCTCTTTTGTGTCACATTGTACACTCTGTTCTCTTCTTTCCACCTCTTCCTACCACAGCTTTCCTTTCATGCATGTGAAGCGCACCAGACCTTCAAGTCCACATTGTGAAACCCCTCCTCTGTGCACATAAACACACACTGCTCTCACCAGACCATCTCATCCTTCTATCTCAAGTCTCCTCTTTTATGTCACTTTTCCCCTCACTGGACATTTATGTAACTCATCATTTACTTATGCTGTAACAGTGTGGTGTGTCAGAACCGTACATGGGGTTCACTTAAATGAAGACATGGTTGATGGTGATTTCTGAAAATTATATATTGAAAACTATCAGACCATGAAACTACAATGGCAAATGTCCCTTTTAACTCTTCAAATTTTGCTCCACAATAAATTTAATCAATCTTTTCTCTGCCTCCATAGAGAGCCCCATCATTGATCTCCACAGATGAAACACTGGAAACGACTTTAAAAGGCGGCAACCACACAGGTCTGTCCTCCACATATCAAACTAAGACACCACATCATGGCACTGATGTCTTTCTGATCCACCTCTCCTGGGATACAAGAAAAAAGTACACATGAAGACACGTGTGTCAGGATGAACATGCTCTACATCATCACACAGAATGGATCTGCATGAAGGATAACTCTGTCCTGTGGAGGATGTACAAAAACTGCAGAGTGATGACATGAGGATCTTTGCTGGATGAGAAGGCCAAAGGTTCACCCGGCACTCTTATTTATCAGCCCTGATGATGAGGAACAGTTTGAAGATTCTGTCCCTCCCAAAATATCCACTACGAGGGTGATACTGAGTTTCATATTTAGCCATATTTTATGTATATTTTGATCTCAGCTATGAGGATATTTGGGGAATAAAGTTGTAGAGAATGTCAAATTACATGAATCCACATAAAATGGTGGCATTGGTTTTCTTGTGAGGACAATATGGGACTGACAGGAAGATACTGTTGTACAGATAAACCATCCAAACTGTGATGCAGCCTGACACTTCTCCTAAAACTGAAAAAGAAACAGTAAAACCGCACGAGGACTGAAAGATGTACATGTACTTATGATATACAGCCGCTTAACGGTGACAGCAATGTTCATCAATGTGTTACAAAGCACATACATATTAAACATACTCTTGACATCAGAGAGACGGAGATGATGAAACAGATGCTGGCATGAAATAGATCACAATACATAAAAGAAACGGAGCAGTATGACTGTAAACATTAGCGGCACTGTACAGTTAGCAGGAGGACAACAGGAGCTGACTCAATGTTAAATACTAACATGCTACCACTGTAGCATTTTGTGTACCTCGCTCACTTAACACGCATGGCTACCAGCAGATTTCTCTCTTTCCCATTACTGTCCTCCTTGATGGAGTAAAGTGTTTGCCTCTTCACAAATACCTGACAGTCATTTGCACTTAAGTTAAACAATTTATATTTAAGAAGAAGAAGAAGATGATTTTTTCACTCTGTTGTCATATACACACAGACCCAAACTACACACACATGCGCAAACAGGTCATGCATTAAATGGAGAGATGTCAGAGCGAGGGGGCTTCCCGTGGACAGGCGCTCCAAGCAGTTTGGGGTTCGGCGACTTGCTTAAGGGCACCTTGGCAGTGCCCAGGAGGCGAGCTAGCACCTCTCCAGCTGCCACACCACACATGTTTGATCCAGATGGGGGCTTGAACCGGTGACCCTTCAGTACCCTATGGACTGAGTTTATGCCGCCGCAGTTCATAGATTTGTTAGTTAATTTATGATTGTTTGTAGGGGTTTGGCTTTACATTGGATTCTTGATTCCCACAATTTGTTTGTTTTTAATCTCAGTTTTAAGTTTTATTTGAAGAATTCCTCTCTTTGTACATTTGAAATCATGCCATGAGTCACAGTTCCCCATCTTCAAAGGAAGTTTTGTAAAGGTGGACATTTCTACTGTATGACTTCTGTAATATAACTTCATTAAATTATTAAGAATGTAAGATGTTTGTCTGTCCCAGCTTTGTTTATGAAAGCCTGTCACAACTTATATGACTTATTTCTTGGATACAACAGTCAGTGTACTTGTACTTCTTATACTAAATCATTTATCCTACAAAAATAATGCTCTCACAAGCACATAACAACATTTTTTGTCTTTCATTTATGTATCATCATCATCTGTTTATGTCATCATCATTTATGTTCAGACTATGTATGTGTGTGTGACATACTGTAGGTCATCAACTCTCTTAACTTTATGCATTGAAATGATGCGGATTTCAATCTTCAAACAGTGACTGCAGTCATATTACACAAGTGTACCGCTCAAAAGGTTATTTCAAAATGGTGATTTGAAAGACAATCTTTCATTTGAGTGGATTCAACTCTGGAATGAATCCACTCGTACTGGACGTCCTTGTAATTTACTTAATGATGAGGAAGGCCAGTGCAACTGTAGATGACACAGTGTTGAATAATTACTCCTAATAGCTGTCACATGATTCAGGAAACACTCCTATATTCTCTCTTCATATACTAATTTGTATGAATGAAATGATGAATGCAGAGTGGTTGGTTTTGATATCTACCAGTGAATGTGAAGTGACCGGACTTCACTCTGACACTGACTCAAGTTAATTAATAATGTGGCTTCATCTTGATTCAGCTTCTTCTGACATATAATGATCACATCCTTTCCTGCTCTTGTCCAATGATGACTGCAGCTCCATTATACAGACGATGGCAATGAAGTGACAATGGTGTCATTCCTTTACACTAGTATGAAATTGTTTTAATTTGACATGAAAATTACACCTCAAAACCTCAAAATGATCATTTTATCTTAATGTACTGTTAATGCACTGTCTTCAAAATGCCTCTGGATATAAGTTTAATGAAGCTCAGTGTAAGTTCAACTTTCTTTATGCTACATTCATTCACATTTCTCTCTCTATCCCGCTCCCACCGCTGACTCCAATCAGCTGACTTTGGCCGCTCCTTCTTCTGGATATCCAATCAAACTTTGCTATGATCTCCTTCAGTCATTCATGTCGCTGCTGCCAAACTTTAAATCTGTTCTCCTCTATGCTCCTGTCAGCTGTCATTTTAGGTGGTGGTTCACCTCCAGTCACCTTACTCAGAGCCCAGGATGAGCTCATTAAAAGCCCACTCCTCTTCACATCCTCAGCTCCCTCTTCATCTCATCTCATCTCATCTCATCTCATCTCATCTCATCTCATCTCATCTCATCACCAGCACCAACATTTAGACTCCATAGAGGGGTTCCCTAATCCACTACATCTTTACCACCTCCGTGGAATAGATGATATCATGATGAGGTCTAATCACCAAAGACTTTGCACATTTCTCATACTTATGTGCACATGCAAATTAATATTCTTTTCTCTTAGAACAAGTCTCTCCTCCAGATTGAAATGAAGTTGTTACACATTGTCCCAGTTCCAGGAGATGACAAATGGAATTCATTAATTGTACTCTGATAGACTTGTGACAGTGAGTATCAGAGACAGAGCCACCGGTCTTTCTTTCTTTCTTTCTTTCTTTCTTTCCAATTTCTGAAGTGTGTCTCGCTCTATCTCTCCTCTTCTCCACTGTAATCCATTATTTTTCTCTATCCATTGTCAGAATGGATACAGTGGTTAATGGTCTGACTATTCCTTTGCGTGTGTGTGATTTTTTTCCCCACCTGTGAGCTTCATAAGGCATTGCATAAGCAAAAGTTTGTGTGTATGTGTGTGCGGGCGCGCGTCCATGTTTTGGATGTTAGCACTTCAGGCTATCCCAGACACTCCATCTGTAGTCCTGCCAGGCACAGATGTCTCAGTGTGTGCTCATAATTAGAGCACAGGAGCGATTTAAAAAAAATCACTTTTTAATTACTTACATACTTCTGACTGTATTTATTCATTGCATCAGTTAAGAACTCAAAATGATTAGATTTCACAATTTTTTTCCTTTCACCAGCCTGAGAGATGGAAAGAGACACCAAGAAACATTTTTCCAAACAAAAGATCTTGTCGTTGTTGACCTTGAGGAGAGGAGAGGATTGCACGTCATCATTTGTCTTCCCACTATAACAAGTCGTCACTGGAAAACACTCAAGATATGTCTTGCCAGTAAAGTTAAGCTATGTGCTGTGCTATTTTCAAGGTTGTAAAAGAACAAATATTTCAGAAAAGCCAAGTAACTTGATCTGCTGGAAGGCAAATGAAAAAAAATCTTGGCTGCATTGTGACAAAAACAGCCATCACTGGCCTCTTTGGCAGAACATTTAATCTAGCACAGGGGCCAGGCCAGGAGAGGAGGAAGGGATTAATGAATGATAAACAAAGACAATAACAGATAAGGCTGTTTCATGAGCCAGAATGTTGTAATAAAATTATCTGAACTCCCCTGTCCTGAGAGCAGGGCTGCCTGACCCAACAGACGTATCTTGTGAGATAAATAAGATGTTACTTTCAAGCATTTCAGCAGAAAATAAGACATAGATCATACTTTACAGCTCTGTCTTCCACAAATTTTGCTGAAATGCTTTTGTAGATGTTGAAGCCAAAAGATAAGCAGTTAGAGAAATGAAGTTGGTAATGAAGGAAGACTTCGTTAAATTGTTAAAATGGTACACGGTAAACATATTAAAATTATTTTACATAATCTTCAAACATGTTAACTGACCTTTCTAGAGTTAAATTTGCAGTAAATGTATTCATGAAATGCACTTTTAAATAGTACAATTAAGTGAACTATGATTATTTTCTGTTCTGTTACAAGGGAACTGATGTTTTTGTCTCTTTTCTTGTGCGTCTCTAACACACACATACACACTTAAGGAATAGCTGTAGTGCTCAGGCGCAAATATGTCTATATATGGTGTGAAAAGGGTAGAGGAAAATAATGATGTAAAAGTTGGCTCTCTAAGTCTCAGTTTTTCTTGGCAAACTGGCGCTTTATTTTCACCTTAACAGGTCGCTGTCACCAGTCAGATTAGCTGTGAGGAGAGTAAAGTCTGTGCACCAGCAATCACTGCAGTGGGAGTAGAGGGGGTCAGATTTGTAGATAAACACACAATTTCAAATCATAGTTACTATCACAGTCTATTTATTATCTGTTCGTGCAGCAAAATTCAACAGCGTTGTGGAAATACAGCTTCCATCGAGGAACTACATTCATATTGGACAATTCTGCAGCAAACAATTCACGCCAAAGCAAAAAGTAAAAGCGTATGTTCTTTAACTAAACAGGGTGGGGTGGTGGATAGGTGTGCCATGTGAGTTGAAATGTAACAAGGAGGCAGCCACCTTAAAATCTGTACATGATGTTGCACACCTCATTAACTTACTGAAATATCACAGGAACAAATGGTGTGGAGGTCTTTAGCTTGGTCGAGAAATGACAGAGGGGGTCTTGGAGATGAAACACATAGAATTTTTAATTATTCACTCTTGTTATATATCTGGGTTTTGCTGGGTTCAGACGACATGATGTCTGCCCAATCATAGCCTGACCTGGCCATCCTATGGTTTCGGCTTGGATCGTGAATGACTGAGTGTCAAACGTGATGATCGATCTTTTAGCCCTTGTAGTGTGTCATAGGAGACAATATCAGACACCATGTCTGGGACACCTCATGATGTCCCGACAGAAAGACTGGCATGTGTGATTTTTTTTTTGGTTTTGTCTTCCAATTCTTCCCATCAGTGCTTCATTTTGACCAACAGGAACACTGATCGATCTGCTGCTGTGGACAACTGTGCGCCAACAACTCAGTCTTTTTGATATTTTCTTATTATTTCTAATTCCCTCTGTATTTTTCCATTTTTCTTTGTAATCTTGTCCCATAGATTTTATTAATAACTACCGGACACCAAGATGGTGTCTATTCATTCCAATGGAATTGCACACCTTACGCATAAGCCAAAAAAGTTCTAGCTTCCAGCTTTACTTCCACCAGATGCAGCCCACTGAATATACACATTATTGTTTCTCCTGTGGCCCCACTCGTGAGTTCCTGATCAGCTCATGGACTTTACACTGTGATGATGTTACAGATTTTTAAATTGCTCTTCTTGGCGTGAGGAAAGTTTCACAAATAAAAAAACCACCATGGCTCAAAAATTTAGAATAGCAAGATTCATGATTGACCTTGTTTGCAGTTTGAGGTATCCTGTCAACAGTTCTATGTTTCTTTTACAATGGTGGTCTATGGGAAAATGCTTTTTGGGCTGCAGGGGATTTTTTTTGCTGCAATGCGAAAAATATGAAACATCTGCAAGAAGTTGTGGAGAATTCAGGGACTTCAAATGTAGCTCCTGCCATCTGGGGGCACTTTTTACATAACTACAAAAACAGTACGGCTGGAACATGAACAACCACAGTGACTACTACTACTACTACTATTACTAATAATAATAATAGGACAAGAATAATTCAGTAACATCATACATGTCGTTAAAGATAACCATGTCTGTTTCGTCTACCAGCCAAGACACAGCAAGATTTAATGACTCCATAATCTGACATAGTGACTGTCAGCACGGTTGAACATATCATGTAGTCTGAACCCGGCTTAAGGACAACTGAAGCTCATCAAGTTATTGTTTTATTCATCTAAGTGAAGACTGGCCTGAAGTACAAGTTTTCCACACCAGTGAAAAGGTGTAGAGGTCTAAGAAAATCATGTATCAGTTACGACAGAATTAATGTTATTATTAACTGAGAGTTGTTATGACAGAATGCAACTCGATTATACAGTATAAACCATGATTATGAAAGTGACTGTGGGTGAATGTGTGTAAATGTGTGTGAGTGTGTGTGTGTGTGTGTGTGTGTGTGTGTGTATCTCACTGTCCTTGGGTGAACCCATTGCAGAGAATGATCTCAAGATCTGAAGCAAGTGTGTTTAAGAGAATAAAACAAAGATACAGACACACAGTCTGAGACTCAGTGTATTTAGTTGCCTTGATAGCACAATGTGTGTGTGCGTTCATGTTTGTGTGTGTGTGTGTGTGTGTATGTCTTTTCCAGTAAAGACTGACTCACTGACTCAGTCATTCTAAAGATTAGCACATTTTACAGGGATAAACACTGAAGAAAATGATTTTCAGCCATTATGTGGCACAAGTCTGATCATGTCTCAGCAGATGTGCTCTCCTCATGGCTTCGTGACTTTGTAGACTTTCAGTTTCGGATGTTAACAGCCATGGAAAGCACCGAAAAGATTTAAATACTTGTCTCACTGGGTCACGACAAAGCTAGTGGTTCAGTATTGATATTACCTACTTCTGAAGGAATTTTTGATCTTAAAGAAATGCTTGATTGAGTGTCTCAGAAGAACTGTTTCACCCTTTAATGTCCTAACATCAAATGTCACTCTCCATGTCATCTATAAAACACACCCTCCCAATTTGGCGGTCTATTAAAGCTGCAAAATCATCCCAGCTCTTCCTTTGCATTGTCAGTGCCGCTGCTGCCCTGCATCAGTACTGCTGCTTGCTCTTTCAGCCCCACCTCCACCCCAGCATCCACCTGCAGGCCACAGCTGAGGGCAGGAAATATGTAATCATCACTCCTCAATATCTCATGTAAACATATCTGCGGGGAGCGATGAGGCCGCAGTCTAGACACCAAACCTCAACTATGTTTTGCTGTTGAAATAAATATTTAAAACATGAGTTGTCTGACTGATATCAGTGTTTATGTTTTCCAACAGAACCCATAGTTTCTTTCAAATGGTTGGGATGGCCTTCCATGGTAATAGTAAAACAGAAAGAAGAAATCTAAATTACAAATAGTGTACTATTATAATGCTAGTAATATGTTAGTATACCAACATATAACAATTTGTTTATCAACTGTTTGGTAGAGCATGTTTTTTTTAAATTATTTGACCCTTTTTAGACTTTTAATTTTGTTAAATTTTACATGAATCTGTTCAGTAACACCTCTGAAACTATAACACGCTGAAAAAACATGACTAGCTTTCAAAATCCCACCGCACAAAGCCCTCGTATCTGTTCATAGTTACTAATTTCCTGTAGAAGGCGAACTGAAACAGCGACATCTAGTGGATTTTTTTAGCATAACATGCCTAAACCAAATGGTAGAGACAGCTCAATCACGTTGAGGTAAATTCAACACATTTTTAAAGAGATATAGTGTCTCGAAATACTTGTGCATGGACATGTAGATGACCTGAGAAGCATCATTGCCCCTTTACTTTTAGCCGTTTTATGTTGAGAGGCTCCTGCCTGTCTGGAAGTTGTAAACCTTGTTTAATCTCCCGAGTAACGCTCACACTTTGTTTCTACTCTTGTCTAGTAATGTGATGATATGAGGATCTGAATGATGTGGACAGACACTGTAAGGCTGAAATGATTGATACTGTAAGGTTTCGGTGAGTCTCTGTTGATGCACGTGTGCTGCGCCAAAGGCTTCTCTGATATCAGATTTAAGTTGTAATTAAATTGTCAAGCAAGAGCAGCTGAGGCTCATCAAATTTATTTCATTGTGACATGGTGGCGCAGTGGTTAGCATTGTTGCCTAAAAGCAAGAGGGTTACTGGTTTAAACCCAGGATGGGGGGTTCGAACTCCAGGGTGGAGTTTGCATGTTCTCCCCATGTCAGCGTGGGTTTTCTCCAGGTACTCCAGCTACCTCCCACAGTCCAAAGACATGCAGGTCATCTGGTGACTCTAAATTGTCCGTAGGTGTGAATGTGATGAGAATAGTTGTCTGTCTCTATGTGTCAGCCCTGTGATAGTCTGGCGACCTGTCCAGGGTGTACCCCGCATCTTGTCCACTGTCAGTTGAAATAGGCTCCAGCCAACAGGACAAGCAAGTTTTTTCCACATTAAGATTGATATTTGAATTCAGGAAGAGCATGTCTCGATTATATGAGATTAACTTCATGGTTACATGTCTGTTTGCTGTGGGGTTTCTGTTGGTGCTATAGCCACTTTAGACTTGCGTATTGAGGTTGTCATTTGTGTGTTGAACCATCAAAACTTCCTCTCTAGTGAGGTTTGTGATGATAGTTTAAAAAAAGTCACTATTTGTTACATGTAGAGGGATGCATACTGCTACGCATTTCATAATAGTTTGTCGTGTCAATCTATCAGAGCTGCGCCGATCCGTTAAGTTACATAACCTTATAAAGCGCCCATCGATCTGTTTAATCTAGGGAACGTCTGGCTGTAGATTATGTTTCTATCTGAGAGTGCGGAGTGATGAAGTGTCTGACAGGCAGCCAGATGGGGAGTCACTTTCTGATCTGAAAGGTGGCTGGGCTATAATGAGACACAGATGGTAGCGGTATGTCTATACACACAAACACGCTACCCCAACCACGTGCGCACACACACACACACACACACATGCACACACACACACTGCTCATCCTTTAGTCAATAGAAAACAACATTTCATTAACCTTTTTGAGAACTGTTGAATAATAACAGTCGAATATCTGCTTTTTAAGAGGCTATGAAAGAAAGATTTGGATTTCCATTCAGGTTTTGTATCATTTTTTTTCTGCAGAAAACCTACAATTACTGATTTTTTTCACAAATTCAAGGCAGTGAAGACGAGAAGAAGCAAGCGTGTCTCGCAAATCTTCATTGCACATATTCTTATATTCTCTATACTGTGAAATTTTGCACACGCCATTCTCGTCTCTTCTTTTAAACATACTTTACATGTTTTTATTGGACAACTCTACATTATATTTAAGATTCTTAACTTACAATGCACTAAAATAGAAAGGTTTATCTCTCGTATATGAAAACAGAGCTGCCAAAAAACCTAATTCAGATGTGATCCAGTGTAAAACATATTGACAATTTCATATGTTATGAAAAACATTACAATATCCAAATTCAGCCTGATAAAGAGCACAACAATGGGAAACAGCACATCAGTGTAATGCAGCTACAGATACTTGAAGCAGTGAAATCAGATACAAATGTTGCCCGTCTCTGCTCTTTAACATCAGCTTTGGATTTCTGCCTGGAGAATCCATTGCTCTCTACTTCCAGCGCACGTCCTGATTCATCTGACCACACAAACACAGAGAAACAGACACACACACACACACACACACAGCAGTGTGAGTGAGTCTGTCTGGAAGTGGTAGAGACAGAGAGGAGGTCTGAGAATGCTGACGGGGGGAGAGCCCGGAGGGCGGAGAGGTGGAAAGTTGCAACTCCTGGGCAATATAGACCACATGCTATGGGAAGGAATGCATGTGTCTTTGTAGGCGGGTAAAGCAGCAAATGAAAAGAAGGAGGAGGAGAGGAGAAGGTGGAGGAAAGAAGTGAGGAGGGAGGGATCTGAGCCCTGCAGCGTGGCTCTGTGTCTGAATGAAAGGACCTCTCTCTCCCACTCTCTCTGCTGTCTGTATGTATGGCTCACGTCCGCTGCAGCAAGTGAGCACATGTCCAGAACAAACACAGCGAGACTCTCCAAGTGACTTCAAGCTGGAAGTAAATATTTTGCAGAAACCTCGGCTGAAGGTGCAGCTTTAAATTTTGGTCCCTGCTGGATTACCTCTTAGCAATGGGACTACTTTTTTGATTTTTGGAGGATTGCTCAGCATCCAGAGAAGAACATATTTTCGAGAAACTGTCATGTGATGACTGGAAGATTTGGACTCCTTATTTCATTCAAGAATTAGTGTTGTGATCCACAGGTGTTTCTGAATCTCTCTACAGCTGCACTGCAGATCTCCCCATCATCAACAGAACTCACTGGACCTGGATCAGTTTGACCTTACTTTACATTATTTACACACATCACTTGGGCTGTGAGCACAATGCGCTGGTTCTGAGAGCATTGTAGGTTTCTTGCCACCTTGCAGGCAGGTGTGAAGCTGGGTGTTAGATACACATTCAAACCTCTATACGCACACATAGTTGCCTGAAACTGCAGAGAATCAAGGCATCAAATGAGGACATCCAATACTCCAAAGTCCTTCAGAAAAGCTAACTCTGAGTCTCACACCTGTGCTTGACAGATGCCCATGGAGGTGTAACATGTGTATTGTTTCACAACAAGCCTTCTTCTTCTCGCACATTATATGCATTAGAGGCATCACATCAAAGCTGCTTTGATTTACTTCATTACTGGGTCAAGAGCCAAACTGTCCTGAACTGAAACTCTTTCCACCATGACCCCACAGACTGGCAATTTGCAGCATGGCTTCCTTCCTCACCTGCTTCTCCTCGTCCTGTTGCTCCTCCAGGCCTGGAGAGGGTGCTGTCACCCCCAGTGTTTGGACTACAAGCCTCCATATGAGCCCAGGATGCCACTACTCTTCTGCAAGGAGTACACCAAGTTTGGATGCTGTGATCTGGATAAAGATCAGGAGATATCAGCCAGGTTTTACAGCATCATGAGCAACTTTGACCATTCAGGTTTTATGACCTGTTCCAAGTACATACGCAACATCCTCTGCCAGGTAAGTGGAACATCTAATCACTCTGGTCATCTGGATATCTGCATCTGAATCTCTGTGACAATCTGAAGGGATGCCATTGCACTGGATACAAACACCTGCCTCTTGCTTAAGTAAAGAAATATGAGACATACATTTCACTGTGTCATTCACGTGCGTATTTTCAACTATGTTTTGTATTGACTATACAGTCCCAGACTTTGTGAGCCTAAATATGTCTCTCATTTCATGTGTAAATTTGGCTCACTGCAAATGTTTGCAGGCCCAACAGCGTGCACATTTTGAGCAGTTTATTTAAACTCAAGAGCATTTATTCCTCCTGTTTGTGTAGTCAGGTAATAATTCCGGCCTTCCTCTGCTCCCTTCTGTGTGTCAGCTCTGGTGGTTACCAGCTAAGCTCCTCCAGGTGGTTGCTTTTTAATGTACCCCGCATTTTAACAGATGTGGGGAAAGCTGCATTTTCCTACTCTGCATCTCGGACACTGAACAATCTTCAAAAAGATGTAAAATTAGAAACACTTATGGCCATCAATGAATTTAAGGGCATCATAAAGAATGTGGTGACAGAGACATGCGCTTGTTTTTCCTGAGAGGCCACTATGTTTGAATAGTTGTTTTATTGTGGATTTTTGTATTATATGTTGTATTTGTTACATTTTAAATTAGGGCTGCAACTAACGATTATTTTCATTGTCGACTAATCATTTTATCGAAAAATGTGTTAAAATGCTGAAAAATGTTGGTCTGTCTCTTCCAAACCCCCAAATTATGTCATCTAATGTCTTGTTTTGTACTCACGCCAAAGGGTTTTAGTTCACTGTCATGGGAGAGTGTGTAAAGCTGCCAATATTTGAACATAAGAAGCTGCAATAAGAGTATTTTGGGGTACTGTTCTAGTATTTTCCTATGAAAAATGACTCAAACTGATTACTAAAATAGTCACCGATTATTTTAATAGTCGATTAGTCATAGATTAGTCAACTAATTGTTGCAGCCCTATTTTAAATGTGCTCTGACTGACTGCTACCTCAGCCAGCTCTCTCTTGTAAAAGAGATTTTCAATCTCAATGGGACTTCCTGGTTAGATAAAGGTTAAATAAATAAAATAATAATGCCATTTGAATTTCAGCAGGCACCAAATAACCACACAAAGCCCCTCTGGAAAGACAAGTCTCTGTCTTGCTCCAAAGGTAACTGCGGTGTGGTTGGTGAAACTCGATCTCAATAAAGTACAGTAACCAACAGAACATGTGGTTTAATGGTTACGTGCTGAGCCTGACATCTGTTAGACAGCGCTTACTCATGCTCGGAGAGCTGAACCGCAGTCTTAACTAGTGGCCATGTGTTTTGTGTGAATCTAAACAAGCCAGATAATACAGTGCAATAAACTTTTCAACTTTGTTGGAAAGAAAGAACATAAGCTGCCCATTTGATTGGAACATTTCAACTAAATCCAGAGGAAATCCTTTGAGGCAAAACTTTGAAAGTTTTTTTTGTGGCACAGACGCAATTGTGACTTGAAAGAACTCACTGACTTACATTTTATCATGTGTGCAACATATGAGGAAAATCGCCAATGAGTAAGCTATGCTTTATCCCTTCCAGATTCCCAGAAAACTTTTAGTATTTCCTCTCACATGAGAAACAGACATAGGCATGAGTAAGCTGACATGCAAACCCTGAAGGAGAATGACTGTACGAGAAATGATCGCAGCACAACTTAACAACACATTTACAGTACTTTACTTTTTGGTAACCCCTCAATACACTTTTAAGGTTTAACTATCATTAGAAGATTTGGAAGAATGTTTTTGACCCTAGTTGTCAAGTGTATTGGCTGAAGTCTCTCTACTCTACCAAAAGTTGTGGTTAAAAGTTAACCTTAATTCTATAGAAATCTCAATGAGTGAATAACACATTCTGTACAATTGTCGTGGACCAAGCAGTTAAAGCAAGTGACACTTAAGCTTCGTTACATGCTTCAAACCCTGAACTATAATTCCATAGAACCACTGCTTCAAAGCTTGCCTTGGTGCAAAAAAAAAATCACGTGACATATGACGTCTGAAGCAGCAACTGCTTCATTGCCTGAATGAATCACCTGACTTGTTCGTGGGGACAAAGACACTGGCTCAATCCATAAACTGTTGACAAAGTGTACCTCAATAAAAATCTTAGTGTTCCCCATTCCACATAATCACCCCCTGCCATAGTTACGCTAGGGCACCCAACCTATGCCATATTTTCCCAGCACTGTCTCCTCAATAACACAATACACACATTCATCAGTCAATCCACCAGCTAGCTTGCCTAATTTGACTGCAGCCTTGAAATTTGCCAGGAGAGGTCACTGTAACTGAAGCTTCGAGTGATGAATTCCCAAAAAATACATTTTACAAAGCAAATGACTTAAGGTAACAAAATTTGAGTTATAGGGCTCTTAAAGGAGGTCAACATAATACAACTACTGAAAAATAAGGCTAATAAAAGTACGTTAACTCAACAAACAGAATGAGACAATAGGGCAACATATATAGTGGCGGATCAGACCAAATTAAACACAAAGGGGGGGGACTTACACAAACAATAACTAAGACTAACACAAAGAAACCCCTAATCTCCGCCATGATGTCACAGCTCTTAGTGCAGTCCGTGGGATGGCCTTCTGCATAAAAGCAGGCTCATCTTTTGCCAAACTCCAACCCAGAAGTGACTTCAGGTAACTAAAACTACAAAAGAAAACAGTAAAATGACAAAACAGTGTAAGCTAATGCTGCATTCCAGGCAAGTCACGCCAAACTGCCCATTGGTCCGACATCCCATTGTTCCGACATCCCATTGTTCCGACCATATTAAACCCATTGTTCAGAAGTCCCATTGTTTCGAAATCATCATGATGCCCTGTGGTTAAGGTCTGGTTAGGTTTAGGCACAAAAACCACTTGGTTAGGGTCAGGAAAAGATCATGGTGTGGGTTAAAATGAAAAAGAAAGTGACAAACACATACGCCGTGAGCCTGCTCCTCCTCAAGCCTTTCCCAGCTGACCCAGAGCTGGTCGCGGCGCACCATCAAGGTAGAAATACGCCCGCCAGGAGCCGTTCAGCACCGCGGACCGTCGGACTAATGGGATGGAGTATAAGGTCTCAGATGCTATTATACTTTTTATTTTACGTTGTGTGTTTGGAAACGTATTTCGTATTGATTTATTCTTGTGCTGGAAACTAGCTGTTAGAGCGGCTGCCAGTGCGTTAACATTAGCAGATTTAATGTTACCTTGCTATCGTAATCTATATCAGCACCGCATCCATGGGGGCTGCCATTGTTGTTTAGAGGGCTGTGTGACGTCAGAGAGCGTAATTGGGAGTACATCGATCTGGTACGAGTTCACGGGTGTTAAGTTACGGGTTTGGCTGCCGTTCCAGTGCACTTTCACAGGTAGAAGGTTGTAAAAACACGGGTTACGGGTTGCCTGGAACGCGCCATAAATGTGCGTGCTTTCTCTAGAAAGCAGTGTGTTGTCAAGTGTAAATGAATTTTAAACTTAACAAACTGGTGTACTTTAAGTGACTGAAAATTAAAGGTAACTGAAGATGTGGTAATAGTGTGGGTGAGTCTGGGAATCATTCAACCTTTTGTGTGGCTGTGGGCACGGCCATCACAGTAAAGAATCCACTCTACTAATTTTGAAAGTAGCAGTTTCTTGGAGAAAAACTAGCACTTAAACTGAATATAATGAATCATCTTTACATTTCTTCCTATATGTACAGGCTTCCCTTTAAAACCAATGACTCATACTGCCTTAGCCTAACAAAAACTTAAGTTAAATGTTACTGTCATTGTATCAGCAGTGCAATATAATCACAAATACGTCAACTGCCTCAAAGTGGGATTTCGGTCTTTGTTAAGGTCTGGGAATGTGATTTAATCTAATGAGTATTTCTATTTTAGCAGCACTACATTTTTGTTTCTTTTCTGAGCTTTCTAATCTTAGACAGACCCCAGCTCTGAACTCCTACATCTCCTTTGCTGGCAGAGTAAGCCTTGAAACCAGTCCCACAAACTGATTGCATAATTAGGTGCTGACTTCGCAGCTCAGACACTAACGTTGTGCAGATGGTGCATGCAAGTTTAATGGTAGAGTGCAAATTTTCCCTGGCCCGTATCCCTCAGATATACATCTTTATTTGCCGCTATGGGCTGTCACGTGAATAACACTGTCATCTCTGATATCAACATCAATATAATGGAAAACATACTGCAAGGCTTCCTGGCAGTTTAATACATCATGCACTATGTTGGGGACGTGACAAATCCTCTGACTTCTAAAATATAGGTTTCTATCATTGTGGTAATTATAGCCCTCTGTGTACTTTCCAAGCAGTAGAGACTGTGTGTAATGACAGCGCTGCAGGGCACGTACGATTTACAACCGTTAGTCTAGTTTGAGTTAGATAGTTCAGTCTGTAAGTATGTGAAGCCTAGAGAGGGGTTTCTTTTTTTAACATCGCATCGAGAGCCTACTTTTAGTTAACAAGCTCCTAAACTGCTACTTTGCAGGCGTACAATTTGTTCATTTCTTAAATGAGTGCACTTATCTTTAAAGTAAACAAGTGCATTTTGGTCACAAACTCTTTCCATTTTTTGGGATTTCAGCCTTTCAACTTAAGGATTGGTCAGATAAAGTGGACTAATGGCACTGGGTTGTGTCACTGTTCTTTGCTGGAGTTTAGTATATTTATATTTTCATAAACTGTTTGTTTAGATTCTCAAAATAATCCTCCTTTGAAACCCCACTCAGACCCACTCTGCGGCCGTCAGCTCCCATGTAGAGGGTTCGGGGTAAAAGATGGCCTGAAGGTGGTCAAATTACCCGACTGCCAAAGCACTTATCCTGGGTAAACCCACCGCTCTGAGGCCCTCTATTCTGGCTGCACTGCGGGAGCTTCCTGGCACTGATGTAAATGAGCCAATGAAGAGACAGAGACAGACAGACAGGTGAAGAGAGAGACAGATAGAACAGGAAATGAGTGAATGAGTGAGTGTGTGTGTGTCAGGGAGACAAGAAGGAGATTGTCATCATCTCTTAGCTTAACTGACTAAATAAACAACCATTTCCTCCTCTGGCCAGGGGTACAGGATATATCAAGTTCCTGTAAGAGCGGGGCAGAGAGAAGGAGAGAGTCAGAGAGGGATACGGGCAATGAAAAGGATAAAGATGGAGTGAGGCATAGATGAAACAGAAAAACATGTCAAAAAGACAAAAAGCAAGAACAATAACTTCAGAAAGACAGGCAGATGGATGTTCGAAATTCTCTGTACTATCTGTTTTTAGGTGTCTATATCAAACTCACGTGTGAATCACTGAATTGGCTGCAGCCTAAACCTAGACGGCAATTTCACTGGACTAAATTCATTTTCAGATGTGTTAATTTCAGTTGTCCCTCGTATTTGAAACCGTTTTTGACTCCATGTAATTCCATATCCTCGTAGAAGTTGGACGAAGGTCATTCCAGTACAAAGCTCCATCTTCTTGAGATCTGTTGCCTCTTTCCGCTGCCTCAGGACTTCATTAAATTCACAAAACAACTTGTTCATGTCTTTAAAATGTTATACTGTAAACTGCTATGTAACTATCCAAGGTCACGGTATCCAATTTTAATTGTCTTGTAGCTGAGGGCAGGGGGTGTGGGTGCGAGATGATGAGCGAGATGTCTGTATCTATGTATTTGAAGTGTATGTCTGTTATCTAATGCAGTTTTGTCTGTATGTTTTTGTTGTGTATTTGTGTTTGAGGACCCTCTTGAAAATGAGGTGCTACATCTCAAGGGGCTATCCTGTGAAGAAATTCAAAATTCAAATTCCAAGTTGAAAACTTTATTTGTTTATTGCAGCTGCGTAGGAGTAATGTGCTATATGCTATAACGGTCTTAAAAAAATACATTTAATAATTAAAAGAAAACAAACCCACCTGTGGCCACTTGAAAACATTCAGCGAGCATTTAACAGAGCAACACAACGCTGAATTAAGTGTTTCCCATGTTGCATTTTTAATAAGTACCCTCGCAGTGTTTCTGCATATTTTAGACTTCGAGTTGCTTTCTCAGACAGCAGCAGAAAGCTCAAGTTTCCAAACATTACTTGAACGCACCATACTGTACTACAACAAATTTCAAACACACTGACAGGCAGCATCTGACAGTTTCTTTTTCCTTGTTGATCACAATCACAGCTACTGGAACTCAGCATCCTGGCTCCAGCTATGATTTACTCGAGCTGGATCAGTCCCAGGTTTATAGAAAACGTGAGGCACAGTTACCTCTCTGTCTTCTCTTCATCTCACTTTTTCTTTTACTCCTCTCTCTCGCCCTGGGTGTCCATTTTAGCTCCAGGTTCACACGTTTACCAGCCATCTGTTCGCCATGACTCTTCTCACTCTCAAGTATAATAAAACACCACCATGTGGACGTTTCAGTGCAGTATGGGGAGTCAGGAAGGTTGTGTCCTGCTCAAGTCTGAACTGAAGTTTATTCTGAACTGTAAACACCAAATTATGGTAGTTTGAAGTGGCTGCATTGTTAGGGAACAGCTGTTTGTACTTACATGCATTTATCCTACCCTATGATAGTCTGAGCCAAACTTAGACTGTCTCAGAACAATGACTGTTTTTTTTTTTTCAGTTGCAGTGAGTTAAACAAGTTAACGACACTCTAAACCAGTTACGACTTTTATCTTTATACATTTTCCAGACTAAAGCACAATCAGACAACCACATGTGAAACATTTGCATGTCTCTTCCTTCTTCTCTACATAGCACCCAACTGTATGATAAAGAAATCAAACTGTAGGAAGCACTCTGACTTTAGTCAATCAAGCCTCCATCTGCTCCAAATCCCAGTTTACTCCAGAAACTGTTTTAAAGAACAGAACCAGCAGCTCAGACTGAGCACAGCTTTTGTTTCGCCCTGCAAAGCTGTTCCCCAGGAGGGCTCTGATCCCTGCCCAGCAATGTACTTTCATGTCATTTAACAAAGATTCTCTGTTACAGTTTTCTTCCCTCTCGCCGTCTCTCTGCAAAGAATGATTTATTTATTATTGATTATTTTTAGCTTTGGTTCATTTCAAGGGCTCAGCTGAGGTGAAACAGCAGCTGAAGTTGATCAAACAAAGCCATAGACAAAAAAATACTTAACTCAAAGGGACTGGACAATGCCACATCAAAAATAAATAAATAAATATAGAATAAAATAAAATAAAATAGAATACGAAAAAATAAAACAAAATAAATAAATAAAAATAAATTTAAAAAAATAAAATAAAATAAATCATTTCAAGGAGCACCAATAAAATTAGCTGGAAACAAGCAAGCCTCAACATTGTATCATTGGGATGTGGGAAGATTATATACTATGATGTTACTGTTATACTGTCTATTATCATGCGGATATGATTTCTATGCTACGACATTCAGTATGGGGTCATTATAAATGATTGCACAGTGAAAGTTGTGTGTATACAGACATATTTTGCAACAAGGAACTGCACGTGCACAGGTGAGGAAATCCAACAGAGACGCTTTAAAACTGAATTAATGTGGGACCAATGAAACAAATGAATAATGTCAGATGGAGAAATAACACACACTCATGTATAACAAACTTAGAGGCAAATGCACACTCAGACCAACAGACACATAACTTTCTTCCCTTGCTGTTTCTCTATTATATTCATAATTAATAATGTGTCATAGTTAATGGGGATTTTTCAGTTTGACACACACAAAGTAGTAAAAGTGGAAATTATTTATAAGCAGCAGATTCAGGTACAACCACAAACACACACACAGTGTTATAAACAGAGTTTACTTCTGTAGGTGTAGAAATTAGTTTCTTGGGTGTATGTGCATGTGTGCACGTTCTGTCTTTGACTTTGTTTGGATATGTTTACCAGATTTCTCAATTGAAATTAAAGCTTTGTTATAGTTACAGCACATTGCTAACATGTGGTTGCAATTAGAGACACAGAAGAAGAAACACAAGTTTCGTCCATGGTGATTATCTTAAAGACTGAAGCCTGAGATTAAATCCACTATGTACAGAAAAATTACTGGTTAAGCTAAGCATCAAGCTCTGAAAGGAAACAACAGAAACTCTACCCGCATTTATCTGCCCGAAGGAAATAAGAGACAAGAGCACATTTGCTTTCAAGGTGCACAAGTGCTACGCAGGCTGATAATAAGAGTCAGCCTAAGTTGTTCTGATGTATGCTAAATTATTTAAACTCTTTTGCCTCAATCCCAAAAATGTTCTTTGGAGAAGTGAACTCATCTCACACACACAACATGACAGATACATCTCTTAATCAGAGTCCTTGGATCAGCTGACCGTCTAGTCGGTTTGTTGTTTATATTTGTGTTCCACTAAACGTTTTACAGACACTCTTATGCTGTTTGTGTTTTGGGCTCCGTTTCCTGGTGATGATTGGTTAAGCTGATCCGGCACTGAGTGAAAGAGCACCAGTCGACCACATTTTGGTTTGAGTGTCGTGCCTCCCTGTGCCTGCAGCTCGCCATTTTGGGTGTGGACAGTGTGGTTGTGACATAATAACTGACTGGACCTTCCTGGGATCCATTTATACCAAGCTGTGCTCAGACGGCCTGTGCATAACCCAGCTGGCCTGACCAGTCATAGTCAGGTGGTGAGGAGCTGCGGTGGAATACGTGCACAAATCCTGTATTTATGTGATCTATACATGTCCTTGACTTTACCTCTGGAATAAACACATCATCTTAAAGGAAGGTTAATAACTATAAACACTGGTGAAGACCTATATAGATGGCGACAGAAATATCCATCTTAATCATATTTCTTTCCTCCTACTCCTTTCTCAGGAGTGTTCTCCATACTCTGCCCACCTGTATGATGCTGAGGATGCTAACACACCCATGAGGGTGCTACCTGGGCTGTGCCGTGATTACTGCTACGACTACTGGCATCAGTGTCGCTACACGCTAAGCCTCCTCTTGGAAGACGTTGGGAGCCCGCAGCAGTTTGCAAACCTGACTGCAACGATAGAAGAAGATCGCAAAAGGTTCTGCGACTTCCTGGAGCTGAGGGACAACCAGTACTGCTATCCTAATGTATTGACAAATACAGGTATGGAGTATACATGTGAGACAGATGTTAATGTTTAGCAGCAGGCACATACTGTACACACCAGTTAACCCCTGTCTGATCTAATTGTGAGGGGAAAAAACTTGGACTTAAATCATTACTTCTACTTATGTAAACAGCCAACATGAATAAACAGGCAGCCGTAAGCTGAAAAAAATGTCTAAATTACCACTGGTAAAAACCTGAGCTTGCTCTAATGAGACAATCTAATTATGATTTATGAGAAGATAATGCTACTCCTAGCTAGTCTGCACATTAGGTTGGCTGCATGCATGATAAATGCATGATTTGAAAAACATAAATTATGTCCAAGAACAGAAGCATGGTTAGAAAGTTCCCGGAGATTTGATTGTGGCTGCCTGGATAGTTTGCAGCTGAGTGTGACACAGTAGGGATGTGAGTCAGCCCCTCCATGTCTGAGACCATTATTCTCTGCCAGAAAATGGAAGTTTGCCCCCTCTGGGTTAGTTGGAATGAGTTACTGCCCCAAGCGAAGGAGTTCTGGGTCTTATTCATGAGTGAGGGTATAACGAAGCATGAGATGGACAGGTGGTTTGGTGTGGCATCACAAGCAATGCTAGGCGTTGCGCTGGACTGTCGTGGTGAAAAGGGAGCTTAATTGGAAGAGAAAGCTCTCGATTCACTGGTCTATGTTCGGACCCTCACCTATGGTCATGACCTCTGAGTAGTGACTAAAAGAATGAGATTGTGGATACAAACGGCCAAAATAAGTTTCCTCCGAATGGTGGCTGGGCTCAGTCTTAGCGATGGGGTGAGGAGCTCAGACATCCAAAGGGAGCTTGGAGTAGAGTCACTGCTCCTTCACACTGAATCTGATCAGGATGCCTCCTGGGCGCCTCCTGTTAGAGGTTTTCTGGGCATGTCTAACTGGTAGTCAAGTCAAGTCAAGTCCATTTTATTTATAGAGCCCAATATCACAAATCACAATTTGCCTCAAAGGGCTTTACAGCATACGACATCCCTCTGTCCTTTGGACCCTCACAGCAGATAAGGAAGAACTCCCCCAAAAAACTCTTTAACGGGGAGAAAAAAAGGCCTTGGGATAGACCCAGAACACACGAGAGGGATTGTATATATATCTGATCTGGCCTGGGATGCCTCAGTATCCCCTAGGAGCTGGAAACGTTGCTAGGGAGAGGGCTGCCTGGAATACCTTGCTCAACCTGCAGACCCCATGACCTGGCCCTGGATAAGTGGATGAAAATGGATGAATGGATGGAAGGATGGAAGGCCTGGACAGATACTGTCTATACAGTATACAGCACATGACAATATTTATTGTGTTATGATAGCTGATAAGGTGATGGTGCTAGCTAGCCCACTCATGTGTTATATGTCATAGTAATGTTGTATATCCTTGAAGTCTAAGGTGCAGAAAAGAACTATATGACTGTCCTGTTTGGTCCAGATTCTGACTGTAGTATGCTGTTTTAGCTTTAGATAGATTTTTAATACCAAAGCTAAAGGAGCTGTATGCAACATTCAGAGCACTGTCCAAACAGGGTACTCAACATGGAGGTGGCTGAGCTTGCAGCTAGCAGCTAGCAGTGCTAACAAGAGCAACAGTGCTGAAAGAGTTAACAGTGTTAACCTGGGAGGGAATTGGAGGATCCATGTTGTGCTTTTGCCCATGCCGTTATTAGCGGTAACTGCTTTATGAATGTAGTGCACTGATAAGCGACAGTGGAGTACACACACAGGGACTCACATGCACTAACATGCCACACTGTGGCCACACTGTCTACCGCAACAAAGAACAAAAAAGCTTGGATTACAACACACACACAGGTAGAGTGACATCATTCTCTGCTCAGGACACCATTACTCCACAATATTTTTCCAAAGCAAAAAGTTGTTTGCTGCGATATAAATGCTCTGAATGTTGTGTACAGAACCTTTAAGAAACCTGTAAAAAGGAAGCTGTAGCCTACTTATCATGTCTCGGACACACTTACACTTAGATACAAGTTCTCATTTTTTTACTCCTGGTTTCCGTTCTCATCTTCTGCATCCTGCTTTCTGTTCCCAGAGCTGAATGCTAACCTGGGCTTGGTAAGTGAGGATCCCACAGGATGTCTGGAGCTGTGCTTGCAGGAGGTCGCCAATGGGCTCCGTAACCCTGTGGCCATGATCCATGCTAATGATGGAACTCATCGATTCTTTGTGGCGGAGCAGCTGGGTTTTGTGTGGGTGTATCTGGCTAACGGCTCCAGGATCGACCGTCCTTTCCTCAACTTGACCCATGCTGTCCTCACATCACGGTGGGCTGGAGACGAAAGGGGATTTCTCTGCATAGCCCTGCACCCAAGGTTCATACTTTCCCAGGTTATGCTGAGACATTAACAATAATGTTTTTCATAATTCTCAGTGATAAAGGTCATTGTGCCTATGTGTGAAGTATGACTATAGCTTTTTTTTCTGTGCATAGGATCACCATGGTCAGAAAAGCATACGTGTACTACTCTATATCTGTCAAGAAGGAGGAGAGGATACGTATCAGCGAGTTCACACTGCTGCCACACGATGACAACCAACTAGACCACTCCTCTGAGAGGTGAGGAGAGAAGTTCAGAGTCAGAGAAACACAAGTGGAGACAAAGAGACAGAGATTATTTAGATTTGAGTTGATAGACATTTAAGTTCTGGTACTTGTACTTCTTGGCTTAGGACCATCCTTGAGGTGGTAGAGCCGGCGTCCAATCACAATGGAGGACAGCTTCTGTTTGGCCCTGACGGGTACCTCTACATCTTCATTGGTGATGGTGGCCGAGGTGGGGACCCATTTGGAAAGTTTGGCAACTCACAGAACAAGTAAGTATAATTTACAACATGCAGGCACTTGAGGGAGGGTTGTGGTTATGCTGACTTTAGTATTCCCTAACACCTCACATCACTGTTGTTATAACAAAAATATGTTTTCATGCTGCAACAGCCGACCTAAAAAATGAGCTGCACATTTATGACGTAAGCCCAGGAAAAGTTTGACCTGTAATTGTTCGGATAATCATCCTCCTTGCAATGCGTCAGCCTTATGTGTAATTTTAAGTAAGATAAACACATCTTCTTGTTTGCACCAGGAGGCTGTAAAACGTTTAAATGATAAAGGTGCTCATCATGTGAAATATTGCCAGACACCGTGACGATGTTAGCTGCATAATAGTACATTAAAAAATACCAGAGTCTGGTTAGAGGCAGCCAGTTCTGCCAAAAAGAATTCCTGTTAATTAAATTCCAGTTAAATTAAGTCACATAAAAAGGATCGAAATTATGGAGAAGACAAAGTGGCAGCTATGAATGATTGTTTTTTCAAGATCGCTTATCTTCCACTTATAAAAGTTCCTGTAAACTGAGAATCTCATATAGTGCAAACTATTACGTCGAAGTCATTTGTCCACACAAATTATTATAATAATGTATCCATGATACATGCTAGAGCCTGCAGAGCACCTAAAAAATAGGATTGCAGTATTTAACTGTACATTCTCTAAGGTTCCCTAAAAAGATCTCAGTTACTTTGAAATTAGAAATGCCCAACACTTTTAGAGGGGGCTGTGTCATTGCATTAACAGGGATAAATGTAGGCACGTCACCAAAGATTTGTGCAGGAGCAGTGTGGATGAACTGTCCACTGATTAGCAGAGACAGAGCTTCTATTAATACCCTGCATATTTTAAGTAATGGTGGTGGACTGTGCCCCTTTATATTACATGTCTCTGCAATGAAATATAAAACATAATGAACCACATTAGTATGTGGTGGCAGTGCATGGATACTAATGGGAGTTGTAGTTTAAAAGACAAGGAGAGGTGGCATGCTGTTTTTATGCCAATAGAAGTGCACATAGAGTTTATAAAAGGAGCTTTTATTTAAAGGGACTGCAGGGCATTATGGGTCGTTCATTACTCTCAAACCACATGACCTTTACAGTATATTTAATGAATCATTCAATAGGGTAGCTGTACCTTCAGGCAATATGTGTTTGTCTTCGTATGTTTACATACAGTATGTGCACGTGTGTTTGTTTCCCACTGTGACAAAGGTTTGCCCTTCACTCAGCTAATTGTCGTGCTTTATTTTCACTTGATCAACTCTCAGTAGCTGAAATGTTAATTACAGCCAACGGACATAAAGGTACAGTGCAAATATTACTGCTCATTTGCATTATACACATTTCATAGTACTCCGAGAATATCATGCCTTGTAGTTACACTGTGATGTGTGAATAAGACACATACTTTAAACAGTTAAAATAATATCGCAGCTTCATGCCAAAAGAGAATATTTTAAGTTCACAGAGAGGCTAAAGCTAAGCTTGAATATTAATGGTGTTTGCCCTAAGAACCAGCAAAATCTGAGCAGAGCTGTGGCAGGGGAAACCCTCTGATGAAAACATTTTATCAGCAGCAGGTTGATGACATAGTTTATGAAACATTTATCCAAGTTGTTCTGAGATGCTGACACCTTTACTCCAGACGGTTATAGTGTAGCCATTTGGCTGTGTCTGAGGGATTTTGTTGACAGGCTGTATTAGCTGTTCTGGGAATGAGGGCCCGCCAAGTCTAATATTGACACTAGACATTGCGGACTGCCACACACTGGTATGTGGAGGGGAGGGAGAGTGGAAGGACGGATGGGTGGTATATGGAGTGAGCAACCAGGGAGGAGAGACGTGCAGAGTGAATGATAGTGGAGGAGGGCAGGACTTAAGACTGGAACAAGATAGATAAAGGGACAGTAAGGACAGAAGGGAAGGACAAATGTGGAGATTTAGCTCAGATGGATGGAAAAAGAGAAAGGTGAAGGACGGTAACCAAAGACAGGACCTTGGATAGAGAAGAAGACATGGATATGAGGAAGACTGAAGATGGCAAAGTGAAAACAGACAGGGAGAAAAAAAGGAAAAGGAAGAGAAGTTCAATGCAGAGGAAACAAGCCCTCAGGAACAGCACCAGGCTTTGAAATAAATTTGGCCAAAAGTGAAATTACAAAGTCTGTGTCAGTCACATGATGCCATGAGGTCCAAAGACTCTTTCCCATAGACTTACACTGTGAAAGAGATGGCTGTTGAGTGTCACAACCCTCGTGAAATGACTCGTTTCACTATCAGGATCTGATCAGGAAATTTTTTTGGATCCCTTCGGTCCAAAAAAATAAGCCTGGAGGAGAAGCACTATTACCGAATTTTTATCCCCATTTAAGTTAGCGGAGGGCTTAATCGAAGTTAGCTGCTTAAGCCAACTAAATTTATGAGAGTCTGTTGTGTGCTTGTTCTACAGGCCCCACATTGCGAAAGATCTGGACAATTTAATACCGCGGATATCATCCTTTTTTGGCTTAATGCACTTCTGAGCGAGCAACTTTCATAGGAATAAACTGCTGTCTCCAGTTTGCATTATCTATCCATGAGAGGATGTGGAGATTTCTTTTGCAACAAGTAGAAACAGAGGATGATGGGAGAGTGTAAGTTTAAAGGTGGAACATAAGTTGAAAAGAAAAATAAAAGATTCTGATCAAGGTCTTTTTGTTTCCACCTTAAAACAGCACTGACACAGCCACTCAGTCACCTCAGTCTTGAAGCCTCTCTCACTTTCTCCTCTACTCTGTGCTGGATAGGTCGACACTCCTCGGCAAGGTGCTTCGCGTTGACATCGAGAACAATGATGATGGCCCCCCGTACAGCATCCCCTCAGACAACCCATTCTTGGGGGAGAAGGAATCACTACCTGGTAAATCCCTTTAAGTTTTTCTACTGTATATCTGGATAATATCTGAATCTGAATATCTGAATGTAACTGAATTATGTCACTGTACCTGGTCACTTTTCCTAGCTGCCACCTGACGTAAATGTCATCAGAAATTCGTTGGACTCTAATGCTGAACAGACGTTACAATTCTAGTCGTAACTGAAATTGGGTTGACGATATTTTAAATGTGTAACGATGATAGAATTTCACATTGTATGGATGTTAACATTATAACGTTTTGGTTGGTTTGGTTTTGTTTTCTGTGACGTACAACTAAATGTCATTATTTTACATCAAGATAACATTGGAATGAGACGGTAGAAGACGTTGAATTTTGGTTACTTAACAACACAACTTAAAACTAACAAAATATTTACAACCCCAATTCCAAGAAAATTGGTACGCTGTGTAGAACTGCCATGATTTGCAAATATTTATTATTCAAACTGACAAATTTCTCTTTCTCTTTGCAGAGATCTATGCCTATGGAGTTCGCAACATGTGGCGTTGCTCCATTGACCGCGGTGACCCCATCACAGGTCAAGGCGCAGGCAGGATGTTTTGCGGTGACGTAGGCCAGAACAAATTTGAAGAGGTGGACTTGATTGTTAAAGGTATGATGATTTTAGTTTGGAGCAACATTTCATTGTATAGAAAGATTTTACTTTTTGAGCATGGATACCTCTGACAGTG
This sequence comes from Epinephelus fuscoguttatus, assembly GCF_011397635.1. Classification (NCBI taxonomy): domain Eukaryota; kingdom Metazoa; phylum Chordata; class Actinopteri; order Perciformes; family Serranidae; genus Epinephelus; species Epinephelus fuscoguttatus. Next base: position 18,588,996 of record NC_064756.1, read on the forward strand.
TCACACTGACAGTATTCAAGATTCCCTTCACAGCTCCAAGCAAAATGGTTCACTTTTCCATGAAATGGCTGTCATTATCTACTTATTATCACATCATATAAAACTGTTCTCTCAAAGACCACACAGGCAGTGAGTCAGATGTCGTAGTTTAATCTCAATCTTCCCCCTAACAATTAAGGTGAATGGGATCTGGTTAAGGGGCATGAAATAAACTTCTAGGTAGCCAAACTATAATTCATGAGACCAAACGTTCTGTCAAAGTATATTTTCTGCATGATGAAGCAATCTGTTCACATTCCCTGCACTAACTTTGTCAATACATGTTTAAAGGAGGAAACTACGGATGGAGGGCCAAAGAAGGCTTCAGCTGCTACGATCGCAAACTCTGTCAGAACTCCTCGCTAGGTGAGGTGTCTGTCTGGGCTGCTGTCATTCATTCCTTTATACTTTCACCTTTTACTGTTTACAATTGACACTATACTGAGAAGGATTACAGTATATATGTATGAATATATATGTGCTGTCATTGTCACTGTAGTGTGTTTTTTTCCTCACTATAAGCTAATGCATACTTAGCAAACCTAAGACATTTATTCGAGGGATAAACTTTAATTTGATTTAAAAATAGAGTGTGGGACTTTTGCATATAAATGAATGTCATGTTCAAGCCATTGCCAAACAAGTTCACACAATGCTGATTAAGGCTATCACTGCAAGGGAAAGTGCTCTGTATTTCGCAGTATACTAGAGTTTTAGGTCTGTACCAACTTTGCGCCCACTTCAGATGATACGATTTACACCAACCAGCCAGAATGAAAAGGCCACCTGCTGGTACACATTTTATACAACAGCATTTATGTCATTATTCTGACTGCCAGAAGGAGGAGACAAAGGTTCCACACTCCAGCTTAAAGTTTATAGACTCAAGTTACTTTTTACACGCCTCTATTATGATGGACATTTCTCAATCTTCATCTTCAGTGTGCAGTATGTTGCTACAGTATTGTCTTCTCGTTATGGAGACAAACAGAATAAACTGATGTATTGTTCTGTCTCTATATCTAGATGACATCTTGCCTATCTTCGCCTACCCTCACAAGCTGGGCAAGTCAGTGACAGGAGGATACATATACAGAGGCTGTCAGATGCCCAACCTGAATGGGCTCTACATCTTTGGGGATTTCATGAGTGGGTTAGTGTCTTCAGGCATCTCCTTCAGACTAATCCATGCCCATTACCACATCTTAAAAAAATACACAGATCTATCTTTATCCTTTGATAGTGGACTTCTAGCCGAACCTTTTCTACAGTTTTTTAGTGGTAGTGTGTCCAGAGAAACACACTGCAATAAGCTGCACTCACGCTGAGATATTGTGCACAGCCTGGGTTTCATACTCACAGCAGAAATGCATGTATATGAAGGTATTTACTTGATGGTGTATGTTTGTGCTCACGTGCTGCTTGTTGTTGTTCAGGCGTCTGATGTCTCTGAAGGAGAATGTCACTTCCGGTAAATGGGAGTACAATGAGATCTGCATGGGAAGAGACCGGACCTGCAGGTTCCCCAAACTCATCAACAGTTACTATAAACACATCATCTCTTTCGCTGAAGATGAAGCGGGTAAGCACCACTGTACATCTCGTCCATCCACCAAGCATCACATTGCTTATTGAGATATTCATTGATTCAAGGAAGAAAGAATCTAACAACAAGCAAAGTAAAAAGCAATTGGTGTGTGGGATAGTGTATTTTTGCTTAAAGTTGAGTGATGTGGTTACAGGGTTTGTTTCATTAAGATGTAATTTTTGTAACTTGTGTAATCTTTGATAAAATTAAATTACAACCAAACGGATGCAGTGGAGGGTTGGACTTTAAATCTGGTTTGAATTAAAGGGACTGCTGATTTACTGTGTAGCACACATGCTGCTGGTCTTGAATAATCTCTTCCCTCCCTCTGAAAGTGCCTCACGGGAGGCAGTTGAAAAGTTGAAAAGTTCAAGCAAAGTCCAAATCCCTGTTAGAACTTCCCCCATTTTTACCAAAACACATTTTGCTATCTTCTGTCTCTCCTCTACTTTCTGGCTCTTTCTCCCATCCATTCTCATTGTGAACACCCCCCTCCCTCCTTCCTTTATCCCTGCTGTCCTCTGTCTTCTCACCTCCCTCTCTTTCTTTCTTGTCGAATCTTTTCCCATTGTCCTCTACTCTCCACCTATCTCTGTTTGCTCCACTCTCTCCCCGTTTTCTCTTTCTAGGTGAGCTATATTTCTTGGCCACGGGAGCCCCAAGTGCCATGGCCAGAGCAGGAGTCATCTATAAGATAGTGGACCCTTCCAGGTACCTAACCATTACAACACATTGCATCCTAGAAGTTTTTCAGGTGTTGTCAAGAGGCTGTGTAAACTTCACCAAAGAGGAAACTATCAGCTAACTATGAGTATGATTGGACTGTTAGGTCAAGGTGCTATGATGTTACCAAGTAATGGGGATATTTGCCATTTGTAGACCTGGACTGACCTATATATATATATATATATATATATATATATATATGGAGAGAGAGAGAGAGAGAGAGAGAGAGAGATAGATAGATAGATAGATATACTTATCAGTCAAGTAGACAAATGATTACTTGTGTTCAGAACTCCCCTACCAGCCAGTCTTGTTCTGTTCCACGGTGATAATGAGTGAGCTTTCCATACAGACGAGCGGCACCAGGAAAATGCAGCTTCAAGCCTTCACCTGTGAAGATAAAGGGAAAACTGATTCACTTCTACCCCAGAGAAGGTACGGAAATCTTAACATAGTGTTCCTTTCTCTTACAACACTTTCAGGTTAACTTCTGTTCCACTTTTGGTTTCTTACAGTTTTTTCTTTTGCTGTTGTTTTTTATAGAAATATTAGACTTTTTGCCATATATGCGCCATATATGCACCACATTCTCACTCCAACCTCATCACATACCAAGATCTGGTCATGGACTTTCCATGTCCAGATACGACATGAAAGGTACCCTGGGTGCGTTGGTTCTTGACGTTCTTGGACGCCGTGTAATGTTCTGCCTGTTACATGCATTGTCTTCTTTCACAGTACCCTTCCGTTGTCACAGGATGTCTCCCGTTTACATGCAGTCTCTTTCAAAATGAACGCACTACGTCGGTGCAACACCGCAAATTAACGTTTTTTTCCTTTAACGACTAACACACATTGTTTGGTTTAGGCAACAAAAGCATTTGGCTGGGTTTAGGACAAAAAGAACAGGGTTTGGCTTGAATCTTACGGGACATGAACATTGCTCTTCTGATTGATAGTCGGACCATCCACCACCCCTCCCACCTGCCCTACTCAGACTTTTGTCACCTTGACTTTCGTTCTTGTCTGGTCATGTTTCCCCCCGACACTGCTACGAGACATTAAACTATAATAATGACTGGCTGCGTATCATGCCAGCGTTAAAGCATGGGGTTTTTTTCATCGTCAAGATTGCCAGATTTCGATGACTTTGGAGTGAGAGCAGGTTGATATATACACTTTACTTGATCACATATTTTTCTGTCAAATGCTCACAAGATTATATTGTCTATTGTTTTTATTATCTTGTCAATGTGCAGTATGTTGTTAGTATTCAAGTTTTGGATTGTTTTTGTTGTTGTTAATGTTGCTGATTTTTTTTTTTTTTGACGTTGTACAAATGTTTTTCTTGTTTGCAGAGTTTGTAATCAACAAGAAACCAACGACCACACCTGTGCCCACGACAACCACAAGAAAAACTACAACAACAACAAAAACACCACCCAGACGAAAAACACCCATAATAATTATTAAACCACCAATGCCAACAAGAAAAACAATAAGAAAACCTGCACCACCACCACCACCACCACCATCACCAGCAAAAACAACAACAACAACAACAACAACAACAACAACAACCGCAGCAGCAACAATAAGACCCACAACATTACAGACAACAAGAAAGGCAACAACGAGAAAACCACCACCAACAACACCGACTGCAAAACCAACAACAATAAAAACAACTGCAGCAACAACAATAAAACCAACAACAGTACCAACAACCGTGATGGCCATGGCAACAACCCCTGCCCCAACCACACCCACTGGTAGGCCTACTGGTGCACCTGCTTACGAAGGCAGCTCCACTGATTACCCAAAATCTAGGAACACTATTTACACTGAGCCAACTGTTACGACTAACATTAAACCCACCAGTAGACCAGAGAACAATCTGGTGCGGGGAAAAGCCACCAGCGTCAAACCAGGTGGTTTCTTCTTCTGCACTTTATTTTTGCTTTACATTTCAACATGCTAATAGCGAAAATAGCTACACTCTCTTCAGTTTACATTCCTCTTATGATAATATAACTTGCCTGTTTGATAAAATTGCACCACTTTTAAATTTAACTTAATTAAATTAAATTAAATTAAATTAAACAAAAAAATACAGTTGTGTAGAATTGTCACAGGGATCTTAGTTGCTACAAATGTCAGCTACATGCTTTCTAATCACTCAGCTTTATAAATAATCATGTAGAAATTAAAAAAAAACAATTAATTAATTCTGCAGCTGTAGGTTTAAGGTATGCTCAGGTATTTTGATGCATGGTAAAAATAGAAAAAGATGATCATAAAGGTGATGGAAAGTGAGGAGATAAATAAATCACAGTAAAACAACCAGTAGGCCGAGTTGATTTATGAGGCATTAAGATATTTATTTTAAGTGATTCTATGTTTTTATTTAAAAAGATGTTTTTCAATCCATAAAAAATACTGCACTCTTAATTTCTTTTTTTATTGCTTACCTATATTTACCACTTCTGAGACTTTAAATTAATATGTACCCAACTGCATATTGTTCTTTTACTTATACTTCTAATCAGTCTTTGCACTTTGCACTGGAAAAGTAGAAAAAAGAAGGGAATAACTGTAGTTTTTATCTCATTAAATTCTGATAATAGCAATAAGTGGTTAGAAACTAAACATAAAGTACAGTAGTGTTCCAGTGACTCAACCTCTGCTTATGTTCTGCTTACTGACTGAAAGCAAATTAAGGACAAGTTTGCCTTTGCGGATGTAGAGGGCCTCTCACACAAGTCTGTGTCGAACTCAGGTAGGCTAGCTAAGTTAGCTAAAGTGGCAACTTGAATACCTGCTCGCATGATTTTTGGCTGGTACAAGAATCTAAAGCAGGATAAATTGTGCTTATTTATGTGTTGCACTAATTTAAATCGGGTACTTTGGCGTAATTTATTTTTAAATAAATGTTTCTGCATCAGCTTGAGTTTGGACATTCGTCTTTGTGTGTCTGTGTTTATGTCTTCCCTTTGTCTGTCTTCAAGGATAAGCTCTCAAATGACCGATAATAGAAGATATGTCTGACATTTTGGGAGATATGCTTATTCGCTTCCTTGCCAAGATTTAGATAAAAAAGATTGTTTCTGTGTGGTAAATATAATGCTTGAATTAGCCTAGCCTAGCTTTGTCCAAAGGAATCAAAATGCAGCTACCAGCACCTCTAAAGCTCACAAATTATCATCTTATATCTCATTTGTACCAAAATCAAAGTGCAAAAATAACAATTTCTTTGCTGGATACCGTGATGTTATTGACCAACACATTCTCACTCCGACCTCGTCACATATTGACGTTTGGTCATGGACTTTCCATGTTCACATAAGACGTGCAAGGTAACCTGGGTCCGATGGTTGTTGACGTTCTGGGACACTGTGTTAAGTTCTGCCTGTTACATGCATTGTCTTCTTTCAAGATACACTTCCATTTTCACAGGAAATTTGACATTTACATACAGTCTTTTTTTCCCACTGCAATAATAAACACTCATAGATGAGTTTGGGCAACAAACACACATGGTTAGATTCAGGAAAAAAGAACAGGGTTTGGTTTTAGAATCTTATAGGACGCCATCACCGTTGTCTCGGGTGAAAGTGTCTGTTGGACCCATCCACCAACACTCCCACTCGCCCCAGTTGGACTTTTGCTGCCTTAACTTTCATCCTTGTCCCGCCGCATGTCCCTCTGATGCCGCCACGTGCTGTTAAACTATAACAGCAACCCGCCGCTTATCATGCCGACGTTAAGGGACGGCTTTTTCCATTGGTCTCTGATGCCGCAAGTCACTGCCAAAGCACTGGATTTCGACGACTTCGGAGTGAGACCAGGTTCTATCAACACTTTTACACGTTGGTTTTAATTTTTCTAAACCAAAATGAATAACATCTCAAATTGTGATCTGGTAGATGGATTTTGTTACCTTTGAACAGAGTCATGCTAGCTTTTCCCCCGTCACTAGTATTTATACTAAGCTAAGATAATCAGCTGCCGGAAGTTGCTTTATATCTATCTTCTCATCTAATGCTGCCTTCAAATGGAACTTGGGAGGTCATAGTTACTACAGGGGACATCTTTACACCATATGCTTGGCGATTATGTGATGAAGTAGTGAGAACAGTGCTGCGAGGCAACAGCATTTAGAAGCCACCGAGGCTAACAATTTAGCAAGATAGTGAGCAGAATGCAGGAAATGCACAGGAAATTCAAAGGTACAGTGATTGAGAAAAAAGATGAGGCCATTGGGAATATCAGCAATTTCCTCAGACATGTAAAATTACAAAGCTAAACTCTATATTACTTAAATTACAATAAATTAACTTACCATCCCCCGAAAAATTGATTGCCATGGCCTCAGCAAACACCTCACAACTTATGAAGTCAAAGCTTTCAGAAAATTTCCACTTAGGAGGCTGTCAATACCACAAGGGGAGGGCGTTCATATTGACTCTTCTTGTAAACACAGTAAAAATGAGCCCATTTGAAGGCAGCAGGTCTCTGCAGGAAAGTGAAAAAAGCACATTTCCCAAAATGTCAAACTGTTACTATAAAGGGAAAAAAAACCTTTAACACATTCTTAAACTTCAAATATTCAAATAAAGAGGGTAATTCTGTCTCTCCATCAGGTTATCGCACAACCATGACTGCTGCCCTCTCTAGGATTGCTCAAACCCCAATCATCACCACACCTCCAACCAGGAGACATGGGAGACCCCTTCAGTACGTCCCTCTTACCACCCCTGAACCTTTAACCTCACCACAGCCAACCACAACATCACTGAAACGACACCAGATGGCTCTGACCTCTGCGCAATACCCTCAACATCCTGAAGCACTGACTACGCCACGGTCCCCATATTGGAGCCAGAAACCCACTGCATCAGTCTACAAGCCCCAGAGACCACCAATCAACACAACTCTGCTTAAATCACAGGAGGAGAGGCTGTGGCTCGGAGAGAAGCTGGAACGCGCCGGAGAGGGTAACCAAATATTCAAGAGAACTCGAGGAAGAGGTCACAAGAGAGGAAGAGGAAGAAGGCTGCGGGTGGGCTCGGTGCGACTGGTAAGCGCCGATGGTTTATCAGATCGGGGTAGAGTGGAGATCTTTATCCGTGGTGAGTGGGGGACAGTGTGCGATGACCTTTTCACCAGCAAAGCAGGTACTGTAGTGTGTCGACAGCTCGGCTTCACGACAGTGTTGGCGGTGATGAAGAGGGCTGCGCTGGGGGAGGCAGACCGCAATGTAAGGATCCTGTTGGATGATGTGGAGTGTGAGGGTGGGGAGAGTTCGCTGCTGGAGTGCAAGAGATCCAGGGTTGGGAAACACAACTGCTCACATGGGGAAGACGTTGGGGTGATCTGTGGTTAGCACACAGGGGTTAAAATTAAGAAGAAGAAGAAATATATAGGAATATAGGAAGGAAAGTAGACAGAGTGATGTATGGTGTGTGTCACATACAGGAAGTGACAGGATGAGAAAGAGAAGACAGTATTTTAGGAAGGTGGAGGACGTTATTACAGACTGCTCATTTGAACCCATTAGCCAGAGTAAATGTTGTCATTGTATGTTTCTGCGAACCACAGGCATGAAACATTTGTTTGTGATTATGTAGTAGATATGTTAAAGCTTTACATTACTACAACACTGTGGTTAATGTGGTTATATTTTGGCACAAAAACCACTCGGTTATGGTTTAAGAAAGATCATGTTTTGGCTTAAAATACCCGTTTTTGTTGGCATAGTCACGGCTGGAAATGCTGCAATGTCTTGCTAAAAAACTACTGGTTTAGATGTTTGTTGGACTCTGTCTCCACCTAGATGTCAGGCCATCCACCATCTCCTTCACCTCACAGTGAAGTCAGCTCATATTAATGTCATAAGCACTATGTAACTTTAGAAATATTGATATGATTCATGAAACACAGCCAACATTTGTAGATGGGTGGTACATGGGCTGAAAAATGGTGCCTATATATTGGATTTCACATTGGCCCCATGCAGATAGCCCACATGGGTGGGTTTGCCCAGGTGGGCCCCACATGAGTCATGCTGGGGCTACCTGTATACAAAGTGGGAATGGGTCCACTTGAGTAAACCCACCCATTTGGGCAAATATCATGGGGCCATTATCCCAGCAAGCATTTTTTGGTTTAAAAAACGTCTAATAGCTGTCTACATGAAGACCTGACGTCTAGGCTAAATCACGGCTGAATTTGGGCTGTCAGTGGAAAATTTGGTAGGTGCCTAACCATAGCCAAAGTGTAGACGTCATCAATTATACGGCTATGTAGAGACCATGTCCAAAAAATGGAGATAAACATATTTTAATTACTGTTGACTTTCCATACATGATTGACTATCATACCGCACGCCATCTGCAATGGCAAAAATTACATTTAATCAATTTCAAAATTAAATCGGCTAGATTTGGATTACATGTAGCTAGACTAAATCAGAGCTAAATATAGCCAATACATTTAAATCACGACTATTGCTTGCTGGGATTGTTTACTACCCACATGGGTCCCACATACAAATGCATCAGTGGTTTGCAGAAACGTAAAATGCCAACACTTTCCTCTGGCGACTGGGCTGTTCGTTTTTAGGCATTAATGTTGTAAATGTCTGTTTTTTTAAAACTTAAATGAACTTCATTTTTTCATATTTTCCAGTTTTACATGTTGATGTTTTGTTGTCATTTTCCATCTGTTAAATGCAAAACAGTGCCAGTGTACATCACCTTAAAATGCCTTTTGTTTGTTTGTTTGTTTTGCTTTGTTTGTTTTTATGCAGACCAGTGAAGCATAGAGGATGAAAGTTGCTCTTAAACTCACTCAGTCTGAGTGAGTCTTGGAAGTTGAGTCTTTTCTGGCTGTGTGTTCTGTTTACATACTTTCTCGACATCCATGAGGCAAACAGACGACTATGTTAAATCAGTCGATTATGTTCCAAGAATATATTTGTATTTTTGTACCGTGTAATTTCAGCTGGTCTTTTTTCTAAAGGAGCTTTTTATAATTTGTATTTTGATACCATTTTGAATGTAGTTTCAAGATTTAAAACAAACTAAAGAGTTTTAATAAGGAAATGCTGGACATTCTGTTTGATGAATGTAATGAAAATATTTCCACTTTTATACTGGAAGGTTTGAGGGCACAGCGTGCCTGTGATGATAATAAAGTGTTTCTGCAAAATGACCTCCTTGTTGCTCCTTGTTATTCTCTATTATTCTCTGCCAGTGTATCCTAAAGTGCTGATGAACTATGGCTCACAGTGATTCACATCCATTTGCAAATGCAAACAACAACAATTCAACAATTCACTACTGACAGCATCGACACATTGCCATTCATCAGTCAACATGTGTTAGCCATGCAAATAAGAAAGATTTGATCCTGATGCAAATATTCTGCCTGTGTAACACACACAGAAGATACCTCCTAAGCATTTAAAGTATTCAACAACATCTTACTATGTGAAACAGAATTGAGGAGAGGTGGGTTGAGCGGTCCTGCCTTCCTGTTGTGGTGGGTGCTCCTTTAATGCAGTGTTTCAGGGTAAGCATTTTGTGTTTGTGAATGCAGCCCCAGGCCTGCTTCCTCCCCCCAACCACACCCCTAATCAGTGCCAGATTATATATGGCCTTTGGTGGCTGGGCTCACACCTTTGACTCCTGTCCTCTTCACCGGTTAAATTTCCCTTAGACAAGTCAGCGCTTTTAACCCTGTGTACTCAGTTGCTTGTCTTTTGTTGCTGTCTGTGATTCTGTGTTTTTCATGTTGCCCTTATCTTATTTAATGCTTTTTTATTTGCCTTATGATTGATTTGCTTGAGTTGTAATTATTTTGCTGTTATCATTCAGCCAACAGGGTTGTTTGTAATTTTTTTTGTATGAGCTCTTTTCTTTCAGTGAAGCAGAGTGTGGTCTTGTTGGCTAGGCAACTATGGTAAGGTCCCTTCACTCAATGAGTAAAAAGCACTGAGACACCAGAGTAGATTGCTCCTTTTTGCCTGAGTATTGCTGTGCTGCACCTGTTTTTGAATAGGTGGTTGCATCCTTGTGTACTCCCCAGTGTAGTCTGCCTCTCTACCAGTGCTCACTTCCCTAGTTTTGTTTAGTTTAGCTTTATTTGGACTGGATATTTCTGACTTTTTCCACTATTGCCCCTCACCACATTATGTACAATGCTTTTGAGGTTAAGACAAAAGAAAGCAGAATAAAACAGATTACACTGTGAAGGAATCACAGTTCAGTGAGGCAGAAGACAGCAAAGTAGTTGGTAATGTTTGATAAAACAACTGTTTATTACTGTGTAGTTTCAAGTTTCTCCCCCTAATTGTTTTCTCCACCCTGCATTTTTGTGTAATATTTGCCCATGGAAGTCAGTTACATTATCATGAAGATAAATAAACAGGCTGAACAGTGTTTGATTGACAAATTAAGACTTATAATGAAGTTCGGGAACAAAGACCACGCCTCAGTCTCATCCATTTCCACACAAAGTACTGAAGCGCACCTTATCCATTTCCCTCTCCTCTGACACTGTTTTCACATCCCTCCCCCAAGACACCCCTTGTCTTTGTTTTTCCTTTTGCTGTTATCTCTTCCTTTTACACTCTGTCTCTCCACAGAATACAGGAATCACCAAGGGGCTCTATCCATAGTAGACTCCCCCACTTCGTCTTAACTTCCCTGGTTCTGTTGCACCGACCCTCCTCCCTTCAGCTGTCACTAGGCCGCCATCAGATTCCACCCTCCACCTGTCTGCGACCCTCATTTCTCATCATTCCCCCCACCGTTCTTCCCTGTCATTACATCCCCTCATCCCTCCATCCCTTCGACCATCATCCCTTCCACGCTCATCCCTCAATCCTCTTCCCTACTTCCCTTGACCCTCATCCCTCCTTCCCTCAGCCCTCCTTCCCATCATCTATTATACATAATAAACTAATTGCAATCCATAACTTTACTGGCATTGTCTTTGTTAGTGAGGGCCTATTTGCGGTAAAAAAAAAAAACAATCAGTGGGTGGTATAGCACAATACTGTTGTAGCCATAAGGAAGTCTGTGGCATAGAGATCATTTAAACAAATTAAAACAAGCATTAAATTAACGTATGAGCAGATGGTTGAATAGACAGAGACATGCTGCTTGGACAAATGAAGAATAAATTAGCCCCAAAGAAAAAAAAAAGGTGATTAAATTCTTCATTGTGCACATAATAAAATCTGGTTTTCCAACTGTTCACAAAGACTGACAATTGTAGTGTAGCTGCGCACATCTTTTAAGAGATGCTGTTTTTAATATATAACAAAGAAAAACAAGACAAATATGTGATGTGCTGTCTCTGAGTGTTGCTAATAAACAACACATTTGGTCAAAAAGCATAAACTTGTTAATCAGACTGGCTGTCGAACAAACACGTCTGTTGTGTCCTGTGTACTGTATGCTTCACAGCTCATTACACACCAGTAAACTATAAGGTACAACACATTGCTCAGTCAGAGAGGTTGGTATGAATGAATGGAGGGCACGTGTGTGTGTGAACCTCCCGTGTGTGTCTGTCTGCGTACAGTCTGTTACTATCCCTGTCTTTTTTATGTGTGTGCATGCATGCTGTTATATGTACAGTATGTGTGGAGTGCTTGTTAGCAGGAAGTCCTGCTGTGAAGTCTAACTTGCAGCACATTTGACCTGATGTGACTGAAGTCTTATTTTAGAGCTGAGGAGTCTCCAGGCAGTCAGGCAGGTAAGGAGGCAGTGGAGCAAATGAACAGGGACAGATGATAGCAGTGTACTTTAGCTCTCGATGTTTCCAGTGATTTAAAATTAGAAAGAGGGCAAGTTTAGGCAATATCAAATATGAACAAAGTTAAAATTAGTTTTGCATTATAAAAGAAAATTCTTTTAACACACTCTAGGCTTCATCTTTTCAACAGCACACTGTAGAAAGAAATTAAAGTATATTTTGCTCAAGTTTTGCTGCTTCTCGCCCAGAGGGAGGCAGTCATGTATCAAGTTTTATCACCAGTGAAACCTGTTAAAAGAAAAGTGTGTAAGTTTTTTTTTTATGTTTTCATCAGTTTGCACAATTGACTTTTTTTTTTTTAACTTTAATCATCTTTTAACACAACTAAGTCCATCGCCAAACAAACTAACGTGCATGTTTGAGTATTAAACACCAATAAACTAAACTGTCACTCGACAGCGCGTCGTCATCACACAGTAAATCAGCAGTGTAACAGATTAATTAATGCACTGACCCTTTCTTAACTTGCCTGCATTGCTATCTGTCCTCTTCACTTTATCTGCTTTGCTGTCATCTGGCCTGTGAGTGATGTAGAAAGTGGCATCCCTCTAAAACAACACATTGCTGTTCTTCTTGTAGGTTGTATATAAACTTGTAGTAGTTACCAATATCTCAGGTGTTGATGAAGGAAGCTTATTGTGATGTCGACAGATTGTCCTATCAAATGTATGGCTCTGTGACGGACCAAGCTAGCAGCTATAAGATGTCACGGATGGAAAAGGGGAAAAAACAACATATTAATTGCATGTGGTTAATGCCAGAACATGATATGTTCATTTTTTAATGCTATTTTTCTGCTATTTTTGCTGCCGCCTGTCTTTCAGAGGCTATTGACAGTGGAGTTTTCAAGCTAGAGTAATGATACTGGTATCATATGAAACTAGAAGACATAAGGAATCCAGTAGTACCAGTGTTATGCTAGTTTCTCAGGAAGGGGGCTAGATAATGCTCCAAAGTTGGGCTTAATTTTGGTGAGGAAAAAAGGCATGGCTATTTTCAAAGAGGTCCCTTGACCTCTGACCTCAAGATATCTGAATGAAAATGGGCTCTGTGGGCACCCATGAGTCTCCCCTTTACAGACACATCCACGGGTCAGGTCCGGGCATTTTTAGGCAATTCTGAGCAACAAGCAGAAGAACAGGAAGACATTTAGGAATTTAGCACCACAATCTGCCTTTTGCATTAGCTGAGGCTTGAACTCACAACCTCTGAGACTAAGAATCAATATCTATCTCACTGAGCTAATTAGTCAGTAACAATTCATGTGTAGCTTCACAAACTGACTAAGCCAGACGTGCAGGTTTAGCAGCCGTCCGTGCATGGAAAGGCAGATTTCAAACCACTGTAAAAAATTCAGTTATCGAAACAAAAATCTGAAAATACACATTGCATCTAGACAGCATGGAGATGTTGGTAATTTATTTTAACAATGATTGATTTGCTCCATAAGTGAAAAAGTGATGTTTAAAATTGCCATTTTTACATTGGCTCCAATTGTTCACATTAGAGCAAAATTCAAAAATCAGTTTTTGAGATAAAATTCTGAAATTTGCCACACATCATCTACCATGACTCTAGAATTTTGTCATTTTTTTATGAACATTGAAGATTTATTTACCAAGAATTTGCATGTATATGTTTACAGTACCATTTACAGTCAAACATTTTGATGCACTGTAGGCTCAATTTCTGATAAATCAAAAATCCGAGAAACGTAGTTTTTGTAGGAGAGTCCGAAGATGCTCTGTAGCAAGTTTGGTGTCAATTGAGCAAAAATTGTGGGAGGAGATAGGTTTAAGAAGTTTTACAGTTTTTGAAAAAAACAGAGTGATGAATTTCATAATTTTTAATAGGTTTAAATGTACAAAAGTTTCTTCAGTATTGAGGCTACAGTTTGATGAATGTTTTGAAGTTGTAGCACGTATGCTTGATTTGTTATGAATTTTCAAAAATTTGAACTTTAGACACTTGTTGTAGCGCCACCATCAGGACTATTGGCCTGAGTTTACAGCTGAGGATATCTGGCATGAGACTGGACCTTTGTGCAAAGTTTGGTGAGTTTTCACCCATGGGAAGTATGATTTCCTCGGAAGAAGAAAGAAGAAAGAAGAAAGAAGAAAGAAGAAGAGTACCTAGGATTACAATAGTGCCCTGGCAGCTTAGCTGCCCGGACCCTAATTAACCAAAACAAAAGTATCAACAACAATGTATTCTTAAGAAATAAACAAAATCCCCACAGTAGAAATCCCAATTACACTCTTACAGTATTTTCACTGATTGCTCCAATTCCATGCTTTAGTCAGTCGCTCTATAAATGATCACTGGCCAAATTCAAATTCAGTGTGCTTTAGGTGAGCTGGCCACAGCTGTTCACAATGTTCTATACTGTATTAACTAAGGCCTCAGGGGAGACCCTGTTTCAGGATTTGTGTTGTTAAACCAAGTATGGCGACACACTGAAAACACTTTCCAACATCAGATGGAGCCTCACATGCAAAGAGAGTTATATCCACACATGCACACACACCTGAGCAGCTTCATTCGAGCAGAGGATCAGGTCTTGCTCAAGGGTGCGTTACTGCTAGAAGGGCAGGCTTCCTCCAACCAGGAGCAGCCTGAGGATACTATGACCAGCGCAACGTGGTCTCAAGAAACACATCACATTCATTTTGTTTCTTAAAATGGTGGAAAGGTTTGATAGACTTTCAGTCATCAGCTTTTGGGGCTTTTCTTTGCAACACTGCTAATTTCAACAGGGATGTGAGGGGATTAAAGCACAGGTTAATAATGTTAAGTCTTTGTTTTGGTCACCCACAGATCAGTGTGTCTCCTATGTTCCCCAGGGATAAACCTCAGAGGCCAAATAAGCAAATATAGTGTTACATTAAGACTCAGGCTCACTGAAATATATTGTATAGATGGAAACACTCTCAATACACGTAATTACAGAAATCCCTGCAGTCTCAAAAATTAACACAAGGGGGAGCTATGACACTGTGTAGTTTATTATAGTACACAGTAAACAGTAATGCAAATGTGCACATACATTTTTACATTTTTGGACATGCACATATACATCATGTTTTTCCTGTGTTGATGATGATCCTTCCATTATATACACAGATCTCCTACAAATGAGCTTTTTACTGTAAGTGTTTGCATGTATGTGAGTATGCAGCATTGTATATTATGAAGACAAATAAAGAGACATACACTGATATATAAAAAGAGTGCAATGGTAGAGAGGAGGCCATTAATGATACTTGGTGTAAGCGTGACAATAATCTTTACCAGCAGACTAACTAATCTAGCAGACATTAATTATAGCTAATGGATCGGCCAGGGTGTGTGATTAATACGATGAATATCAATGAACAGGATCTGGGTCAAAAGGAATGGATGGGATGTCTTATTGATCAAACACTTCTGCTGCAGGAATAGAAAGGATATTTTAATATATCACTGTGGGGTAAAAAAGCTTTCACCTACATGCTAGGCTATGAAAGCAACAGAAAGTGTTATATGTGTTTAATTATCTCATAAGAAACTGATAATTTTTACAATTATATAGATATTTTTTACTAGTTGTAAAGCTAATAGGTTGCATTATCTGTTTCTATAAATAATTACACGCCACAAAATCTTAAAACAAAGCAAGATGGAAGTAAGAAGAAAACAAGGGGGGGAGACTGGACCGGAAAAACTGAATTAAGTAGCCTGCGGTTTCACAAGGATTTCGTTAAGATGCACACATACACAAAAACATGCAAGCATGCACATGCATGAGCACACACACACACACACACACACACACACACACACAGGCACAGATACTTCCCCCCAGTGTCTTGTCTTTTGTTCCTAATTTAGCTCTCCCTTCTCTCACACTGTCTCTTTATTTCTGTCTTAATCGCTCTCTCCATCTCTCCTCTCCTTGTGTTACTCTGGTCTTTAAAGTAGTACTCTGTACCCTGGCTTTTTTCTGTGAAATGAGAAAGGGGGGAGAGGAGAAAAATATGGAAGATACATGAAAGAGAAGAGAGCAGCTGAGGTCTTATCGGGGTAATGACGCAGCAAACTTTGGAATGAGCAAAAAGATGTAGGTTCCTGCTCCTTTCCCTGCCTCTGTGTGTGCATCTGTCTGCTGCCAGATATGCATGTGTCAGTATTTTCCTCATTATCTACCCGCCTGCTCTGTTTATTCTGCCTATCAGTCTGTTTCTCTCCAACTAAGGCAGAAAATTCACATCACATAAAATAGACTCCAAAGTTGCCACATCTCTAAAGTATTTAGAAGGATTAACCACTGCGTCAATTCTGCTCGCCCGTACCTTATCCAATATGTACAGTGCATACATTTATGCATGAGGTTTCTTATCGCCGCCTGACATGTGAAAACATTTATGCAAATAAACGTGGCGTAAAATCTGGCTCAAACATCCTCGTGACATCAGTGTATCATGTCATCTGTAGACTTTAACAACTGCCTACTTTACAACATTGCTACTTACATACAAAAATGTAAAATATATACATATATTTTTTACTTTTAATAGTCATTGCATCACTGTTTTTGGCATTACATCTGTTGTCAAAGTCAGTAGGCTACCAGTTTGAAACCCTATTGCCAGAAGTAGATCTACTTCACAGCAGACATTTTGACTTGTCATCATAGGAACTAGAGCTATTGTTAATTTTATCAGTTTCACCTGTGCTTTTCCTACTATGACAAGTCAAAATGTCTTGGGAGGGTCGTCAGATGATTAGTCGCACCTGGACCCTTGGCTATAAAGGCTTCCTGCAGCCTTCCTACAGCTGACATCACCGTTGGCATCACTTGCTTTATTTTAATGGTCATTTTGATATCAATCATGAGAGTTCAGAAACTGCCATGTAACCACTGACTTGCCAGTTCACCTGCTTTTCTTTTGCTGGTCATTTTCTAACCCTTAAATTGCTCCTCAGAGTTCAAGGTTGGTGGATTGGATGATTGGAGCTGGTTAGATAGATGGTAGTAGTCAGGAGGTTTGGGTCACTGTGGTCATGGTGGTGTTGTGCCATTCCAGTGTAATTAGGGACATTTGTGAAAGGCATTACGTTCCATACTGCTTTCACTGGTGATCTACCCACTCACTGCTGGTTTAGTGTGAGCCTTAACTCAGTAAATGATGTTTGTTAAGTAAATCCCTAAAAAAAATCTCTATTTTTTAAATAGCAACTGCAGTATGGTTTGGATTAATGAATGAATAAGGTTATGGTAAATAACTTGGATTAAAGATATACAGTACTATGCTGGATTTTCCTGAAGTAATCCCTCTCAGTCATCACGTTTGACCCTCTGGAAGTGCGTGGTGGTGTCTTATTCTGCAGAGACTCTGCCCTCTGCTGGTATTTTCAATTTTTGATGTTCAACTTGTTTATGAGCGTGTACCCCACAGAGCTCAGGTGACGTCAGGGTTTATAAAAATGTGACCAGGCGTCAGACTGTGAGCAAGAAGCACAGCACCTAAAGAAATGCAAATACAGTGAGACAAAACATTAAATGGAAGTGAATCTGGGGTTGGAATTTACTTTAATTTTTGCTGGTGAGTGTGTTTAGAAACAGTAACTGACAATCCTGCAGGGTATACATTTAAGGTTAGGCAATTAAAACCAGACAAAAATGACTGACAATTAATCAAAAGTTGCTATGCACACCAACATTGGAGCAACAAGCATTGCGTGACATAAGAATAAGAATAAAGAATAAGAAAAAAAAAAATAGAAATAAGAATAAAACACCACCAAGGTGGACAACACAGATGTATAACAACATAGAGTGCACAGCAGCTGCAGCACAGACACACATACGCAGGAGAAATTGCAATTCTTACACACTGTGTAGCACACACAAGCGCAATGCAATGTTGCTAGGCAATGCAGCGCTTACTGATGTTCTCATCTTTGAAGTGAATTCCAGTTATCAATATGTTACCTGTCTGAACTGCTTTCTGTGAGTGTGGAGCAATGCACTGTTTTCATATCTGTCGAGAGCTCTGCCTTCCAGCAGCTGCAGTCACACCAGCAGCTTCTTCTCTGCTAAAAACCTTTTATTCCATTTTAATTCAGTTCACTGGGACTTTTTCATGTGACTTTTGGGATGCAACTTATAATGTAGCAAAGTACAATACTTGTGATAAACAAAATTATTACCTATTTAAAAAAATACTCATAGGAGTACAAGTACAATTAAAAAAAGACAACTTTATTGCGATGAGTAAATGTAATGCGTTACTTCCACACCTGCCATTCTCATATTGGTGCTTTCAGTTGCAGCAGGAAGCTGCTTTCTATGAAGAAAAACACACTGGATGCACACTACACTACCTGACAGAATTACAGACAAGCCAGTGAACATAGTGGAGCAGCTAGCTGCTAAAGAATGAGATATTTCCCTCAGGAGTTGTTAGTGAAGATGCCTTTATTGTCACCATATACAGTGATACAGTGAAATTTCAAGTGCCCTCACAGTGACATTTAAGACATTACATACATCATGTCAATTCATACATACACACCCCCACTCATACAACAACTAACACAAGATAAAATAAAATATATATGAAATTGCACTGATGTATGACATTGCACAGACCCGATGTATGAAATGTATAAATAAGTAATAAATAAATATTGCACGTGTTGAGGATTGTGGGACGGGTTACAGAATTACTGAGTGATTATTTTTGTTTAAAAAAAACTGTTCAAAAGTCTGTTGGTGCACAACCTGATTGACCTGTACCTCCTCCCTCAGGGCAGAAGGTCAAAGAGGTGATGACCAGGGTGAGAGCTGTCTTCAGTGATCCTTTTTGCTCTGGAGAGGTATCAGGAGTCAGCAATGTCTTCAAGTGAAAGGAGAGGGTGATTTCTGAGGGTAGCTTCTCGCACAGGTTGCTTTTCTTAAGGAGCCTCAGGAAATGCAGACGCTGCTGCGCCTTTTTGACTGCAGCAGTGGTGTGATTGGACCAAGAAAGTTTGTTGGTGATGTGGATGTCCAGAAATTTGAAGCAGTGGGCAATTTCTGCAAAGTCTCCATGAGAGAGACCAAAAGAAGAGCTTAAAGAGTGTAAATATTGCATTTATATTTGCTAGGTGTCCAGAATACAACATGAGATGAATGATAATGTAACTCAGTATTTGCTGAATGTGTAAATATGCAACTGTTGGCTAACAAGGTCACCATATTAACTTAAAAGGTGAGTAAGTCAGTGATGTGTGAACAACTTGTACCTGTTAACCCAAGTAAGTTACTGTAGGTTTAATGTTGAAGGACAGTTACTTCAACACTAGATATCATATGAACTCCACACAGTGACTGTGTTTACAAGGTCTTTAGTATCCCGGTTTTGAGCATATCCGGGATATGATGTTTACATGGAACACAGAGAAACCCGGTTATTCATATCCCTGTATACATGATA
Organism: Epinephelus fuscoguttatus; assembly: GCF_011397635.1. NCBI lineage: Eukaryota > Metazoa > Chordata > Actinopteri > Perciformes > Serranidae > Epinephelus > Epinephelus fuscoguttatus. The sequence goes on from NC_064756.1 coordinate 18,608,637, forward strand.
AATACCAGTAACCCGTTTTCTGATCACTGCATCCTATCTGCGCAGGCGTGTGTTTCGTCTTTTACATCTTTTGTTTACAACAGATTGAGCGGGAAATGTGATATATTTATTATATTTAGAAGTAAGACAAAAATGAGACCTCCGTGGTTTCTAGCGGACTTAGCATTAGTAAATACTCACGTCGCATTACAGCTATGGCTCATCCACTTCATCTTCAGCAATGGGAGGAGAGAGCGACAACAAATATTGAATATGTCACCAACTTTGATCGGTATTCAGCTGTCACTGCCACCACGCAGTACTAGGCAACAGTGGATGAAAATACGTAGCTGTGACTGGTGGGATAGGATCGTTCTCATGGAGTTTACAGATTCAGAGTGGAGAGAAAACTTCAGAATGAGTAGGGCATCCTTCAGCCGGCTGTGTGACGTAGTTGAACCATTCATGAAACCGGGATAAGGTGTATACATGCTCCAGTATCCCGGCTTCTATCAGAGTACTCCAGGTGGCAAAACCGGGTTTCTTGAAACCAGGAAAAGGGCATAACCCGGTTTCTGAATTCGGGATATGGTGTTTACATGCACAAACACAAAAACGGGATACTTAAAAAACCCAATCAAAACCGGAATACTAAAGACCTTGTAAACACAGTCACTGTCCAGAGAATCAGGTCTGGAGTTTCTCTTTCACACATGTAGCAATCAACAGGCAATTGTCTGCGTCAGAAGCGTTATACCTACTGGAAATAATCTGCTTGGTTTGGGTGAGGGGTAGCACCAGAGTAGAGCATGCAGGAGGGAGGACATGACATGGACTACGCTGCAGTCCAGCAGGTTTGTGCTGTTCCTTAAATTTGTCTGACAATTTCAGCTTTGGTCCTTACCGACAGAAGTTCCTGAATTACCTCATTCCTCCAGCTGGACATTTTCACTGCCATGTTCGTGTAAATGACCAGTCATCTTCACTGTTGCATATTTGTTTTCTTCCAGTTTTGGGCAGGCTGCGTGATAGAAATGTCATCAACATGCCCACTTGCTCGTGATGAATTCTCCAGACTATTACCTGCTCTTCTCACACATGGGCTCAGTTGGACATTACATGGACTTTGTACCAGGGATCTGGCAGGGTTAAGTCTGTTTAATGTCCACTCCAATGGATTTGGACATTTGCGTTCTCACACGCAGCTCCTCTGGGTAATGTCTAGGTAATTTAAGGTTTGTAGTGCGTGTGTAAAGGTGGCATATGAGAATATGTTGACAATTGGTTGGCTGAATTAATGTTCACTGTAGACTATTCAAGCAGATCTTGGATACACATGAAGACTCTTAGAAAGACAAGAGTTTAAATGCACTCTCCTGATGAGTCAGTCAGGCCCATGGTGGATAATGAACAGGCAGGATTAGAAAAAGCATAGTGGAATCAGCAGTCAAGCAGAATTTGAGCGGCAGATGAAGATGTATTCCTCTGTGGCATTTAGAGGAGCCTTTTAAGTCCGGCCATGTTGACTTGATGTGACGTATTTGGCAAAAAAAAAATGCATTTGGCATTCAGCCCGCAAATGGATGAATACTGCAACAGAGACCAGAGAGACACTTTCATTGAAGGGGACCTGAGATTGAGATTGAGTGGGCATTGCTATGACAGTTTGTTTGTGAGGACTAATCTTCCTGACAGTCAACATACGTACACAGACACAACAGTGGGCTATGAAAAGGTGCTACCACTGCCACAGCACTGCTCTGTCACTCTTCTCTCTTCACGGGGTTTTGTATAAAAAATGTACTCTGTTGCTGCAGGCAACAATTCCAGCGGCAAAGTGAAATGAGGACTTGTCTAACCATTGAGCATGTTTGAATGACTGGAGAAAGCATCGTGGAGATATGGCCCACTTCCTGTTTATGTCTTCACTGCCAACTTTGTCACAGTCAGATAGACAGCAATGCATGATGTAAATGCTCCTGACAGAGCTGTACAAATGTTGAAACTTTTCACTCTATATATAAGAAAGTGATACACCGATTCAGCTCTTGCAATGTGACTCATGAGCCAGTCAGCTAATGCGCGCATATTCAATTGGACGCTCATAGGGCTTTAAACCAGTGGTTACTAATTCATGATTGTTAGCCCTACATTGTATGTGGGTTTTGATGAAATAGAACGATGATCATATATGATTTAAGATATGTATCAGACTTATAAACCCAGAAACATCTTCTAACAGGAGTCGGCTTCACCTAGTCGAGACTAGAAAGTGGAACATGAAAACCTCTGGGAGAGTTAAAGACACTTTCTTGCGCATGCAGTAAAGACTGGGTCAGTTGCCATGTAGAGACATGGCTCACTTCCAGTTTCTCCGTCTTGGCTGCCAAGTTCACTTGCATGTAAGGAGCAAACACTTGGGAGTGTCAATATCCTGTTAGCATCTAAAATAAGCTTCATATTGCATATTTAACGAAACACAAAACATGAGATACTAATGGTGTTTTTGGGTGACTCTGCAGTTTGCAGAGCTGACCTCAAGGGTTTCTGTGACAGGTCTCTATTGATATGCCAGTTTGGGGTTATCTGGGCTGCCAGACTGTAGACAGAAAAGACAGACAAAAAGAAAGAGGAGGAAATAAATCAAGAAATTAGAGAAGTGCACTCCGGGGGGTGCAGCTCTCCGTCAGGCGGCCATCCGAGCTGATTTGTCCACCCTAGACAATTCTTGACATTCCAGCAGACATGCCGCAGCGCATTTAAGAAGCATCCCAGAAGCTAATAAAAATACACACCTCATCTAATTTTGATGGAGCCTGCAGTGCATGGCACAAAGCAGATTGGTTTCTCCTGCCACACAGCCACAAATCTTTGATCCATGTAGCCTATTTAACCTCGTCTGTAGGCTACAGCACAACAAAGTAGAAAATGACAACAATAAACACCACTAAATCCGACAAAAAAAGAAACTTTTGAACTGAACTTACTTACTTAGGGTAGAAATACAAATATCAGGAAATAATGACCAAATCAACAGAATCTGCAAGTCTACAAAATCGAGCAGACAAAACGTTCCATGCAACCAGTGTGGTATGAGGCAGAGTGGTGGACAGAACAGACTGCAAAGAGCTGCAGCAGCTGAAATTGACCCTTTTGGCTCCCTTATAGTTCAGATGACAGTCAAGATAGCAAAGGCTGTGTATGTAGTGACTTTGTGCCTGACTTTATTGGATCATAATAACACAGTGGGTATGGAATTTATCTGCAGATGCTCCACCTCAAAATACGACCAAACTTTCCTGCGTTTTATTTATAGGTGCCTTTCAAAGCACTCAAGGACGCCTTACAGGACACAGTTAAAAAACAAACAATAAAAAAACAGCAGCAAAGTATCCATAGATCATAAAGTCAAACATTTAGTAATATAAAATAATAAGTTAATAAAATAACTAGATAAAATCAGAACAAAAATCAGGTATAAAATCATCATCATAACTCAACTCAACTTTATTTATAGAGCACTTTAAAAACAACAGCCGAAACAAAGTGCTGTACATATACATAAAAACATAAGACATAAAACAAACAACTAAAAGCAATAAAATAAAGCAAAACAATAAAAACACTAAAAGAAGAGCAGAGTCCCATGCTGAGTTGAAAGCCAAGGAATAAAAATGGGTTTTAAGACAAGTTTTAAAAATGGACAGACTGGCTTGACTGATGCGCAAAGGTAGATTGTTCCAAAGTTTGAGAGTAGCAACAGAAAAAGCTCTATCCCCCTCTGAGCTTCCGCTTGGACCTCGGTACCTCCAGGAGCAGCTGATCAGCTGACCTGAGGCGCTGAGCAGGAGCGTAGGGATGGAGCAGCTCAGAGAGGTAAGGTGGGGCGAGACCATTTAAAGATTTAAAAACAAATAAAAGAATCTTAAAATGAACTCTAAAGTGCACAGGCAGCCAGTTGAGGGAGGCCAGAATGGGAGTTACGTGCTCCAGTTAAGAGACGAGCGGCAGCGTAAAGTCATCAACAGTGCAAGTATAAACATGTGTGACACCATTAAATCAAACTTTTCTATGGATGTCAGTTTTTGAGCTACGACGAATGCCAAAATATGGCCTACAACACATTTTAAGGCTTGTTGGTTTTAGCCGAACCAATTTCTTAAAAACTTGTGGCCCCAACTGACCGGTTAAAATGATTGAGGAGTCAGCAGTTCTTGATGGTATATATACAACACTCAGTAAAACAGGTTTTTCAACAATTGTGAGTCACTGCAACCACAAGAAGTCTTTGAGCATACATGTGCACAGAAAATATTAGGCTGATTGGTCCAGTAGTTTGCAAGATTAGCTGCGGACAGACAGATACACACACACAGACACATACTCACACATAGACAAACAAACGTGTAATACCTTCCAGGCTTACACCTGTCAAAGATAATAAAGACAACAAAAACATCTTCAGTAAGGATACCAGTTGATACTACTTGATATTGCATTTAAATACATCCAGAAGCAGTATGTCAAAGATAGCTTGATTGGGCTGGTTAGTAATTACCACTCACTCAGCACTGAGGTTTATCCTGTGACCTGGACGAGTCTTTATACAGAAGACATTCAAATGTAAAATTCAAAAGAATTACAGTAATACAATTTCTACAAAACAATAGTGATAACTTATGATGATCTTTAGTCAGTCCCTTTCAAACAAATGTTTTGTACTACACACTCTCCCTCTCCCAACCCCCCTCTGCACACACACACACACACACACACACACACACAAAAACACATCCTTCCCATCTGGCTGGCAGGACAGATGGTGGCACTGGGTGATGCTAGAGGCCAAAAGGACAGCTCTAACCGGCTACACACACACACACACACACACACACACACACACACACACACACATACATACAGACACACTTAAACGCACACACACGCACGCACACAACTGTGTGATATACGTACCTGTCGTAGTTTACAAATGTACGCAGAAATGTTTAATATGGGGTAAGAGACACATCCGCGCGTACAGTAGACAAACACACACAGTGAAACACACTCTCTCTGTTGGTCACGCAGTGGGTTTGATATGCCATTTATTTGTTCAAAGATTCGGTTGTATGTCAAACAGAATTTCCATTTCAAATGAGACCGCTCTTTACCCTGCATGTGCACCGTGTCAGCGTGTGTTTCTGTGCATGTGTGCAGTCATATGAACATGCACAGCCTATATTCTCTGTTCAATCTTTCATTGATTTGCAGCTGTTGTGTCACAAGAAAAACTGCCTTTATTATCGATGCCGTCGGTGTGTGTGTGTGTGTGTGTGTGTGCTGTGACTGTTGCTCAGGTATGCATGCATAATAAAAAACCTTGCTGTATGTTTATTTTTCAGCAGCATGTAGTTGGTTTGTCAGCCAGATGTACAGACGAGGAAAACTGAGAGTGTGTGTGTGTGTGTGTGTGTGTGTGTGTGTGTGTATTTTCCACATATGCATGCATAAGAGAAAATATGAATGTATTGTGTGTGTATTATTCATGTGGCATGGTTATGAATGGTGTTCACATGTCCTAAGAGCTTTCCTCTGCCAGAGCCTGGCCACTCTGTTCTCGAAGCTTCTCTTAGCGAGGGAGGGGTGAAAAAAGCAAGAAGGGAGAGTGAGTGCGAGTGAGGTGGGGAGGTGGTGATGGAATATGGGGGAGCAGAGACAGAGGGTGGGGTGATGAAGGAGGAGGAGGAGGAGGAGGAGAGGAGATGGAAGGAGAAAGTGGGAAACAGAGGCAGAGGCGGAGAAGGACAAATATAGAGAGCGGAGGGGGGTAGAGGGAGAGAGGGAGGGAAATGAGGGAAACAGACAGGGAGAGGAGGAGGAGGAGGAGGAGGAGGGAAGAGGGATGCTGCATTTTAGTGATAGCACAGACTGAGACTGCAGGAGCAGACAGAGGGATGGAGAGAATCGATGAGAGAAGTAGAGGAGCATTGTCAGAGAGAGCACGACAGGATTCCCACACAGGTAACATATCAGATAGCTGGAAATCTAATACTGAAACGCAGAATTTTGCCGAAGAGTTTTGGCTAATTAGAGACTTGGAGAGGCCCTTTTCTTCCATGACAGCTGCATCAAAGATTTCCTGGATGTCATAGAAGAGCACTCAACCTGTCAAAGCATCCGTCCATCCCTCCATCCATCCATAAATAGATGCACATGTCCATCTTTCTCCCCCCATCCTGTCCTCCATCTTCCAAGCTCCTCCTATCGCTTCACTCCATATCCATCTTACAATCATCTCTCCATTCCACCCACACACAAGCTTTTCTCCACACCACCCCCTATCTTCTTCATCCTCCTCCTCCCTCTCCCTCCATATCTCCTCTGCTGTCACTTCTACAGATCCTGAGGGCATCTCTTTTTTTTCTATTCATCTCCACATATCCTTCTTCTGCCGTCCCTCTGTGTCCCTCTCAGAGAATCTCCCTGCTGCGGCTGTGTGTGTATTCAGGCAACATTTATCCCTAGCTTTAAAATGTATTTCTTTTCCAGATTGTGACAAACGTGTACCTGAGGGAGCAGCAGAGGAGGGGAAAGAGAGGGGGAAAAACTTGCATCTCTGACCTCAGCAAGTCAAAAGACACTTCTCCTGCACAGGGAGGAGAGAGGAAACCACCTGTAATCAAACTCAGAGACTACCAGCAGGTGTGGGAACACAGGGAGATACACTTTATACAGCATTTAAAGGCAGACTCCTGCCTCTGTTGCAGAAAGTGTGTCACTCACTTTCATTTTCATCTCTATGCTTGACTGTCTGTCCACAGGCTGTCCTCCCATCTGTCTTAACAGGATGCAGAGGTGTCATTTCAGTGCCCGGGACAAAGGGAAAAGCTGAACGGATCCTGACGTGTTGTTAGAGAGAGAAGTCAAGAAAAAAAAAAGAAAGAGAAAACTGAGGAACAGTTGCAAGCCTCTGGAAGGAAAAGGGAGGAGAGAGCAGTATGAGTCAGAGCACAGCAGCTAGAATACTGTGTATTCTGCATGCAAGAGGAGAGGTGGAGGGAGATGGAGGAACAATGAGGGAGATATAGGGGGAGGAAAAAACAGAGGACTTGACCAGAATTGAGCAGTCATTAGACAGAAGAAGGACAAGATGAGAAAGAATCAGCCACACTGACAGGCAAGTGGGTGAGATATAGGCCAAGTGAATCAGCCTGCTGGAGGGAGAGGAAGGCGAGAAGAGGGTGAGTTTAGAAAGTGGGAGGTTTGATATGACTGACGAGGGTTAAGGGAAGGTTGAATGAAGGTTTTGCTGCAGGGTGGACAGTGAACAATAAACGGCAAAGGACAGAAGGGCAGACTTAATGAAAAACTATGTGAGCAGCTCCAGGGGAGAAAGTCCTCAGTGACTGTGTCTTGCTACAGGGAGGGAACATGACTGAGGTCTGCATATGGCAGGACGAGCTTCAAGAAGATTGACCATTAAGAATGAAAGAAACGATGGAGAGTAGAGGGTTTAAAAAAGAGCACAAAAACATACAGGGACAGTGAACATGGCAAGATAAGAGCAAAATTTCACATCCAAGCCGAGAGCTAAAAAGGAACACACTGCAGACCAGAGGAACATGTCATCCAACGCACAACGTCGGGGACGTGGAAACTTTAACTGTGACAGCAACACAGCAAGAGGTTCCTGTTAAATATTGATGCTGACAGGCCACTCTGGAAAGAGCTCGCTCCTTGCACCACAGAGGGGGAAACAGAAGGAAGAAACACAGCTGCTTTTTTTATTCTGAGGGATTTTTAAACTGGAATAGACAAGCTGTTAAGTATGTCAGATGAAAACCGAGTGGGGTTAAGTTCAAATGTTGCTACAAATTAAGACAAGACGTATGAATTAGCAGACAGTTGGCTTCCTGGAGGTTCTTTGTTTTTTTGTTTTTCTGGCCAGCTGTGCAAGTTCTTGGGGAGAGTGGAGTAACTACAGAGAGAAGAGCAGGACCTTATTCTTGTGTGAGACGACAAGGAAGACGGAAATTAACATCTGAGAGTTCACTGACACCACAGCTGGACTGGAACAATTTCTTCTTTTCTATGAGATCAAGGACCAGCCCTGGCTCATGAATACAGATTCATATTTTGGACTGACATGTTATACCTGCTTTGACAGGTACTCCTGGGGTGCATCAATGCCAGATGAGAGGAGCCAAACACTGGTGAAGCACTCATGAATGTTGTCTATTTTTATTTTGTCCTGGACTGATTGGAACTGCTCCAGCTATCTTGAAAAAAAAAATGGCCTCATTACAGAGATTTGGCCAGTGGAGGATTGCTGTCATGGCTTGAGGAAATATAAGTGTGGAGATACTTTGATGTGCGTAAACACGCAGGATCCTTTAATTTGAAGGGGGATGTATACTTTGATTTTGTCTCCATGACTACATGAGGGCGACTCTCCAACTTAATGTCACCAAGACATTACAATAGAGACACCCTTCACACTGACCTGAATCACAGATTCCTCAGAACATCCCAACAGTAACACGGGAAGACACAACGCCACAGTCTCTATCCAGTTGCGGACAGACCAGCTGCGTGTTCGTGTGTGCGTGGCTGCATGGGGGTATAAGGACTGTCGAGGAGCTCAGCTGTGTTTGTGCGTATGCTTGTGTGGGTGTGGGTATAGAGGTGTGAGTGTGAGCCCAGCTGTGTCTGAGTACATTTTCAAAGCATCGCCTGGAGCTGTGTGAGCGTGTGTTTGCGTGTGTTTGTGTGTGTGTGTGTGTGTGCGTGCGTGTGTGTCGCCTGGATTCTCCCCACCAGCGACAGAGCTGGACCTGAACAGCAGTGGTGAGAGGGGGGACAGGGAGGGGGAGGAGGAGGAGGAGAGGAGGGAGGTGAAAGAAACCAGCAGGACGGAGGAGAAGAAAAAACTGACAACATGCTCGGATAAAGAGAAGAAAGACAGGAGTTTTTGGCTGCCCCCCTGGTGCAATGTGTGGTGAGTACACATTTCTAAATGTATGGTACGCCATCGTGGCTGCCATGTGTGTCAGGGTCTGTGCATATGTGTGAGTGCATGTACAGTACACTGTGTATCCACCAATGAGCATCACATTCCCTCAGGAGGTTGGCCAAGGTCAAAGGTGAAAGGTCAATTAGAGAACTCAGAGTTCAGAAGTACAAATATAAATCAGTTATAAGATGCAGGTCATGTGATCGGAGAGCAGATGATATGTAGGTCCAGTGGCTCACGCTGTGCTTCCATCCACTGATTTACACATGATACAGTGCCCAGTGGGTCACATGACATCCAGCCTGGCACCTGAATGGAAACTGAACCAATTCCATAAACCACGACATGTTTAACCAAACAGGTTTAATGGCGGCGGATGTTTTATCAACATAAACACTCATTTCTTATAGTGATATGTAGCCTGTTCTCACTCCCAGGTTGAAACATATGGACACTTCGTGATCCCCCTCAGCGTGATACCACTGCAGGCACTGTTTGGCGTCTCTATGAGAAGCACCAGGCTTTCGGCTAACTCCAATGTAAACCCATTTGTGGCAATCTTTGACACTACAAACTGATGAAGTATAAAGAGTCTGAATGTCTGTGTAGAGTTGGAGGGAGGGGTGTTGGATAGCTCAAACAAACATGGACTTTCACCCAGGAGACCTCTGTCATGTGTGTGTGCGTGAAACCAAAAGTCAATGCTATTTCAATGTCATGTCATGTAACTTACACCCATCCATCACGTACTTAAATATCACGTTACATACTTATTTTAACCCAAAACATGATGTTTTTCCAAACCTTAACAGTGCTATTATTGGATGCATCTCATAAAGACGCCAAAGGGTGCCTATGGCATTGATTTCACACTCTGATGGGCGTGAGAAAACATTGGTATTTGAAGACCTGGAATGAGAATGTGCTGTAGTATCTCTCAGAGTGTCTGTTCCCATGTACAGGCAGAGCTCTTGATAAATTCTCATGAATTAACTTTTTGTAGCCATGCACCAACATTTAATCATGTCATATGTGTAATACCAGCTACCTTTGGGGATTTAAATACCGGAAAACATGCTGCTGTATACAGCTTGTTAACCTATGGCTAATTAAAGGAGCTGTACCCGACATTCAGAGCATGTCTACCATTCTGGAGGTGGCTGAGCTGGCAGCATGAACGTGCTATCAACAGTGCTGACAGAGCTAACATTCTTACCTGAGGGATACTGAAGGATGGATGCAACGACTCCATCCTGATATCAGTGATTACTGCCGTATGACTGATGTTCAGAGTGGCAGAGATTAGCTGGAACATACTCACAGGGAGTCCAGTGCACTAACATGCAAGTGCTGCTGGACGGCCTACCATAACAAAGAACAGAGAAGCTCAGATTACAGCACACACAGAGGTAGAGTTATTTATTCTCTGATCAGGATGTCATTTCTCCACTATATCACTATAAAGTAAATAGTGATTTGCTGCTGTATTAATAGTCTGAATGTCACATACAGCTCCTTAAATATTTGTGGATCACTAACTTTCTCCCGTCCACCGTCAGGGAGTCTCAAAGAGTGCAAATGACCCCAGCAAAGGCCCAGAGGGGGCCACGCAAAAGGTCTATGGTTGACCCTTAAATGGGATAGAGTAGCAGCAGTTTACTGACTGACGTATATCACGGACAATAAGTTATATGTATTTACATGATAACTACATATAGTATTATTATGATATATATATATATATATATATATATATATATATATATATATATATATTATAATAGTGTGGTATGGTTTTGATGGCACCATTGCTCCAAAGTTAGGCTAAAGTTGGAAATGCCAGTTTTCTATCGTCAAAATTTAGCCTAATTTGAAGCATTATTTAGCCACTTCCCAACAAGATATCATTACATGGTTGGTGTCAATGAATACCTTTGGTTGTGTAGTTTCACTTGATGCCAGCATCACTCTAGACATAAAACTGTGCCTTTTTTTTTTTGGTCTTTCTTAAAATGGCATATTTTAATATTTTTGCATACTAGAGTCCCTAAACAGTCTTGGAATTGCAAAAAATGCTGGTTATAAACACTGGATTTGGATATTGTGATAGCTAAAGAGTAAATGTGTCTCCTCTACTGATGATGATTTGATCTTGTCCTTTAATGCTTTGCAGTCATTTCTTTAATCAGCTTTTGATGCTACTTTTATACAGTCATTTACTGGAAGGTATTTTATCCCTGTTTGTTTTGTTCTAAGGTAAAGTGAGATATAACTATCAGAGTTGCGTTTGAAAGAAACATTTTCAATGTGCTTTTAAATAAGTCAGTTGACCTTGGTGGTTTGAAATCATATTGGATATATGCATGTGAAACAGAGCGTGGCCTGGATGGTAGGAAATGGTTGAAAAAAAGAATCTCTGTCGCTAGGCCAGTGGCTAAAACCTTATTTGAAATTGCTCATGTTGGTATTGGAGCTTGGTGGTGGTGGACTGGGCATGAATGAGGGGCCCAATTTGGAGAACTTTGTCACCCTGGCCATAATTCCTAATGGCTGGCCTGTTCTCCCAGCATCAGAAACTAGAAAATGATTTCATGAGAAGTGATTTCTGAGGCAGGAATCAGAGATGAGATGATGTATGGGTGTCCTGTCTTGTTAGTACACTCATTACTGCCTCTGGACGACAGGGAGGAAGGCTAATACTTGTTGTGATACTAGTGTCAAGCAAAATGTGCTCTGTGCTTGTGGTAGTGTGAGAAATGTACTTGATATCATAGCAGCAAATGCATCACATGCTGCAGGCCAGCGACATGACTATGTTGTTGTTTTGCCAAAGTTTTACAGCTGAGAACATCTCAAAGCTGGATCGATCTAGTTTATTGAGCACATATTTTAAAAAGTATTTAGTGTTTAAGATTTAACTTGCATTACTCTGATTATCTTATTGAAAGCATTTATTTTTACAATTAGTGAGCTACAGCTCAGCAAACAGACACCAACAGTCACACTTTCTCCGTCACACCGAAGCACTATCACTCTTCTCGTTCTGTCATGAATACAGCTCATATATGGAGTCACACTATCTTACAGTAAGTACACTCATCTTCTCTTGCCCCCTCTAATTCTCCATCACACACAAGCACACACCATAACAACACACAAATGCGGAGGAAGCGGGGCCATGGCTGAGGAGAAGTGACAGTCGCTTCATGGCCGCTGGCTTCATATTCTGGCAGTGCTGGCCAGCCGAGCTCGTAATGAGGCCGTGGAACGCTCTAGTGTCATACGGATCTGGTTCCCACACCATCACTCTGTGCATCAGCTCAGTGTGTGTATGTGTGGGTGTGTGTGTGTGTGTGAGAGAGAGAGAAAGAGAGAGAGAGAGAGAGAGAGAGAGAGACGTGAATGTATGTAAAGCATTTACATTGTAACATGCAGGTTTCATTTCAGCTGTCTCATATATCTTTTGGCAACAAACAGCTGGTCTTTCCAGCTCAGCTGTAGCCCAAACAAGCTGTATGTCATTGATCAGAACAGTGTCTCTATTGTAGCAAACACAAAAGCTGTAAGATTATTGATTAAGACTTTCGGTGGAATCAATAACACTACCAATCAATGACTCAACTCAATACCTGCAATTCCTCCTTTTGCTGATCACTACTGGATGAAGGGCCGATAGACAAGGTAGACTGCACCACATAGAACTCAATTTATTTATATTGCATTTGACATTGTTAGTATTCTGCCTTGCTTACCAAAAGTCAAATACCTTGGAGGGTTCAGGGTTTCAAAGGTCAGATTTCCTCATCATGAGATGTTGATTTCAAGGTTATAATAATGGATGGTTTCTGGTTTGAATCCAGGGTGGGGAGCCCTTCTGTGCGGAGTTTGCATGTTATCCGTGTCAGCGTGGGTTTCCTCCAGGTACTCCGTCTTCCTCCCACAGTCCAAAGACGTGCAGGTTAGGTCGATTGGTGACTCTAAATTCCTGTAGGTGTGAATGGTTTTCTGTCTCTATGTGTCAGCCCTGGTTCGGGAGGTACCTCACTGAGATAGGCTCAAGCCCCAGACACCAGGGACTTTAAAGGAATACTTATTTGTAAATCAGTTAGTCATGCCGTGTTACCTTGGATTCGTGAAAGAAACTTTGTTTTTTCACATCTCCATGGAAAACAATGAATATATTGATTGCTTAGGGACCTAACAACACCAATATCTGTTTGCAAACTCTCACACAACCTGTGCAGAATAATCCAAGAGTCATTTATACAGTTGTACACTCAGTACTTCCCAGACACATGTATTTTCGCTAAAACCTTAGTACTGGAATCTGACTTTGAAGAGAGCATAGGTAAGTTTCACGTTCAGGTCAGTTTTAAATAGGTTTTAGCAAAAATGCATGTGTTTGGAGGTACTGAGCATTTAACTGGATAAATGAAACATGAATTATACTAAAACACTTTCATGTAGTGGTGGTTACGGCAAACCAGTCATTCTCCCATACTGGACATTTGGGCTACAGTGTCTCGAACTGTCAAAATAGACTAGTCTTCTCATGTGTCCTGTCTTGTTTTACTTTGTTCCTTTGTGTCATTTCCCACCTTTGTGATTGTCTGTCCCGCTCTGATTGGTTTCACCTGTCCCTCAGCCTTTCTGTCACCTGTCCCTCATTAACACCATCCTTTCCTTGTGTATTTAGGCTGTGTGTTTTCCCTGTTTCAGTGTCAGGTCGTCTGTTTTTGTTCCCTGTTTCCGGCGTCACTCCCAGTGTACTGTGTTTTATGCTTGTGTTTCTTGTACTAGTTTAGCTTATTTGTATTTATGCATGCTCTTGGATTTCATTTTAGCTTCAGGTTTTGTTGCCTGTTAGCCAGTCAGAATAAGTTAAACAATAAATACCTTTAATATTTAAGACAAAGGTATAGATATAAGTGCTGTTAAATAAGACAGTAGGTACTTGTAGATGGCATGTATGCTTGTGATAACCACAAACCAGTTCTTTCTCAGTTTTAAAAACCCTATTACTGTTTTTATATGAACACACAAGTGACAGAGTCAAATTAGTGGAGATGTTCAAATGGTGCAAATCTTGGACAATTACAGGACACATTACTAAAAGGACACGTTGGGAAAAGGTTGAGCAATTAAACATTCATTCACTCATTCTTTTCTGCTGGCTCAGTGGCGGCTAACAGCTGCCAGCCATGTGGCACAGGTGATGTGCTGGTGATTGTGGGAAACAAAGTTTAATTTGCTGTCATCAAAACTACCATCAACCCTGCCCTGATTATGACTCGTGAGTTGATCCGATGTGACTCAGTCTTTTCTCATGTAAAATCATTTTACTACCATTACCTTCATGCACCCATGAATTAAATACAAGTGCATTGCTTGGTGCTACCCTGAAAACATTAGTAGCCAATGTGAATATAAGACGGTGAAGTAGACAAAACTCTTAATGCACTTTCAGTGGCTTATTAACAGCATTGGAGTCAGTGCCAATCAGTGCTAGTAAAACTTTGAGGTCATGCAGCACTGGATCTTCTCTGCTCACACTGAAGTAGTGGTGAAACTAAGTTCACACAAGTGTATTTGAAGTGTTTACGCTGTATATATGTGCATGATAAATGTAAATATATAATATAAATGTAAATAATAATGCATGTTTGTGTGTGTGTGTGCGTGTGTGTGTGTGTGTGTGTGTGTGTGTGTGTGTGTGTGTGTGTGTGGCCTGAGTCCAGACCTTTTAATCCATTTGCATCACCAATTCCGAGTTGACTGATTCGTCTGGCATCCTGACACGAAACAGGTTTCTCAACTGAAAAAACAATCGATCCAATGATCCTCGGGGCGACGAACGATTAGCCAGTCTGTGCTACAGGCAGGACTTATGCTGTTGTGAAGTGCGGTGTGCTGGAACCAAGGAAGAAAATAAAACAATGGCAATTGTAAGATAGATGCTGCAATCATGTCTTCTCGATATCACCCAACATCGTAGTTTGCTTTTACTGTACTTAAAATGTGTTTCCTCAGCAGAAGTTGATTAGACAGGAGGCAATGTTAGGTAGAAGATAGGAACAGAGTGTAAAGGGCTGACAATTTTGTCTGGAAAGTGTGTGTGTGCAGTGGCACAGTGGAGGGTATACACAGGTATACAGGGTATAAGCAGTTGTCTTTCTAACCGTTTACCCGCCTATCAATCAAAAATCCATTGGAATATATATGAGAGGATACCCACTTCCTCCTTAGTAACCTACCCATCTACCTAGTAGTACACCCACCTGTGTGTGTGTGTGTGTGTGTGTGTGTGTGTGTGTGTGTGTGTGTGTGTGTGTGTGTGTGTGTGTGTGTATTTACAGGATGTGGAGGTCAGTCTAGTCTACCTTTTACCAATGTTTCAGACAAAGATCAGATCATAGAATGAGAATGGGCGGGAGGGGTGATGGATGGGTCCAACAAACCCTGACTTTCACCTGGGAAAGCGGTATTTGCATACCGTAAGATTAGACAGCAAAACCCTGTTCTTTTTTCCTAAACCCAACCATGTGCGTTAGTTGCTGAAAGAAAAAAAAAAGTCAATTTGTGGTGTTGTACTAATGTAGTGCATTTATTTTGAAAGAGATTGTATGTAAACATTAAATTTCCTGTGAAAATGGAAGTGTATTTTGAAAGAAGACAATGCATGTAACAGGCAGAACCTGACATGCTGTCCCAGAATGTCAACAACCAACACACCCAGGTTACCTTGTATGTCGTATTTGGACATGGAAAGGCCATGACCAAACGTCTATGTGCCGAGGTCGAAGTGAGAATGTGTTGTAAATGTTATTTCCTTTTCCTTTGTTGCCATAAATTGCATGTTTGTTGAAACATGTAAACTGAAAACTGTAGCTGCTGCCAAAGGATGAGTGATAGCGACTACTCAGCAGGCAGCTTAGACTATGGGGATAAGAGAGTGTGTGGTGCCAGCAAATTTTTTTACATGTAACTCAGTGAATTAAGGATTTATTTTGACCAAACCAGAGTTGGTGATTGTTGGAACAGCGGACTAACTAACTAGATGAACAACAAGTCAAAAGATGGTTTTGGTGAGTTTTATTTTGTTTATGTTGAGTTTGAATGAAGTGTGTCTTATGATGGGTGATGATGGCAATTAATCCAAAGCTAGTCTTAGTTCAGCGAAAGAGAAAAATTTGGATTCAGAAGGTGTGTGATTGTGTTTTTCTATTTAGTAAGGAAAATGGGGCAGAACAGAGCTCTCAAATTAGTGAGTGTGACACACTTTACAGCCCCACTGATGTGTTGTCATGACAACTAAAAACAATTGCTATTGTCTTTTTTATGAGTCAGTGACTTCATCAAACAGTTCAATGTCCTTTGTATTGATTCAGTTTGTATAGATCAGACCATTGGAGCACACACACACACACACACACACACACACACACACACACACACACACACACACACACACACACACACACCTCACACCAATCTTTTAAATCCTCCTTCTTCATTTTATCTTCCATCTGCCAGTCTCATTCCTTATCCAATGTCCTTTCTGTTCTCAGCTTCTTATTTACCTCTTTACCCTTACAACTGCATCTGTAACGGTGACGCATTTGAGCAGGTCTAACTCTAATTAAGTCTGCACATTTGTCTAGCTGCCTATTACTTGGTTGTCTGTGTCTGTCTGTTTCTCCCTAGAGTGATTAACTTTCTATCTCTCAGCTCGACCTCTATCTGTCTTATTATATATTTGAGCTCATCTATCTTTCTATCTATTGATCAAAATTCAAAATCATGGAGGCTCGTGGAAACTGCACATTAAACTGTGGCAGTAATTAAGTTGCGTAAAATGTCTTATCGTGGCTACAGGCAGAAAGATTTCTATCAGTCCCTCCACAGATCTTCAATCTTGTGATTTAACCAATCCCCACATTATTTGTGAAAGATTGTAATTTTGTCCAATATTTGAAATGAAACTGGAAAACAAGTCATTTTCCTCCTGAGATAATGTAATTCAAACCCCTAGTGACGAGCCCATGTCAGATAAAATCAAACCTCACCCTCAACAGACTCTCTTGCCCTGAGGTAGACTTACTCCTAGAGGTTGCATTGCCCTCTAAAAACCTTACTAATACAACCTTAAAATTAAAAATTTAGTCGATGAAGCTTGCTGAGTGTATTACACAGCATCAGAGGAAGTGCTACGTGTGTAATGAAGGGCAAAATCAAGAACATTAAACCTCCTGTTACGTCTGCACAGATTAGTGGTTACCAGCTATTTCAGGAACAAACACAACCTCTCACATTTACCAAAATAAAACTTTCTAAAACTAAACTTTTAAAGATATTTTTTTACTCATAGTGACTTCTTCCAGTAAGTCAGTCTTTTTCTCCCTGTTGTAATTTAAAATATGCATCTCACAAGCTCTTATTTCCATTCCATATACTTCCATGAGATTACCCTCCTAGTGAATGTGACCTCTAAGACTCCCAGAGTAACGCACACTGCACTGCAGATGGACCATCCGTGGAGAATTCATATTGCACCCTATACAAATTAATTTGACAGCGAAATAAGCAGAGCAGCTATCTGCACCAATTATGATGAATATTATGCATGAGTTTCACGGGGCAGACTGCCTTGCATTGCTCATTCTGCGGGGAAGCCGTTGGTGAATTCCCCAGTGTGACTCTGTATTTCTACTGCACGACACAGTGTCCTCATAGTCTGGTTCAAAACAAACTCAGAGAAGCATTCGGCATGCGCAGCTTTAATTACATGTTTTCCTAAAACAATGCCTTATACGCATGGGGAAAAACACATCAGGGAAGTCATAGATAGAGGCTTTATTTATCCTGATAACGCACGGAGAACTTTTTAACTAACCCCTCAGACTGAAATGGGAAAACTGGATCTAATGAGACTTCATTTAACAACATGCCACCAACTGGGATTGGTAAAAACCTTCACGGTGACAAGACAATCACATCTGATTCCTCCTGCTGTTCTGTGGTGAGATACTGGAGGTTTGAGTGGCTGAAATAGAATAAATGTGTTAAATATTAATTTGAATGACTAAATGCTTGAGCTGCTGCGGTTCATTAAGATGTGTGTTCTTGAAGGGAGGGAGGCAAAGCGAGTGAAAGAGAAGCTTGTGTTCTTGGAGTAACTGTATGTTGAGAGTAGCACTGTCTAATGTGTGAGCTTGTGACTGGAGAATGCTGCAGTTGTTTGGCATAACACTGCATGTGTAAACATATAGTACATGTGTGATAAATCATGTGTAAATGCTATAAATGCCCAAAGGAAGTCACACAATTTGACAAACATGCAGATGCAGTAAGAAAAAACTAAGGTGCATGCACACTCAGACAAGCATGCTCTAAGATCACTGTCAAATTTCAGTGCCCTGAGAAGTTCAAGGAGGATGTGAAATGTTTGCAGATCAATGTAGGCACAAGCATACAATGTACTATCATGTATCACAAATATGATATAGCAAAGACATAAAAAAAGGTCAGAAGGACATGGTATACTGCTTCAAAGCCCAAAGTCTGATATCTGACAATATAAAACCTTGGGAAACTTTTTGTGCTGCCCTGCGCACACTGTATTCAGTGGCAGCTTATTTTCTGGGCTGCATTGTCCGTTTGGTAAAGTCAATACCTTTGAAAAAAGACATAAAGGGCGACACGGATACAATGATATAAAGCTATTATATCATTCTGTCGCTTTTCAGTTGTGTTTCTGATGATTTCAAATCTGAAAATTCTAATTTTAGTCGAAGTATGTATGTTGTAGTGTCAAAATGCCATCCCCCAAAGCCTTTCTAAAAACATTCTCCCCCCATCACCTGGCAACCTGGTGTCATTCCAAAGTCGTCGAAAACTGGCACTTGGTCAGTGACATCTGGCATTAGACACCAATGAAAAAGCTGTCCTGTCACGTCGGCATAATAGGCGGCCAGTCATTGTAATTGTTCAATGGCACCCAACTGCGTCACGGGGGAAATGCAGCAGGACAGCAACGAAAGTTAATGAAAGGCCATCGACTTTCACCCATGAGGCCAGTGTTTGTTTCCTGTGTGATTGCAAATGTGCGTTTGTTGGCTAAACGTAATCACCTGCATTTGTTGTTGAAGGAAAAAAGCTAATCAGCGCTGTAGTGGCTAAGTGAGAGTTTCCATTTGAAAGACCTTGCCCTTTAAGGCCTATATACACCAGGGGCATGACAAATAAATGACACAAAAAATGCAAAATAGTCACAAAATAGTTTCAACAGGTCCACCTCTGTTATGCCATTGTGCTATGACGTCCATTAGGCACAATGTGATTCCTTGATGCCTTCATTTATTTTCAAGCTCTGCTCATTTGCGTTTTCATGTCAGCAACCATAGTTTTCTTACACGCTTGGCACGTGGGAGACGTTTCAGTTGCTTGTAATCTCCAACCTCACCACTAGATGCCACCAAATCCTACACCCTAGACTTTAGAAGGTGAGCTATGCAGAAATAGCCAGTTTGTAAACAATATCGCCAGCACTGTATCTGCGATGTGATTTCATCTTCAGTATGTGCAGCTTACAATCTGGCACCTGGCTGTAACTTTTCATAAAGTGTCTGTACCCACAAACATCACAAACATAACACTTTTTTTTTTTTTTTTTCTTTTTAGAAAAATCCTGCATAGTATACCTTAATGCCACATTAATCCCACCTTCATTACAGCAACAACACCTTTATAGTCAACACTTGGGCAGGTAAATAAATAAATCTGGATGTTTACATATGTTCTCTTTTCTCTATTGTATTTTCTTTACTCTTTGTTTTTGTCATCTTCTCATTTCTTCTTTTTTTCTCTTCTTTATGGCCCGAGTTTTGAGGTGTGCCATGCATTCCCTCTAATTGGGTTGGAAATAATCACGTTACACTGTTGAATGGCTAAGCTGCATCAAAAGATAGTGTTATGTCCCTGTCCTTACACTAACCCCCTACCCCCACCCACACACACGCACAGTCTCACACACGCACAGTCTCACACACACACACACACACACACACACACACACACACACACACACACACACACACACACAAACCCCTGGGCTGCCAGAACAGCTGCTGGATGCTGAAGTGTTTGCCCAGCACACCAACAAAAAGAAAAGATAGAACAACAAGTGGAGAGCAGAGTAAAGCAAACATAAAAGAAGAGGCAGGAGGAGACACACTTTTGAGAATTCATCTTTTTTGTGTGTGTTTACATCTCCAGTATTTGCACAACAATGAGTTATCCAGCGACAGGTTGAGATTGTAACCACAATAATACATAATTTAAGAAAGTGTATTTACAATTATCTATATTTTTCTATGCTAAGGGATGTGAATTATTTACAAAATCAGTGAGGCAACTGACTGGTGGACCTAATTGTGACCAGTTCAGTGTAACGGTCTCACATCCTGTGTAAAGCCCTGGAGTCATTCTCATTTTAGCACACACACAGAGAGAGAGAGAGAGAGAGAGAGAGAAATATGCACTCACACTGTCCTCATCCTAACCTCTCTTTTTCTCTGCGCTCCCAAACTGTCTTAGAGGAGTGTAGATAATTCCCTCATCAGCATCTAACCTCATTCATTATTAACGGACACCACTGATTGCACATCAGCGCTTAGTGTCAGAGGACAGGGAGACCAAGGTCTTCAATGACTATTGACCAAGGGCAACCTCTGGGGCTGAAAAATGAAGCCAGTGCAGTTTTTTGAAAGGTCACTGAAGGCATTTATAGCCTGGTGCAAAAAAATGGTTTTGGTTTTTATAGGAAATGTCCCCCTTTATGACAACTGTGCGGGGGATTAATATTTATATAAGTCACCCATGTGAATTTTATTATTGCTTTAAGTTGCACAAAATTAAAGGCGGGCCTCTTTAAGTGACAGACTGTCTGCCAGTAGCGTCCATGGCTTCTCAGTCAGATCCACGCCTCACTCCTCTACAATGCCAGCCTCTATGGTCCCTTCTGGCTCCAAAAACCAAGATGGCGATGGCTGAAATGTAGCTCAAAAACTGGAGTCCACAAACCAATGGGTGATGTCATGGTAGCTACGTTTACTATTTTTGCAGTCTATGCTTTTACCAGCTTAAGTGTATTGGTGTTTACATGATATCTATTGTTAAAAACTTTAATTTTAGTCAGTTCTGTAGTTTAAATTTAGGATTTTGGGAAATATATTTGAGGAGGACAGCCCTGTCTATTAAAAAATTACATTTATGTGAAACTAATTTGAAACAGCAATATTTTTTAGGAAACGTAATGCAGAACAAATGACATTTTCTATTAACATAATGAGTAAATGTTGATAATTGATGAATCCGGCAAAAATGCGGATAGCACACATAGCCACAAATATAATATAACATCGCTGGTTCTAAATGACATTACACTAGCCTTGGATAGCAAATTGTCTTGTGCTGCTCTGTTTATAGACTTGTCTAAGGCATTTGACACAGTTGACCATTTGTTACTTATAAAGGCATTGTCCCATATTGGTTTTGATTCTGTCAGCTGCCTGTGGTTTGAAAACTACCTCTCCAATAGACTGCAGTGCTTAAAGATGGGTGATGTTCATTCAGAATTTTTAAATATTAATAAAGGTGTCCCACAGGGCTCAGTGTTCGGGCCAACATTGTTTTCAATTTACATAAATGATATTGGGGTGCGGCACGGTGGTGTGGTGGTTAGCACTGTCGCCTCACAGCAAGAGGGTTGCCGGTTCGATCCCGGGTATGGGAGCCCCTCTGTGCGGAGTTTGCATGTTCTTCCCATGTCAGCGTGGGTTCTCTCCGGGCACTCCGGCTTCCTCCCACAGTCCAAAGACATGCAGGTTGGGGACTAGGTTAATTGATAACTCTAAATTGTCCGTAGGTGTGAATGTGGGAGTGAATGGATGTTTGTCTCTATGTGTCAGCCCTGCGATAGTCTGGCAACCTGTCCAGGGTGTATCCTGCCTCTCGCCCAATGCCAGCTGGGATAGGCTCCAGCCCCCCCGCGACCCCCAAGAGGATGAAGCGGTTGGATGAATGAATGAATAAATGATATTGTTGCATGTTTATCGCCCTGTATTTCTACTTTTAGAGCCCATTTATTGCTAGTGTTGTTCATTGTTTTGTATGATCTCATTTTTGTTTTAATTGATATACATGATTGTTCTTTGTTTGCTTGTTAATTATTTTAATGTCTTTGTTCATGCTCGGCATCATTGAAAATGAGGGTCTCTCTCAGTTGATTTCCCGAGTCTTAAATAAAGGTTTGAATGAAGGAATTTCAGTTGTTTTTGGCCAAAATAGGTAATCTTACATAAATTATCCACACGTATTGACTACAGATTATTTTATTACTTTTTTAATCAACATCTAACCCAAATCATGATCTTCCCCTAACCTTAGTGAAAGTATTTCATGATCCATGGTTTTTGTTTATATCATGTTATCTTGTGAACTTTGTTTCAGGGTTTTCTGTTTGTGCTCTTCCTTGTTTCATGTCATTCATTCATGTCTTATCTATTTCCTGTTTTATTTTGTAGATTCTCTCCTCATGTTGTGTCTGGTTTTACTTCCTGTTTTTGTGTGTTTTCCCGCCTGTTTTCTGTCACACCTGTCTCATTAGTCCTTCCCTGTTCCCAGAGTCTTCCCTTCACACCTGTTCTGTATTAGTCTTGTCTGCTCCATCCTAGTGTTCCCCTCCACACACTTGTTGCTAGCCAATCCCCATGTCCCTCCTTTTGCCCACGTCTTCCTACTCCAGCTGTGTCTCATTCTTGTGATTAGTTTTCTGTTAATATATACCTGTGTGTTTTCCTCTGTTTCTTGTCAGTTCATCTGCGTCCATTCCTGTGCTCATCTGTGGTGTTGTTCCTTGCTGTGTTTCTTGCCTGAGGGGTATTCCAGGTAGGAGGTTCAACAAACTCTGAGTCTATCCCTGAACTCTGAGTTGACTTACTCTGAGATGGGAAACTGGTTCCGGTTCCAGAACAGCTGATCTGAGTTAGTTCAGTCAACTCTGAGTATGTTCACTCTGAGTTAAACCGACAATAAAAAGCCATCATCAATGGAGCTCCAACTCCACGATTCACCATGGCAACAGGTAAATAAAAGACAGCGCCTCCATTTTAATCCAGTGGATGTAGAAATATTAATGCATGTGTAGCAGACAGTGCATGTTTATCTTTAAAAGAAGAGCCTGAGTCAGAGCGAAGAAAGTGTAAATAAGTTAACCATAAAGTTAATAAAAAAAGTTTTATTCAGTGTTGTCCGTTTATTCATCATTTATCAGACTTACATTTCCTTAATGAAGATAAAGTGGTGGAATCTGACTGTGTATCAGGCTGTAAATACATTAGGCTACATTATATTAATAATATACAATAATATATTTGTTCAGATTTAATCTGATGGGGAAAAACACAGGAGGCAGCAACTGAAAAATAGTAAGATTTAAAACATATAGTCTAGGCTATAGATCAAAGACATAAAGACATGACTGTAAACTCACAGTCTGACCCAGTAATAATATGTTTGGTGATCTGCACTTGAAAAGACGTTGAGGTTAAAATACAGTAGATTTTAAAATGCTGGACATCTATTTGTATCTTGACTCAACAGCATTCAATGACGTTATTTCAGCTACAAATGCAGTAAATTTAAAGACACTGAAATGCTGCACCATTGTTTACTCAGAAATATTAACATATAATCCCCAATGTTAGGCTATAGGAATTATGTTCCATCAGTGCGACCAATAACATCAGTGATAGAGATCATTAGTCACTGATACTACGTGTCTAAAGCTTCATACCGATTTTTAAAATTTAAATAATTAGACCTACACATTAGTTTACACAGTCTGATCCTTGTGCACAGTGTTATAAAAAATAATAGGCCTACATATAAAAAGGACAGAGGTTTGATTCTGAGCTGAGGGTGAATTCTCGCTGTGTAATATTTGAATGTAAAGACAAAAACCGATGTCCAAAGAAATGACTGATGTGCATAAACTCAGTAACTTAAGACAGTCCTGAGTAACAAACTAATATCCAGCAGGATTTAGACTGTGACAGACGGTAAATCTCCGCTAATTAACGCGCTTCGATACAAGCTTTGACATGGACTGAATGAATGAGGAAATGAAACAGCGTGTAAGAGGGAGGAGACAGAGAAAAACTCAGGGTTTATTGAAGAAAACCTGCCAGCGAGCAGGTTATGTTCACAGACTCAGTTGCCATGGTGACTGACTCAGAGTTTGATTTACCTCTCTTTCTGGAACTGAAAACCCAGAGTTTCCCTCATTTCAGGGTTAACATACTCAGAGTTTTCACTAAACCTGCTTTCTGGAATACCCCTCTGGTGTCTTGTGTTCTGTTTGGATTTTTTTTGCCTGAAATCATTATATTTTCCCATTTGGTTTTCAGTTTAGTTTTAGTTCTTCTGTCATTTGGACTTTCTGTTATCTGCCTGTTCTGGATGTTTTTAATGAGCTATATTAAAGCTTGCTTTTTGTTAAACCTCAAACCTGCCTGCTGCAGGCTGCTGCATTTGGGTCCTTCCCGAACTGACACAAAGTCTTTGTCATATACTTTTCAGACAGTAGACAGGACACAAACCCAAAGTTCTGGTGTCATGGTCCTGCCCTTTGTATGCCCAGCCACTTCCTTTCAAAGCCTACAGGGTACATGAATGTAGTGTGTGTCATTACCTGAGAGAAACATTGTCTCTGAACATAATCCAGGCAGCAATTATATTGCCACATCAGGTAATTAAGAACTCAGTTTAGTAACATGCAGACGTTATTTCTTGGAGACAGGTTGCTGAAGAATCAATGTGAAGAACGCCTTTACACATAACGAGCAATTCCTTGCTAACATTACAAGGTGCTGGCACTGTGTTGGATGTTGTCTTGTTGAGTTGGAGATTCTTGCAGTCAATGGGAAGCGAAAGAGGTGAGAAAACGATGAAGGAAGGAAGAGGAACAGGTAGTGGGAAAAGGTGATAACAAGTGGTAGGAGACGTGAAAGGATGAAAAGAAAACAAGATGTACGCCAGAGAACAAAAAGAATGAGGAAAATGGAAGAGACAGTTCTACAATTGATGCAGATATGGGTCAGACAGTGAACAAAGTCAAAATCTCATTTCATTCTCCACTGACTTTTAACGTTTCATTTATTAATATTCAATGCCCAAATGCATGCCGGGAAAGTTTGTGACTAAAGAGATGTGTGCATGATGTGTTTGGGAAAGAGAGGGACCATTTTCAGCGACTCTGTGTCAGAAATAATTAACTTTCCTTCTCTTCTGCCTCCTTTTTTTTGCATTCGCCTCTCTCCTCTCTTTATTTTCAACCTCCCCTTCTTCACCTCCGCCCCCATCACTGTCTCCATATCCAGGCGTCGTGCCCTGTGGGGGTGGGGTTCTGTGATGGTAACCATGGTCCCCGGCAGCCGCTATGTCTGCAGCGCTCATGCTAGAGAGGAAGACGCCACGAACGACCGAGAGGAGCGAATTTTAGCCGTGTTGGGCATCATCGGAACCATCCTCAATCTCTTGGTGGTCATATTTGTCTACATCTACACTTCCGTCACCTAAGGTTTTCTGCAAGACTTGAACAAGAGACGTTGGCACTGTCCCCAACTTTTCTTTGCACTGCCACCCTCTTCTTTAAATATTGAAAGGGTTCGGTTGTTCAGAGTGAGCAATATGATGTGAGGATCATTGGCAGTGTGTTCACCTGGATAGTAGCCATATTTATCCACACCTGCATCACTGCCTATCCAATAAGACTGCTTTTCTCTAGACTGCTAACGGTAACAGGGACAGAGCTGCAGGTGGAGTCAGCTTTTCAAGACAGATCCACGTCAAATGACTATTGACAGTGTGTCCAGTTTGCCAGTGGTCACATGTTTCTGCATTCATATGAGTGGGACATAGCACTTCTGTGACTGCTTAAGTGTGTTGCATCTTTGTCCCATAACATGTAAAAGTGTCTTTGAACAATCAAGCTCATTTGTGAGAGTTAAAATATCATCACTGCCAGGTAAATTTATTGAAATGGTTTGACGAACAAGGCAACTTTGAGTGAGCTTGACCAAATAAGAAGTTAGCGAGATATGCCATACACTGCTGAAACTATTTAAAGGGACCAAAATTGCCAAGAGAAATACTAATCCATAGGCCTATCTACTGCTGAGCACCCTTAAAATCTACTTGAATAGAACATTTATCCACTCACACCTATTGCTAAATACCAGTTTCTGTAGTTAATAGAGTGACTCAAAGGGTTTTACATGGACCTAATGTGTCCACACCTAAGCACACCAGAGGAGAGATTCCTGGCTGTGCTGGGAGTCATCGGCATCGTACTCAACCTCCTACTGCTCGTCTTCGTCTATATATACACCTCCGTCTGATATATGTGCTCATACACAATATCCGCCATGAGAAAATCCTGCCACACCTAACAGCACCTGTACCTTAGAGCATAGTGTTCAGCCACACCTGTATATAATGTACCTAAGCACATCCTAGCCAAGTTGGAGATTATATGATATTCTAAGCAGGTTGCTGTGCCTAATAATATGGTGATACTCTAATCATAACATGTTGAATGGAGGGTGATGAGGGAATTAAAAGGCAAGTGACATCCAACAGGAGATTTGTTCACAGACTAATTTATGATAGAAATATACTTTAAGACTTTACCTTTTTTGTATAAATTTGTGTCTTACAGTTGGTGTTTTTGTAGATGCAGTGCTCCTTCACATATCTGCATGATGACATGTTTACTTATTATAATCTTTAACACACCTTGACTTAAATACCTGATGTAAAGACTGCCATTTCTTACAGTTATTCTGTTTGTTCTACATGCTTATTGATGTTGTAAACACCCAGACATGGAGCTGGATGCTGTTGCAGCTCTGCGCACCTTCAGAGCTCTCTCTGTGGAGGGTTGGTACCATGGGATAATGATCTATTTTTTGGTGTCATGTTTCTGTGATTGGATCTGTAAGGCCGGCGAGGAGCAGCATCAGCGAGGGCAAAGCGTGGAACTGAGACAATGTCACACAAATTCAGACAGCGGCCTGTTGCAGTGTGGAGTGCCTGAAAAAAGAGGACATAAAACCTCTGCACAAGGCCTCTCCATCTGTCTTGAAACTCATAAAGGCACAAAAAACTCTCCAGGACTGGGTTACAGCGTTTCCACTAGAGCTGCATGTCACTATGGATATGATTTTAGGTTCAAGCACTGGGCCTGTAATGGAGGAGCAAACCTAAATGCAGCTGACACGCGAGCAGAGAGGACTGGCCTGAATCTACACATGATCCTCGTCATTCTCTTCTCCACCAACAAGCTGACGCCGGAGAAGACATAGTACTGAGAGGACCCACATGAGCTTCTGCTGTCGTTTCACATAGCACAATACTTTTATATATATGCACATGCACGGACTTCATTTCATACACTGTCAGTCAGACATTTGGGGGTGAAGACAAAAAGAGGAGGCCCTCACGACCAACTCTGACTGCTCACTTTGACATGTTGGCTTGTGAGAACTGTGAATTGTGAGAGGTACTGAGATTTTGATAACCATTGCATATAAGATTCCTTCTTCCATAGTGTATTATGCTCTTAGCGTTAGCAACAGTTTATTATTGAGGGTTTTGTTTGAATCCAAAAGTCACAGTCACTACAGTGGAAAATGTTTGGTATGAAAGTCAACGAATAACTTTGGTTCTGTTGGCCACTGTCTATTTTTATAAAGTGTAGAATAGTACAGATAAGTATTTCCATGGCCATGACTACAGAATGCTGGATGAACAAATGACCGCAATTTGCCTGCAGGAATGATAAGTTTTACTATGAATGATCAGTTGCTTTGTTTAGTTCCAAAACAGCAACCAGGACAAATTACAAAGGTACATTTTAGTTACTTGCATTGCTTAAGAAAAATGTCTTTCTCACCATCTCACAAACATCTGTACTTCCTTAGTTGAGGACCATTGTTAATAAATTGTATTAGCCTTTAACCCTAACCCTTTAGCCCCGTTTTCACCAAGCAGTACCGTACGGTTCACTTCAGTTCGGTTTGCTTTTTTTCCGTTCCCATTGTGAAAAGTTGTGGATGGTACCAATGGAACTGTTCTGTGCCGTCCCCATTTTTGGTCCCCCCTCTGTTGGGGTACCTAGCACACAGATCTGGTACTAAAAGGTGGAGCTGTGAACACTGCAGGCTGCTGAATGGTCAATAGAGGACGGTCACTCTGCTCAGGGCTGAGTTGTGGCTGGTTTTGAAGCTCATGTAACCACTGTTCATACTATGGAGAGTTTCATTAGAAGACTGTAACTATAAATTAAAGGATGTTTTGCTGCCTCTCACAGCAGCTGGAGTTGGAGAAAAAAATAACTTAATCCACTGGGCCAACTGCAGGCAACTTTTAAAGTGGATCGTTAACTTGTAATGTTACTTAATGCATGAGTTGACAACGTGAATCAATCAACACACCTTAAAGATGACATTTAAAAGTACTGTTTGCAGTGGAAACACTGGGGTCTAGGTACCATGTCTGAAGGGTTACTTTTGGTTCCGAAGGTACCATACCGAAAGTGTTTGGTGGAAACGGAGCTTAACACAACATGCTTACTCCCCAAATTTTATGTAACATTTACCTATTTCTGGAAATCTTAAAGCAAAACTAAGGCTCATCACATCTTAGGCTTCTCTTGATTATGGTAACATTGTACTTACCAAAGTCACTGATAAGATTAGGGGACATAGTGGCATCACACAAGATATATGATCATGTGGCCACTACTGTTTCCTGCTCCCTTGACTTATTTTTAGCATTTCCACATTCTTAAATCTCAACCAATAGTTCAGAGTAGTTCAACTATTAAAATAAAACCCAAATTTTAATAAATCATTACTCTTATTTAGCATTAAATAGGCTAACCCTTATGTCTCCCAAAAGCCCTCAATATCTAAATCTCAAACCGGTCCTCACAAAGATAGAAAGAGAGCCCCCCTACACACACACTTGCTACTTGCGTCCTCATGAATTTAAGTTTACACCATCTTTCAGCACACATCAGGAGATTCGACCGTTAGCACGCTGAGATCGATGTGACTTGCACATTTACTTCCTGTCACATCTAATAACTGTACAGTGGAGTTTGTTGAGCTAAATCCATTTTAAGAGTGCACCAAAGCACAGTGTGAGCCACCTTTGGTTTGCCAGACATCTGCTGTCAGACTGTGACAGTCGAAGCCACAGCTGTGCAGAAACGCATTCAAATAGACTTTGAAATAACTAAAAGTAGGCTACTGAGGATATTTTTGGTTCACTTCGTGCCACCTCTAAAAGGGTCACTTGATGTTGGCAAACAAACAAACCAAACAAGCAACTGTTTAACTCAGGTTTACTAAGATACTGGCAGAGGTTTTAAAATACCACTTTCCAATAAAGGCCCCTTCATAAAGGGTTTATAAGTTGTGGCTAACAGCTATATTAATGTTGATAAATACTTTGCTAATGCTTTACTTTAATGTTATATTAGTTTAAAGCCATTAATAAGAACAAGTCGTAGGTTGCGCTTTGGCTGGTGTTTATCCGCTTTGTGATAAGGCACACTTTTATAAATCATTAATTTTAAGTAATGTCTTAATTAGTGGTTAATAATTTATTCACGAATGCTTCATAGATCCGTTTGAACCCAGTGTAAATGATTTATTAACCAATTGCTAAATCAATTTAACTGCAGTAGTTAATTTTGCAAAGACACTGTATGCGTTTAACAAGCAGACTGTACAATTCCTGTGAAGATGGAAGTTAACACGCTGTCCCTGAGTGTCCAAAACTGATGCTAGAGAACTACGTGCAGGACCACTGACTCATTGGTAATATATGGTGCCTCACTGGAAAGTGAGACCGAATTTAGCAAAGTGGGTTTTCAAAGGACAGCGGTAAAATCATCTCTCTCTATTTTCTACACAGAAACAACTAAGACATATATCAAATGTTTTTAACTTCACTGAAATCAACAGGCCTAAATATGGGACGGGAACTGCCCATTGGTTCGACATCCCATTGTTCTGACCATATTAAACTCATTGTTCCGAAGTCCGTTCCGAAATCATCATGATGCCCTGTGGTTAAGGTCTGGTTAGGTTTAGGCACAAAAACCACTTGGTTAGGGTCAGGAAAAGATCATGGTGTGGGTTAAAATGAAAAAGAAAGTGACAAACACATAAGCCGTGAGACTGCTCCGCCTCAAGCCGGTCGCGGCGCACCATACGCCCGCCGAGAGCCGTTCAGCTGCGCAGACAGTCGGACTAATGGGATGTTGAACCAATGGACTGTCGAACCAATGACATGGACCCATGTGGGACAGGCCTTTAATTCCTTTCACACAAAACTGTTGCTCAGCAAAGACCGAGTAATACAATCATATTGTTGATTTAAACCAGTATGAATCTTACTTGTTTGAAGATTAGGCTTCAGATGATATATCAGTTATGAATCATTCATTTGATCTAGCTCCGACAGACAGCGCATCAGAGAGTGAGTGAGTTAACGGCACTCGAGGATTACGGCACCTTGCATATCAGCCCAGTATCACTCCGAAGTCGTCGAAATCCGGCGCTTGGGCTTTTGGTGTCAGAAACCAATGACAAAGGCGTCCTTTAACGTTGGCATGATACCCGGCAGGTCAGCGGTAGCAGGGGAAAACGCAGCTGGCAAGGACAAAAGTTAAGGTGGCAAAAGTCCAATTGGGGCAAACATGAGGGGTGGTGGATGGGTCCAACAAACACCAGCTTTCACCCAAGCGCTGTGTTCACATCACATAAGACTCTAAAGCCAAACCCTATTCTTTTTTTCCTGAACCCAACTACGTGCTTTTGTTGCCTAACCCAACCATGTGTGTTTGTGGTTGACATGACCAAAACGTTAATATGTGACGAGGTCAGAGTGAGAATGTGTTGCTTTATCCTGTTAAAACAACTCTCTCTCTCTCTTAATTTTTATGAAATACCCTTTTGATTCTTTTGATCTAAGGACCTTTACAGACTAAAGAAATATAAATAACTTACAGGGTAATCGTGGAATGGACACAGTTTGAGGTAGCCAACAACCTGGTTTTATATATTATTTATCCTATTTATCCGAAGAACTTCTATAAAAAATGCTTGGCAACCAGACCGGGCTTCTAATTGAGACAGGCCTTTATTTGTCAAAATGTGTAGCCACACCGGGCTAGTAAAAGGGACTTTTTCGAGCCTTCAACATATTTAATAAATAGCAATTGCAAAAACATGAAATAAAAATCATTGCAGATTTATAGTCTTTATTATAGTTTTCTGTAGTCTTGGTCAGGGAGGAATTGCCATCATGTCCGCAGTGATAAGCACTGACTGATCTGTCCAGAGCAGCTTTTGATAAGTGGACCTCGCTCCGTGGCTACAGTACCTGGGATACATGTTATTGTGTGTTTTGTATGCAGTCCATGTTTTCAGTTGAGATCTGTTTTAACATGACACACTCACTGCCAAACAGACCAACGACAGGGGAGAGCCTAGAGGGCGAGTCCTGACCATCTGCTGTCCCAACAGACATTCAGCCACTTCCTCAAAGTACACACACACATACACACATACACACAGCATGGACATTTTTTTAACAATGCAACTCAAAAGTCTCCCTCACACTTCAAAATACACACATTTTTACATTGTTTTTTACATTTCTTTGATGCCTGTTTACTGTATTTTATCATTTTTACACGGTCAACAGGCCAACATGTGCACACACATCATGTTATCGAAACAGTACTCAATGCCAGAGGAAAAACAGGTGCATCAAGGTACACCTGGGACTCCAAACCACTGCCCCAGGCACAGAGTGTTAACACAAAACACTGAAAACAAGAAAGCAATGTTCAAAGACAGGCAAATGCTCATTCTGAGTCTGGATTCAAAAAATGTTCTTCCTCTGAGTCTGAGCCAGCCAGCGACTGTGTTATGTTCAGCCAAAGCAAAGATTCCCATGTTTTTTCATGATGCATGAGCCGAATTGATTTTTAGCCTGAGAGGGCATATTGCACACAGACTGTCTGAGACTAGACAAGAGGAGATAATGTGGACAAGAGGATCCCTAAGATATGTTAATGTTATTTCAGTGCAACAAAGCTGAAGAAAATTGAGTCATCTCAGATTTTGACCAAAATGAAGTCTGAAAAAAAGAAAAACACTTATTTGCCTGTGAAGGTTGAATTGTTACTGCCTTGTTTTGTACAAACAGATTCCACTAATACAGTGTTTTCTGCGTTATCTGCTGCACAAGGCTGAGAAGAGGTACCTTTGAATGCAAATTATTCCATGAGCAGGCAGGTCCAGGGAACTGCCAGGTGTAACAGAAAGCCTGAGAAATTAGCCTTTGACCAAAGTTTTGTGTGACATGTTGATTTACTGACTAACATTCCAGGACAGTAGCTGCTACAGCACTAATAAAATAAACTGTAGCTTTGAAATGGGAGATAACGTTTGCCTCTATCAGCAAGAAATAGGTATTTTATTTTAATAAGGAAGTTACGTCCTCTAGAATATGTGTGAACATGTCGATTTCTGATGAGAAACAGTTTGTTATGATCCTTGAGAATTAACTTTGAACAAATGCTGTGAGATCTGGTGTGCTTTCATGTATTGTTTATATATATATGTATAATGTATAGTTAACAGTAATGCCAATAAAAAAAACACTTTCAGAGAGTTTTGTTGTTCTTTAATATAAATAGCAAAATCTTAAACCTGTTACTCCTGTTACTTGTTACTTTAAAACATAGCTTTGAAGTGAGCAGCTGAATTTTGTTTTCTAAGATGTGATAGGCCACAAGCTGTCTTTCAGTAAACTATTCCTCCCACACCTGTCAGTCAGGTTCAAAGTGCTTGCTGCAGGCTTTGAATGGCTCCGTTTGAACTTGGTGGTGGTTATAAGGGCTATTGCCGACTGAAGATGACAAGTCCTAACCACCAGAGCACCCATGGGCATATCCATAGTCCATGCTTAAAATTTTACTGTACAACAACAGATTCATTTTGTTTCAAATGTCTGCTCTTTTTACCATGAACAAACTTCGTTATTGCCTAATGGATTCTCAACTTGTCGTATTGGACCTGGGTATGAATCCAGCCCGTTCTCACTCCCAACTTGTTAACTACTACCGCTTTGTAAGTGGATGTTGGAGTCAGACACCGACACAAAGATACACCTTTTGCAGCGGTATGATATGCGCTGGGCAGTGGCTATTTCTGGTGCCACAGGCAACTACCGTATTAGGAAAAGCTAAAAAGTCAATTTAGGGCAGGCAGCAGGGAAGGTGGATGGGTCAAACAGACACTGGACTTTCACCCTCAAGCCCACTGTTCATTCCCTGTTTGGAACCAAAAGGTGTGTGTTCTAGTATGTGTAGCATACCACCATAGTTACATGTCACATGTAGTGGCATCACGTTAGTAAGAACTGGACCTATTTTAAGTTAAACCACGATGTTTATGTCTAAACCTAACCATGTGCTTTTGTTGTCTAAACCTAAAGAGATAAACATAAGTCATAAGTTTATTTTGAAAAGCAAATACATGTAATGAGTAGCATGGAAATCCAGACCCAAATCTAGAAAGAGTTAGGGTCTGGCTATGGGTAATGAAAAAGGCCCAACCCGAGGGGCGGCGCCAAGCATGCATTTGAAAATATCACTGCACGCAATTGGATAACACTACGACCAATCAGAACAATACACGGGGTGACGTATGCTTAGCTACCAGCGGAGCTAACTGGTAGATTAGACTTTTGCCATATCCGGTCGGCAAAACAGCAAAAACGTCCTTCTTGCAAAGGAAAGATTCAAGCTCTTCTGTTCCTCTTTTAGAGAAAAAGCCAAGTCTAACTCATTCATTGTAGCGGCCAAAGCCGTTTAAAACAACTGGGGTTCATCCGTAGCCATCTTGCAATGTTTACTGACTGATTCCATCGCAGTGCTGTCGTCATCTGTTTAGCTCGCCTCTGGCCCGCCTATATCAGATACACCGATGTGATTGGTGCAGCTCGGCTCCAACGGCATGGGTAATGAGCATCATTACTGATTGCCAGAGTGACTCGCTGTGCAAATTCAAATTGTGCTCTCACGAGAACTCTGAAATGAAAGTTTATTTTGAATACAAGCCAACCAGTCTCACTCCAAAGTCGTCTCAATCCAGTGCTTGGGCAGTGATTTGCAGCGTCATATACTAACGAAAAAAGCTGTCTTTAACGTCAGCATGATATGTGGTTTGTCACCGCTATACTTTAATGGTGCTCGGCGGCATCAGGGGGAAACGCAGGGGAACAAGAATGAAAGTTGAGGCGGCGAAAGTCTGGGTAGAGTGGGTGGGTGGGTCTAACAAACACTGACATTCACCCAGGAGAGTGGTGTTCACGCCCTGTAAGGTTATAAAGCCAAATCCTGTTCTTTTTTACTAAACTCAACCTTGTGCTTTTGTTTCCTAAACTCGACCACGTGCATTAGTTGTTGGAGGGGAAAAAAAACATAAATTTGCATTGTTGTACTGACGTAGTGTGTTTATTTTGAAATAGCTTGTATGTAAACAATAAATTTCCTGTGAAAATGGAAGTGTATTTTGAAAGAAGACAATGAATGTAACAAGCAGAACATGACATGTCGTCTGAGAACGTCAACAACCAACGCACTCAGGGTACCTTGCACGCTGTATATGGACTTGGAAAGTCCATGACCAAATGTTGATATTAGGTCGGAGTAAGAATGTGTTGAACAAGTGTCAACTGAGATGCCATCAGTGAATGCACAAAACCAATGCAGGAGGCTTCCTGGCATTTCACATTTTAACGGTAAGGTCCACTGACAAAGTGGCAGTATTTGACTAGTTTGGCTGTGAACGGGTGTAAATCCAGGAGGTTGTTTCAGCGTCATCGGTTTTGTAAATACATTGTGTTAACAACACAACAATATATCAACATTACACAGATAATGTACTCTTGAATACTTAAGTATCTTAAAAGCAAGCAATCCAGTACTTTAACTCAAGTAAAAGTTTGTCTGAACGACTTTCTGTATTGGAGTAATATTTGATCAGGAGTATCTACACTTTGACTCAAGTAATGGAGTTGTGTACTTTGTCCACCACTGGCTAAAAGGTTGGGAAAGGCTGAAATGCTTTTAGATGCTCAGGGAGTGCAGGATAGAAGTCAGACATGCCTGACATTTACAGCTCTTGTGCCTGTTTTGATCATTAGTTGTAATTCTGCCCACCTGGGGATGTGTTCTGGAAAACTGGATTTCTAACCCAACAAAACTCGACTTTGTGTTTGTATCACTGGGGACTTCATCCTTCTGCTCCGATGACTCCTGCCTTAAAATATATCAAGGAGCCTGAAAGTACAAAAGTAAATCCTTTTAGCTGACACAATAATAAAGCTGAGTGGCCCAACCCTTCTGTTTTCTTTTTTAGTCTACTTGTGTATTCACATTTTTACTTTTTCTCTGAATTCAACTTGAGTGCTCGGTGCTGTTGTCCTCTTAAGCTCCTCTGAGGATTTTTACTCTTGTTTATTCTTCCGGCTTGTCAGTGGGATGCATCCTAATTTCGTGTTGTCTTGAATGCGCTATCAGTTTGAAAACAAGGTCATTACCCACAGAGCAGAGTTCCTTTAAAGTCGTATAGCTGCTCTGGCAGACCTGTGCTGTTGTGTGCAGCCTTGTTCAGCCAGCCAGATAAACTAACAGTGTGTCCTCAGGCGCCCCATGAGACAGCCACTGACCTGGCTAATGTGGGTGGCTGCCCTCTGTGCACACACATGCACACGCACACACACACAAATGCATTTATAAAAGACTCACCGGTCTATTCTCCAGCAAGGATCTGACTGCAGCTCAAATGTATAATCTAGGATGATTTAATAATCTAGTGTCTCTTTCTTCTCTTCCTGTTCTCCCGTACCCTCTGCACTCTCTGTACCACAAACATTTATGATCTCTTGCAGCGCGCTGGTCCGTTGTTTGCCTTGTTCCTATTTTAGTCTTTAGTTAGTTTGCCAGCTCAAGCGTGAACCACATCCCTGGCTCTGAGCCTCAAGCCACTGTCACTGGAACAAGGAAAGATGTTTTATGTAAACAGTAATATAATGTCCTACTTGCCTGTTGAGTGTAACAAGTCCCTCAGAAGTTCACCCAGCCTTGAAGGAAAATACCCACTGAGTCACAGAGTTATTTGTTTACAATCTCTTGCAGATGCACCTGGTCTGTGTTTAGGCACAAGCTCCAGTGTGTCCACAAAGATCACAGCCATTTACATTTCACTATCAATCTGAATCACATTCCCACTGGGAGGATTCAGGAAACTCATAACAATATATCACTTCATTTTACTTATTGAAGCTTTGGTTAATAAGGTTCCCACCATCTCAGCTGAGGACTTTGAAATCATGCTCAATTCCAACATCAGCGACCTGTTGATGGTGACCTACCTGTCTAACCTCACCCAAGCACAGATTGCTCTTAATGAGAAGCTGGTCCTGCTCTGAAGGAATTTCATTGAAGTGATTCATATTTAATTTTTGTATGTCTGAAACTATACCAGATTATCAGGACACTAACCACCTTCATAAAGAACTCCATGAGAATGTGGAAGACGACCCTAGAGGCCAACTCAAAGCCGATTGCCCAAGTCAACATCAAATGCAGCATATACCAAGGGGATGCATTGTATCACTGTATAATTGTCTTTACAAGAAAACAAAAATGATGAGGTGACAACTTTGACATCGATATCAATATTGCTGTCTGTCCATAGGGACTTGGCTTGGGAACAAGTCCCCATCCGGACCAAGTATGAAGCATGGACTAGTAGCTGGACAGATGCCAATTCGCCTCCTGGGCATCGCTGAGGTGTCCTTGAGCAAGGCACTGAACCCCCAACTGCTCAGAGTGCCTGTCCAAGACAAACCCCTCGCTCTCACATCTCTCCATTGAATAGGTCCTGTTTGTGCACGTGTGTGTATTTCAACGACAACAGAGGGTAAAAATAAATCGAATTTCCCCTCAGGGATTAATGAAGTATATCTTCTTCTTCTTCCCAGCTATAGGGAGGATATGAGGATGTGACAGTCATCATCATCGTCATGATTATCATCACTATCATTAGGACGGCATTGTCTTTCTTTATCACTGATGACATATGATGATGTAATGTTTGGGTCCTGACTGTCTTTAAGTGCTTGCCCTCATTCCAAATTACGTATCACTCATGAAACCCTCAAACATGGAGCTCAGTCAGGACAGCTGGGACTGATGGACACACACACGCGCACACACACACACACACACACACACACACACACTGGAAGGAGAGATAATAAGAGAGATAATAGATATGTGAGGATGTGAGATTTCTTTTTTTATGTGGTCCCTTAAATGAAGATAACACATTCACATGTCCCTGGGGTCTCATTATACTCATGTAAACCAGAGTCCCTGATCAACTGATTCATCGCTTCTTTCACTCCCTCTGAGGTTTGCTACCAATATTCCAGGGAGGGAAAATGGACCAAGACCAGGGTGATCCCCGAACATACATACAGTTATTATTCCAGTGAGCACAAGCTGATAGGCAAGAAACCGTTACGTAGAGTACAGAGATACATATGACCGCTGTTTTAGAGAGATGTGAAATCAACATTGTGATCATTTTGGAGGATGCAGTTTGTGATGTTGTTGATATGTATCGCATCATATAGCTGTTATTTGTGTTATTTATTGTAAGCTAATTGTGTCGTATAAGTTCTGAGTCCAGTTTATTTCTATTTAGCGTCATCTTTTAGTTGCTGAAATTAGTTTATCTGTCTTTTGTTTTCTCTCCACTTTTAGTGTATCAAGCAGATTTTGTTTGGGGTTTTCTCTTATGTTTTTTGCTCATTCATTAGGTTTTTTTTAATTTTGATCTTCTCACCGAATGTGTCGTGTCTTGTTTACTTCTTGTGTGTGTGTTTTCCGGCCTTAGTGATCGTCTCCCCGCCCTGATTTGCTCCACCTGTGTGTGTTCACCCTGCTCTCCTTGTGTTCTTACTCTGTCTGGCCTTCTCTCTTTGCCAGTTTTGTGAGCTTTTCAGCATTGTTTCTTGATATGATTGTTTCTCCGATATTTTCCAGACTGTCACCTGTGTGTGGTGTTCTGTTTTGGCAAATAAAGACTTTAACTTTTCATTGTGTGTGAGTCTTACTGTTGGAGTTCATCCTCTCCCAGCACCAGTGTGTGTGTGTGACAGCTGGTGCGATTCAACGGCATCAAAAATTCTAAAATGATCATACAGTTGAATCAACACCTGCCTAAACAGTTTAAATGAAACAAAACAACACTTGTGAAGGTATGATTTATTGCAGCACTGGTGGTTGTCCCCCGATATCTGCAGAGATTTGTCATCATTTGGTAGATGTCCATTAAAGCACATGCAGAGGATATGAATCTAACCTTTGTACTTTCAAATAATGAGAGGGACTTTTGATTTAATCCTTTTTTTAATTTATAATGGATAGAATAAGAGATTATCTCCAGCAGTCTCCAGAGTCTGAAGCTGATTTTCTCACTACTTTACAAGCTAATCAAGTCAAATTATAAATTCCATTGTCTAAACTAGTGGTATTCGATGATGAATGGTCTGAGGGAGCTTCACCACAACCCTAACTAACAGCTCACCTCTGCTCTGCCCCCGGGTTCACCTGTAATGAAGCCTCAGTGGATCTCTATTATCAAGGCTCACCAATGGCAACCACTCTCCTGTCTGCTTTAAGCATGATGGATGTGATTCAACACTGCACTGTGTGTCTGTTCATCTTAATAATTTTAAGCTATGTAAAAGGTAAACTAATTCCCTACAGGAAACAGTAGCTGGTAGTTACAGTCAAACATCTCTACTGTCTTTATCTCCTTAAATAGCTTTCAGTTTCCACACACACATCCTCAGATACAACATGGCAGATCTTATCCATCACACTTAAAGACACAGCAATAATTAGAACACACACACACACATACACACAAATAAGAAGACACCGGTGACGTCAACACAAAGTATTTGAGGCCTCTTCACTCCCTTAGCAATACACTGGAGACACAGAAACACAGACAGAGGCATCTACGAGCCAACGCAACCTAACACAGAGCAGCTTCTTGGCCTGTTGTGACAGTCTGTGCCATTAGCCGCACAGCCAAACAAAACAGCATCCCTTTATTCTCTTGTTTCTTACAGACCTGTGGGTCTCTGGAGCTCTGGGAGAGGAGGATAAAGAAGACTTTAAACTCAGAGAGCTGCTGATGGTGCACAAAGTCCTGCCAGTGAATATTGGTTTCTATTTGTTTTGGGACTGAACAGGATTAAAG
Organism: Epinephelus fuscoguttatus; assembly: GCF_011397635.1. Lineage (NCBI taxonomy): Eukaryota > Metazoa > Chordata > Actinopteri > Perciformes > Serranidae > Epinephelus > Epinephelus fuscoguttatus. Next base: position 18,648,123 of record NC_064756.1, read on the forward strand.
TTGAAGTAGTTTTTGCTTCGTTCTGAGTTTGAAGGGTGAGAAATGGAGCGACCCACGCCAAAGGAACTGAGGAATAACAGAGGAGCGAGAAACAGCAGAGAGGTAAGACCAGTAGTGGAAAGTAGATTTACTCAAGTAATGTTATACTGTACAATTTTAAGGCACTTGTGCTTCACCATTTCCATTTTCTGCTACTTAATACATCTACTTTACTACAGTTCAGAGGGAAATATTTCACCTCTCTAAATGTATTTGATATCTTGAGTTGCCTTGAAGATTCAGATTCATAGTACTAAATATTATCAATAATATAATGATTATTTATTAGGATTATTAAGATGTTGAAGTAGCTCCACCTTCACCAGCTGCAACATTAGTCATGTAGTGATGTACACATTCATGCATCAGTCATTATAATCTAGCAAAGTGGGCCATTCTGCATACAGGGGACTTTCTTTAGTGTATTTTGATGTTAATAATTTTGCATTTTATAATCTTAAATGCATGGCAATCATTTGTAACAGAGTGCGTCCACTTTTCTGGTCTTTTCATAGTATTTTTTGGTCATATTTTGATTATATTTTTCTTCTCTTTAAATCTCCCTTGATTTTTGTAATACTTACTTGTATTTCATTTTCCTTTACAATATTTATGTGAAGCACCAATACACAAAAGCAACCCTCTTGTGTGTGAAAACCTACCTGGCAATTAACTGAATTCTGATTCTAATAATTCAATTACATTTTCAATTCAGTTTTATTTATGCAGCCCAGTATCCAAAAGCACAATTTGCCTCAGAGGGCTTTACGGCATACGATATCCCTAAGTCCTTGGGCCCTCATGGCAGATAATACACGGTGGTATTTTACTCACCAGTAAGTAAAAGATCAGAGTACTTCTACCACCACTGCATTAGCCATAATGTGTTTATTACACATAAATTGCAGATGGCAGATTTTCTGGACTATAGACACCAAAGAGAACCAGCAAGTCTTACATTGTGTTCTGTGAGTGTTGTCATATCTTTATCAATGGCGCCATCAGGTGGTAGAAATATGTCAGTAACTCCTGCCTTGGATGCATTTCAATTGTATCCACACACTGCACATCTCTCTCTGTCTCTTTCAGGTGATCGAGCCTGTCCATGTGCTCCCTCAAGCGGCCAGATGTAAAGTGGACCTTGAACACATTCTTGGCATTGCGGGTATCGTGGGCACAGTTCTTAACCTCCTGGTCGTGGTGTTTGTGTATCTTTACACACCTGTCTGACATGACTAAACACAGTCTGTACGGGTGGATTTACAGTGAAGCTGTTGATTGTTGGATATGGGACATCACCGAATTGATGGGTGGATGAAAGGACAACTGGAGGGAAAGGACAGGATGCTCTGAACACAGGAGAGTGTTTTAGTAGTTAAGCAGGCTGATTGAATCAGTAGCATTATCTTACATTGTTGGTGAAGATACGACTGACATATATGAGTGTGTTTGTAACTGTGTTTAGACCCCAAAGTCCTTTTCCATGAGTTGAGGTGACCAGCATGTTGTTGTAAGTGCAGTTAAAGGTATGTATTCGTTTTCTGCTCTTTGATGCTATTGTTTTTGAAAATAAATTTATAACCAAAAAATGAGAAAATTCCTCAAAATTATTCCGCTTATCTCCACCTTTGCTTTCATCCATTAGGGCAGCAGCCATTGGATAGTGTGGGTGTTACATTACACACGTTGGCCTCCTTGACCTATCACAGAGGACCCAAAAAGAGCAAAGACATAAAAGGATATGCCTCATAAAAAGACCAAAGTGTAAGAAGAGAGCTGTAAGCATGAGCTGACAGGACATGCTTTTATTTCCTTAACTTCTACTCCTTACAGAAATATCCCCAGAGCTCCAGGCACAAGGACAGAGAAACCTGACAGATAAATAGTGTGTGACTGTTCAGTATACATATTTGTTCATATGCATGGGTGCTGTTCGTAAACACTGAAGTAAAGCTAACATGCTTTTTCTTCTACTCTCTGATATTCATGGAAAATATTCCCATGATGATATTTTACACATAAATATTGATTTGATTCTTCAAGGTGCAGGAGCAGTACAATTATTTGGATTATTGATGTTAATATCAGGCAGTATTTGACAGCTGGTGATGATGTCGATCTTCTCGGACACAGCCTTGAGGTCGTCCAGGATTAATCGGATGCTGTGGGAGGCGTTGATGATGGCGCTCTGCGACGTATTCAGCTGAGCTGTTGCACTTTGCACCTTTAAGAAAAGCAGTCAGAGTCAAAAAACTTTTAAAATGAAGACATTTCAACCACAACCAATCAGCTGTGACAAGATGCTTGTCATAAGATTGTTGTTAATGATACAAGTGTTGCCACTTTACATGTACTGGCATGTAAAATAGCAATATGATTTCTATCTATTCTAATGTCATGTCTCTGACATTATATCATAAGCTTACTCTGTCACAGCCACCCTAGATGTTTGAATTACAACAGGTTTGCATCACACCCTCTATGCAGCATTATTCTGATTACTTCTCCTCTGCATAGCAATATGTTGTTCCCAAATATTCTTTTCCTGTTCTACAACACTGGAGAATAAGTACAGTGGCTTCTGTTGTAATTATGTAGTATAAGGGGCATTTAGCAAGATGTTATATACCTAATTTATATATGTAATGATAAATGTCCAGAGTCAAACACATCTACTTACTTCTCGAGTGGCACTGCCATAAACATGCCGTAGTGTCTGTGCAACGTCAGTAAACAGCCGGCTGTTAGATTCCTGCAGCTTCTGTTGTAGAAGGGTCTCACCTGGAAACAGAACGACACACTGAAATAACTGAGAGCTAAACTTAAATTTCATCGTTCACTTCTCCGTCTGATTAAAGCCATCAGTGACTAAACACTGATGAAATGTGATGGGGAAAAAAAGCCAAACACTGAAATACACTGGTCAAAAGTAATCAGTTATCATTGCAACAACAAACACTCCACAATATATGATCTTAAGTAAGGCTACCCATATAGTAATAATAAGGATAGTTTAACCGTGGAGGGCTTTGTGGCAAGATACTCTTAACTCAAAGGTCAAACTACCAGCTTTATCAGAGCTATCAAACAAATTTCAAATGCATCACTGGAGCTGATGATCCACCCACTGATGCAGATCATGAGAAACCAGTAAACGGATCTCTGAGTAACAAGTATTCTGTCACATAATGATCACTGGAATATCTATTATACTTATTATGTTATATGGCAGTGGTTCCCAACTGGTCCAGCCCCAGGGTCCAGATTTCTGGTTTGGCAGTAGTTCAAGGTCCACACAGTTACATACATTCAGCATCATACTTGGGTTTGGACATGTCGTCAAGCTAGTCTGCTGTGTCTGTTAAGTAGCTGTCCATTTGTCACTAACTCTACAGCAGGAAACAGCATTTCAAATTAAAAGCTCTGTGCCAGAAATTCACTGTACTTAAAAATAAATAGTGTTTTTTATGGACTTTGCCGCAACTCACCAGTTTGGGAACCACTGTTATATGGTTTTCCTCACCTTGTGGCCTGTGTGTGGGACTTGGCCTGTCTTCCACGATGGACTGTATATCAGGATGGTCTCTAACTACAATAAGAGGAGGCAGGTCTCTCCTGAGTATCTGAGTGCTCTCCTGGCTCAGTGAGGATGCTCGGTCCGCCTGCTCCTCCTCCTCACCCTCACTGTCTGTTTCAGACGCCTCCCCAGGAACCTGACAGCACCCAAGATCACAGACAAAGCAGACTGCAGGTTAATGACAGGAGAGGTGACGTATTGGTCAATGCTGCTGAACACACTTTTATCTCTGAAACACACACAGAGCATGCAACACAACCTTGGCTCCGACTGTGACAGTTTGGGGAGGTGGCATGGAGGTGATGTAGACTTCATCATCAGAGTCTGTCTCAGAGGCCTCGCCCTGCACCACAATCTGGTAGCTGCTGGACATCGCTGCACACACACAAACACACACAGCTACATTAGCTACACTGTGACAACCTACAGTTACTGTAGCTTAACGTTACTAATAAAACGGGAAGTTATATGCTACAGTATTCCAGACATACCGGCTTCACTTTGCTCAATACACGTTTTCTCAGAGAGAGTCTAAAATACAATGTAAAAGTTAAATGTTTAAATACAGAGTCCAAAAACCCCCGAAACTGTCAAACCTTTCCTGTGTTGTTGAAAACACAAATCACATGAGCAATAAGGAAATGGCTTGTTCTCCAACACCCAATCGGAGCTGCACTATCATGTCACATGACAAGTGACGTTTCATACCGCAATTGGAAGACATGTCAGCTCCGTGTCAGAGAGTCTGTTTGTAAATGTATCGGCGTATGCCTAAATTCAACGTGAATTTCCTACTCTCTAACGAATTTCCTAACACCCTTTTCTTGAAAATAATATATTTTATTACTGTAAATATAGTTTTTCGAATGTTCTTGGTTGTTGGAGCGTGTGATTAACGTTCATTTAAGGAGTTAATTCCCACTAACTCCGCCAGAGTGAACCCCGAGGAGTACCCTGGTAAATATTTCGAGCGCAACCCAGGAAGCAGGCTTGTGTTTACTCGTAGCTTAAAATCTATGCTAGCAACCTACAGGTAGGGTACATTTAACAGTCAACGCTGTTGAATTCAGTCAGATTAATTGCAAGCTGTGTCATACAAACATGCATTGCTTTGTGTTGTCTCATATGGCGACATAGGAAAGACTAGGCCTGGGCAATTTTGCCTGTGAACAACACTTGTTTGCTATCTAGCGCTAACTGTCAAGCTAATGCTAACGACGTTAAGGGTTTTCACATTTAGCGGTACTGATAAGTGAAACTGTTTTATTCAAGCGTTATATTGGGGTTTATAATCACTTTTGTGTGTTTGGCAGATATGGCAGACGAGTCTCTGTTCGACTTTCTCCACATGGAGATTGTGTCACATATTTACAAGGAGCAGCAGTCCGGTAAAGGAGAGATGGATAACAAGGTGTGTTCAATAAAGGCAGGAAACAGTCAACTGACACTTAATGTGAAGAATAATCTTAGACTTGAATTACACTGTGGTCTGGGAGCACCTTTCAAAACACTATCACTATTTGGTATTAATTGTGCTGGCTAATTAGCGCATATTTGTAGATACCAACCAGATAATCACTCCCCCACTCTCAGGCTTCACAATTCAGCTAACCATCACATGATAACCTTGCAGTTTTGTCAGGACAAACCACATTAACACACACAATAATTTATTGTCCACTGAGCCAATAAACAGCTTGACCTTTCTTCTCTCCAGGACAGAGCTGTTTGTGTGTCTGTCCTTGAAAGCATGGGCTTCAGGGTGGGACAAGGACTCATTGAGAGGTAGATGAACACTCACATACTGTATGTGCAACAGTAAATGCTGTGCAACATGCATCCTCACTTTTATTAAGTGCCTGTGTTTATGTTTGGTCCATCTAGGTTGACCAGGGACTCTCCCAGCTTCAAGGATGAGCTGGATGTAATGAAGTTCATCTGTAAAGACTTCTGGACGAAGGTGTTCCGGAGACAGGTTGACAACCTTAGAACAAACCATCAGGTAAAATAAAAGTTTAGATTAGTGTTTTCACTGTCAGGAATTTCTGTCTCTTTTGTGAAAATGTGACTTAGTTTGTGATTACACAGATCATGTTGGCAAAGAAGAGCTTAGAATATCTAAATCTTCAATACAACTCAACTATGGTCATATCTTACATAACCTCCTTTGAATTATAGGAAGCTTTGCTGGTAAATGAAGAAAATAATATATACAAAATCATATTCAGTGTCAGTTAAAGGATAACTTAAGCATTTTTCAAACTGGACCCTTTTCATAGTGTAAACTGGTTAAAGAGACTGATGTGAACCACAGTTTCTTAAATTGGTCCAGCATTGAGCAAGCAGGCAGCTGCCAGCAGCCGCGGGACGGGCTGCAATGGAAGCACACGGGGCAATTGAGTGTCATCACTGTGTGTTAATTAAAGTGTTTTTTTTTTTTTTCACAGAGAGCTCAGATTGTTGCTTTAAGTGGTGGAGGTGTCTCTTCACCGTTGTCTTGATTCAGTCCATTCGTTATTGCCTTGTTAAGTGGAAGTCTGGTACTGAAATATCACGAGATGTCAACTGTTGCAGTCAGACGACATAGGAAACCTATGTAAGATTTGGGGAGAGTATAATAACCAGCGTATTTTATAGAAAATGTATTTAGTGTAAGAGATTTTCAATATCATCGCCAGGTGTGCATGTGCAGTGTATGGACAGGAGTGTTAGGATTCATTTGTAGCCCAACTAGCCAAAACTTCAGTGTGTCCATATCCAACAAAGATGGTCAATGACAGTTGGTTAAAGTGTAGCTCCTCATTTTGTTGGCACAGATCAGGAGTGGGTAAACTTGAACCACTCTTAACAAAATAGGCATTTTTCCTCTGTGGACATAGGGTCACAGGACCCACAGGAACACCATCCGCCTTCCAGTCTCATGGCTTTGCTGCTTGTTCACCCTCTGCTGCCTTTTCTCCTCCCTCTCTCCTTGTCCGCTCTTCATGCGTATACTCTGGCTCACATAAAAACAGGCAGAATTCAAATTCAAAAGCCTCATCCACATGATTAAAATCAGGGTAATCCATGACATTGAATATCTTTTAGATAACACTAAACTACTTGTTTCGCAAACCACTCTGATTATTACACAGATCTCACACACATTTCCACTGTTGTTTTCCTGCAACAAGTGACATCTCATGATATTTCAGAATAAGACTTCTGCTTAACAGGGCAGTAACAAACAGACCTGATCAAGTGAAAGGTAAAGAGACACTTCAGCCACTTATAAAAACAATCTAAGCCGTCTGTGATGAAGATAACCACTTTTAATGGACATACAGCGACAGTGTTCAATTGCCCGTGAGCTTCCATTGCAGCCCGTCGCGCGGCTGCCGCTCGCTCAGTACTGAACCAATGTCAAAAATTGTTGTTCACATCAGTCTCTGTGACCAATTTACACAGGGAAATATGGTCCAGGTTGAAAAACACAAAAGTTATCCTTTAAAATGTGTTGTTAGTTACAAGGTTTCTTACTATACCTGCCTTTATTTTCTGTTATAGGGCACCTATGTTCTGCAGGACAACAAATTTTCTCTGCTCACTCAGCTCTCCAGTGGAAAACAATACTTGGATCAGGCTCCTAAGGTGAGCATACTGTTTCTCTGAAATAATAAAATCCACCTCCATACGTCTCATGTTAATTTGTATTTTTATGTGTTTCCTTTCAGTACCTCGCTTTTTCATGTGGCATTGTGAGGGGAGCTCTGTCTAACCTTGGTATGGACAGCGTGGTGACAGCTGAGGTCTCTGTTATGCCATCCTGTGAGTACTATCAGAATATCATTCATGTTTTTCTTTACTGTGGGAAAGGATGTGGTAACATAACATGCTGTTAAGAAACTGTTAGGTTGTGTGATCAGTTAGGTCAGGACATGTTTGTGAGATTCATTAAGTATCATTAAGTAGGGTGCTACATTTTGGATATATCTTTTAAAGATATTCTATGCAGGGTTCTCCTAGAAAAAACAATGTAGAGTCATGCAGAAGTAATCCTTCTCAATTATCACGTATGACCCAACGTAAGTGTGTGATGGTGTATTTTCCTGCTTCTTATTGACTGTGCTTGGGATGTTTATGGGCATCTACCCTGACAGCACGCAGATGAGGTCAGGGCTTTATAAAAAGTAAGCAACCAGGTGCCAGACCATAAATAGCAGGCATCCAAGAGACACAGTGCCAAAAGAACGCAAATATAGTGAGGTGAAATGCCAAACGAGAGTTAATCTAGGGTTGGCTTTTACTTTCACCTTTGTCGGCAAGCTTGTTTACAAACTGTAACTGACTGTCTTGCATAGTATACCGTCAAGGTCCCAACAGATTAGGGATCGACGATATGTTTTCTTCAGAGCTCATGCCAATACCAGTTATTATGAAATAGAGATACCGACAGCCGATATTTACAACCGATATATGTCTGCTGTAAAAATCATAGCTGACACAGAATTTAAAAAAAAGAAACACTGACAAAGCACTACATTCAAATGCAATTAAGCATATATTTATTCTGAGAACTTTTCCAATGAAACAGTACAGGGAGCTGCCAGCAGCACTTTGGAAAAAAAAAAACTTTGACAAGTAAACAAATGAATAGAAAAAAGTGCTCCCTGAGGTTTAAAGTACGTGAAATAGTGAGTAAAACACTGAACAGTTAATGAATATGCTAGCTAAATAAAAACAGATAATAAAAAATAATAATAAAATAAAATAAAGGAGAGCTTAATTAAAAGCCAGGCTAAAAAGGTAGGTCTTGAGTTTGCTTTAAAGGGCCTAGAGTGGTACATGCAGGCAGTGAGAAGCACGCCAGGGGCAAAACAGCACCGCTAAGGAAAATAAAACTGTATATCGGCATATTGGTGGAAAAAAAATCACAGGTGCCGATAACCCCAAAAATTCATAATATCGGCCCCGATAATCAGTCAGGTCGATTATCTGTCGACCCCTAAAACAGATCGTTTACCTCTTCTTAATTTTGTCTTGCCAGGTAAGTTCCAAGTGGTGATCCAGAAGTTATGACCTTATCCTCTCTGCTACCCTGGAGCTGATGAACAGGGCCCTGTGGGTTTGGGCTAATCCTAAAGAGAGGATAGTAGTTCCTGTCCATCCACCCACAGAGGGAATCAAACACCACCGTGATTTCCACAACTGGGTCAAACAGGACTTGCCAGGTTCGGCTGACAACTAGGTACCCATGAAAGAGCAAAAAGGGTTAGCAGGTGTACCTCTCACGTGTGGTATTCTGATACAGAAGATTTGTTTTATTCCTTCTGCATTTTTATTTTCATGTTTGTTTCGTATACAAAGGAAATAATATATGATATTTTCAGCTTTAGTTTTCACTGGCCTTGCCTGAGCCCACCTGGCCGAGCTTTGAAAAGAAATATTGACTGTCCGTGATGTGAAAACAATAATGTGAATGTATAGTAAATCACATGGTAATTTAATGTTCTTTGTAATATCTTGCAATGTTGGGTGCAGTCTGAACTGAGAGGACTGACTCAGAAGTACTCACTAAGACATAATTGAAAATAAAAATCAATTTAGGATAAAACATCAACTGCCATACCATCGCTTTGAGCATCCATCCAAATAACAGCCAGTGAGCCTTTGAACATCATTACACCTGCCTCATTAGATTCATTATTCAACACTTGTTTCTCTGCAGACACTCTGAATCTGTAACTAGCTCCTGGTGCTTTGCTCTGCCTTGTAGCAGACTGCCTTTAGGAGCTGGGTGTTTCATGCATGCTGGTGGTCATTCAAATTTCAGTTCATTTAAAGGCAAAATGCAAATCTAGAATGAGTCGTGGGTACAGGAATTTTATTTTCAGTATGTTCCATTATAGATGTGGTAACACTGTCTGCGCCTCTGTCTATTCCTCTGTAGGGATGTCACATTAGTTTACGGATTTTTTATTTTGGTACCAAAATGTACAATTTTTGTCCTTTTGCACAGCATTGATATGTAGTAATTGAATTTCTCTAGCATATAGTGAGCTGCAAATGTGTTTTTACCATGTTGTGTGGCTTTTAAACCAATTCACATGAATTTCTGTGTTACATTTGTGAAATGACTCTTTGCTTTGTATAAAAGTCTCCTCAAACATAAATCCCAAAACAGCTTAAAACTATAAAACTGTTAAGTTTGTGTTGTTTCCTTTGATTATTTTACTTTCTCAACTTAACATTTTCTCTAAGTGGAATAATAATGTGACAAAACAAAGCCTTTAGAACAAGAAAGGACAACTCACTGACACAGTGATAAAGAAAATCACCTCTCCAGTAGATGCTGTTGCCTATTTTTGCCACTAGATGGAGACAGAGAGCTTTCTTTATTTCCATGTCTGTTGCTTTACAGTTTGGGCGAAGTCTGTCCAGGGTCTCCTTGCCTGTTCAGCCTTGTTCTTAAAAATCTGTAGTTCATCTTTCTAATACGCCCCCAGTATTTGTCTGGGAGAAAAGAGACCCCGTAGTTGAAAATTGTTTTTCACACTCGCTTAAAAAATAATGAGAAGTCAAAAACTGTTCACACTTTGTATCACACTGTGCATTTCCTTTATCTTTTTTATTACCTGTCTGCATAACAACATATTTCACTGTGTGCTTTAGCAACAGCAGTTCCATTTCCCATCTTCCCTGCTTAAGTTATTAATATTTCTTTCATGTTGTTGATCCATATCATGAGCTCGGCATTAAGAGGTTCTACTGTATGTGAGTGTACTGCACAGGCTAAACTGTAACTTCAGTTTTAAGACAACCATGATGAATCTAAGTTAGTGTTTTAAGACCCAGGTTCTCTCTAATCCATCATCAGATTTGTCACAATGTTTTATTTACACTTGGATTTTCATTAAAGTTACATTTTGGTATACCACCACGTTGACGTTATAGCTCTCTCTGAAGGATTATGGTGCTCACTCTGCTTTCATTACTGTCTCTGTTTAAGTAAAATATCCCTGACAGTGCTCCAGTATTTCACTGCCATCAGTGTAATAGTTTTACACAATAAAGGTCTTTACATGTAACTTAATCAATTCACTGTGTTTCCAGTTTGTGTGTCACTGAGGCTCGGGCTTGAAAAACCACCGTGTGGATGCTGCTTTCCATATTTGCTCTTACAGTAGTTTCTGTTTATAGTAGTCACAACATGGAAGTTGTATTTCCTCATACACAGAGAGACACCTTAGCATCAAGTTTTCATCGGATATTAGAGGTAATGGCCATAGACTGGTGCAGGGAAGCAAATTATTGAAGTTAATGTCAGGGCGTCGGCAGCATAGTGAATAGTGCCAGCACCCCATGTACAGAAGCATCGCCTCGCTGCAGCAGCCGCAGGTTCGAATCCTGCTCGCAGCCCTTTGCTGCATGTCAGTCCCCACTCTCTCTCTCTGTCTCCCTATTTCATTCTCTGTCCTGTCAATAAAGGCAAAAAGCCCATAAAAATAATCTTAAAAAAAAAAAAAAAGTTAATGTCACACTGGTTTCCTCATCAAAAAGCCAACGTGATTTTTCCATTCATTTCTGGATTATTGCAGAAAATGAGCTATGTGGAAAACAAAAGTTAAGATATTTACATTTTGTTCAGCAAAATAATTTTCACAAATGACCACCATTTGTACAATTTTTTTTTTTTTTTCTGAAGACCATTTTGGGGCTAGCGTGAAAGGAGTAGAGAAAGGGGGTGACATGCAGCAAAGGGTCATAGGCTGGAATCAAGCCCGTGGACGCTGCGGCAAGGACATTGCCTTTGTACATAGGAGCCAGCTCTACCCACTGAGCTACTGGGCGCCCCTGACTTTTACAGTTTTTGAAGCGTAAATGCAATGGCCAGAAGCAAAATGCTAATCTGAGTCTATAAATGAACTACACTATGGTCATGTGACTTAACGCCGCCACTACAACGAGATGTAGAGCTATGTTCAGCGTGATGATGTTCTGTAGCTGCATTTAGCCACTTGTTAGCAATCACCTTTTTGATGACACCTCAAAGCTCCACAGTTCACGAGTGGGAGATTTACCAATTTATTTAATGTCGTAGAACTAAATGTAAAAATCTTATTTTAAGAAACTAACCAAAAATCCATTGACTTAAAGATGAGTGAACCAGAGGTGCTACATTTTTAACTTATGTCCTGATTTCAGACTCACTCCTGCATCACTCTATTGTCATGAATGACAACGTCAGAGTGGAATTTATATGTAACAGGGCAGTCATAGTGAAGGGTGAAATTGTGCTCACTATGTAGACAACTTGTCATGCACATAAATGGACAGTGAAGTCAAGACAAATATGCACTATATCCAGACATCCTTTTTAATTAGCATAGCATAGCAACATTTTGTCATTTGTAAAAAGTTTTCACTGCTGCAAAAACAGTGTTACCACATCAGTTGTCACAACACTGAAACTATAGCGACCCAGCTCAGCTACGTTCGTTCACAAACCCCACCATAAAGCATAAATAGCTGCCATGAAATAGTGGAAGGAGAGACAGACTGTGACTTGGACTGCACCTCACAAAGGCACTCAATTTCCAATCAGCCTTTGTAAACAGTTGTAAAATGCCTTTTGTGGCTCTCAAGGGAGCATTTTATAGTCCAAGTAAATAACCCTCATGATGTCATCAGGGTTATTTTTGCTTGGATTCTGACACCACAGACTTTTTTTCTCAAACTGAAGGTACTGAGTTAGGGAAGAATGAAGGAAGGGTCTAATACAAGAGTTGCTGTTGGCTGCATAATGGGAAGTGAAGGATCCAGTGTTGTTGGAGCTTGATCCATGCTAGGGATTAAAAGTCAAGATACCTCGGCTTCGACTGAATCAGTTTTGATCATTCTTTTTTTTAAAATATATCTCTTGCCAGTCCCCCAACTTCATAGAAGTGCAATACTACACTCCTTTAATATAGCCTTAACTCCTTTGTCTGAAACTTGGCTCTCAAACTGGGCTATGTCCTTACTTCAGTATGGAGGCCCTCAAGACAAGAGTTCTTGAATGAGCTTAAGCATTCGAGAAAAGTTAAATAAGATCCCTGGTTATAAGTAGACAGCCACTCTACCCCTGCTGATCTGCATAGTGCATTGTAGGTGACAGCAAGATGTGTGGTTTTCGGAGCGTCTATTCAACTGTAGGAATGTTGTGAGAGAAGAAAACAGGAAAACTGAGCTAGGCGTCTGCATAAATGTGCAGCACCTGACTATGGCCCACTCTTTTGCCCATTTGTTGCAATCCATTAAACACTTTGCCCAAATCCTCTCTTGGGAGAAGTAAAAAAAAAAAAAAAAAAAAAAAAAACAGAGAGAGGGATTAGAGAGAAAGCCTGGGAGGGAGGGAGGGGGGCTGGATTGTAGAAAGTGGGTGGAGGAAGAGAGGGTGAGATTGAGAGAGCGGGCGAGAGGAAAATGAGATGGAGAGAATGAAGAGCCTCTACAGGAGGCTGGGGGGAATGAAAGGTAGAAAAGAGGAGTTTATTGGAGGAGGGGGGGGGGGCAGAGTGGGAGCAGTGTAGGAGAGGATGATGATGAAGGAAGATGATGAAGGTGTGATAGTGAGGAGGGGAACGGTGTGAGACATATCTTGTACCCAAATGTCCTACAAACTGTGAGGGATGATGGCAGGAGTTCAGCAACAGTTGTGTGCTGCTCTGCGTGTCATTGCTCCCCTTCCTCCTGCCCTACCCTGCATCACAATATCGCCAATATACTCACAAAGGAGGAACAGTGAATGGAGGGAGGAGAGCAAAGGAGGAGGAGGAGGAGGAGGAGGGGGATGTTCAGGGTCCAAGAAGAAAGAAAGGAGGTGTTGGGGGTGTGTGAGTAAAACCAGCATTCATTCTCTCAAATTGATGACTTGCTAAAATTCTGTAACACTGTCCACATAGAGTGACTGAAGCCTTTTGTAGTGTGAGAAGCTGACGGAGACTATTGATCTGTGGGAAGTCTCCTGAGAGCTCACTGCAGTTTCAGAAACTGAAATCACCAAATGCAATTTAAAGTCATTTTTGAGCCCTGATAATTTAGTAGTGGCCATTAAATTAACATCAAATACTGATCTGGGGTCCAAAACAGTTGTGTGGTCGTACAACATCCACATATCCAAGTTCATGGTATCGCGATAGACCCAGTTTTGACAATAATTGATATTTAATAAATGAAATAGTGTCATAATGTTGAATACACACGTAATTATATTGTGTAAATAATCCAGCACCTCTTAAATTATTTACATTTCTTCATATTCTTGCTTTGTCTCTTATTTTGGTCACATATTTTGAGTGTATGTTTGTTATGTAATGCAGTTTTATCTGTGTGTTTTTGTTATGTATTTGTGTTTGAGGACCCCCTTAAAAATCTGATGCTACATCTCAAGTGGCTATTGTTTCAATAAATTCAAATTCAAATATAGATATTGCAATAATATTGTTATTGTGAATGCTTTCGGCCAAAATAATTGTTTAGTAAAAATCTGATATTGTGCCAGCCCTAGTCTGATATAATTTCTCTGATATAACCAGAGATAAACCACGGTGGCCCACTTTAAATTCATTTCCTGTATCTGTGTCACGTGGGTTTCGCCACTTACCCACCCCTTTTGTAGACTAGTGGCAGTCCTAAATGGGATTTATACTTGTGCGGCAGACCCTATGCAGCATGTGTCACTCTGCAGTTACACCTCCGAAACACTAGTTGGCAGCGGGGTTTCTGTGAAGTGCTGTAAAGTTTAGTTGATTCAAACTCACATTAAACACACATTAAACATGGCTTAATAGTGACAATTTCAAACACAAGTACACAAATCAGCTTCACTTTGACTCGCAGCATTCACAGACAAACACTTGTCTTTATCTGAACACATTTTCCCCACAAACACAACATGCTAATGTTTTTAGCACAAGCCTATGGCATTTTACATTGTATAAATTAGCCTAGCAACTAGCAGACTTTCCCTCTTCTCATATAAAGCCAGGGACAACAGCAACACTTAACAAAGGTAACATTACAAAATTCGGCTCAATTACAGCTCACAAGGTTCACTGACAAAACAACTCTTACACTAAACACATTTTCCAAACAAATATAAGATGCTAACATTATTAGCGCCAGCCTATGGCATTTTGCATTGTATAGCCTAAATTAGTCTAGTGACGAGCGGAGATTTCCTCTGCTCATATGAAGCCAGGATAAATCACACACAAGACTTAAAATGCTTTTTTGTAGAGGCTTTATTGTCTTCACAATTTATTGTTTCTTATTTGTGGAAATTAAAGTAAATGTGAATAAAATTGATGCAGCTTGTAGTGGGGTACAGTATCTTTGATATAACTTAAATATGCTGTAGCTAATGTTGGCTGGGTTAATCATTGGTAATCATTAAACAGATTTAGTAGTTTTTATGAGGTATTTTTGATTCTGTCAACTTTGACTTTGTATGATGTTTTATTTAAATAAAATTAGTGTTTATTTAAAGGGAGTTTGGTGGCTTGGCAGTACTGATAATGGGGCTGTTTATGGTTAAACAAAAAGGATCTTACTCTTTAACAAAAAGGTTTGTCTCTGTGGGGATCCCTTTTATTATGTTTTCAGACACTAAGAATTAAAATCTGAGCCTGTCAGTGGCAAAACAAGAACTTTTAGTGGGCGTAAAATGATGTTGAGAACAGCTCTGAGTGGTTACACTGCATTCTGTTTTGGAGCTGGACCAGTTTCAAAAGCTGTTCCCATTTGTCACTTTGACATAAAAACATGGGAAACTAGGGTCCAGGTTGAAAAATAGCAGAGTTACCCTTTAAGTATCTCTGTCTCAAAAGGCCGGTCTCATTGTCCTCAGAGCATGCAAACAAATCTGCAGATGACCAAGTGTCTTTTATTTACAGCCCGCATGATCTCACAGGATGCCGTCCGCTTTCATCCTCTCAAACTGTCCCATCACTTCTTTATCTCACAACTTCTTTTTCATCAGCTTTTTTTTTAGGCTATTACCTTTCTTCCCCCTTCCTCCTCATTCAACTTCCTCCACTCATGCATAGTTAGAGTGAGATCCTCTGTCTCACCGACACAAACTTTGTCTCCTGGGGCCATATGTTGACCCGTGGTGGACCTGAATACAGCCATCTGCCTGCCTTAACTACGTCCCACAGGGCAGGAGTGTGGGAGAATGTCCATCAGACACAATACAGCACACACACACACACACACACACACACAGAAACCATGCGAGCACACACATGCCTTTAACCCCTTCACCGCCACTAATCACTCCCAGACAGCCAGCCCATCTCATGTTAACAGTGACAAGATAATAGCTCTTGTGTGTGTGCATGAAAAAGAGATTCCTGGAGGGTCAGTCATGCATATGCATCTATAGCCCTGCTTTTGTGTGTGCTGATACTTGAAATATAGTTTCACTTAATAAGGACCATTTAAGTTGTGGGTTTTCTTCCTCCTGCCTCTACCAACTTGTGTTACTCACCACACTGTCATAACAGGATGCTTCCCAGCTGCCACGCAGGGTGTAAAACGTGGAGAGGCGAGGGGATGTATTTGAAGTAAAGGAGAGAAACAAAGTGAGAAAGGCAAACTGGGAAGTGGTGGAGGCGGTGAGGGAGAAGGGACATGGGTGGGAGCCCAGGATTGTCCAGATTAAACCCCAAACAAAAGACTTTTTATCTCCACATGAAATCTCAATGGCATGACTTCACACACACACACACACACACACACACACACACACACCATTGTTCTGCTATATTACAGCACACTGGTTGAGGCAGAAATGACTGAACCAAGACATTTTTGACCTCACTATAGTTAACTGAGGTGATTTCAGAAGACAGCTTACAATAACTAAAGCATTTATGAGAATCACTTCTGGATCAATCAGCAACACTGTTATGCAAGCACTCTCTTTAAGCTGATGATGCACCGCAGAGTATCTTTGTGACTCATTTCCTGCTACCTTGCACAATAACACCTGGAAACGTGAAGGATGTACTGGGTTTCACTCTGATTACGCATGCTAATGTGTTTTTTTCTGTGTGTGTCTGTTGTCAAATATGCACACAAGGTGTACCATGGAGGACTGGTGATAACTGTTCCTAAACACGCTTGCTGTGAAACACGACCTTGGATTTAACCTTGTTTGGTGTTTCTCCTCGCTATTTTTGTTTTTCGGCACTGTGTCTCTTTGATGCCTGCTGTTATGGTCTGGCACCTGGTCGCTACCTTTTTATGAAGCCCCAACCTCACCTGCGTGCTGTGGGGGTACATACCTATAAATGTCCTGGACACATTAAATAAGAAGACAGCTTTATGGGAAAATATTGCATTGTATATCTTTAATTATTTTATCGAAGTGTACCTGTCAAGTGACACCTGTGTGCCAATTTTTCTTTTTAATCCTTTAAGCTGATAAACTAAAGGATCAAGAGTTCCTTTAAGGACCGAGTTGGAAATGAACTTTTTTGCCCACCTGCCACTGTGGCGGGTGGATTCCAAAGCAGCCACTTCCCCCGATAAAAAAGCAAAACTATAAACCCTCTGCATAAATTAACTGTCCTTGTCATCCAGTTTCTGTGTTGCTGTCCAGGAAATCATTACTGTCTTTTCTCTCAGTCTAATCCGAGACAGCAACTTCGGAGTTAAGCAAATTCTTTTACTTCTTACTTTTGACATTGTCTCTATATTTAGTTAACCTCAACAGTACAGGCCCACTGGGGAAATGTGATCTACAATGAAAATCATAAATGTCAGTTTGCTGGTTTCCTGCCTGCTTCCTTCCTTCCTCTCTGCACCTTGCATCTAAAACGTCACAAATGTGTGAACACTGTTGCCATACAGCCAGCGTTCTACAAAATAGGATGGAAGGTGAAGGAAGCACGAGCATTGTAATTTCTACACTGTTGCATCAGCATCTCAGCACAAGGTTTCTGAGCCTGTGTGAATTCTACCTGCGAATGATTAAGTGAAACTCCAAGAGGTAAAAAATCAAAAACAAAAACACTTTATTTCAAGTACAAAAACAGCAAAAAACAAAAAGAAACCAAATATATTAAACTTGATACAAGCATTACCAACTCAAAGTTCTCTATAAATACGTTAAAATAAATTAAAGAAATGTACTAAAGATTATCACCTTTAACACTAAACAGGCCTCAAACATGTTGATGAAAAGGCAATTTTAAATAGACCAGTAACAGCGCGGCGTCTGTTCCTCTAACCAACTACTTCATAAACACACATAACAGCTGAGTAACATTTCTATAACACTAAGCAGACATACCCTAACCCTACAGAATGCTGGATCTAGCTCAGTAAGGCAACAGACCTGGGCGCACGGTTCACATGCCCAGGAACACTACACATTCGTAACAGTACAAAGGCGAAACAGGAAGAATTATTACTGCGGGAGAGATGGAATTTGGCGGGGTGAGCCACAAAAACATAAATACTCATTTTGAAAATGTATCACCAGTGCTGCCAGTGGACAAGGGAGGAAATGAATCCCACTATTGGGAATGTTTATGTTTAAGATAATCTAAAATACATATATTAGCACCACAATTGATTGGGAAGAACGCCAGAGGTAAAACAGAACTTGCATGAAACACGACCTGCTTTAACTCAGGGTTTTTTTGTCTTAGTATTGATGGAGTTTCTCTTATACCTTCTATTTATGCTGGCACACCTCACCTATCAAAGCCCCTAAAATTCCCATGTCCTCTTTTTTTGCAGTGGGCAAGTCATACAGTTAGTTATATGTCATGAACATGAGATTTGATCAAGTATGATTGAACCCACTTGGCTTTTTTCCACTGAGCTCAAACAGAGTCCCCCTCGCTCCTCCCACTGGGCAGGTTAAATTTGGTCGCTTGGCATTTAACTGGTGGCAGTTTGTCAATAATGCATGTGAGACTCAAGAACACTTAAGAGGGACCTGAACTCACACAACCTTACTTGACTAAATAAAAAGACTCACACCCCTCCAAACATCTCTCCCAACAAACCAGCAAATCTTGTTTTAACACATGACCTGCCAAATAATGCAACAGGCACTTTAGTTGTTTAAAAAAACTTAACATTCAGGTTCGAGGTCATAATTTACCTCAGACTGTAGAGTTATGAGGAAAAAAAATACTTTCACCAGCTTATAAGCACAATACTGTGTACAGTTAGTGACAAACAAGTTCCTACATTGTGTGTTTGTGCCACCATAATCAAAACCTTTGAGTTACAAAAGATGTCTTTGGCTTTATTACGTTCTTCAGATCACTCAGGTGTAACAGAAATTATGTGGTGGGACACAACAACAGGCAACACTGTGGCCAATCACACTGTGATCACACTATCTTTGTCGCAATTTGCGTTTTTAAACACACTATTTTGGTGAAGCATCGACCACTTCTGGCACTATTTCACTCCTGTCTTGATATGTACTCTGTTTTGGCGGCGCCACACGTTTCAGTTTCAGCATCACTGCCACTTCCCTTACGCATATGACTGACATTTTAACCACACGAATCTAAAAGGCGGATCTCTCTGTGCGTTCGAGTCAGTCTTTGTTTCCTTTGATGCCACGCAGGTTCAAGCAACATCTGAGGTGTCGGTCAAGGTGCTGTGTGTGTGTGTGTGTGTGTGTGTGTGAGTGAGTGGGTGCGTGCATTTATAGGGTTCTTGTGTGTGAGCATTGTGTGTGCTTGAGCATGGATATGTGTGTACGGGATATAATGTGTGTCAGAGTATGCTGGGTCTGCATGTTTGTGTCTGAGTGTATGCAAATATGTATGTTTGTGTTCGCAGCACACTGCAGCCTAAAGGCAGAACCCTGTAGAATCCTCAGGAACAGAGAGCTGGCTGAATACAGCCAGGCGTCTGCCGTTGACGTCGTTAATGCCGCCACAGGATTCGGAGCCACTGAGGGAGCTCGCAGAGCTGCTTCCATCCTGGTCCTGGTCGCACAGAGAGGTGTAGGACAGGGATCGGGCACCAAGTGGCCCTGAAAACACCCCAGTAGTACTGGGACTCAGCCGCAGGGAAGGGGAGGCATTCGGAGACAGCCCACATGGAGAACAGCCGGAGTCTGGGGAGGGAAGGAATGGAGACCTGGGATCTCCTGCAGTGGCCTGGCCCATGGTGGGCTGGTACTGGTGGGCAGGGGAGGCCTCGAAGGCAGAGTCCACCTCCAGGAAGGCATGAGAAAGGAGGTCAGTAATGTCAGCGCAGGAGGGAGGAGAGGCTGATGGAGCACGTGTGAAAGAGGCTGTGGCAGGCCGAGGGTGAGCATTAGGGGCAGGCTGAAGGGCTTGCTGGGGCGCAGAGGGGAACCCTGCAAAACTGAAGCTCTGTCTGACGAGGGGAGGTCTGTGCGAGCGGAAGGAGGAAGATGGCTGCTGGGGAATGCTTGCGGAGGAGGAAGAGGACGTGGAGGAACGAGCGGCATGTTTCTTTTCTTCCTCGTTGTTGTGGACAAAGTGGCAGCGTATCCCATAGGGGCAGAAACCGATGGTGTGAAACGTACGGCACGGCTCTGTTTTGTATTTCGGATGTCTGTTAAGATCCCGCAGCTCGTCTGTCCCGTGGGCAAACTGGCACTTCCCGCCATACTTGCACAAGCCACTCTCGGTGAAAGATCGACACAGTTCAGTCTTATAGCGTGATGAGGAAGAGGATGATGAGGATGAGCTAGTGTTCAGTGCGGTGGGGCTGATGTCATTTTGGGAGAGCGTTATGTCAGTCCCGGGCCAGCCAAGACTCACTGCTGGGGTGCTGCTGGTCTCCACCATGCTGATGGAGCGCTGGGAGAGGAAGCCCGACTTCCCCCACTGGGTGGAATTAGCAAGCTGGGAGGGCAGAGGGCTTTCTGACTGCTGCCCCCATTGGCTGGAGGTCAGTAATGCACCATCTGAAGGATCCGTGGGGAGGCAGGAGAGGGATGACAGTGAAAACGACATGTTGCTACGTGTCTGACCAATGCAACCTGTTGTTCTCATTGCCAGACTCTGGGGTGGTAGCGGTCGGCTCTGCTCCCTCAGGTCCAGATTCAGTAGCTGCTGTAAGAAGAACAGACACAAGACAACGTTAGCATATCAAGTGATGTGTTTATAAAATCCCTGCGGCATTTTTCTTCGTCCTTTAATGACTCTAACTTTCTTTATATTAGCATGTGTTAACATTTCCCTTAAACACAACAGTGAAGGAACATTTGTGCAAGTGATCAGCTGTTACAAGGGTGTAATTGTTTTCATTTTTTCCTCACTGAACACTACAGCAGTTACACGTGGCAAAGGTAAAACACATTTTTCCCCCTCAGATTTACTTCAGTAGCCAACATGTTTACAGATGCACTACATTCAGTACGTTTACATGCACAGCTTAATCGAGCTATGCTCAAAATTCGATTTTGGCGTCTAATTGGACTTCTGTCCTTGTCCCAGTTTACAAGCAACTGAGAAAATCGAATTACTGACGGGAACATGTCCTCCTCCTCAACACTAGGTGGCGATATGCGTCGTTTCAGCGGGTTAATACAGCCCCCTTTCCGGTTGACCTACTACGTCACTTAATAATAACCAACTGGAGTCAGGCGGCAGACCGGCATTTTCGAACAACAGCAAGATGGATAATCGTACAGCTTTGTTCATCTCGTACGTAATGTAAGCGTTACTGATTGTGCAGATAAGGTGCACGCTATCCCTCGTGGTCATGGCGATTTTGAGAGGCAGATAAGAACGCCGTATGCTGTTGGAGGGCTACAACAATTGCATGTCTTGTCTGTTCCAGGTAGGGCCGTAACGGTACGTGTATTTGTGTCGAACCGTTCGGTACGTGACTTTCGGTTCGGCACAACCCTGTACCCAATTATTGAGCGCAGGACATTATTTTATTTTATATTGTTTTATTTTAATTCCGTTTTTGTGAGCCGAACCATATAAAATATCTAGTTCCCCGACGGACATAATTAAGTGACGGACCGAGTCTGACTGTAAATCTCCACCTTCACTTTGTGCAGCGCATTCTCGCATTTTGACAACATGGCGAGTGAGCCTGACGAACCTGGAGACCCACCCGCAAACCTTAAGTCCTCCGTATGGGAACACTTTGGCTTCAGGGTAAAATACGAAGATGGAAATAAACAAGTGGACAAGACAAAAGCAGTGTGCCGACACTGCAGGACAGCGGTTGGGTATGTACTTGGAAACATGTCTAACATGCTAACGCATCTAAAGCGACACCACCCGAGTTTGAACGTTAACCGGCACGACTAGAAAGAGCAATCTGGTGCAAACTACGATATCGTCGTCGTTTAAAAAGAAAGAGCATTTCCCTGACCATTCTGATCGCACTAAATAACCAACGCCATTGGAGTGTTGTTTAAGCTGCACTGTAGATATCGAAGCATGTTTTGTTTACTGCACTTTAACAAAGTGGGAAAGCTAAGTAAGTTCCTAGTAAAACTGAATCTGAGCAGGCTTTAAAGCTGACCAGCTGCACTATACTTATTATTTTCTTATCATTTTATTTGAGTAAAATTGTTTAAGCAGAAATTTACATTTATATTTTTCATTCAAAAAATGTGTTAAAAAACAGCAGGATTTTATTTTTCACTTTTATATTTCTATTTTCATTCAAACAATGTGAAAAAGCAGGATTTTATATATATTTGTTTCATTCAAAAATTGTGTAAAAAGAGTTAACTGCTGTGGTGGTATGTTTTAATAAGGTTACCAATAAGTAAAAGATATTTAATAGTTGTCTATTTTTTTCATTACTGTACTGAAAAAAACCAAACCGTGACTTCTGTACCGAAGTACGTACCGAACCGTGATTTTTGTGTACCGTTACACCCCTAGTCCCGGGGTCATACGCCAGTGTGGGGGGTGTGGAGCATGCGCACATGCATTGTCTAGTTTAACTCCGATTACGGCGTATACATGCCGGAGAAAATCGAATTCCAATCACATTATCTGGGTGTCTTAATCAATGGAGAACTCTGATATTAGTCGGAGTAACGCATTTACATGCATTTCAGTTGTCCAGTTATAGTCGCATTAAGGCAATAATTCGGTTTTTTCAAGTGTCATGTAAACGTACTGATTAATGGATTTTCCAGCATTCAACTCAATACAACACAATACATAACACAGACACTACAAAGTTAGCTGCGTGGTACTTCAGTCAGCAATATGTCCAATGGACTCACACTCTTATGTTTGAATTTTGATCTGTCAATCTTGAAGGAATACTTTATCCACAAATGACCATTTGTAAATCAATTACTCATGCTGTGTTACCTTAAAGTCATGAAAAAACCTGTTTTTCTCACAGGTTGATGTAACGATTGACTGGACCACGTTTAACAACAGCAAAACTATCAAAACCATGTTTACAAACTTTAGAATTGGAGTCTGGCTTTGGAAAGAGCACAGATAAGTTTCACTTTCAGTCTAGAGAATGCAAGTGTGCATGAAGTACTGAGCAAACCACTGCATAAATGAAACTTGGATAATACTGCACGAGCTGTGTGTGAGTGTATACATGGATGTTTTGATGTAGTGTTGCTGTTGTTAAACAAGGTTTCTAATAAATTAATGTGATCACTTTTTTCAGTGGTAGCATGCAAGAAAAACAGTTTTCTTTATGAAGGTAACACTGCATGAGTAATTGATATACAAATGCTCATTTTTGTGGTTTAAGTATTCCTTTAACTTTGCTGTCTAACCTTTAGCTGTCTAATACAAAATTCCTTGCAGGGCCTTGCAGGGACATTTTGTCTTATATACACAGCTACAAGACAGAAAGCTAGAGTACACATTAATATTCAGACATAGATAAAAATGCATTCTGAAGTAGTATTCGAACTATAAAGTAGTAGATTAAAGCCAGTTATGCTTATTTAAATAACTGATTATAGGTTTGTTATTGATAGTTTGGCCACAACAACATGCTTAACTCAAAATGATTTTAGTATGGTATGTGCACTTTAATATATGTATTGTCATATGCCTACAGTGGTATGCCCATAGTAGGTGTACCGTAGGCTATATTGTGATGGTTGTATTGTGGTATATGTACTGTGGAATGTGTATTGTAGTGTGTGGATTGTGGTTTATGTGTAATATTGTGCCTCTCAAGTCTACATGCAAAAGCACCCCTAGGGACATGAGTTGAGAATCTGCAATAGCCATAAACTCTCTGTGCAACACATCAGTCCCATACTCTGTATTCAAACTATGTTCAAATGCATCCTCCTGTTGAATAATAAATAAATAAACACCTTACACTGCTTTCAAACTTGTTGGATGATCTTGGAGGGTGACAGTCCACCACATTTCTCACATAAACAGTGTGATAATCCATCAACAATCTTGCCTGCCTTTTTAAATGCACACTAACAAGACCACAAAAGGTTTAACCTGGTATCCTACGCACACTAGCATCCTTCAGGTACAGGATGTTGCTACGCAGCAAGTACAGGAAAACCTTAGTATTTCTGAGAGTAGTGTTGCTTACTTACTGGCATCCAGTCAATTAAATAACGTTACGTCTACATGCTACCAACCCAGCTTGACAACTTTAACTGCCGACTTTTTGTGACTGTAAGTATAAAAAGTTTAAGTTTGTTTCACCGTGTTGCCTCTAAACCCTTTAAATACATGTTAATACTGACGTTAGCTTACATTATCTACAATTAACGTGCTAGCTAACGTTAATTGAAAGTCAGTTACATTGTTACGATGACACCAACTTCAACAACTACTCCCACTTTGTGACAAGTCAGCCTTAACTTCAAGCTAACTTTCAGGTAACGTAACAACCAACAGCTAGATAAAGACACGACTTAAAAGTTAATTAAACTGTGAATTCAAATCAACAACAGTCCGCCAAACAACACTTGAAATGACGAACACAGCAAACAGCGTAAAGTTAGCCGTGTAGCTAGCTAGCTAACGTTAACCCCCCCGTGACCTGCTGTTAGCCAACTTCTGCTCCGCTCAACTTTCTCTGCGTTTTTACCTTGCACATCATCTCCTCCAGGTCCGCAAACTCGTACATGGGGAAAGATGGCATGTTGCTGAGCTCTCAAAAGTTTGGTCCGATCCCGTCTGCCCCCGCAGTGATAGACGTGAGACAACTCGCTGGCATGGGTTAGTCAGAAGTTTCTCGCTGTGTACGCGGTGCTAAACAAGCCCAAGACCTCGACCACGTGTGGATTTAAAACCTAACACTGCTGTTAGCCACTCCCACGGCTCTGTGAGTCAGCCCAAAGTTGTTTTCACCAGACACAGCACACACACACTGCATCAGGGTACACAGATCCATGAGAAATACTTTTATATGACCTGTTTTTAATTCCTAAAATACAAAAAGCAGCATGGTTTCATTGTGTGAATCAAACTTTTTGCAGCTGTAAAATTAGCTTCATGACTCAAGTGACAAAATGCACATCAATTTATTGGCTAATACTTATATGACCTTGAAATATAGATCGCACATGCTCAAGTCAGTTTATATACCATTATGTTTGAAATACTGTAGTCTCAGTTTGAGCAAATAAAGAATACATGTGAACAGGTACTGTAAAACTTCAATTTAAAGCCCAGTCCCTTTTACTAGCCTAGTGCAGCTACACATTTTGTGCGCCATTTCCCACAATGCAAAAGTTGTGATCTCTAAAAGCAGACTTGATGGTAGAAACTTTGACCCACGCTTACAGACATTTCAGAGACAGGAAATTGGAGACGCAGATGGTGAGGTGGAAGCCTGATTGCAGAAATTGTTGAATATTATATTGGCGCACGCCATTTTTGGCTTTTGTCTGTACGAACATTTCTAGTTTGGATCCGATGCACTGTTTTTTAAATGAGACCTGGTCTGGTTGCCAAGCTGTTCTTTGGATGTATAAAATCAGGTTATTGGCTACACGCTTGAGCTAACGTTGTTTAGATCGTGCATACGAATATAAATATTCAAACTTTTGTCAACATGGATATGCTACACATCGTTAGCTTGGTTCGATTCTCCACAAGTCAATCATTCAGTTAATTTTATTGACACCATGAGCACCAGAGAATACCGTAATTCATTCGGATTTACCAGCATGACGAAAAAACAAGTGGTGACTCCCTACCTCAGAAGCTGTCATTGAGTCAGAATATGTGTCCGTTCCTCGATTACCTAGTGAAATGTTCATATTGCTTTAGTCTGTAAGGGTCCACTGATCAAAAGAATCAAAAGGGGTTTTCATAAAAAAGTTGTGAGTATTGTGTTAAGAGGATAAAAAGTCATTTGTAGTGATAGTGATTTGTAATGGATATGTTATTCAAAGCTATTTTTTATACAAGTAATATTAAGACTAGTTCAAAGAAACAACTTGATCATATGCCCTAACTTTGCTGAGTAACAGTTTTGTGTAAAATGAAGTAAAGGCCTGTCCCATATATGAGCCTGTTGAGTTCAGTGATTTAACCAAATAATAACCCGGGCTAATAATTAAAGTTTTACAGTAAGTAACATGGCTAAACACAGGTGTATGATCTTTGTCTAATACAGCCTATCTGTATACTGTAATATAAATGTAAGGTGGGGGAAAATAAAAACTGTTGACATGAAATCAATCTATACATGTCACCAGGTCGCAGCCAATGTTTCCTCTGTTATGCACTTTGCTGAGAAGTGCAGGTCGGCTACTCACTGACACACCTGAAATGTTGCCTTGTCTGATAACATCTTTGCTATGACCATTTTCAGTGTTGGGAAGTAACTAGTTACAGTAATTAAATTACAAAATAAATGTAATTGTGATCAGTTACTGTTACTGAAATAAAATATGTAATTACAGTTTCTAATTGAAATGTTGGTGATTACAGAGGGCATACATTCGACTATATTTTTTTTCGGTAAAGAGTTTATATGTACATTATACATTGATTTTGTTGCTGCGTGTCACACTTTTGTCATAGCTTATTTCTGGACATTTTTCAGCTTTATTGGCCTCTTTAAAATATTCACAAGAAAAGAAATCAAATATAATAAGTTATTTTGCTTTAATGAAGTAATTAAATAGTTACATTACTTACCATATTTTAAGCAGGGTAACTTGTAATCTGTAAGTAACCTTCCTAACACTGACCATTGTATATCAATTAGTCATTTAACCTTTAATTCCTGAATAAAAGTTGGGTTTTCTCTCATGCCTCCATAGAAAATAGTGAACACACAGATTTATTGATTGACTGGGGACAGTGTTTAACAACAGCTAAACTAAAAGCAAAACATCAGTTTACAAACTCTCACACAGCTCATGCAGTATAATCTTAGTCTCATTTATGCATTGGTACATTCAGTACTTCCAGAACACATGCAAATTTGCTAAAATCATGCTATTTAAAACTGAACTGAGAGTGAAACTCCAGCACTAAGGGTTTTTTTAGCGTTTAGTGTTGCTGTTGTTAAACGTGGTCTCCAATCAATCAATAATAATAAACTATATTTCTATAGCACTTTTCAAAACACAGTTACAAAGTGCTTTACGAGACAAATATAATAGTAAACACCATCAAGATAAGATAGACCAGATACATCAGAGTGTGTGATGAAAATAAATAAATAATAAAATTGCTATAAGAAGGACAGAAACTAGACACACAACAGATGTACTGTAAAAAAAAAAAAAAACCTTCCTGTAAAAGTATGTTTTGAGGGGTGTTTTAAATGAAGAGTTCACTGAGTTGAATAAATGTGCTATGCAATTGTTTAGCCATAATCCTGATACCTTATGATAATGTCTGCTGGCTGATGGAAGGTGATCATAAGACTCCTTCTTGAGCTGAAGCATAACTCATAGCTTTTTTTCAAATAATTTTAAGGTAGATAGTGACTCTTAAAGTTTATGTGAAGCCATATGGTTTATAGCAGAGGGGACAGAGGAGGTGCCACTGATAGTAGTTAAACTGAAGGAAGGTTATAAAACAAAGGGAGACACAAGAAACAGAAAGCAGACAAACACTAGAAAGAAAGGCTACTGCAAGGACAAAAAAAAAGGACCACATGCAGAAAACAGGAGGACTGAACACATGGTATGGAGACAACCTAGCCCTGTGAGACAAGACAAGGAGGAGGGAAGTCTTAGATTTCAAAGGTAAAGGTAGATGTGTGAAAAATTCCACTGCAGAGCAGAGCCAGGATAATATCCAACAATCCTGGTCACACGTACAAACACAGACTTGTTCCTCGAGCTTTGCAACAAAAATGTCAAATTAATATGTAATTTCCCTGAACTCAAACCTCAGACTAATCGCAACCCAACTTAAAACCCTAAATCCTCCAACCATCACTGGTGAGACCCCCCCCCCCCCACCACACACACACACACACACACACACACACAGGTCTGCCAGGAGTGAAGTTGTCACACCTCTGGGATTGTAAAGAGGATTGCAACAGCATGCCCAGTAGCCTGACAAGTTGGCAAACAGTTCGGGGAAAGAAACAGCTTTGGGTTTGTTCTGTACAGTTCAGTGATACAGGGCTTTGATTCCCACCTGGGCACTGCTGCTTAAAGTGAGAGCGTAAGCACATATGGTTGGAATAAAAATACCAAGTAGCTTCAATTTAAGATGACAATATTTCTAAAAACGAGAAGGGAAATAGTCTCAAAGGTTAGTTGGCTGAAAGCGTGAACAGTCCTCACAAGAGCTTCCTGAAAGAAAAATGGTCAGAAAGGTGTACATAAATAAGAGTTTTGAAATGCTGGGCTCCCATTATGAGAAAAAGTTCTTGAAAGCAGCACACAGCTCTAAGTCCCTTCAGAAAGATGAGCTCAGCTGAGAACAAAGCCTGACGAAAAGCTTTGTTTTGGTCCAGCCAAGTGGTCACCATTAAGTGTGTGTGTTTGTGTGTGTATGCATGCTTGTGTGTGTTTGACAGAGGGTCTCAACACCCCCCAACCCTCATCCCCCCAGTATTGTGATGATGTAATGGTATACAGGACCACTCTTAGAGCCCGAAGGTTGTCTTAGCCAGCTGTGTTGTGACTTGCCTGATTTGTGTATGAAGCTGTTTCAGTGTCGTTCCTCACGTATCTGCGGTTAAAGCGGACTAAGAGGTATCTTGGTGTCCTGTGAACATGACATCGCAGAGTTGTATCTTTCAATCATCCCTCCTTTTCTTTTCTGTCCAGTCACTCTCTGCTGTTTCTATCAAAATCAAAACAAAGCTACCTTTCTATTAATTTCTAGTGTCTTCCTCCGGAGCTAGTGTCTCAGTTGCATAATGCAAAGTTGAGACAGGGTATCGGATACATCATATCGAGATCTAATTAAGATTGAGTATAGGTCTCACCTCGAATGCATCTTGAGTGACATTTGAGAGTTGACGTCCTCATTACATTTTATCATTATCATTGGAAAACGGCTTTTTATTGCATTTTGCATCCCCAACTGCACTGCGGATCAATTTTTAAAGTATTTTTGCTTTCAAAGGTGGTTGTTAGAGAGTTGACAAGAAATTATTGGAGACAGGGAAGGAATGCAACGTGATCTCATCCCGACTTGTCATATTTGCCACTTGTGCAGAAGCCCCAGCATTTCTAATATGACACCGGGGGCAGTATTTGCTTTGTACTTTGATGCAGAAGCTGTAAAAAGGGGTTGGTGGTTAGGTTTAGGCAACAATATGACTTGGTTATGGTGAGGTTGTGAATCTTGCCGAAAAAACTGTGTGGCACAAAAGCAACTGAAAAGGCAGCGGTGTGTTGCTACAAAACATCTGGCTTTGAGTGGCACAAACACTGCAACCGATGTTGTTTGTTGTTTTCGAACACCACTCCCTTGAGTTTAAGTCTGGGTCAAAATCCAGAGCAGACTTTAAGGGTGCTCTCATGCTTTGGTCTGAATCAGGGACTAATTTTGTGAGAAAGTTGCATAATTGCCTAGAGTTGGTTCGTGTTCTCACAGCAGCATTTACAAGCGGACTATATTGCTGTCATTGTTCATTTTAGTCAAACCATACAGTTTGAAAACGAGGCGCGGCTCCAACTAGAAAACAATGTTTTGATGCATTAGTTATGCTGAATGTGCATATTAAGGCAGTACAGGAGGAGGTGCACATTAATAGTCCTCCAGGACTGTAACATGCTCATGTGTGTTTAACCCAATGTGACTGCAGTTGGTTCAGATCGAGGTTGGAACATGTTCTCACCACAAATGAACCGCACCAGAGTTCATTTGTAACTGGACCAAGACCACCTCTTCAAGAAGGTCTGGGTCTGATTGTTTTGGTGCACACCTGAGTGCAATTGCTGTGTTCACACCAGCCCAAACGAACTGCACTTAGGGGCCAAATGATCTTGAGTTCGACTGAACTGAACCAAACAGGGCAGGTGTGAAAGCATCCTAACATTATTTAAACTACATCGCTGGTGCTGCCCAAGTGTCTGACGTCCCAGACTGACGAATGACATGCAGCAAAGGTCCTTGACTGTTAATGTAACTGTGAACCCTATCTTAACCACCAGGCCACCATGACACTCCACATATGTGGATACATTTCCAGGATCCCAGTTTGCATTCTGGCTGTTGACTCCCATATTAAAAGCTGCCTGTTTTCACCCAAAGTGCATTTAATACTGTGAACAAGGCCTAATTATATTACGACTGACCTTTGGGTGCTAACGAAACACACGAGACACTGTCCTAATTAATTCATTGTCTTAAGAGGTTGCTCTGCGTGTGTTTGTTTTTTTTACCCAGAGTTAAAGACCACCACTGTGAACAACAAGCCATTAGCAAGATGTCAACAACACGAGTGCCTTGAGGTAAGCTGGCCCTTCTGGTAATTTGGTTAAGTAAACAAGTGTTATCTATAAACAAGCTATTTGATCGGCTAGTGGAGTTTTCTTCTATAAACAAATCCCTTTTGGGTGAGTTGGGGATTACTGGCAGGGGAGAGGGGGAGGGGGAAGAGGGGGAGAGGGGGGGTTTCTGGAGAAAAGGGGGAGGGGAGAAGGGAGGAGAAAGGAGGAGAGGGGATTGAAAGAGAGTTCTTGCTTCTTGTTGAGTCCAGCTGGGCTAGAGGGCCTTTGGAGCACAATGAGCTCAATGAGCTGCAGAACCAACTAACAAACTAATGGCCCGCCCTCTGCGAGTCTACCCTCGTACACACACACACACACACACACACACACACACACACACACACACACACACACACAGTGGAAATAACAGAGGGCAGTGAATGGGTGGGATAGAAGGGCTTGTTAGGAGAAAGGAGATGGGGGTGAGGAGAGGGATGAAGGGCGCAGGATTGGGGGGCTATTTAGAAGAAACAGTGGAGATGAGAGGAAGGCATTAGGAAGGAATCAGGGGGAAGAGATGTTTTCGTTAAGACTGGATCTGCAACAAGGTTTATTATCTACAGATTTGGGATCGATCAACCAGATGCGTCAAGATGTGTCATGGGACGCATTTCCTTGCTTTGTCACATAATCTTCCCGCAGTGAAATAATCAACTAAGTCATTAGGAAAACATTTGTTGATTCAACATCTGTTTGACATTAGAGGAGATTAACAGAGGTGACACTGCGCCGTGGAGACGACTGACTACAGGGTGCAAATACATTTCAGTGTATTTCCATGAACAGAAAGAACAGGAAGTATATCCAAAGGTTTGTGTGTGTGTACGTCTGCAGACATTTACACAGTGAAGCGATTGTGTTACAACACCGTTTGGTGTGTGTGTGTGTGTGTGACAGAGGCCGACGCATGCACACACGCTTGCATACTTGCACACTCAGCCTATTGAAGCTCTCATGATTAAGTGAAGTCATTCCTCCACAGCCCTGCAGGCTTCTTCAGATAAGAGGCTACTATCGCCATTGAAATATTAAGGAGAGGGGAGGAGGGGTCTGTAGACCTGATGAACATCTGCTCCTCTTTTTCTCCCCTTTCTTCACCCCCTCCCCCTCTCCCTCCCTCCTCACCACCTTCCTTCTTTTATAATGTACCCCCCTGCCTCATTCGCCTGTGTGTGCATTTGTGTGTGTTTGTGCTTACAGAGAGGGTTCGAGATTCGCAGAGAGGGCTTGGGATTTGGGAAGAGAGTTTTGCCGACAGTGACGTTTTAGCAAATTACAGTTGGTGTAACTCTAAGTATTATGTGACATCATAGCAGCAACTTTTCCTCTGCTCTTAGATCTGTTTTGCGACACTGTGCTCCAAAAAATTGGATTCAGTTTTTGTTTTTGACAGAAACAAATACAGTTTCTTCCTGAAATCTGTTTTAAGGTTTTAAAAATGGATTTTTGTCTTGAAAGGAAAACACAGAAGATATAGATCTTGACATATAACACGTTATAGCAAACCATGAACATAGAGGCATCGCAGCCACCTCATGAATAGACATGATAACCAGAGTGACTGTGCTGGAATGTTTAGTTATGCATAAATACATAACAACTATGACTCTCCTGTTTCTGTTTAATGCACACACTCATACGCACACACACAGACACACACACACAGACACACCGCACAGTAGGGTTCTACTCACAGGCCAGAGGTCATAACCCAACCTTTGACCTCTGACATCACCTCCTCCCTTCCCTGCCCACTGGAATTCACTCCTGTGGATTCAATTAGAACGCCGGAGCGAAGGAGAGCAAGAGAGGAGGACATAGGATGTTTGAAAACAAGATAACAGTGACAAATGTCTGCAGAAGGTGTAGCCATGGGAAGGGAGACAATGACTCAGTGTGTGAGATAGTGATGGAGGGAGGGTTAAGAAATCAGTTCTGTTAACACATTTGTTATGGAGGAAAGTGCCAAAAAAAGGATCAGCTGTATTTGTGTGTACACCTGAAATCTACCCAACGACAGACGAACTGGGGGACACGATATGGCCAAAAATGTTTGGATAAAGTCCCATATTTCTGTACTTTGGGAAAAAAATCCTCTTAATGATACAACATACAGTGATAGCTCATATAATACCTGTTTCTTTCTGTTTTAGTTACTCGTATATTCCGTTTTATTCTATTCTTTTTAAATCATTTATGTGTTTTTATATTGCCCCTTTATAGTTGCCTCATGTATCTTTCATATCTTGTCTTAATGCCTTTGTGTCTCATGTAAAGCACTTTGTATTTCCTTATTGTTGAAAGGTGCTTCAGAAATGAAGTTGCTGTGTCTTGATTTTTTAGGCAATAGTGTGCTTCCAACTTTGGGGCAAGAGTTTGGGAAAGGCCCCTTTCTGTGTCAACCCGACAGTGTCCCTGAGCACAAGGCATGGTGCAAATAGAAATGGCCTTTTGAGTTAACTTGTGGAAGTACTTCACTGGTCCGTACAGAGTCATGACCTCATGTCCTTTCAACATCTTTGGGAAGAATTGAAACATCGATTGACAACCTTAGTGAAATCAGTTTTAGGTGAGACCAGGGTTGGAGCCGCATGTGGCTCTGTAACCCTTCTCCTGTGGCTCCCTGTGGCTTTGGCAAGAAAATGAATAATGGAAATGAATAATGTTCTTTTTTTAACATTTTGATTTTTATATGTCAGTGTAAAAAATTCAGTGTGAGGCCTTGATAAAAAAATGTTTTAGCGTTCCAGCCACTAAACTGTGCACAGTACATCTACTGTCTGACAACTTTTCCATGAAATTTTGCTGGACCTCGAAAGCAAGTCATGAGTCTTCCTAGCTGGTTAGCTATGGACGCCAAATACAGAAAAGTAAAAGTCTCAGAATAAAATAGAGAATTCAGCAGTGCATGAACGGATCTGTTTGCTTTCACTGACAGCTCTGAAAATGTACTGTTGTACTTTAATTAAAAGCCTCAAATATGTTTTGTGGTTCCACAGAGATTTTCTCATTATTATTATTTTTGGCCCAAAATGGCTCTTTTGATGGTAAAGGTTGCCGACCCCTGGGTGACACAGAAGAGGAACTGGGTCTTTACATCCTGTATGAGCACACTGGGATCTTGGTACTATTTGCTTCATTCTGCTGCCCTCTGCTGGATTCAAAGTGTGATTACAATCAGCATTATAACTATTGCTTGACCATATTGACCCAGATATGTCACAGGATTGCTTTTGATGTATAATAATCATAAAATGGCTGCTACTGTGCTCTAATGAGCCTGTGTCAGAGGCAATGCTGACTCTGTAGGTACAGGGGTGGAGGTAATACATTGCATTTACTATCGTAAGTTACTGTAAAAAAAAAAAAAAAAAAAAGATTTTTTTGTGTGTGTAGGTGGTTGTAGGCCTACTTTCTGGCATTGGCTAGCTCTAAAATCAGTAATTTTATTTTAAGTACCTCTTGTGAACAATGTCATGCATTGTAATTATGGATCACATTATAGGTTACAGTCTGCTTTATTGTATCTTGTACCTTGGCATAATTAAATAAAAATATTAATGAATAAATAAATAAGGTGGCGCCTGTTTGGGCCTACACGACCAACAGGTGCATGCTTCTGGTGGATCCTCCAGCTTGATTTGAACATTTGCAACTTTGCCTGGGAGCTTTTACCCTCAGTGAGCTGTGTGAGGCCTTCTGCCTTCTGAGTTTGTGACAACAATCCCTGATGTGACTGCAGCGCGTCTCTCAGCTCAAAATGTTTGAAAACTTTGAGGATGGCAGTGGGACAGAGAGGCTGAGTAGGCTGTTTTAGAGCCTGTTGTGCATAGATCAAGAAAAGAAGTTGGACCCAATGCTGGAGCAGATTGGAGAGGACTTCGCGGTGTACGAAGATGCTGTTCAGATTCAGACAGGTGAGTTCAACAGCACAGGAACAGACATCAACTAGTCTCCTGCCCATGGTAGCATTGCGTGCGCGTTACGCAGTGTGTGCGTCTCTGTGCAAAGAAACTGTGCATCTCTCTTTGCCTTAACGTTAATGGTTGTGGCTGTAGTTGAGGACTTAATATTAGTTATATAGCTCCTTGTGGTTTGCAGCTGCTGTGTCCACAGTTCTTTTTTTTATCTGTTGCTGTTCTTTTTTATTATTCTACTTATTTGTGTTTTGTCTCCTCTAATGACGCAAAACGGGGGGAGACATGTTTTTATTGATTATTAGTTGTATGCAAGCTGCAAAGTGCTGTCTATAGAAAATTAAAAGCAACATATGCAGTTGTTGATTTGAACATAAGGGCTCCATGACCTGATGTTGTTTCATTTACTGGTGTCCTTGGTTTGACATTTAATGCAAATAATTTTGTAGCCTTTATTATAATCAAAAATTTATGCAGATTTGTCAGCTGCACATCCATGATGTGAATCTCCCGTTCCACCACATCCCAAAGGTGCTCTATTGGACTGAGATCTGGTGACTGTGGAGGCCATTGGAGTACAGTGAACTCATTGTCATGTTCAAGAAACCAGTTTGAGATGGTTTGAGCTTTGTGACATGGTGCGTTATCCTGCTGGAAGTAGCCATCAGAAGATGGGTACACTGTGGTCATAAAGGGATGGACACGGTCAGCAACAATACTCAGGTAGGCTGTGGTGTTTAAACCATGCTCAGTTGGTACTAAGGGGCCCAAAGTGTGCCAAGAAAATATCCCCCACACCATTACACCACCACCAGCAGCCTGAACCGTTGATACAAGGCAGGATGGATCCATGCTTTCATGTTGTTTACACCAAATTCTGACCCTACCATCTGAATGTGGCAGCAGAAATCCAGACTCATCAGACCAGGACACGTTTTTCCAATCTTCTATTGTCCAGTTTTGGTGAGCCTGTGTGAACTGTAGCCTCAGTTTCCTGTTGTTAGCTGACAGGAGTGGCACCTGGTGTGGTCTTCTGCTGCTGTAGCCCATCTGCTTCAAGGTTGCACGTGCTGTTGGTTCAGAGATGGTCTTCTGCAGACCTTGGTTGTAACCAGTGGTTATTTGAGTTCCTGTTGCCTTTCCGTCATCTTGAACCAGTCTGGCCATTCTCCTCTGACCTCTGGCATCAACAAGGCATTTTCACCCAGAGAGCCGCTGCTCACTGGATATTTTCACTTGTTCAGACCATCCTCTGTAAACCCTAGAGATGGTTGTGTGTGAAAATCCCAGTAGATCAGCAGTTTCTGAAATACTCAACAACCATGCCACGTTCAAAGTCACTTAAATCACCTTTCCTTCTCATTCTGATGCTGGGTTTGAACTTCAGCAGGTCGTCTTGACCATGCCTACATGCCTAAATGCATCGAGTTGCTGCCATGTGATTGGCTGATTAGCTATTTGAGTTAATGAACAGTTGAACAGGTGTACCTAATAAAGTGGCCAGTGAGTGTAGCTATAATTATTATTATACAGTTTCTGCCATTAGATGCTGCTAAATCCTACACACTGGATGTTTAAAACCATTTCCATCTCTGCTGTACACACAGCACTCTTTGATTTTTGTTGTTAAGTGCTTCATCTCCACTTTGAGATTTGTTTAGGCTATTTTTAAAGGACATAAGTCAATGTGTTTAACCATCAGGTTGTGGCAGGTTGTTAAAAGGAAATACAGTAACACATCCAATTTGCTAGATATCACACAAGATGTAATTGCCACACAGAAACGTTCCTGGGTTAAACGTTTCATATTTTAATTGTGATTATGTGCATTAGAGTGAATTTCATGACAAACATATACTGTATGTAGCCAACGATTTACAATTCCGCTGATTCACCAGCGAGGGGAGCTGTTGCACCATTTCCAGATAGTTTTGTGGCCTTCTCTGAGTGGATTCGATTAATTTGTCTAATTCAGTTTCTGTGTAAAGAAGTGAGAAACACCATCTGCATAATTTACCTTCGACTGTGTGCATTTTTGTTTTATGTCTGCATACAACTATACATATGAAACAAGCGCGTTTTATGAAACACAAATATATAGTGACAGAGGCCAGCTGGCAAGCCAGAGCTGCTGAGTGAACACAGAGACTGGTAAGGCAAGGGAACTTACACAACCCTAGTACCTGGAAATGAGCCATGTAACGCTGTGTGTGTGTGTGTGTGTGTGTGTGTGTGTGTGTGTGTGTGTGTGTGTGTTAAGCAACAGTTCCTGGAGATCCTCCTGAACCCAAAACAAAACAAACAGCCAAATCTTTGTTGCAATAACACTGATATGGTTTATCACTTTATGTTTGCCTCATGTGTGATCAGAGGGAACAGCTAAGCCTTAAATATGTATGCTTGTTCATTCAGGAAACGGGAGAAAGAAAACTAAACTAAACAAGGAATGTGATCAGAGATTTCCACAGAAATATAATTTATCTCAAGCTCCAGTTTGTCTGTCTGTGATCAGATCTAAGGAGAAGCTGTGATTCATGAGAAATTCATTTCAACTTCGAGGGAAAATAGAGTCTTGATGTTTTAAATGAATGCAGGAACATGTTGCGTGAGACAGAGACGGGGGTGAGAGATTGGGAGGATGAAGAGGGGAGAGGACAGCAGGAAAACTAGGGAGAGCAGAAAAAGGTGTTGCGATAGAAGTAGAAGGCCGAACAATAGAAGTGGATGTGTGTGCCCACATGTGAAAGAGACAGAGAGAGACAGAGTGAGTGGGCTGTGCGCATTTCAAATATTCTACCTTGAAATATATGTGAAAGACAAAAAAAAAAAAAAAAAGACATTTGAGCAGTCTGTCCTGGTGTCCTCACAGCACATTTTAGGAAAGCAAGTTAGAAAAGAGGCTTCACTTAACTGAGATGTCAAAAGTACTTGGAAGTAATTAGACAAATTAAGTTAATTCTCAGGAAGGCATTTTTTCCTAGTTGCCTCAGGCTTGGAGAGGAGCGAGATCACTAACGTAAAAAAAAGACAGTGCACAGTGATGTCAGGTGTTTGGATACTGAAGAGCAGCCAAATGCAGAACGCGCGTCATCGGGAGCTGTGTTGCCACACATTTATTTATTGAAGCTGCTTAAAGGGGAACACTGACAGAATACCATATCTGCACTGTGCAGTGTCAGACATTTTTTTAATGTGCAAAATCCCCCAAGATATTTTGCCGTCACTTTATTGGTGTTGTGTCAGAGCTGTTGGAAACGAGAGAAACTCATGACATCATGGAATTTGTAGTTTTCGTAAAGACTGCGAACGGGAATCTTTAATCCAATAAGATCTCAGGCAAATCCTCTGGTAATTTTTGGTGAGATGCAACCGTGATAAGGTCGAGATTACATGGAATGACAGACGTGTCTGTGGGTGGCTCACAGTCTGTAGACCTGTCCTTCAGGGATGTGACCTGAATCCCAGAAGCCAACTTTTTTTTTTCTTATAAACTCACAAAAACATATTTTTACTCAAAGTAAACAGAATCAAGTGCGTAAAGGAAAAACATGAGCAGAAATATTTCCTTTTGGCGGTGGTGTGACACATACTGGATGCTCCTGCTGCAGAG
The DNA here is from genome assembly GCF_011397635.1 of Epinephelus fuscoguttatus. NCBI lineage: Eukaryota > Metazoa > Chordata > Actinopteri > Perciformes > Serranidae > Epinephelus > Epinephelus fuscoguttatus. Next base: position 18,686,156 of record NC_064756.1, read on the forward strand.
AGATATTTGTGCGCAGATAATGAGGTCCCCTGTGCAGGCCAAACAATGGTTCTTTAAACTCCCTTCCTGCATCTGTAAAAGGATCTTAGCAGTAAATGGACAAATCATACAGAATAATAATTTGCTGTTGCTGACGTGTGTTCATATTTGTAAGATGGTACTTTAAAGTGTGTATGGTCTTGGACCACTTTCTGAAGGTCTCGCTCTCGTCTCAGACTTGACCGCATTTTTACCTGGTCTTGTCTCTGTCTCAAACAAAGAAGACTCTTGTTTTTATTTCAAGAATGGCCATAACTGCGGGGATATCATTAAATTGCCTGTGCAAAAAAAGGACTGTTGAATAACAATGGTTACATTGATTTCAACTCCTTTGTGTTTTCTATGAGCAGATGAAAACAAAGGAAAATTTCCAGACATAAAATTCCCCTATGCGATGCCTTTTGACTATTTTATGAAGACATTACTCATGGTACATTTATACATACCAACTTATATACAGTATGGCGATAAAAGTCGTGAATAAAGGGGAATCTTCATTTGTTTTCTGTGGGTGTATTTGCAGAAATGTGGATCTGTCAGATCAGTTTGAGGAGTTGTCATGCAGTGTTGGACTCCCACTGGTCTGGCCTTGGTCTTGTCTCGGTCTTGATACACTGTGATGGTGGTCATGACTTGGGCCCCATCCCAAAACCCCCCTTGTCCGCTACCCCTTAGCCCTTGGCCCTGCCCTGAGCCATTGCCCACTACCCCTTGGCCCTTGAAATGAAGCAACAAGGGGTAGGGGTTGAAATCTTTCCCTAGGAACTGGGACACCACTCACTATGTCACCACGTTGGTTATGTTCACGCATATGTAACTATTTTAAACGGGAAGCTGCAAGCCATCTACATTTCCAACCAGCATCTACAATGGAGTCTCCGGTTGAGCTCATCCTACCTATCGCGTTTGCTGTATTTATCATGATTCGTTTGATGAACGACAGACGACAGGGGACTTCTGCTAGCCAGCTAGCTAGCTAACTAGCTAACATTATCAGGCAGCATAGTTATGCTAGCTGCCGTGTTATCGTAATGTGAAAAATCCGACATTTTAGCTAGTTAGCTAGCTAACAAGCAACCTGACGACGATAGCATTAGCTATGTATGAATTTTTTCCCCGTCTCTTGTTCGGTGGTAGCCATGGCAACGTCTACCCCTCGCTGGCAAGTCAGCATCTGAAATCCCTCACTCCGAAGGGCTAGTTTCATACCCACTACCCCTCGTTATGCCCCCTACCCCTACACGCAAAAAGGAATTGGGACACCCCTACCCCTCGCGGGAATGCACAAATGTAGGGGTAGGGCCAAGGGGTAGGGCTAAGGGCGGGTATTGGGACAGGCCCTTAGTCTCAGTTTAGGTGGTCTTTTTTTTTTAAGATTATTTTTGTGGGCTTTTTGCCTTTAATGACAGGACAGAGAGTGAAATGGGGAGACAGACAGAGAGAGAGAATGGGGACCGACATGCAGCAAAGGGCCACGAGCCGGTTTCGAACCCACAGCCGCTGCAGTGAGGCAATGCCTCTGTACATGGGGTGCTGGCACTATCCAGTGTTCTTGACTATAACACTGTTTCATTCTCTTTCTAAGTGGGGCAGCAGATGGCAATTCATTGTCCATTGGAATCTATATTTATAACTCCTAGGAAAGTTTTTCTCCCATAGCATTACAATCTGAATCTATTCAATTCAGATGTGACTTCTTTCTACTTTCATTTTACCGTATGAGAGCTATGTGTTTACACTCTGGGACAAGATATTCTTCATACATACTGGCCGTGGAGTGTATGTTTGTACCAAAACTCCTAAAAACAGAAAAATGTCACCCATGTCGAATACTAAAGCTAGAATAGTATCCGATGTGTGAGTGTCAGTGTGTGCGTGTGTCTCCATGCCACTGACTGTGTGCCAAAAGGATGATTCCCCGTCTGTATATTCTCACCCCGCGCTCATCCAACTGTATCCAGGCAACAACTCATAATATTGATCAGTGTGTTTGATCAGAGGGATATTGATGGTTCTGGAGCCTCATATCAAATGACCTGTTCCACTTCCTTTTATTTATGTGTTCTGGTATCCAGGAAACTTCTTATAAAAGCAGTTTGTTGTGTGTGTACGTGCTCATTTGTACGTTTCAGTGTATTTTTCCTCCGCTTTCTTGTCCTTTGTCACTGTTACTTGTCAGGATATAGGCTATAACCGTATCTCTGCATGTGCGTGTGTGTGTGTGTGTGTGTGTATTGGTGTCATTATAGTACACGTGTTTATGCGTGTGATGGGAAGTGTCTATGCCACACTGTTTCCTGTGACAACTTCCCCCAGTAGTTTCCATGTTTTGTACCGGCCTGCACGTCTGCTAGCTGTCTGTGAATCGGGGCGGTGCTGCTGATGATTGTTTTATGATGTTAGATTCCTTATGAAAGTCCTTTTTTTGTTTTGCCCAAATTTCCAGGTGCACCACTGACATGTGGTTGCTGTGAAGTATAAAATTTCACGGCCAAAGTTTGACCTGGAGGGAAGAGGCAAATAGTTTCTTTGGTTATTGGTCACATATGTTCGTATCCTTTGCTCATGATACCTTTATTATCTTAAAGACACTTGTAATGGATTACACCTTAAAAGGATATATATAGTTTATGTCATTGGCAACTGCTCCACAACAACTCTAGTTGTCCTTCGTTGGGGGAGTTCGTCTGCAGCCATTTCTGTGGTACCTTTCCTGCCAGCCTTCCAATTATATTTAACTGAATATTTATTGTGCGCCATAAGTTTATTTCATATCTTGGATTTTTATCAGGCAGAATGCGACAATTAACCACAGTTCCATATTGTCGGTTTATTTTCTGTCTCTCTTCTCGTAGTATTAGGCCTCAGTTATTTCCAGGCCTGATTCTCTGTAGCATTTCCATTTGATATAGACTGTTGAAGTCGTGTGTTGAACTGTTTACCTTGTGATATCAGAGGTTTGTTGTCTTTTATACTGTATGGAATTATCTTGATTCTATTACTGTACTTCATATGCTTTTTCAGTAAAGAGTTTAATAAGATGCTGCCCCATGGAAATGACCAGATATACATATCAACCATTGTCACTGTCTAAGGAATCCAGAACTGGTTAGGTCTTTCTCATTAGACCGCTTGGCAATGAAGCATCTAACATTATAAAGACTTAAAGAACTGGATGGGCACTCATAAAGTGCAGACTTTTGGGGTGGCTGGGCCTCAGGAGGTAGAGTGGGTCATCTACTAATGAGAGGATTGGCGGTTCTATCCCCGGCTCCTCTAGTCTGCATGTCAAAGTATCCTTTGGCAAGATACTGAACCCTGAATTGCCCCCAATAGCTGTTGTGCAAGTGTGTTTAAGCTAAGTAGCATATGGCACCTTGTATGCTAGCCTGGGCCACCAGTGTATGAATGTGTCTAAATGGATTAAGGTGAGGTCATGTTGGTCAGAAGACAAGAAAGGTCCCTATACAAGTGCAGGTCCATTTTAACATTTCGCCAAAGCCAAATGCCATATCTCATAATGTTGAAAAAAGTGAAAAATAATTTGTGTATCTTTCCTTTGAGTTGGAACTACTTCAAAATGTTATGGTTTCTTCCTTGGCCAATTCTACACCCTTCCACCAAGTTGCATGAAGATGGTAAACATGTTCATTCATTTACTTTAAGTAAAGTCTAAAGGTGATAGAAATTACCACGTATCCACATTCAGTTTTTGTTGTTTGGAAATGTCTCCAGGTGGCTGTCTGTCTCCTAAGGAGTGTTCAAGTGCAAACATTATGTCATGGTGAATGGTACATGTGAGTAAAGCTGTGGTAGAGGCATACCCAGAGACTAGGCTACATTATCCTGGGAACAAATAGGAGAGCGGAGCCTCAGGGAACAACCATCATGAAAATCCCCAATCAGTTTTTCCCATTGTTAACCACTGCGCATTAGCACTTTGTTAGGCTGCTATCCAAGCAGTCTGCCCAACGTCATCAGAATGTCTGCTTCCTCTTTTTACAGCCGTCAGTGTTGCTAAACTACCTCACACAACAAGTCACTTCCCAAAAACTCAGCCCGTCTCTATGGTCGCATGCATGTATGTACCCTCCCGTTTGTAACTTCCCAATATGACCTTGATTGCACCAGAACCATATATGGTTGACGGCTGTTTCTGTGTAACAATCATTTCTTGGCCACTGCTTTCTTAGGTTGATAGTGTTACTGTTTGAGAAATCCCGTTGAGAAACAGGAGGTGTATGAGAGGGAGCATACATTGCCCTCTTAACCCTTTTAGATCACAGCCCTGAGTATTTTGTGCACCTATTACACAATATACACGAAAAAAACAAACAATTTCTTCATATTCATATATCACTCTCTGGAAAACAAAATATTATGATTGTGTATGTAAGCTTCAACAGTACCAACCAATTTTAACCAATAATATCGCAGCATCTACCCATCAATCAATCAGTCTGCAACTTTTAGCCTCTAGTTAGCCAGCTAGCAACAGCATGCTATGCTGTTTTGTTTTCCTTTCCCAAAATTACCGTGGTTGTGGGCCATGGGCTGGAACTTATTCACTTGAGGAAAGTGATGTTTGTGACAGCTCCAGATAATGCACAAGGCATTTTACAGTGGACTGCTTTAACAACTAATGTTATATAGAGCATACCATGTGCTTCCTCTCTCCCATACGGATACTACTACTCTGTTGGCGTTAACTGGCGGAGCCTCACTGCTATGACATGCCCAATCTTCAAAAATCAAACCTTTGTTTTTAATTCAAAACAATGTTGCTGAGGTCTAATTCATTCATTGATTCATCTAATTCAGTCATTAGATAATTCATCTCCCCCTCATCCTAAATCTGATCTAATGTTCAGGGAAATGTGTGTGTGGAGCCAGCAGTCCACTGTAGCTTAGCTAAATTCTAAGCTCGCCCACTTTTAGTGGTCCAAAGTACAAAGGATTTGATTTACATCCCTCTTTTAAGTGTACAATGATCAAATATTTAGTTTTACTGAGAAAAATGTCAAAGTACAGAAGCTAGAGATGCTCTAATTACTGTTTCACTGGGACTTTACACAGAAGGAGGGCACATCTCTTCCAGTCCACTTGAAACCAAATTATGTGAAGGTAGTGTTTGTTGAAAACAAGGGGTTATCTCCAAATCTGAAGAGTGAAGCCTGTGTGGAAGTGCCTTAAACCTGCATAATTTTTTTATGAGACTCCACTTGTTGCAAAAAGAAGTCAGGTTGTATACAAGTCTAAGAGAAAATGACTGTACGTCTCACTATTTTTCCAATGACTTTATGCTCTCAATCGCTCGTTTCTAGACCTCTTCAATACAGCTTGATGTTCATCTGGTAAATTATGGTCTCAGAGTAAAATAGACAATACAGTAGGATATGCTTTAGGGCTAGGCTACTTTATGATTGACAAGTCGTTGCCTTGGTGGTGTCTTCAGGTTCTTGGTCAGATCCACCTCACTCCTCCACAGCGCCACCTTCTCGACTAAATATGGTCACTTCTGGCTTCAAGAAACCAAGTTGGTGACGGCCAAAATGTCAGACTCCAGGTTTCAAAGCAATCCTCCACATAAAACCAATGGATAGCACAGCAGTGGCTACACTCATCTATTTTATACATGTTTTGGGGCCTTTTGCCTTTTATTTGATAGGACAGTTATAGTGTTAAAGGGGAAGAGAGAGGGGAGATGATATGCAGCAAAGGGTGCCTGCTCTACCAGGTGAGCCCCTGGGTGCCCCTGGAAGTTGATTCTTGATCTTGAGACCAGTATGTGTGACAAATAACCCCAACTCATAGTGTACTTACCCATTTTTCAGAGCTTGCAGTGACATATCATGGTCTTCATCTGCAAATCAGTGGTTGGAAAGGGAAGATCCTTACGATCTCCTGCTATATACAACCACTTGTTATCATGTGACTGACTTTCCACACTTAGGTCTCATGAAGACACGTGAGCCAGTCCCATTTGCTGACCATGAAATGTGGTTGAAAGCTCAGGGAAAGCTGGTAAGAACAGATACTCATTGCGTGCATTATATTGCATAGTTGTTAATGGTATTGTGTCTGTTATGCCTTATTTTGTCTTGCTACTGCCCTCCTCCTCTCCTCTCCTTTCCTCCCCTCATTTCCTCTCTTCTCCTCTACGTTTCCGTGATGCTTATTTTCATAAGAAGGAATTTTGCTGGTCTCTGCACTGCCAGTGTCACTGTGGTATGTATTCCTGGGAGGGAAGCCAAGACTAAACACACATAGGCATATCCATTCCTTTCCTTTCAATAACCGAACTCACCGCACACACAGGCACACAAACACACACACCTCGCTAACCACTTCATTTTCTGCCCACCTGTATAAACATAGCAGTGTGTGTGTATATATGTGCAAATGTGTGTGAGCGCTTCCTCACAGAGAGGTCTATTGTCCTCGGGGCTAAGATGTGTGTGCTGTGTCATGAATTGACTCGGCGGCCACAAGCCCACTGCTGATTTTAGCTTAAAACTAAAACGCTGGACCTAAAATAACACATCCACTGACAAGAAGCAGCTGAGCTTTAATACTGCTCCCTCAGCATTGAGGCTTTGGTGTTTCTGAGGTGCAGGATGTAAATTACAATGTCTTGAAAGTTGTGACCCAGAGAAAATATTGTCTTGCAGCAGAAAATGGGGATATTGTCTGCTGTAGAGATGGTAATTTAGAGCCGAGACAATTATTGTGAATATCTAAATGGAGCAGAAGAATAAGGAAGACTAACTCAAAGCAACAAATCAATTTTAATGTCCTCTGATGATGTACAATGTTTGTATACAGCGCTAATGTTGGTGTAAATTAGGCTTATTTTTCAGTGATTTCAGTAATGATCCGATAAATAAAACAAAAATGATTTGCTTTGTGAGGATTTGTGCAATTAGCCAGAGTCCGTCAAGCTTACAGATGCCATTTTATCTCTTTGTGCTGGTGGAAAATTTTAAATTGTGCAATGAGCTGAATTCATCCCCAAACCTAGTAATGTGATCTCATCCCGACTTGTCATATAATAAAGCTGGGGGAGGCCTTTTCCATTGTATAATGACGCAGAGGGGGCTGTCGGTTAGGTTTAGGCAACAAAACGACTTGGTTAGGGTTAGAAAAAGATCATGGTTGATGTCTGTCAAATAAGACATTAATCAAGAGAGTGGACTCGCGTGACTAACAATTGACATGACAAAAAAAACTCAACACTGACTTTGAGTTTCACACGGGAGTCGAGACACAAACAATGGTCTCCAGGGTTAAAGTCCTGTGCTTGTTGGATCCATACTATTCTACTCCCACCTGCCCTATGTGGAATTTTGGGTGCTCTAAACTACATCTATTGCCCTAAACATCTGATAATGATGCACATGGGTTTACATTGAAGTTGGTTGCAAGCTAATGCTTCTCATACAGATGCTAAAGGGTGCATTGTGTGTCCATGTCTAATGTCAAGGGCCACTGCCCAGGCAGCATTTTCTGACGCCCTCGGAGTACGACAAGGCTGATTCCACTATGGCGTATTTGCCACTGAGGGAGCTAAGCTTGGCTGTTCAGCATAACTTAAATCGGGGTATTTTAAAGAGTTTAAGAAGAATAAATAATGTTTTTTTCGCTACTCAACCGAACAAACTCTGAACAAAAACAGCTACTAGATGGCAGAGTGCAATTTACAACAACCGCCTGAGTTTCCTCACCTGCAAAACGCTATTTTGACTTCACTCGATTAGCGTGGCCTACAGACTGTAGTTTTTCTGTCAAGATGCGTTTGTTGTTACATAACTTATGAATAAGGCAACATGTTACCACACTGCAGACTTGAGGGAAACTGGAGGAATTTTCTGTTCCGTTGTTTCTCCGTAGTCTCTGAACAAGGAAGTAACCATGGTGTTTGGATAAGTGCAGCTGCAGACTAACGTTGCCAGGAACCTCCACTGTGTCATCTCTGAAGTGTTTCTTAAAACCAACAAAGCTTCCAAAGTAAAGACACAGTTAGTTTCTTCTATTGGTGCCTCTCCGGTCTCTTGGTCTCTTTCTACGACCATCGCGCTCCTCGTGTTGAGCTAAGTATTCTGCTGCCTATTGATAAGTTGCAGCATGTATCTCAGCTATGCACCTGTATGGCAGTATATAAAAAAATCATATCATATGGGAACTTACAACTGGTATACTGGATGAACCACCCAACACTACCGATAGTAATGATTCTTTGGCCTCTTGGTGGCAGCAGAAACATGATGTTAACAGTAATGTCACATATTATCACCTTACAAAGTTGATATGGTGAATGTGTTTGTAAACAGCTGCTTATTTACACATCCAACAGATACTTGGCAACACCAGCATGCTTTGGCCTCTCCTGCTAATTCTGGTCATGTCGCCACCAACTCCTGAGAAGAATAGCTGGATCTTTAGCTGCTCAGTGCTCCTTTTTCATCTATTTACTAACTTTGTCAGCGTGCCATTTGGTGCTAAGCTGGTAACAGATAGTGGGTTCATCTTTTTGCTGAAAACAGCTGTGTCTAAAAACAGTGATGAAGTCTGTGAGAGCGAGCCAAAGCTGTGAAATGTGGACCACAAAAGCATAATAATGAAATGCTAAAATGCTCTGTAGAGCAATTCTCTGTGGTTTTGTCACCATGAGTAACCCTTTTTATATAACATACGTTTGATCCACTGCTGATATAAAAAAAAAGTATTGATTTCTACAGCCTAAACCTGAATTCTGAGGCATAAATAAGGCATACATAATGTAAATTCAACTAATGCTTCCAGGTGAAAAACATACTACACTAACTAGAGTCAACCATGTTAATTAAAAATGCAGCCTTATATGTGAATCTGTTTACAGTTTAAAAACGGTTCAAACTTGGTCTCCTCTCAACCATTTAGCCTTCAACACAAGGAGCTGTTTTTATTTTCAGGTGACACATCTGTTGTTAATAAACACACTGACGCAGTACTAATTTGTTTCACACCATATTAAGAAAAGGACACAAAACAGGAAGCGTGAAGTCTAAAAGGAGAAGCATATACTGAGTGTGAGCATGAACAGGAAGCGTGCATCGAACATGTATGGGCCAGCCAGTTGTGAAAGATGTACTTTAATAACACAAACAGATGTGAAACTGTCTAAAGGGACTTTCTTCTCCTGCCCAACAGCTTGATGCAACTGATCAGACCGTACGAGTTTATAAAAGTCTGACAGTTCTGGCAATGAGATCTAACTCTAAATTTGATAAATTGGTACTTCCTCACGTGTGTGTTGTAATGTGGGCCTCGAAATGGCTCTCGAACTGGGGTGACACACATGGCTGGGAGAGAAATGTGAAGTAGAGCTAAAGTTAAATGGATCTTAATCATGTACTTCATTGAGTTTATCAAGATTTGGGTTCGCAAAATGTATTCAAAGCACAAGATGGACTTATGTTTGACAGGTAAACAAACAAACAAACAAGACAAATGAAGCCAAAGACTACAAACGAAAGTCATCTGCTCTCAGGTTGACGGTTGGTAGCAGGGAAGGCTTTTGTGCTTAAAATATATAGCAGCTCTTGCGAAGTTTAGCCAGAATTTACACAAAAAAAACTCATCTAAAGGTGATCAGAAACAAGCTGCTCACGTTTATGATGTAATTAATATAAAATACAACTAGTTTTGGCTTTATTTCCTGCTATTTTTGTCATTATTATTCACGACTTATAAAAATAAACTGGTTTGGTGGGGGGAACGATTATTTTCTGCCTCTAAAATTTAAGTACACATGCCCTGGGGAGTGTAACAGCATCTACAGGAACACTTGGAACGCTGACTCTTGAATTGATTTGTGTAAATGAAGTGTATAAGTGCACCATTAATGTCCTCGTAATTCAGTTGAAACTCTGCTATGATCATAGCTCTACAAAAGGCTGCCAGCCAAGTTATACATATTTTTGTTTTTTCATATTTGCGCAACAGGCAGTAGGTGCTGTTTCTGCTTTTCAGAACAGTTTGTACAGACTCATCTGGATTCACTTCTCGTTTTATAAAATAGGAAGATTACATTAATTAGATTATAATGTGTAATAGCTATTCTTGTGCATGAGTACAAATGTTTGTCATGTCTCGTTACTTTCAGATGCAGTGTTCTGATGACCTCAGGTGTACGTTTTTGAACAAAAAAAAAAAAAAAATCCTTAAAATGCGGCAAGCACCTCACAAGCCTTTCTGGTGTATCGGGGGTTTTCAAGACACATTAGAAGTTTAATAAAAGGTCTTTCTGTGAATCGGAAATACAGCACTTTATCAAGAACTCCTCCAGGTCTACTGCCGGTGCCAAATCACACCAGTCAGTGAAAGTAAAAGTGGAGAGAGGAAGAGTGGAGTGAAAGGAAAAGAGAAGTGGTCAGGAGGGCTCGGAGGGGGGAGTTTAGGGAATTTTTCTGCCGTCTCCCTCACAGAGTTTAGCAACTCCTCTCCCCTCACTTCTTCCTCCCCCTCTTCCTCCGTCTCCTCCCCCTGCTCCCTGCGTTTGCGTCATAGCACTTGGGGCTGGCGCAGGAGTGAAGTCGGCGGAAAAGAGGGCAGGAGGAGGAGCTGATTGAGTTCTGTAGCTGAGGAATGTGGCAGAGGGAGCGAACATGGCTATAAAAGGATAGCACTTCCACTCCGCTGCTGTGATGTCACTACTCAGATATTTCCTCCTTCCTTCCCTGCCAAGACTGACTTACTGACGCTGCTATTTCTCCTTAATTTCTCTGGGTCCTCTCCTCCTTCCCTTCTAGCTAAATACGTAGGCAAATATGTAGGTTAGCAGTAGGAGGGATGTTTGTTTTGGTGGATAGATAGCAATTAATCTCCAGTATATGCACAGCAGACTGTGGACCGTGTATTATGTCTACAGTGTTTAACACATCAGCCTGTCATGAACTATACTACGTTCTTATTTGTCTCTAAAAAGCAATTCAAACATTAAAGTTGCATTCTGCTGATTTATTTGCTGTGTACTTAAAATACAGAGAAAGATAAGAAGCTGAGTCATCCGTCATATCAGTTAGCTGATACTCAGCATGGTTGAGTCATACTCAGTATTTGTTCCTGATATAGTGGTCTGTATTGAAAAAACATGATGAGATAAATAAATTCTTTTAATAGCTTCCTTGAATAAAATGAGATGTCTGGATAAAATAAATGAATCATCAGTCATTTACACTTTGAATTGTGGTCGGCATCTGGTGTTCAAAAGTGTGCAACTGGGGATAGCTAATTATAATAAGAAAAGGGTGACGAAGCTGGAGCTCTGCTTTAAGCCACAGTTACTAAATTTTATGAAAATAACTTTGTGCCATATTTACTGAAACTGTCACTGTATTGTTAAAGAAGTACGAGACAGAAAATAAATCATGTCCCTACCTATGACATTCTCTCTGTCTCTCTTTGTGTATCATTTTGTCATATGGATTACTGTAAATTTATTTTGTGGATCTGTTCTGTTCACATGACATCTATTGCCAACTGTCCGTCCTGGAAGAGGGATTCCTCTTCAGTTGCTCTTCATGAGGTTTCTACCATTTTTTTTCCTGTTAAAGGTTTTTTTGAGGAGTTTTTCCTTATCCCCTGTGAGGGTCCTAAGGACAGAGGGATGTTGTATGTAAAGCCCTGTGAGGCAAATTGTGATTTGTGATACTGGGCTTTATAAATAAAATTGAATTGTAATTTGCCAGAATCTGCCATGGTAGACCGAAAGCAACCAGTCAGATCCAAGGAGTCTATAGCTGTTTTTAGATGGGAATTGTGCAAATTTGCAGGAAAGCCCAATCAGTCTTTTTTCAGCATTGGCAGTATAAAAACAAAATCGGGGAGTGCAGCAAAATGCTGCCTGCCTACTTTTGTTCATACAGAATGTGCCTTTTTCAAGGCAATGGGGGGCGTGAGCAAGTAACAAAACGTGTAGCTCAGCCTGTGACGTAAACAGTGACGTGGGAGGGAAGCCGCTGCTAGTCAGGTGGCGATTCTCATAAGTCGGCCTGTTCTTCACCGTCATCCGACGGTTAATGGCCTCTTCGTTTGCGAGGGCAAGGAGAGCGCGCAATTCCTTGTCTCCCCAGTTGATCATCTTTACAGTGTCTGTCAGGTTTGCGTTTCCCTCTTGCTACTAGCTGCTCACTAATTCCTGCTATCAGCTGTTTCCTGTTTATCCACCGCCAGTGGCTCGCACATGCGGCGTCATCAACAGCTCCTCCCACAAGTCATCAACAGCCCCTCCCGTTGCGGAGGGCCGCCTCAGTCTGTTTAAACTAAAAGGGTTCCACCAATATGTCTAACCTATGAGGCGGATAATTGGGCACCTGGGATCAACTCGCCAACCCGCCTCTGTGTGTCTAAACGCTCGCAGCTGGCTGGCAAAACGGCCCAACATCCGCGGAAAATCTGGCAGTGTAAAAGGGGCTTTTAACTCAGCTGTCAATCATGTATATCACTGCTCCTGAACTGTGGTCAGACTGTGAAACTAGGCAGCGTTGATCAAATACGAATCATGATTCTGTTGCTGCATTGCCTATTTCTCGCCCCAAATGTTTTCAGAAACCTATTGTAGTGCACTGTTTAGCTGTAAAATGAGAAATGTTTTGTAACCCGGCCGCCATAGAAACAGTCGACCAAAGAACCAAGCACCGCCCACCAATCAGACCAACTTTCTCCTTTTACAGCTAAACAGTACACTAAAATATATATAATGATTCCCTATTATGCATAGTGGGCACTCAACACATTGAACCTTTGGTCAGGGGATGACAGAATACTGACACTTAATCAACGGTAAGCTTTTTGGATCCATCAGCTGGATGCTTTTAAGTATCCTGGTCTCAATGAAGATATACACTTCACGTGTTTTTTTTTATTTGTCGTTACTCTTCACAAACTACGCCATTTTTCTCACAGGCTGTGGGTTTAGATAGGTGTGTATTAGAGATGCGCGGATGGCGTTTGAACACACCTGAATCCTCGTGCACTCATCAATCATCCACCCGCCACCCACCCGACGTAATTATCTTCTACCCACACCCAACCCATGCCAAACATTAAGTTATTGTATTTAGATTTAAATTAGGTCCAGCCGTTTGTGCTTATTCGCTTTTCATATAGACTAAACAATTAAAAGATTATAGGGTACCTTAATATGTTGTCACATTTCTAATGTAAAAATTACTCTAGCCTAATATTGTTTGCTCTGTTGCCTTGTTTTTTGAAAAGTGCTATATAAATAAAGGTTATTAAATACAAATATAACTGACAAATCCACCCACGGATTGACGATATATCCGCAAGACTTGCATCTCTTGTGTGTATGTATTTAAATTATTTCTTCTGGGTATGTTATCTCATGTCACTTGTTATTTTTTTCATTATTATCTAGTTGTTTTACCTGTCATGCCATCATATGGGTCATGTGATGGTCTCTGATTGGTTCCTGTCACTATATAGGTTGACCTAGCCTCTACAATAAAGGCTTTTTAATAGTTCTTGCACGTTTTTCTATTTTTCAGAGTGCTTGGATTGCTTTCAAGACGGTCCTGTTGTTTCCCGATCTCCATGAGCATCCGACACAAGATTTTGATCTACATTTGAATATACAGAGCTCTCTTTTTCGTGTACACTAAATTACGTTTCCAAAAAGAGGTGAGATTCTGTTACTGCAATGCAGCAACAGAATCTTGATTCATATTTGACCAGTGCTGCCAGACAGTCTGACCGAAGTTCATGAGCAGTGATTGACATCATTGACAGCTGCGTTAGTGCTTTTGTTCATGTGTGGTGAGATCATTAGAAGCCCTGTAAGGCAATAGAGTAGGCAGAGGAATATGAATTTTTTTTCACTGATTATCTGTCTCATGTAGTGCTGTGTGAATATAGCTTCAGCAAATATATATCTATTTATATTTTAAATAAAAGTTACCAACAACAGCTGTAAGAGCCGGTGGCAGTTAGTGAAATTAAAGTCTGCTTTAAGACTAATCAGAAGAAATTATAATATCTTCCAAAATTACACAGTTAATTAGAAAATAGAGGAAAATATTCTTCTAAAAGTGACTTTCCCAAATCCTTACTTTTCTCTTGTTCAAAAGTAATTTGCATCCTTAGCTACAGACATCAACATTGTGTCCCACTTCCTCTTTTCACACCTTGACCCTCTGATTGCACGTGAATGTGACTCACAGGTGACTCAAGAAAGCTTTACTCTGTGGTTGTTGGTCATCACCACTGCACTAAGCATCATGGGCAACCAGTAACTCCTTGAACAGTGGAGGGCAGTACTGGAGCATTAAAGCGGACGTGAACTGCTGTTTAACAGCACAAGTAAAAGAATACGAGTGTCTGACCTTTCAGACCTTGTCGCTTGTCTCTCAAGATTCAGCGCTGCCACATTTCTGCCAGCGTCTGTTTGATCGAGGCCTGTGTCTTGTTCAGTAAGCTGCTGTGTACCAGTCTTTTTCGAGGCCATTCAAAAACGGCAGGAAACTACCAGATAAAGAGGGGGCTTTAGGGGGGAATACTGGGACAAAGTTCAAGTTTCTAAGTATTTTAAGGTACATTAACCTCTTTTTATCTTTTCCAAGAAAAAAAAAAAAGGTAGTGCTTGCCAATAACCCAGTTAGCAAAGGAGAAGTTACATAACACACTCCGTCACACTCTGAATGGTTGACGAAGTTTTGCAGTTGGAAGATTACTCAACCACAATGCTTAATCCGCAGGCTGTGACAGAAAGAGAGGGAGGGGGAGGTTTTGAGGAGGTGCAAAAAAAAAAAAAAAAAAAAAAAAAATCCAAGACTGTAACGTGACGTGCTTGAAAACACGGCAGCGTGCATCTTCACACATACTGCAGGTTGCTTCAAGTTGAAAAGTTCCGACAGAACCGGCCTGACCAGAAGCAAAGCTGGAAGCAGACTGCAGACAAAAACTCGTCTTTTTACATGTTGATAAGAGCAAAGTCACGCTCTTAACCACCTTAAATTTGTTTTCCCACAGTGCTGGGATAGTAAAGTTTACCTTTACTTAATTTATTGCACTCCCTCTTGTCCTCTTGTCCCTTCCTCATGATTCCATTCTTGTTTCCTACCAGCTCAGTTCACAGCCAACTGAAGTCTAACAATGTCAACTCATCCCTGTCCTACCTCTACACTGCTTTCATCCATCCCTCCAGAACAAACCCTCTGCTGTTCTTTGTTGGCTGACGTGCACAAATGCCTGTTTTGTCCTTGTGTAACTGTTGCTTAACCTTTTTTAGATAAGATTATCTCTCAGTCTCTTTCTCACCTTTAGACTACATAATACGTAATTGCTTTAATAGATCTCCACCCAGGTTTGAACTTTATCTCTAAGGTGTGTGTGTGTGTGTGTGTGTGTGTGTGTGTGTGTGTGTGTGTGTTGTGTGCACAGCGCACAGGATCAGGTCACTTGGGTAAAGAGAGTTTTGACAGCAGCAGCTTTGTGGTTGATTATTAACAGTTCCACAGGAGGTGGTGGTAATGTTAGGCCTGTGTTAAGAGAATGACCTGTTGCAGTGGTTAGAGCAGGGAGCCGAGGTGATATGAAACAGAAATGAACAACAGATAAAAAAAACTTTGAGAAGAGAAGTGCAGTGCCAAGAGTTTTATTTCAGCTGCATTTGGTGCTGTGGAAAAAATCTATTGAGGATTTTCACATAGTTTGCCAAAGTGGTTTAGTCATGCAACAGCTGTGCAGTTTGGTGAACTTTAAGTTAATATTTGTGAACACACAAACACATACTGATGCCTTCTTTCTTTCTCGCTGTTTACACTCAGTGGTCATTGTCCATCACCATAACAACACATCCTGTTGTTGGTCCAAAGGGGGACAAGTCACAATACACAGTAGTGGCTACAGCTGAGCTTCAGCGAGGGTCTAAAATCCAAGCTGTATCTCTATAGCCCAGAGGTGTCAAACATACGGTGTGGGGCCCAGAACCAGCCCGCCAAAGAGTCCAATCCAGCCCAATAGACTCTGCACACCTAATGTTGATGTATTTGTGAAAGAGAAATTGAAATTGAGAAATTTAAACATTGAGCAGATACTTAGCATAAAATACTTCCTTATGGGTTTTCCACCCTGACCAGAGTACAGCTCTCTGAAATAACAATGAACACATTCTGTGTCATATTTAAAGATACTGAACAATATGCAGAATATCGTCAACCAGCAGCTTCAGTACAAAAGAATCTGTATCAGAGCTCTGTCTTAAAACAATATGGGTGGGATCTTGCTGCAGAGGTCCTGACAAAATTTCAAATTGTAAATGGTTTATAAGGGCGGCACGGTGGTGTGGTGGTTAGCACTCTCGCCTCACAGCAAGAGGGTTGCCGGTTCGATCCCGGGCGTGGGAGCCCTTCTGTGTGGAGTTTGCATGTTCTCCCCGTGTCAGCGTGGGTTCTCTCCGGGCACTCCGGCTTCCTCCCACAGTCCAAAGACATGCAGATTGGGGACTAGGTTAATTGATAACTCTAAATTGTCCATAGGTGTGAATGTGAGCGTGAATGGTTGTCTGTCACTATGTGTCAGCCCTGCGATAGTCTGGCGACCTGTCCAGGGTGTACCCCGCCGCTCGCCCGATGTAGCTGGGATAGGCTCCAGCCCCCCCGCGACCCTCAAGAGGATGAAGCGGTTAGAAGATGAATGAATGAATGAAATGGTTTATAAGGCAGCAGATGACTTAACCTGCTTCTTCAACAGCTTCCACTTTAATGGAAAGTTATTAAAAAAAAGTCACATGTAGTGAAAGTGAGAAGTAGACTGACTGAATGTGGAAAAACTGAGACATACTGTTGAATTTGCACATAATTTCTCTTTGGGTATCACAGGCTGTTCATCATTTGTTTCGTAAATGGATGAACAATTTCAAAATTGACCTCTTTACACTAAAATCAAGGGGAAAATTTGAGGGGGTTGTTATTTATAAGGTTATTATGCTGTGGTTTTACTGGTCTGGCACATGTGAGATCAAATTGGGCCGCATGTGGCCCCTGAACTAAAATGAGGTTGACACCCTTGTATAGCCTTTCCATTTACTGTATGTCATGTACCGCTGACTTAAAATATGAGTGGCACACGTGTTAAGAAATGCTATGTTTAGCATTTAGCTTAGCAGCTATTTTTTTGTTTGGGCTAAACACAGCTTGTTAAAGGCTAGATGTGACACAGGAATGGCACCTGTATCGTATCTTACTTATGCCAAAAGACTACTTTGAGACAGAAATTGTGATTGCAGGACATGTGTGCAACTGAATTGTAGGCCACTTAGTATAGACAAACAACATGTGATAGACAAGTGTGTGAAAGTACCCTAAAGGTTGTGGTTGGGCTCTTTGGGTCAGACCAAAGTACTTTCACATTTGTTTCCATACTAAGTTATTACAAACAAACCAACTACTGAAACTCATCTTTTTCTGACTGTTACCCTCCACTGTGCCCCTAGCTTTTTCAATCCTGTCTGGTGGTCAGAAGCAAAACGAAGTGCATGAATACATAATGTCATGAATTGAGACTACAACTGGATATCATCTATCTGTCATAAACAATAATGGACATGTACAGAAAGAGGACAGAGACACATGGCACAGTATAAAAAGAGATGGGGTGGGGATATTAATGTATGTGTACTTGCTTTAAAAAATAATTGATCCAAAAATTATGAAAGGTGAAATGGTTAGTGTGAATTGAAAAAAAGATCACTACTTATGTTTTATTCACTTTTTCTTTTAAAATAATTTAATTTATTTTCATAAAGTAAGACACCAGCACAACACACCTTTAATTAAACCTTCTGTGACTCCCTGAATGTTGTGGAAAATCCCTGCACACACATCTTGATATGCTTACACATTACCGTGGTTACCAAATGATCTTGGATCATGTTGGGAGATTTGACAGCATACAAATTGTGGAAATTTGCTTGTTTTATCTTTTCAGTTCATGCAAATGTCACACATCCACTGTCACACAATCCTGTGGTTGGGCCACCAAATTGTTTCACCACAAACAAACCACACCAGAGTTTGTGTGGACGTGGATGAAGGCCAATGATGGTGTTGAAACCAGCCCAAATGAAACAGACCTGACAGGGAACAATGCTGGAGTTTATTTGAATTAAACCAAACTGCAGAGGTATAAAACCAGACATAACACCAAACCAAATGTTACAGAACAGAATTGCAGAAGTCAATGAAAACTCATCATGTCTGTTTCTTAGACTCTAAAATTCTTGATCTGATTCAAAAGAACTTGCAAAGATACTTTCAGGGTCATAGTTATCTCAACAAACTGCAACATCCAGACAAGTTATAATTTGCTTAAAATCACAATCAAGATTCTCCACTTCACAAAACAGCAGAATAGTGATTGTGCACAGCAAAGATGAGTCATAGTTTGACAAATTTTCTAAAGGGCCTGTCAGCCATTATTGTGTTTTCTTGCCGCCCAGACTCCAGTGCTTGGACAGTATGTGCAGGGGGGTGTCAGTGGTGGCGGGTTGCTCAACACAAGACCGCATTGGGAGTGTAAAGTGGAAATTGCAACAGTGGTTTTTTTTCATGGATTTCTGCTTAACTTGTAAATATGCCTTACACAATCCCATGTCAATTTTTGGCTATGAACACGGATAATTCAGCACAGGAAGTAGAGGTGATCAATCAAATTGGCAGAAAGCTGGAGATCACGGCAGTTGGAAATTTCCAGTGAAGAGAGCGCTTATGTGCATCTTAACTGGTTAAATGGATTTCTACATAAAATGTCAGAAATGACATTGAAATTAAATGAAAACACGTTTCAAGTAAATTCTAAAATATTGAAAATCAAATGTAGCCAATGTTCTGTGGAAGTTCTTTAAGCACCGATTATCTGTGAGTCATTGTTCATATGTCAACTTTAGAAACCTAGATTTTGGGATTTTCCCTTCAGCCTTCCGCATTGTTTTACCCAGGCACAGCCGGATGAGTTGGGTGAGGAGTGTGTGTCTATGACTAAAGTCAAGTCATGGGTCTGTGGCCAGGTGGGCTATTTTCAGCTGGGAAGCACCTGTGAAATGCATGTTTTTTTTGTTTTGTTTTTTTCCCAAGATTGTGATTTTGAGGGAAAAAAAAGTCATGACGTTGAAGGGATACTGTGCCAGTGTCAACCAGCTTTGTATCATAACAATGTGGGTGTGATGTGTAAATGAATTATTGGTAATTTCCCTCCATTTCACCAGCACCTAGATCTCCCTGCTGTGTCAGCTCAAATCTTGCTCTAGGGTTGATGCTCAAACTACATATTATTCTTCCACATTTTTATATGCATAAAAGCGGATCAAGAGAGAGCCCACCCACCCACCCCCTTTCCCCTCTTTCTCTCTCAAGCTCAGACCAAACTTAGATCCAACACTACAACTAGGCAACACTGATCAAATACAAACATAGATTCTTCCAGTGTATTGCCTATTTCTCTCCCAAAATGTCTTCAGAAACATATTTTAGTGCACTGTTCTGCTGTTATATGAGAATTTGTGAATAAGAAGATACTGTTTCCTGTATTGTAAAAAAAAAGGCTGAAAATACTTGGATGAAATTGTCAACTAAGCACCACTGATCAATATGAACCAAGATTTTGTTTTGCTACTGCATCAACACCAAAACCAGAAGCACATTTTAGCTTACTATTTAACTGCAATTCGACATTGTTTGTTACCAACTGGCCGTCATATATTTCCCTGTTGAAAAGCATCCAAGCTCACATTACGTCACCCCCCAAAAAGAGTGTTTGTTGGTCTGGTGCAGTGTTGCACATTCTGGTAGTTGTAGGTTTTCTACCTCTTGAGCAAAAGTAAATGCCACATCCCTTTTCTTCTGTTTTCTCCAGTCATATAGCACCAATTTCAAATGTATTTATGTCTCTCTTCTGCATGGACAGCCTAGTTTTATGAAAAGACTATATTTCCAGCAGTGAAGTACTTCTTTAAGTGAGGGCCCAGAGTTCTTTCCTCCTGCTACCAGAGCTCCAGGTGTATATTTTATCCAGAACTGGCTTGCTTTTGGTGTCTCTGACATTTAGCCCAAACTTGTAATGCATGACCTGATTCTGCCAAAAAGTTTCTTAATTTTGTCTTGTGGGGGCTGATCTCCTCCCTGACCCTATTCCATCTTGCTAACCCACATAGTTTGATCAGAAAGGTCATGATGGAAGAATTCTCATAATGTTTTTTGATTTTTTTAACCATAGACTTACATGTGAACTCCCAGCTCTGGTAACTGCTCCTGACCTGTTGTTGTTTTGGACTGGATATTTTCAATGTGTACTGTGGGACCTTATTTGAATGTTGTACAGCATCTATTTGTGTATTTCTGACTCCATTTGTAGAGATCTAAAGGTATTTTGTTGTACCAATTTCAAGTCTCATTGCAAAGGGCACAATGGCTTGTTTTCAAAGCATCGCAGCTTTTAGCTTGGATTGAAAAGCTGTGTGATAATGTGTACCTGCCACCGTGAGGTGATCTGAATGCTGTCATCTGTACTGTATACACAACAAAGACACTGTATGCCACAAAACAGATAGAGAAAAGGCTCAGCGTTCCACACGCAATCAGCTATTGTTTCTCTTTCTCTGTGTATGAACCTGTATAGAATTGAAAAGGTATAATAAAATCAAGTCTTGTGTGTTTGTGTGTGTGTATATAAAATGGCAGAAATATTTTGAACCCTCAAAAGTGAAACTGGGCCTTATGGACTTTAAGTATGTGGCTTAAAATAACTGATCCTTAGCCACTAATTAAAAAGTGGCGAAAGAAAAGTTCCTTGATAGGTCCAGTGGCGACCCCAGAAATCTTTAATTGGTGAGGCCAGATGGGGGCATTGAAGATCCTGAAGTGGTGAACCAACACCAACAGTCATAACTGAATTTCAGTAATTCAGTTATTCTGTTAAAGTATATAAGCAAGTTGAAAACTATGTCATTACTTATTTGACAATTAATATCATTATTCATTCATTTTCTGTGACCACTTATCCTGTTGGGGGTCATGGGGGGGCTGGAGCCTGGGGTACACCCTGGACAGGTCACCAGGGCTGACACATAGAGACAGACAACCATTCACGCCCATATTCACACCTACGGGCAATTTAGAGTCACCAGTTAACCTGCATGTCTTTGGACTGTGGGAGGAAGCTGGAGTACCTGGAGAAAACCCACACTGACACGGGGAGAACATGCAAACTCTGCACAGAAGGGCTCCCCCACCCTGGGTTTGATCTAGGAACCCTTTTGCTGTGAGGCGACAATGCTAACCACTGCAACACTGTGCTGCCGTTAATATCACTAATCATCTGCTCATAACGGCACTGTTAACATTTTGGGTTCCACAACAATACTGTTTTTTTGTGTTATGTATCTATACATGTGTTAGGTGGTTCATTGTTCTTCAAATGAACTCATTGTCCTTTTTTTTAAAAAGACAAATATGCAGCTTTAATTTGAAGGAGTTCACTGAGGAACAAAATATTTATTGTAAATAAACCTTCTCAAATTAAGGGAGGTAACCATAGAACCCATATTCATTCAGATATCTTGAGGTCAGAGGTCAAGGGACCTCACAATTTTTCTGTCACCAACATTTAGCCTGACTTTGGAGCATTATTTAGCCCCCTATTCAGAAAGCTATGCTGCCATGGTTGGCGCCAATAGATGTCTTAGGTTGTCTAATTTCATAAAATACTACTACCTTTGCACTTGCTTAAAATATGAGCTTGCTTTTAAGGACAGTAATGTCTGCCCCTGTCTATATGTCACTGAGGGTGGGGGGCAGGAAATGTGTAAGGGGGATCATGGCTCCCCCTGGCCCCACCTTGGGGGCACCACAGAAGAGGGTAAACAACATAGGGCCAATATTATTGACTATATCGACATATCAATTAAATTGTATGTTAGAATTAATGACATCCCACATTCGAGGTAAAGAATACCTCAAACTGTACCCTGATTATTACCCTTAAATTTCCCTAAAATCTCTAATAGATACAATGGGTGAGTATTTGTGCATGTGAGAATGCAAGTTAATTCATGTGTAATCAATAAGTTATGTAAGTGGCCTGTATCTTTCTAAGAATAACACAATGAAGTCAAAGACAACAGCATACATTCATTTCTTTATTCAGCAATTTATTTTGTCCCTTTTCAGGCAATTAAAAATATAAGATTCTCTTTTGTACTGCTTTTTCTCACATTGGTATTTCACAGACGTTAAAATATTTCTCCATAAATAAAGTACAAAATACATTTTTTTTCTTTAAACACAAATAAATATCATAATAAATATATTAGTTTAAGTTAAACGACACAAGGCAACCAATAACCAAAAGGAATACTGTGGTGTTAAAGTCCCTGAACCAGGCTGTCAAACAAACAGGGGACAATAAAAAGATGGGGTGCAGTTTTCACACGAGCAGAGATAACAGACGGTTTTACATAATTAAATATGCGTTGGCGTACAGATACTCACATCTGAACTGACATACATTTTTATGTTATCACACTTTGATCTTTCAGCATTCTGCAACTTACACATGCTTGCACCCCAGGTCTCAGGAAAATGACGGTTACACACGTACACCCACACGCACAAGTACAGGCACACACATACACACTTACACACAGAGCAGAGTGAAGTATGAAGCTTTGGTTGAATGCTACTGGGAGACTTGCGAGTTTCTCCCATTTGGATTAGCTGTAAAGTGCATATCACAGATAAAATGGCATCAATGACACATGTCAGGTCTCACTGATTAAGGCTACTGAATCAAACATACTGTTTGTGGCACCGAGAGTAAATAGCCTATAAGGCAGGGATAATCTTGAAGGCGCAGGAATTCATGATTATCACTAAAGATAAGCCATTTTGATCACTACAGATTTATGTTAAGTACAAACCAGACTATTTACTGCTACTATCACGACCTGCAGGGTTAATTTTTATGGAAGACCACATAGAAAGTCTAATAGGCTACACAATGTTTTTAAGTATAAAAATAGAGTCTGATAACATTTGGGTACTAAAATCATCTCAGTACGTGTAGATTTTCCAAGATGAGTTCTACTTTACAAACATAAATTAAGAACATTAAGTGTTATTGTGTCAAAAGTTGACTTGTCCTGATCAGTTCTGGTTCTGAAGAAAGTCCAGATAAACAAACGCAGTTAACAAAGTGTCAGTTCTCTTCTGCTCCTTCCCTTTGGATCCGTTTAGTCGGACAGAGACAGGCGTTCAAACACAGTGAGCCTCTTGGTGGTCGAGTCGAATGTTGGAGACTCGGTTCCACTGGAACCTCCGCTGCTGCTGCTGCTGCTGTAGCTGTCCTCCAGGGAGTCCTCGGAAGAGAAACGCTGGAGCACAGCAGGCTTCGTGAATCCTCCATGGCCTCCAGGACCAGGAAACAGCATGCTGTCATCTTGGTGGTGCCCGTCCTCCATGCTGGCAAAGACTCTGCTGTTGTTGCTGTTAAAGTTATTTCCATGGCCACACACACAGCGTGAGGCTTTTGGCTCCAGGATGAGAGGAATGTTGTGGATGTCTCCGGCGCTGGCGCGGGTCTGAAGGTTGCCAAACTGGAATGCTGCTGACTCCCGCTGCAGGGAGTCCCCAAACACTGGGGAGAGGAGATCAGCGGGAGGTGGGGAAACGGACGGAGCACGGCTAAACCCCAGGTTGGGATCGTTGAAGGAAGAAGAGAATGATGGAGGAGGTGGTGAGCTGCGTGAGGAGCCCAGGAACCCAGCAAAGCTGACACTCTGGCGCAGCTGGTGGCGTGGATTCTGACCACTGGGGGTTGGTTGCTGCTGATTCTGGAATTTGGCAGGTGGTAACGGAGCTCCGCTGACTTTGTCCTCATGGATGAAGTGGCAGCGTGAGCCATAGGGGCAGTAGCCAAAGTTGTAGAAGGTTCTGCAGGGCTCAGTCTTGTATTTGGGGTGGCGGAACAGTCCACGCAGCTCTGCCTCTCCATGGGCAAACTGGCACTTACTGCCATATTTGCAGCTGCCAGTCTCTTGGAAGCCACGGCACAGCTCCGTCTTGTAACGATTAGGAGCCACCACTGGTGGAACCTGGGCTGGGAGGCTGGATGAGGGAGGAAAGCCAGGCGGTGGAGCCACAGTAGTAGCAGGGGGGAAAGCATCCAGGTTCTTCAGCTGTCCGAAGGAGGAGAGCAGGCTGATGCTGGACTCGGTCAGGCTCATGGAGCGGTCGGGCCTGAAGGGAGGCTGTTTTGGTTTGGAGACAGGAGCCTGGCTCCAGATATTGGATGACCAGAAAGGGCTGCCATTGTCGTTAATGTTAACATGCTCAGTGCTCAAGCTGTGGCTCGAGGAGGCAGGAGGGGAGGGGGGGGAGAAGAAGGAGGTTGACCGGTTCAGCCGACTCTGCCCCGGGCCTTTCAGCTGAGACTGTTTCGTGAGCAAAGCTTCATCCAGGGCCAGGTTCATGAAGTTCTGTTACAGAGAGTTGACAAAGTTACTATACAGACTTTGATGTATGTTATATATTCATCATCCATTTCCTCTTTAGACCTACTTTCTACAACAAATCTGTTTCAAGTTAGTCTTTTAATCAGCAAAGTACAAGTTATTCTGGAACAGTGTCATATTTACAACCTTTTATTTCTTAAAGACAGAAATGAGACACAAACGCCAAAACAATGTCATTAAGAAGGCAATTATAAGCAAACAAAAACACCCCAACTGTTTAGTACTAAACCTTTATCTTCCATTTACATGCAGTCACAAAATACAAATTAAATGCAAATAGTTGCAGTTTTTGACTCTTTTCTGTTTCTCATGAATATTCCGCGCAGTGGCAGATTGGAAGTGAAGAAACAAACAACCCAGCGCTGACTGTCTCCCTTATCTCATTATCTCTTTAAACTGGAGAAATCCTCTGTGACTAAACTCGTTTCAGAAGGAATTCACCGTCAAATCACTGATTCACGGAGGAATAAAACCAGCAGGATTAAACAAATAAGCAAACACTTTGTGGAGAGGAGTTACAGAGCTGACCCACTCCAACTTCATGAAGCCTTTTTTTTTTTTTTTTTCCAAAACAAAATTCCAAAACTTTGACTCACCTTTGCGAAGATGTCGTCAAGCATTTCGGACATGCTGTATCCCTTTGGCCAAAAAAGAAGAAGATTCAGCTCTGATCCAGGGTTGACTGTTGGTTACCTGTGTCCAGCTTTAAGTCAAGTTAGATCTGTGCTCTGTTTCCTGGGCTTATATCTGCCTAGAGACTCCTCCCTCAGGCTTTGGGTGGGGTTTCCACTTGGTATGTTCCCGGATGACCCTCCCTCCGCCTCAAGTTTCATGGTGAGCTCAGAGAAGGGAGGGGAGTAAAACAACAACAAAAAAAGACAGAGAGAGAGAAAAAAAACTGTGTATTTTTAGCTAGCTGTGTGAAATGCTTCAGTTTCGTAGGCATGTGAAAGCAAAGTGGCTTATTGACATAGCTCTCAAACATGCCCTCCATGTTGGCCTGTAGCTCACACTTGTTGTGTTTATTCCTATTCTGTACATGTTCATTCAGAGGTTCCTGCAGACTGATAAATCATCCCAGCTCTGAAAGTCTTCAGGCTCTGAAGATGCCAGATGTGAAGTGGTAAACAAATGTGTTCAGACCTGTATACTGATCATTTTCATATTTTCATCCCACGTCGGCATGCAAAACAAGCACATACACACAGGCATACGTTTACAGCACATACATCACTGTGACTAATGGTGGATTTTCAGGAAGTGTAATAAATCATCTTGTCCCTAATCGTATACTGTAAAGTTTCTGAGCGTTTTCACCCACAGAGAGGAGAGAATATATCACTGAACCTTATTATTTCCCAGAATAAGTGCGGCTATATTTCCCCTCATTTCCTTCGGTTTCTGTTGTGATTACAACAGGACTCCAGTATTCCACCAAAGCACTGAAAGAGTCAACAGCACAGCCAGTAGCAGTATTGATTAGCAAAAGGCAGAAACTTTTGGGCTGTAAACAAGATAGAAGTGGGCAAAAATAAACTGAACACTGGACTTGTATTTGTGATTTGTACATCAGAAATCACATTTTTATTTTGTGCTATGCTCAACACTGTTCTTTTAAGCACTCTATAGTATCATTTTAATGTTTAGATTTTTATCTAAGCAAACCAAGCACATTTTTTGAGCTGTTTTTATGGAAGATTCACGCCCTCGTCACACTCTTAACTTCATGGCCCACAGTGGAAATTCTTCTTCATCTTGTCAAATAAACTTCACAAACAAAACTGAGGATGTTTTTACCAGAAGATTACTGTTAGTGGCTTTTTTTCTTCTTCTTCTGGTTTCTATAGTGAGCTCTGCAGCAGTCTTTTTTGTTTTCCTTCTCATAGGAATTCAGAGGAGCGTGGCAGCTGTTCCCCCCCACAAGAACGTATTACAGTAACACTGTGTGTGTGTAAGCGTGTGTTATGTGATCCTGTGTTATTTTGTAGGGTACTACAACTGTACACACACTTGCTTCGGGTTATTTCCTTGACTCACACACTACAAGGGCTGTATTCACGCTGTGTCACCTGACTTTCAAGTCTAGAAATGTGTCACACGCTCTTGTCTTGTAGTTTAGAGATTGACGTAGAATAGCTTGTGTCGCTGGCTGTGATCGAATCTGCATTGCTGTGTGTATTGATAATCTATTAATGAAATCACAAGACTGATATTATTGTCTTGATTTCTCGCAGCGAGATATGTGGGTGAGAGTAAAGCAGAGAAATTAAAAGACACAAGACTTCTGACCTGGTGAAACTCCAATAAATATTAACATGATCTGATGTATGTCAGCGTATCTATCAGCTTCCGTTTCTTTCTATGCGACTGATGTGCTGATATCAGCTAATTGGGAGAGTACACATTTTCTGTGCTGCTGCTGCTGCATGTGTCACCTCATAATGAGTCACATGTATTCCTGGCAATGACGGTGCAAACGTCCTAATAGAATGTTGTGCAAGTGTAGAAAAGTCACTGCAATATTAATTGCTAAGGGGTTTTGTGTGGTGGCGGTAAACAAAAGGGTGCCACCAGAAAATCCACCAGACTCAGCCTGAGGGCAAAACACAAAATACACAAGGATTCTCAAAGTGTGCACACAGAAGAGCTCATGAATCATATTAGATAATGATTTCAAGTTAAACAAAATGTTATTTGTCTACATTGCGACTTTAAGGTCAACAACTCAAGACGATTCAAGATTGCTATACTGGTGAAACCATGACACCAGAGGGACTTCATTGCAAATGTTTAGCTGACAAAAGTTTATTCAGATACCGGGGTGTATGGTATGTGACGGTATTTGTGTGCTGTGCCACCACCCGTTTTGATATGATTTTGATAGAAAGATAAACATCTGCATTTATTTTCAGTGGTATTGAAAATCAAATTGTCAGGTTTTCTAAATACCCTGGTATATTTTAATACCGTAATACCACCCAAGTCTAGCAACAATACCACAATAAGTAATCCTTCACTTTGAAATAATAATAATAATGATAAATATTAGGAGTAACATATTCTGAAAGATATGTATATCAAATGACACCTCTGGACAAAATAGAAGTACACACGTGAAAAATGATAACATTAAATTTAAGTGAAGCACCTAATTAAATATTACAGACACACTCAGTAGCTTCCCAATTTAAGAAACCGTGTGGTATGAGACAACTCTAGTTTCACTACAGTTTACCACTAGATCTCGTCTATGTTGTTCCTGCTCTGTTCTTACTGTGTTTTACTTCCCCCATGTGTCAGTATATGCATCAGATTCTCAGTTTTCATACATTAAAATACCCATTTCCTTCTGAATTCATGTTTGTCACAGTTGATTGTTCATGAAACTGTACTTTTTTAATGATTTTTTAAATGGTTTTTAAAGTTACTGTGATATAATGTAGCATTTGGTCTTTAAATGGCGCTGTAAAATGGCGCCGTAGGGATGTTTGTGGCGATTTCCTTAATAGAAACCAAGAAGCTTCCGGAAAGAATTACACCCACCATCATCACAATTCACAGCCCTTTAACGCAGACAGATGGACAGACTGACAAGCCGACTGAGGCCAAGCAGGCCTCTCATGTTCAGCTATTAATAACCACAGCTTCATATAAATAACCTGCCTAACTATAAATCCAACAGCATTACATACTTTGGAAAGCATATTATGAGGCTGTGTGAAGGGTGTGGAAAAATTCTTCCCATCTTTCTAATTGTTCCTGTACTTTTTCAGATGTTTTTTTTTTCCTCACAAGAATGCCAGTAAATTGGGGACGCACGTGTTTGTAGTGTGTGTTTCTGTATTGGTGTGTGTGTTTGTGTGTTGTGGTTACCTCGTTCTACTTGTTTCTGTTCTGTCTCTTGCCTCAGCTGCATGGAAAGTCACTCCAGCAGGGAGGGGCACTCACACACTCACATGCTCGCACAAACACAAGCTTAAAGGAGCATTCCTGCTGACGATGGCCTCTAGGTTGTTGTTTTTTTTTTTTTTTCTTCCCTTGGTGACTAAGTGAGCAAGTGCTCAATGCCAGGTTTTCCACTGGGGTTTTTCTTAAGTGACATGCCAGCGTACATGCAGTTTACCAACATGTTAGGACTTGATCGCGCAGCGCTGCGTCAGACATGTTACAGAACAGAGTGTAAAGTATGAGTGGATTGTGGGAAAATGTGTAATATGAGAAATGGGGGCAGGTTGGAAAACTGTGACTAATCCATAAAAACCAAACAAATAAAAAAAAAGTAAAAAATGCATGAGTTGGAACCTGTGTAATGGTTAACAAGCTCAGGTGTTAAAAATCTTAAACATATATTTTTCAATACAGTAATAATAATATTCCTTACAGGAAGAACACTTTTATTTAAGAAAAGATGAATGTCCTTCTTCTAGCATAAAGGAATTTTCTACTCTTCTCTTAACAGTAACTGTAAAACCATAAACAACAAAGAATAAGAGAAGCCTCAGACAGAACAGGCACATAGAATATACCCAACGTCCCTTTATTGTAATTGCATGGTGTCATGGTGAGTGTGTAACATCACTAAGCTGTATACATAGATGGATCATTAACTAGCATAGGCCTGCTGACCCTTATCTACTGTGTAGAATCTGCTTTTACATGTAACTGTATCAGGAGACTAAATCAGTGGTTGAAACGTATAGAAAGGTAGTACTTCTTCTCCTTTGCCTGGTAAGTGTTAAGTATAAAATTGCCTCACCAGTGCTTAAAGCAAATTGAAATTACAATCTCTTTTCGAGTAAATGTAGTTTAACAATAGTGTAAATTTTACAAGTAGACTGCAGTCCAAATCTCAATCAAGTAGACGTGTAGAAATATAATCAGCAACTTGAACTTAAAGTAGCGATAGTAAAAGATTTTGTTATGCAGATGACTGGCCCGTTATTGTTACAGATGCTTTACAACGGCTGTAGATGTTTACTAGACCAAATAACGATGTTTGTTTACAATAGCTTCTGGGTAGATTACCCCCATGTCACAAACATAAATGAAATGGTGCTGAGCAAACCATGCCTCAACTGGTTAGTTTTTAGCCACCTAAAAAAAATCAGTTTTTGCATAACACAATTTGTAGAATATTTTCACTGCTTTACCCTGCTTTCGGGTAGCCATTTCCAACTGGGAGCTTAAGCTTTTGTCTCAAGGCCACCCGACTCCACTGACAAAGGCAGTAATTTTACTTCGTACTGCAGTCTCTATCAGTTATAGTGTATAAGATAAAACGGTGAAAATATTGTCAGTAAAGCGTACACTTAAACTGATATTCATTTTTTTTAGATGGGTTTTTCCGGTGGCTAATATTTTTTGGTTTTGCCCCCATCTACAGCAGTAAATGATAAATGGACCTGCACTTATATAGCGCCTTTCTAGTCATCCGACCATGCAAAGCGTTTTTTACACTACCAGTCACATTCACCCATTCACACACTGGTGGCTGAGGCTACCATAAATGGTGCCACCTGCTACCACATGCTGATGGAACAGCCACTGGCAGTTAAAGTATCCTTGAGCAAGATACTGAATCCCAGACTGGAGGAGCAGGGGATCTAACTGCTGATCTTCCAATTAGTGGACAACCCGCTCTGCTTTTTCCAGGACATCACTTAGCTTCTACACCAGTAAATTAGGTTTCAAAGATGCTAGCAAAGCAGCACAGTATGTTAAATAAGAAAAGCAGGAAGGTCTGATAGGTTGAATCACTGTGTTTAACTATACATCTTTAAACATTATAGTTACGGCTGAAAATGACAATTGAAATAGGCAGGTTTACTGATTTCACACATCTCCGCAATACAAAACAATTGCCAGTTGTGTAAAATGCAAATAGTAGTGTGACATCACAGTGATTCGGTGTGTAGCCTGATGAGATGTTTTGTATATAAAATCTTAACCAGTAAAGTCACATGTAACTCTAGCTGGCAAATAAATGTAGTGGAATAGAAAGTACAATATTTCCCTCTATTGTAGCAGAGTCTGTAGTTACATGAAATGAAAATACTCAGCAAAGTACAAGTTCCTCAAAATTGTATAATACCTAACTAAGTGTGCTACATTCCACTACTGGTTCTGATGATATCACAAACGTTAGCACTAATCCAGCTGCTGTGTTTTCATAATATATGCATTTAGAATTTATCATATTATGCAATATAATGGATAAATAAAAGGCAGGTTGAACTGTGTTGTGGTGCTGCTGTTCGAAACAACTCCTCCCATAGCTGAATAGTTGCCATTATAATTATACGACTTTTATAATACCGCTGAGGAGGAACTTTATTAACTGCGCCGGTATATTTTTATCCCTCAAGGATTCCTTTCTAAAGAGACAGCCAGCGCTATTCTGTGCCAGTAGGAGGGAAACAGAAGGGGACTTTTTCGAAGTGTGACTCACCATGGCTTTAAAGTGCCAAGTCATGATCATATGGCTCATGGTGACAGCCAGGTGAGGTAAGCATTCAAAGCAGATTCCCAGACGGCTGCTGAGGTTTGTGTTAGCTGAAACAAAATTGATGCCGATCGCAATGATGATGGTGGTGAAGAGTGTAATAAAGATATAATGATCTGAAATCATCTTTTCCACCTTTTATTTATTATTTATTTTATTTTTTATTTGCTGGCTTCAGATTATATGACAGCATCATGCCCTCAATCTCTCCAATCTTTTCTTTTTAGTTTCTATAGCCTTTCTTTTTTTTTTTTTTCATTTCCTTTCTCCCTCCTACCCAAAGCCCCCTGACAGATATGGTTTGACCAGCCTGCGCCTCTAATAGGTGATACTTTGCAAATATTTAACCCTGCCCTCCGCAGCATTGCTATGGTGACATGCCAAACATTGCATACATAAGCGGGCGCGGGTTCAATAGTTACTTAGCAACAGCTGAGGAGCAGGTTTGTGGAGCTAACACGACTGCCACAGAAATGCAATGAGACCGAGCTGCTCATGCCTCTGAATTTATCAGGTGATTCATCGGGAGTACAGATGGAGGGAAAAGAAGGGATGGGAGCACGAGGAGGGAGGAGAGAAAGTGAGTCAGTGGTTTAAGTTGGTGGGGAGGCCGTGTGTTGACATTATGGTCACGGGAAAGTACCTGCCTTTCCAAATACATTCAGCATATTTGGAGAGACAGGTTCGCAGTGTCTCCATCTTTATCATATATATGTCATGTCTGTGAAGCAGCATTTGAAAGGGGACTGTGGACTTTGGAAATCATGCACTGAGCACACACCGCACCACAATGCAGTGAATGCGCAAACACATATGTTACTATGAGGGTCATTTGACTGAACAGAATTAGTCCTCAGTCAAAGGAGCATCCTGAAAAGACAGGATTTGTCGCTGAAGTCACAGAGTAAACAAGCTGTGGAGGTGCTGCAGCTTCACAACAAACTGATTTAAGACAAAACCTATATACTATTAAAGCCACACACTCATCCCTCTGTGGCAGTGAGCTATAGCAGACTGGCGGAGACTCTGTGAAACCCCCACATGTTGTAACAATTCTCAATGTTTACATCAGTCAATACGCAGAGTAAATCACAAGCGCCATTACCAGTAACCTGGTGGGTCAAAATAGATGATGACTAGTCAGAATTTTTTTTTTGTGTATGTGTCAGCGATTAGAGGCTACAAAGAAAACGCGATACAGTCATTTGACAATGCTCGCCTGGTATTTTTCTTTCTCGAGCTTCGTACTGACCCTTATTTCCTCAAATCAAACATTAAGTGAAACCAGTTTCCTGGTATCTTCTCTCCTACTTTGCACGTTTACGAGTTTCTGTTTTGTTCTGCTCTTATTGTTTTTCCTCAGGGTTGACTCCTATTAATTATATAATTGTGATGTTATTTTGAAAATCAGGTGCAATATAAGGAACATGAAACCAGCAGTGGCATGATTAATAGAGTAACACTGAGTGTGATAAGAAAAGCAGCATGTGATTCCTATTTTTGTCTCAGGTTGTGTTTGTTTTCTCCCAGTTTCCAGACGGTTCTGGTAGTTTTACCTCGTTTCACTGAGAGAACCCAGTCAGGTAGTCAGCCAGGGCTGTTACGACCTCCATATGAATAACACATCACAGATGGATTTTTAAAAATGACAAAAGCAAAAGCATGAACTCCAGCTGACCTTCTGTCAGAGGTCACTTTTCGTTTTGGTTTAGATTTTTCCACACTGAGAACATCCGCTCTGAGGATGTCAGAGTGAACCGAGGGGGTTAAAGATGTTCACGGCACAAAGGTGTAGCCTGTGGCAAACACCAGCGTGACACTGGACTGGTTAGGCTTGTTCCTGCAGGGTTTCATCTACAGGCGGGAACAGGCGTGATGCAGCTAAACACTCAAAAGTAATCATAAAACAACAGTGACCAGAGTGCAAGACAAACACGCACATACACCCACACACTGTCCACAAAGTCGGGGCTGAACGTGTACAGATAAACCTCTGACCAAAAGCCAATTTGGGTGTGAAATGTTATATTTTTTAATGAAATTCAATTTGAAGAAAGCCTTCGACAGTGTTGCAATTCCTCTACTTGAACGACTACATTGTACAGAATGTACAAACGCATTGTGACTGTATCAGAGTATTAAATGTTTATGCATGCAGTGTGTATTTTGTTTGCAAAGCTCATCAGTAATGAGGAAATATCCATCCTGCTTCCTCTATCATTACAGAAGTGTGGTGTGGTTTTGGAGGAATTTCTGCTGTGGGCCAAACTCTGTCAAAAGACAGATGTTCAAATAGAAATAGCAATAATTCAAATGATGCGCTGAGTTTTCACCGTGACAGCTGCAATGGCAATTTAGAGGATAATGTCACAATTAATGCTTGTGTTTTCCAGCAAGTTGTTTTTTCGCCTCAGGGGAGTCAGAAGTGGTGGAGTCTTGTAGCAGAGTGAAATCTGGACTGGTGTGTGCATTTGTGTGTGTGTGTGTGTGTGTGTGTGTGAGCGTGTGTGTGTTTCTATTCCGAAAGGGTGTTTTCTCCACCAAGTTATACATTTCTCATCCACATCCCAAACAAATTTCTCAGTGTGAAGTTTTTCCTCCCTCAGGAACAAACAGGCACATTGAGAAAAAAAAAAAAATCTCACATCAGCTTTATGCCACAATCCTTCACACTCACCGCAAAGGACTCTGGCACAAAACAAATGATTTGAACTTCTGATCTGAAGACAAATACATCCAGACATTTCACCTTGTGGTCAGTCATAAACCTGCTGCAGGAAGTAAACGGAAATCAGCCTTAGTTCGGCTTTACAGGTCCAGTCTTGTGGATGCAGCAGACGTGTGGCAATTAGTCCTGGCTTTAGTTGCTTACTTTATCTGTCAAGTCGGAGAGAGAGACCAAAACAGAAAGTTAGAAAGACAAAAAAAGGAGATGAGATTGAACTTCTTGTGCAAGAGAACATTAACTGTCTCATGTTGCAAGATGCAGCTAGTTTCGCAACAACTGTCACACTGCAAGTTGTAATTATAAGTTGTAAAAATGGTGTTTTTC
This sequence comes from Epinephelus fuscoguttatus, assembly GCF_011397635.1. Taxonomy (NCBI): domain Eukaryota; kingdom Metazoa; phylum Chordata; class Actinopteri; order Perciformes; family Serranidae; genus Epinephelus; species Epinephelus fuscoguttatus. Next base: position 18,720,314 of record NC_064756.1, read on the forward strand.
TGCGTCTGCACAACATGTACTATATTGTGTGCTGTTACTGTGTTTAAATTGTAGCAAAACATTTGTTTCGGGAGAAATGCTCCTTACAAAGAAGGTGCATACATGTATGTCCTCCTGAGACCCTGTGTCCTCATATGAGGACATCACATTTTAGGTACTTCCTTCTGCTTAACTTAAGCCCTTTTTAGATAGGAATTATGCAAATTTGCAGGAAAGCCCAATCAGTCTTTTTTCAGCATTGGCAGTATAAAAACAAAATCGGGGAGTGTGGCAAAATGCCGCCTACCTACTTTTGTTTATATAGAATGCGCCTTTTTCGGGGCAATGGGGGGCGTGAGCAAGTAACAAAACGTGTAGCTCAGCGCGGCTGGTCAGTCCTTCGGCGATTCTCTTGTAAGTTGGCCCGTTCTTCACCGTCCCCGTCATCTGACGGTTAATGGCCTCTTCGTTTCCGAGGGCGAGGAGGGCGCGCAATTCCTTGTCTCCAAAGTTGCTCATCTTTACAGTGTCTGTCAGGTTTGCGTTTCCCTCTTGCTACTAGCTGCTCGCTCATTCCTCCTATCAGCTGTTTCCTGTTTATCCACTGCCAGTGGCTCGCACGTGCGGCGTCATCAACAGCTCCTCCCACAAGTCTTCAACAGCCCCTCCCGTTGCGAAGTCCGCCTCAGTCTGTTTAAACTAAAAAGGTTCCGCCAATATGTCTACACTACGAGGTGGAAAATTGGGCACCTGGGATCAACTCGCCAATCCGCCTCTGTGTGTCTAAACGTTCGCAGCTGGCCGGCGAAACAGCCCAACATTCGCCGAACATCTGCCAGTGTAAAAGGGGCTTTAGACCTGTTGTTCTCATTCGTGGACACTTTTTTGTGCCATTTAGTGGTAGTAAGACCACAGTACACTAATCCATGTAAAAACAAGATGGCAGCCATCTCTGCCAAGTCAGTCTGCAGCTGATCTCGACATAAAAGTGGACAAGGTAGAAAACGTGATCACATTTAATTGTTGAAACTTGTTTATTTATAATTAATAAAGTTTGCAGTTAGATACGCCAACAAATTTGAACAAATTTTAGCAACAGTAACAAGTTAAGATGCTGTTAATTGGAAAGTATGTGTTTGAAGATATTGCGACTTTATTGTCATGTCATCCTTTGAGGACATTGGGATGTAGTCTCATTTATGGATCGGTTCCGAAACCAGGTACTAAATTAGCCCCAGGGCGAAATTATCAAAGACCATAGCTCTGATGTGACGTCTGTATGTAGACTACCTTAGTTTGACACTTAAAATTGGGCAGATACTTTTAACCTTAGCTGCTGGCTGAGACAAACTGCCCCTCCTCTCTCTACCAGCACTAATGTTGCCTGCACACAATGAATCACATCAGCAGAGAGGAAGCAGGACAGTGGACAGAGGGCAGAAGGAACCGAAAGAACTGATAAGAGTACTGAATTCATAAGGAGTATCAATAAAAGTAGTATCGATATCTTAATGATACCCATCCCTAGTCTTGTTTGAGGAAACTGGGACTTTTTCATCTCATTTGAGGACACTGGGACTTTATTATTATTGACAGTGTTTAGTTTTTTACTATCTTTTTTACTAATCTAGAAAGATTTTGAGTCTGGCCCTCACCGATACACCCTTCCTACCCAAGGGGTGGCACTAACTGAGGAATATTAAATGCCGCCGCACGCAACTGGATAGCACGATAGCCAATCAGAGCAAAAAACAAGGTGACGTATTGATTGCACTAAGCTCCATTTGTTTGCCGACCAGCGGGGCTAACTGATATATTATGCTTTTGCTGTATCCCGTCGGCAAAACGGCAAAAACGTCCTTCCTGGAAGCGAAGGCTTCTAGGGCAGTCTTCTGTTCCTCTCTCAAGGACAAAGATAAGTGTAGTTGGCTTAGCGTTTCTTCCAAAGCTAAATTGAATGGACGCATCCTTCGGCAGCTGCTATCTTGGCTGTTTACTTTTTGACTCTCACAGCACAGCGCTGTCGTCATCATGTTACGTCCGCCTCTGTCAGATAGATTGATCTGATTGGTCCGATGGGCGATTCAGCGGGCTCTGCTCGTTGGGGCCAGATTCCAGTGCAGTGCAAATTCGAATTTGCTAGGGGCGGGGCATCTGGATTTTCAGGTTACCTAGTAGATCCTACTGATCCCAAAGAGCTAGGAGAAATTGGAAATGCACACCAAACAGAGGTTCAGGTCTCAGGAGGATATGTCTTCCAAATTTGCTTGTGCTATGAGGTCTGTTCCTGATTTTTAAAAGGAGTTGCTTCTCAATCATGAGGATACTACAGAGTCAATCGAGCTGTTTCCATCTCTGCTGCATACGTTCATAAAACATAGTAATAAAAGCCATCATCGAGCCTAGTATGTTTCAAATACTGAGCTTTCCTTTAAAACCTCAGGATGTTGGCATAGTTAATGCTTTATCAGCAAGCTGGTGACCCACCCCTGTGTGTGTATTTGACTGATGTGTGTGTGCCGCAGGTTTAGTTCAAGGTCACCACAGTGTATTAGAAGATATCTGCGTCCGTTGCTACATTATGACTCACTAAGTGGGGAGGTGTTTTCCTGCTGCGCTGGCCCCCGTGGCAAATTGCACCACAAATAAAGCAGGCCGGCTGCGTGGCGTTCGTCCAGGTTTCATCCTGTGTCCATTGAGCACCACGTAAAGCTACAAGAACTCAGCAGATGTTTTTGGGGGTTTATTTTTGGGACTATTTAATCACGGTGTTCTTTTGCCAAAACTGGAAGGACACGGCCAGGTTTCAGTGCTGAGAAAGAGAGAGGCAGAGAAAATCGTATCCACCGGGGACAGAGAGAGGAAAAAATGTAGAGAAAGAGGCCACTGACACTGAGAGTTTCACATATAGTGTAATAACAACGATATGGATTACAGTCCAATAAAAAGTCACACATTAAACTTTGCTCGAGGCCGTGTTGACAGAGTAAGCAGAACTGACTTAATGAAGAGCAACGAGGAACTTAAGTACCAGGAAGAAGCATTGATTGCGGCTGAATGGAAAATTGCTTTCTCTCTCACATTGCCTGTTTTTGAGTCCAGCGACAGAAGAGGGTAGTAGATGTGGCTGGACACTGTCTTTGTCTGTGCGGTGCCAGGAAAGACATTCTCCCAGTAACAGGAAATCATTGACCTTGTGTCTATTGGGAGAGATTTCAAAACCCCAGCCTTTCATCCCTCTTATCTCAAAATCTTCAGCATTGAGCAATAATGTTATAGACCAGAGTAGAACAGACACAGCTGTGCATGGTGATGCCTAACCTTCCTTTTACTCTTTTACTTTCTCTATTCTTCAACTATTTACTCCAGCATGTGTGTCACCTCCCACTGAGACTCTTTTACAATTTCTCTGAAGTTCTACTATTTCTCAAAACTCTCTTCCTCCCCTCCTCCATTTCCTTTCCCACTTTTCTAGAGCGGCAGCGCTCTTCCTTCTCACACGGAAACAGGGCCAGGTTGAAGAGAGGCAGAAGAATGAGGGGGGAGGGATAGACGGGAAGCCACAGTCGGAAAATGAAACAAATGAAACAAAATGTTCTGAACTGCAGACTGAAGCAATTGCCAGAAAATGAGCGTGGGCTCGGGGGTGAAACTGCCCCTACACTTTATAAACTGCCTTTAAATTTGATGATAGGTGAAAAACATCCCTTAAAAACCAAGAGAATATTAAAATTATACATCAGCAGTGTCATGATAGCCACATTATGGAGGGAGCTTGTTAAGTTTTAGAAACCTATTTTTATGGAATTGCCTCATAAATGCTTAAATTTGATATTCTATGCAGCATAAAAAGCCCCATGGGATTAAGATTTTTGTTGCCTGTGAGATGAAGGAGACAAAGAGAGCTGGGGAAAAAGAGCTGAGTATTTTTAAATGCTTTCTGACAACTTCCAGTAAAACTTCAGTTTCAAAAAAATCCAGAAACATGAGTTTATTCAAATCATTTTGCCCCCCTCCTTTATATATACAATTAGCTTCAATGAGAAATTCATCATTGAAAACCATCTACAGCAATTATCAGCCGTATTTTAATGATCTTTACTTAAAAAAAATGCATTTATTGATAATTATTATTGATGAATTTAGCAGAAGAGATGGAGACATGAGCCGAAAACCAATAAAATATATGAATAAATAAAAAAATCCACAGAAATTCCTGTCTTTCCTTCCCATCCAAGAGACGAGTCGACTCAAGCTCTCATAGAATTGCTCTTTAAGTGCTGCCAGGAGAATATATGACTGTCATAAAAAAAATGTTTTTCTACTGTGTGTTTCTTCTTTATTTTTACATACTGAATTTCCTCATCTTTTCTCTTTTTTCAGCCCTTACTTATTGTTGGTTTGATCAAAACGTAATGGCAAAAAAAAAAAAAGCCTCACTGAATCCAACCTGATGAATGATCAGTAACCGGGTGTTCCACTTTACTGGTTTCAGGGTATATGACCTTCATTCATCATCCTTTAACCCTCTCAGAAGAGGACGCTTGCTGCTGCGGGGCTGAGGAAAAATATGGCCCTTGTTTTAGGTTCGCACTGTTGCTCTGGTTTTAGAGTGGTGAACTTTAAGATAGCACAGATACAGTGTTACACATGGCTTGAGGTTGAAGACTCACGACTTTCAGAGCTCATTTAAAAGGTACACTAAAAAAAAAAAGCTGAGTCAAGGTGGACTTTCCTAGTGTTGTGTTCCTCTCCACGCACTTTAAAAGTGTGGCAGGACAATTAATATTTCACCCTGCAGCAGACTAAGCATGATACAGGGAACCAGGACACAACAAATTGTTTGTTTTCCTAGGTTTTGGTGGTGACACAGAGGCTATAATAAATGTAACCTACATACCTTCAGTAAGGTTATGTAAGCAAAATGATTCAGTGCGACCTCAGGATTCCGGTTGTATTGTTTTATTAGCAGCGGTATGAATATTTGGAGTCCAGCTATCATCACACTCTACGTCATCCTGCAGTCTGCCCCTTTGATGTCCTGCCACTATCTTCTCTTACCCCCCCCCCCCCCCCCCCCAGTCTGCGCGCCAGACTCGGCTGATAACACCACTGTAACCCTTATACCCTCGTATTGGCCCTACCTTTATATCTGTATGCCATGGAAGTATTCTACCCTGCACTTCCTCTCAAACTCTGACTGTTTCTTTAAAAGGAAAAGTATGTTCCTGGCTGCTCTGCAGGAACAACACACACACACACGCACGCACACAAAATGAGGGAGAGATCAGAATGAGGGAGTTTCACAGATGTGTCTTGGCAACAATTGTAATCATACGCACAAACTGACACAGAGAGTTTGCATTTTTGTCCATTCGGGGCCCCTCAGTGTTTCTATTTCAGAGCTCACACATGCTACACAGCTGTTGTTCACCCATTTTGATTTTCTTTTTGTCATTTTCTTCTTTTTTTCCTTCTCTCTAAACTGTGTTGACTGAGCTCAATCTTGCAGTCTTGATAGTTGACAGGTAACAGACTCATCTGTCATCTATGATAAATTTTAAAGTTTCTAAGCTCTGAAAGTCTTTGTCAAAGATATTAAGGATGAATAACTTGGTTGGTTTATATTTTTATTATTATTATTCCAATTCATTTTACTGATTCCTGATTTCTACTGAGTCATTCCACAGTCAGTACAGTACAATCAGTACAAAACGAAACCAAGCTTATCATTCCCCACCTTCAACCAGCCCACTGAGTCAGCTCAGTAATCAGAGTACAAAGTTACGAGGGGGGTTATTGTTCAGCCATCTTCTGTTTAATGTTCAGCAACTAATATTTTCCATAAAAGATTTCTTGGAACACTGTGCCCATTTAAGAGAATCTGAGTTTCTCCAGTTTGATATTCCTTAACCCCACGATCATGTATAGGGGGGAGAAGCGTGCTTCCATTTAGAATCAGATATCTGGCCTGTAAGGTTGTGAAGGCCAGGGCTCGCTGCGCAGCAACACACAGGACATCATCAGGTAGAGTGCCAAAGATGGTTTGTATTTTTATACAAGCGAAAATCCACATGAGTTTATGGAGAGAGAATGGACTTGACTGTAGCCCCTTTTACACTGCCAGACGTTCGGCGAATGTTGGGACGTTTTGCTGGCAAGCTGCAAGCGTTTAGAGACACAGAGCCGGATTGGCGAGTTGATCGGAGGTGCCCAATTTTCCACCTCATAGGGTAGACATATTGGTGGAACCCTTTTAGTTTAAACAGACAGAGGTGGCCCTCTGCAACGGGAGTGGCTGCTGATGACGCAGCACATGCGAGCCACTGGTGGTGGATAAACAGGAAACAGCTGATAGCAGGAATGAGCGAGCAGCTAGTAGCAAGAGGGAAACGCAAACCTGACAGACACTGTAAAGATGAGCAACTGGGGAGACAAGGAATTGCGCGCCCTAATTGTCCTCGCAAACGAAGAGGCCATTAACCGTCAGATGACGGGGACGGTGAAGAACGGGCCGACTTATGAGAGAATCGCCGAAGGACTGACCAGCAGCGGCTTCCCTCCCATGTCACTGTTTACGTCACACACTGAGCCACATGTTTTGTTACTTGCTCACGCCCCCCATTGCCCCGAAAAAGGCGCATTCTGTATAAACAAAAGTAGGCAGGCGGCATTTTGCTGCACTCCCCGATTTTGCTTTTATACTGCCAATGCTGAAAAAAGACTGATTGGGTTTTCCTGCAAATTTGCACAACTCCCATCTAAAAAGGTCTGGTGACTCCAGATGCTGAGTCTGTTGAAGACAGTAGTGGTGATACCAAGGAGAAGGAACATTGGGAGAGGTACATATTTGACAGGTATGATTATGATTATGTTCTGGCAGTGGCTTTTGTAGAAATATGAAGCAGAAATGTTCGACTCAGTGGCTGTCATTTATGAAACAATTGTACAATGGAAACAGGGGTATGGTCATTTACATGCAAAGCTCGACATTTATCAATGTGGACATTGAATCTCACATCACGTCTCAGGTTGTGTATGCGAGATTGAGTCAGCATGGGCTTGCAGTGCAGCATAGTAAATCTGGCTGAGTTGGAGATTTTTTATCAGACCATATTCTGACTTTCATCTAAGTTTTTGCAGCCGCATATTAATCATTTAAAAAAGTGCAGCCACCACATGAACACTCTCTGTCACAGCTGGCAGCTGCCTGGCTCCATGGGACTGGTTTCAGGCTCTAATTTATTTAAAACTTTTCTTTGAACGCTGACAGACCAAAGCATGTTTAGATTAATAATCATTCAAAAATTATTATACTAAATTTTTAGTGGCATCTGCATCTCCTCTGCAATCTGTTATACCCAAAATGGAAGCAGACTCAATGTGCATGGCCACACGCTCCTCAATTACAAGCCTGTATATGAATAGACTACTATAACAATATCAGTGTTATGATATATGGGCTAATATTATTAATATATGTAGAATATAGATGTGTAAATATTCCAACCTCAAATTTGACTGTCCACCGCAACACTGTTCCGCAGCAGTCATTTCTTTACATGCTGCTTTTTTGGGCTTCCTTTGATGCCACTGTTCAGCCTGCTTAATAAAACCACTTGGTTAAATTGGCTCACTTTAATATACATTTACACTTTTTACATATTTGTATTATGACAAAATCAAATGTGGCTCAGAGGTCTAAATAAATAACTAACCAACACTGAGCTACGTAGCAAAAAGAATACGGAGAGACACTGAAACTCCTCTGTTCAGTCCTTCAGCTTTCTTCCTCTCTCTCACATACACTTTGTATTTCCCACTACACCACTATTGACACACACACAGGTACACACACACACACACACACTCACACACACAGACGCAGAGCTGTAACTCACACACAATCTCTCCCACACACAGATAGTGGCTACTCACGCCTCACGTTTGAAAGGCTCTCTTGTAAAGTGTGTGAAACAGTATGAAGGTGTAAAGATGTAATGGGAAAGGGTGTGTGTGTGTATGTGTGTGTGTGTCTTCACATAGATGGTAAAAACACAAGCTCATGTTCATATGTCACATTCCATATCCTCTTTGCAAAACAAAATGGAGGAAAACACACATTTAGGAGTCGTCACTGTGCATCAACGTCGACTACATTTCTATAAACTCAAATTTACATCAAACACAGTCCACTTACAGAAAAGATTTGGCACACAGGATAATATATCAGCAGCCGTTGCTTTAATACATGCAAATGCCTTAATGACACTGCAAATAATGAGTAAATATAGCCCACAGATAAATGAAGTAATGTCTTGTGGTATTTATTTGGCTTCACAGGGCTTAAATGTGGCTCGCTAACACTGATAATTGTTGCAGGCTAGCTGAGCAGTAATTATAAAACCCATTATTGTTCTTTAGAGCCCAACATATTGTCCATGCTGGTGTTATTCAAGTGGCGCATTCTTATGAAAACAATACCAGTCATTAACTGTCAGCGGTGAGCTAATGCTAGTTTGTTTTTTTAGCGCCAGGATCAGGAAGGATGAAACTGTCGGGCAGAAGGTTTTTGTAAGCCGTCATCAAAATATATAATGATTCAAAGCAAACGGACTTTCTCCATGTCTTTGTCATTGAATGCACTAGTTATTTCAAACAATAGACAGTTTGCATATTGCAAAAACAAAAAATGTTAATCAGGTTTGTCAGGCCACACCTCTCAGGTGACAGTGACAATGACAGTGAAGTTTAACATCATTGTTTCAACATTACAAATGTACGAGATGCTGTGTCATCTTATCATTGCTGTTTGGTCCTGTGGAAAGTTACAGATTTCTCACATCCAGTGTTTCAAATGTGCACACTGTAAATACAAACGCTGAGGCATCAGCTTTTTTCCTTCTGAAGAGCTTCACTGTTTATGACAAGCGCTGACTTCTCTGTCTGGTCTTGTGGCTTCGTTATGGAGCTCTCATAACTGTGCAAGCAAAATACATTAGTTGACGGAAGACGAGTAAAATGCGGCCACCGACCCGGCCCAGCAATCATGTTTTTATTAATAACCCTGGGACCTTCCTGCTCTGTGGGCTGTCTTCAGTCTTTCATCAAGGCCTTAAAAGTGCCAACACCTTCTTTGTGATGCTAACTGGGTCAAAATGCTGGGACTTCAACACCTACACACATGCCGTCATTTACACAAAAAACTGCTAATCTCTCTCACTCACACACACGCAGGGTAATACAAAAGATGACCTGCAATTCATCATTTTTAAAGTGACAGGAAAAGAGCTACGGTACTGCTGATCACTGAAGTGTTGAAAGATAGTTACCCAGGGCGGTTGACAAACGAACTACACACAAAGTTCAAACAAATTAGTAGAATATGATAAGTTGTTGGCTGAAGAAATTACGGGTGGTACAGAAAACGGCAGAGAGTGAAGCATCACCTGACAAATAAAACCAACCTGCTACATTACATGATACACAAATGTGTTAACGTGTGTGTGTGAGCGCGTGTTTGCGTGAGTGTGAGAGAAGCCTGGGGACATGTTCTAGGGTGTGGCGTGGCATTGCTTAAGTTTGAGAAAGGCGAGGTCTCATGACATAAGCAGGTGAAACCTGTTCTCAGTTTGTGGCAGGAAATGATGCTGGCACTGGTGTGTGTGTGTGTGTGTGTATGCGTGTTTGTGTATGTGGGTACAGTGAGAAAATAATCCTTTTATCTCCATGGTGGCTTGTGTGTTATAACAATGAAGCAAACCATGATTATATGCTGCCTTTAGATGTATACAACACTTAAAAAAGACATGATTCCTGACTCAGTGTGAACTTCAGCTCTTGATAAGGTGGCTCTTGTTGTGAACAGACAGCAACAGGGTGGACTGACTGTTTTGACTGGCAGTCAAAGTTGTGGTTGAGCAGTCTGCATTATATAATGGACTCTGAGTCATTGACTTGTTTATATGGCACACAACACACACACACAGGCCTGTGCTGTGTGAGTGAGTGAGGGAAGAGGTCTAGACTAAAAGAGGTAGGGAGATGAACACACACACACACACACACACACACACACACACACACACACACACACACACACACACACACAAGTTTGGTGAGTCAGTGAGGAATGTGTGCTATGCTGGTTTCAGAGCTGAGTGCACAGTGTGAGGACAGCAGCTGGGACCCTTCATGCCGGTGCTTGACAGGCTTAAAGGAATGCACTATTTCACAGAACTGTCAGTGTCAGGCCAAACTTGAACTTATCTGATTTTGCGGAGTCAAAAGATCATTCAAATGCACCAGGTACAGGTGTGGCTGTGCAGATAAGTGCTTATGAGGAACTACTTCCTTATTGATGAGTGTCATTGTTCTGTTTGTTTTACTGTTGAGGAACAGCCATTTGTCAGCTTACAGAAATTGATTTCGCCACTCCAACAATATTTAGTATCAAATGCACAGTGGCAGTGGAGGTATTCAGAGTAAAAGTACCAATACATCAGTGTAAAAATACTATGTTATAAGTAATAATTCTTCATTCAAAATCCTACAAAAGTAAAAGTACAGATTACACATGCCGCGTTTTTAGCACCCTCAAATTCAGTGTTTTCAATGTAGACACGTAGCAGGCATGCTCAAATGGCAGAGCGATGCCATAGCAGTGTGCCTTTTTTCAGGGCATGACAGCTGCACCCTGAGATAAGTTCAACTTTTGGAATGCAGCAGCGCACACCGCATGTCAAGTGACGAGGAACAACCAGCAACCAACCAGCTGACCGTTTTCTTTCCCTTCCTCGGTAAAAATCAGCCTGTGGTTAAAATGGAAAAGTTGATCATGGGCTGCCAGAGCTTTACATATGTCCCACGGAAGATAGGCCGCCACACTTATGAACAGCACCCGGAAGAAGATCAGCTCTGCACTCAGTATTTCAGGTTAATAGGCCATGATACGGTGCTTTTTAAGGTTGCCTAGCAACCTCGGATGCAACCTGCCACCGTGCTCTTGAAAGCTGGCACACAAAAAGGCACAACTGTACCACCCAGGCAGGACCTCTTTGCCAGGCAGTTGAAGACGTGGCATGTATACGGTGTCAGAGTAAAAGTACTGGTTCTGCAGTAAACAGTTTAAAGGTAAACTAAATAAGTATGGATTAATCTTAAACAATACATTATACTGAGCTGATTGTAGATTGTATATGGGAAATTCTCAATCTGTAAATTACAGGTCACTATATGGCTTTCAAATTAATGTCGTGGAGTCCAACTAAAAAGTAAAAGAGACTTTAACAAAAAGAGACAGGGAATCTGTTGGACAAGTTAGAGTTTATTCCCTCTCCCAAGTTTTTATCATCACCGCCAGTTCTTGTCCTTGAGAGTTTGTTTCAGTGTTTGTTTCCACTCTGTTCTCCTTTTACAGCTGGTCAGCTCTTACAAAGGGAAAAACACTGCGACATCCAACAGTCAACAGATGGGTAGATAGATTTTATTGTCCCCAAGGAGGAAAATAGTTTCCACAGAGTGTGCATTATGTGTGCCTCCAGATCATAGATTGATTTACACTCAGCAACATACAACATCAATACATCGCATCAGTGTTTTGGCTCATCAGGCTGCCAACTGGAAGCAGATCAGTCTATATACGTTGTTATTTTCTTTATTGCAGCTGGCATTGTTTCCACTCACTATAAATATCATCATCTTGGATGGGCGCCAGTGTGTTTGGCAATGTAAATAATACATCAGAGTCAAATGGAAAGATTCTTTTGTCAAATGGAAACAGTTTCATAATATGAGGATTAGGCAGGACGCTCACTACTCATCCCACAGTATTACACGTATCTATGATCTGGAAATAAAGAAGTATTGTGATCACAAGGTCGCTCCCAAAACTGCGATGATGGGAATCAAAGCTTTCTTATGATGTCATGAGCACACAAATCCTAGAACAGCATGATTCACAGGAGTAAAGTAATGATGTGGGCGAGTGGGACGGCGTGACTGAGTTGGCCTGCTTACCGAATGTAACCCCATGTTCTTTCTAAAGCAGAGAAAATGTTTCAGTATGAAACTGAAACCATCCCTGACTGTGTTGAAGACATTAAATGTAGAATGCAAGACTGTTTCCTTACAGTAAAGGGTTTATGCGACCTGACTTCCCCATAAGCTTGAATAGCCATGCCTGCACTACAGTTATAATGTAGGCCTATAATATGACAGCAAAGTTAAGCTTACTGTATGTTAAGTTGTTACAAATATGCTAGAGGGTATTGATGATCATGTAAATATAGTAGTCAGTTTGCTGACATATTTTTAACTAATAAACATGGCCTCCTATTTTCATTAAATTAACCATGATACTCCTGTGTTTAGGATTTAACATAGTGGTTAAACTGATTATCTGCCTAAACTGCACTGTACTGTACCATTGAGTACTTTACTAAACTACTAAACTATACTGTTCTGTACTACACTGTATTATAGTAGTATAGTATGTAGTAATATAAAGTATTATATTTATGCTTTTTTTCATGCTTCTGCACCAGCGATAGGTTTCAGAATCAGAATCTGATCCTGAAACCTATCGCCGGTGCAACAGGTCTACCAAAGTCAAACTCCTTGTATGTACACACGTACTCGGCCAATAAAGCTGATTCTGATTCTGATAGGTTTTCAGGTTGTCCGTCCCATTCTCGTGAACGCAATATCTCAAGAATACCTTGACAAAATTTCCTAAAATTTGGCACAAATGTACACGAACACTTGAACTCATCAATGAACTAATTAGATTTTGGTGGTCAGAGGTCGAAGTCACTGTGATCTTCTCTCAGTCTCATTCTTGTGAAGGTGATTCATTTATTTTCTCCGTAACCGCTTATCCTGTTAGGGGTCGTGGGGGGGCTGGAGCCTATCCCAGCTGACATTGGGTGAGAGGCGGGGTACACCTTTGACAAATCACCAGACTATCACAGGGCTGATGCATAGAGACAGACAACCATTCACACTCACATTCACACCTACAGGCAATTTAGAGTCCCCACTTAACCTGCATGTCTTTGGACTGTGGGAGGAAGCCGGAGTACCTGGTGGCTCCCCCACCCCGGGGTTTGAACCCCCCACCCTTGGTTCGAACCAGGAACCCTTTTGCTGGGAGGCAAGAATGCTAACCACTGCACCATATCGTGGTATCCTGAAGATGATATCTGAAAAACGTGAGGGAATTTCTTTAAATTTGGCACAAACGTCCAGTCTGCCGAGTAGAAGTTGGTGGTCAAAGGTCACTGAGCTCAGAAAACACGTTTGTGGCTATAATTAGAGAATTTTCCTGGGCATTATTCAACATCAAGAACAAATGCGTAGACATGTGGTCGGATACTGAAATGGTGACACTAATCTTGAAACTGTGCTGATTGTAAAGATCCTCTGTGCTGCTGAGGGGGAAGATGTACATATGTGACGCATCCACGTTTTCACAGAAATGATTGTAAAGTGTAACTGCAACTTGACTGTTTCGGTGAATCTACAACCCCAAGACATTTATTCTAGGTTTTTGGGGGGTTTTTGTAGTCATATTTTCTAATGAAAACATAAATTGAGTTTTGTATATGATGATGTAATAAGTGGTAACAAAGTTTTACATGAAGTAGGTTTATTTGCAACGTGAAGACAAACAAATTGCAGTATTTGTGGATTCATTTTCCCCTCCAAAGCCAGAACAATATTCTCTAAGAGCAAAAAATGAAGACACTAAAGCAGTAAGTGTTGAGTTCAGTATCTACTTTTAAAACAAATGTGCTTGAAGTGGAAATTTGAAAATTCATACATGTAATTCCTATGGCCTAAGACAGTCCAATTATACCTGTAAACACGAACAACTCTTGCCCAAATCTAAAAACTAGGGTACTAAAACTGCTGCTCCATAGACAATGCATTGGGAAAGATGTTCTGGATGACAAAGAGACCACTTGGGGAGCACGTTCTGAGTATATGGGAACATGTTCTGTTTCAGGACTGAGAACACTACAATAGAATAAAGCTTATTTGGGTATTAAAAACAAGGAAACAAACACTCTGTGAGTCCACAAAATCAGGCTCCCATTCATTGTCTATGGAGCAACGCCACACTTCATAACTTGATGACGTCACAAGTTTGAGAGACAGCTGGTTTTAGGTTTGAGAGACAGTAGCTCATGTCAACAAATACTGATTTAACCTTTCTAGGTCATGGAAATAACATATCTCAAACTATAAAACTAAATGCATTTTGCTGTTACCTGTTTGAATCGAAACCGGAAATCTGTGTGGCCTGCTTGTTGTGTGATGACTGGTAAATGTCATGCAGGTCGGACAAGGCAGCGGCTGCTCGTCAACTGTGATTATGACATCATGAGCTGAGATTTCCTGCTCCTTTTCTCATGTCAAAACAGTGGCGTGCCATCTTAGAATAGATGTATATTGTTAGCCACTTTATTTCATTTTGAAGTCTGTACAAGAAACCAGGAAATTACAGAGAAGTTTCCAGCCCTGATAATACACTTTGTTTCCCACCACTTCACAGTTCATTTCCCCCCCCTTGTTTGTGATGCTGCTGAGAGCCGGTGTGCCTGTTCTGCAGTGTTGAACCGCAGTGACACAGGCTCACATGATGAGGATAGGTACATCAAACGACTAACGACAGTGACTCACGACCACAATCTCTTGATTTGAGTTGGCGTCACATGAGCACGTACAGCTTCTCACATATAGTGCACCAGTTACTGTATATACCTGTCATGAAATTACAGTATGCTTGTCATTACCACTCAGTGTCATAGTTCTACAGTCACCATCCCTCCTGCAGCAAAATCTTTGGTGAGGAACAAAAACATTCTGAGGTGAAAACACGTTTTAGTTAAACACCAAGTACAGTCAGTGTTTGCCCTCCACCCAACCTATCGATGTCTAACCTCATGTACAGTTTGTGAATCAAAATACACAGTCTTTCAAGGGAACACCACCTAGATAAGTGGCTGCGAAGTGGCAGTATATATATGTAGTAATAACATGTGTAATGTATGAAATGTTCAGTATAATGATGTCTTTCATTAACACAAATGCAACATGTCCTTTTCTATGTTTACAATTGAAAACTGCTGCAACAGCCTGCATCACCTGTTATGAGCAGTTAGCTAACTTTTGTTAGCCATTAGCCAGTTTGACTTTATGACTCTTGTATACGTGTGCTACTGTCACACTGCGTTTTTCCATTGATCATTAACCTCACTTGTGGCCACAGTGATTGTTGTTAGTAAAATAGTCTTGCTTTAAACTATAATTAGTCAGTCATACACAGACATGGATGGGTTGAACGTGTTTTAGATAACAGATTATAGAGACAATAGTAAATCATTTGTAGCATCCTGTGCCTTGGACAGTGTTGCTACCTGTCCTTTATTTGATCTTGACCTCACAATGGAAACATGGGGTCAAAGAAATACTGACCTTAATGTGACATATGAGGGAAAATGTGTACAAGAGAGAAAAGAGCTGCTGTTTTCTTATGGAGTGAATGCACAAATATCAATTGAGCAGAGGCAGCAGATACAACCTCGTAGTATGTTTTTTACCTCAATACAAAAGGTGCAAGACTCCTATCTTTTCTTAGAAATAATGCCACTGATTTGTTTGTAAAAATGACTCACAGAAAGTTGAAAAATAAAAGTATTTATTGCTGGGATCAGAGGAGATCTTTGTTGAGAAGCACTCCAAACAGTAAATATTCAGCTCTTGAGCCAAACACTCAACTCTAAAGAAGAACACTTATCCTCCCATGTGTACGCAGCCCTCTACCTAACAGATTTAAGGAAATACCATACACCTCAAACTTGTTTTTCTAAGTATGATTAGCTGCCTTTAAAAAGCCATTTCCAAGGCTGTTATTCAGTTTTGCCTGTGGCGAAGAAACAGCAGTAACTCAGGTAGTTCAAAATCTGTCCCATCCCTCTTTAAAGAAACTGTATTTCACAGGCTGTCCTAGACAGAACTAAATGGATGTTTGACAAGAGTTTTTGATCAGAAAAAAATCTACTGAGTCTTTTCCGTAGTTTCATAGAGGCAAAGCTACCTCCACCTGAAACAGAAAAGGAGAAAATAAGATCCTCTGAGAGCTGTAGGTCTACCCCTGAGGGCTGCTCTGCACGTCATACACACGTCTCAACAGCCAGTGCAGCAGAGCTGACGCTTCAACTGACAGGCTGGCTTTCTTTAACACACACATACACACCCTTACTGAGGGTGTGTGTCGGTGAGGCCATCTGGAAGAAGGGCAGAAAAGAGGCACACTCACTTGGCTCAGAATCAAAACACCTTAATGGGTCACAACCGGAAACAAAGTAGTCAATGGGTTGTTTGTGTACATGCATGTGTGATGAATCACTGCGCTAAGATTTCAACAACTGGTGACATCACCTGACCCACATGACCGGACAGAGATGGAAAAGCTGACAGGGCAGCTTTTATTAAATGGAGCACCGCAGATTAACAGTAGTGTTAAGTCACAATGATCCTGTGTGATCTGATGTAAACTGGGCAAAATGACAGTTTTTCCATGTCGGAAACAGTGAATGGTCTTATTCCACACCTGACTCTTACACACTCATCAAACCATGTAATTGACGTTATTACTGTCAGCCAGTGATGTTATCTGATGTTCCTATAGGCTTTGGTAATATTCAGTCATTTATTTTCAACAAGTGTAAATGTAATCATTAATCATTTTCCTGATTCCCCCGTAGTGTTGGGCACGGTAGTTCTTTAGATGTTACTGAATCACTAGAATCAGTTCACTAAAAAGATTCGTTCAAAAGATTTGTTCACCGAATCGTTCGATGCTTGGAGGGAGGAGCCTCACTGAACTGATACACGGCTGAACGATTCATGTTTTAGTTCCAGGAGTGGAGACGGACGGGAGCGCTGTGTTGCTTTGACAAACACGTTTGTAAAAATAAACTCGTTTATAAATCATGATATTTTAAGTGTTCTGTCCTATATATAGTAGGCTATCATAAATGAACACTGTTTAGAATGAGGGGTTTTTTTTCCCACTCTTCTTCTCATTACTGCTGTCAGCCTAATGTTTTTGTTCATCTGGAAACTAAATCTGTTAAGACAACGTGGAGGTGTGTGTATATGTTTATGTGGCTTGACTCCTGGCTACATTAGCCGTTAGCTTGGAGGAAACGGTCCCCATGAAAGTGTATCCTTGAGAGGCAGTCCCTCCCTCCCTGCAGCCTGGCTGTCTCCGCCTCTCGAGTGATTCATCATTCACGTGGACTGAATCGGCAGTTCCAATCCCGGCCTGTACGCTCGCTGCTGAGAGCTCAACTGAACTGAGAAAGGAACGGATCAGTTCTGGAAGTGATGCAGTTCAGTACGTTCACTTAAAAGATTTGTTCTTTTGAACGACACGTTCGCGACCGACACAACACTATTCCCCCGCCTGACATTCAGCGCTGATTCTGATTCAGATTTAGTTGAGAGCTACTTTCAATGTGCTACTAGTCCAAACTGTTCATTTCAGTACAAAACTAGACTATACAAGCATTGTTTGTAAGGTTAATATCTCAGCAACCATCTGTTTGCAACATTTATAAATGTTTTTGTGGCTTTTAGGCTCTTTTATAAGTTTTAAATGAAGTAACGTTCTGTGTATCTCAGCTGAGCTAGCATTGACACTGACAGTCACCACTGGGGGGCACCACTTTTAAAAGCTACTGATTTGGTCAGGGAAATGATGATTCAGGTTAGTTTGTACACTATAAAAAAAAAATGGCGTTTAAAGAAGTATTTCACTGCTGGAACAATGGTCTTTCAATAAAACTGGGCTGTGTATACAGTAGGAAGATAAAAATACCTGTGAAATTGGTGCTCCATGACCAGAGGAAACAGAGGAAAAGGGCTGTGGCATTCACTTTTGCTCAGAAGGTAGAAAACCTACAACTACCAGGACATAACACACAAAATGTGTGTTCGTCTATTTCGACACAGGAAACAATATGGCGGCCAGCTGGTAACAAATGAATTACAGTTAAACGGAAGGTTGAAAATGGTAAAAAAAAAAAAAAAGATTTCCACATTTATGCAGTGCTTCACTTTATTTGTTAAGCTTTCGGTCTACTTGACCTTCATCAGAGCAGTTCAACAGAAGGTTAAAATATGTTTCTGAAAACATTTTAGGTGAGAGATAAGCAGTAACGGAATTTTGTTTGAGAATTGATAAGTACTGCTTTAATATTGCCGTTTCATTTCAGTTTTTCAGCCCCTATGATCACAATAAGGAAACCGTATTGCGCCCACTTCCTAGATTCTCGCATTACAGCCAAACAGTGCACCAAAACATGTTTTTTGAAGACATTTTAGGTGAGAAAAGGGCAATGGGGAAACAGAATCTTGGTTTATATTTGATCAGAACTGCCTAATTTTACAGTACTGTAAGTTCAGAGTTTGCTCTGACTAAGATTATTTTTTGGGCATTTTTTGTCTTGGATAGGACAGTTAGCGTACAAGGCGAGAGAGAGGGATTGATGCGAATTGAACCCGGGCTGCTGCAGCAAGGACAGAGCCTTTGTACATGGAGCACCTGCTCTATCCACTAAGCCACTGTTGCCCCCTCTATCACCTTTTTTCTGTCGGTGTTGGCTGACATAGGAAAACGGAAAACTACAACCTGTAGCTCAAGCAAGAGCCCCAGAGCCAATGAAAATCCGCTGGATGACGAGCTCTGGGTGCTGGTAAGATGGAGGGAAGTTTGCCATTGCAGAATTTTAGCACTGTTATGAAACAAAGGCAGCTGAAAACCAATGAAGTATCCTTTTAAGATTCGTTCGTAGAACAGAGAAAAACAGTTTTTACTTTTAAGTGACAAAGCCCTCTAGTGACTGGGATAAGGACTTGGAAGGCAAAGGAGAAAGTCAGGTGACATTATGATAAAGTATTAAAGTCTCCAGGCTCCTGGTGGATGGATGGGTCATCAAAACACAGGAGACAGTGTCCCTCCATCAGTGTTGGTTCAATAGTAACCTAACCTTTTAATCAGGGCTTTGTAATTGTCAGTATGACGAAGAAGCTCCTTTGACCCTAAAGTACTTGTTTGAACCCAAATCACATTGAGGCAAAGGAAAAACAACTGAACAACTCTAATAAATTCAGGTTTAGCTTTTTTTCCATATCATATTGTGTTGTGCTATGACTAGATAAAATCAATATACACTGTTGCTTTTACTTAATTATTGACATAACTATCAGTACCGGCTATATTAAAACATATTTATGAAGGAACAGTGATAATCTGTGTTGTAATGCAATGATAAGACCAAATGCTGTTTATAACTGTACAAAGCTTGATGATGTTCCAACAGTGTGTTGTCATGTTTGTGACAAAAAGGACAGAATGTCATAAGTATCAGGGAGTGTTGGCCAATAATAGAAAACCTCCTTCGTATTAAATTTCTTTCAGTGCTCCAAAAGTTGAGCCACGTGCTTCTCAGCCGTCACATACAGCAAGCAGACTTTGGCCTGTCAGAGCTGCGTCCAGGAAACAACAACTGCTTGTGGAAATTTTGTCAAGTAGGAGCTTCCTCGTGTCATTTATTTTCTAAGTGTTTATATAAATAACTTCATCAAAAGTGCGTGTGACCGTTGATGTGTGTTTGTACTGTTTCTACAAAGCCCTGTCTTAAAATCAAATTGCAGAACTGTTGTATTGGAAGCTCTGTTAAAGGTTAACTTCCTCTCAGTTATGTTCATTTTTAGCCGCTGGTCAGGGTCACGCTGTGTGTGTGAGTGTTTGAGTGCGTTACGTGTTGGGGGAAACTGTAAGGAAAATGCACACAAAGACTCACATGGGATTTCATCTACAGGGCTGACTGGGAGAAAGGGACAATGACATTACTATTGCAGTTGTGTATGTGTGTGTTGATTTAACAATAGTAAAACAGGGTGTGTGCCTGCTCTGTCAAAGGGAGAGACTGATCTTGGAAACAGTAAACATTATCCCGGCCAATCAGAACCCGAGTAACCTTTGAGTGTGGAAGGAATTTACTGGCAGTGAAACTGAAAAATTTAATAGCAATAACAAAGGTATCATCTGTCAGGTGTGGATTTTCGGTGGTTCCATTACGATGAGGACTGGGCTTTACTTGACATGTTGATATATGAAGTAAAAGTCAGCTCTTTTTTTTCATGATGCTGCATTTATTTTACATCTTTATGTGTTTAAGTGTTTCCAGTAAAACTATCTTTTCCACAGTCCAAGAAAAATATCCTCCAGAGGACAAATAAAGTATCGAAGGTTATGTCATATCCCTGTTAGTGTTCTGACACATTGAGGTTAATGATTTGTTTAAAAAATGGAGTCTGGCCAAAATGTGAATCACCGGAAACTAGCGCTGCACTTATCTTTGGGTGGAAGAACAATCAAGCACGTAGCACTTCTGGCTGCTTCCCAATGACAGATAACCAATAGTCCCCATGCTACGGGACAGAAGTGATATCTATCATGACGTGTCAACAATATGTGGGGAACACAAAGAAGATTAAAGATAATGACGGGTTTTTTTTTTGTTTTTTGTTTTTTTTTTTGGTGAAGTGGGATCACTTTTCCGACCCAAATGAAGTTAAAACAACAATGACTTCACAAAAAGTTTAACTAATTATAGTTACAGATACAAAAATCTTTTGTTTGAGGAAGGGCCGGCTTCCAAAAGGTAATAGGGACACACACTTACCTCACCTTTTCTTTCCCTTTTTCTAAAAAGTTCAGGTCCTAAATTAGATGCTGCTACTTTAAGCATGTCATGATTAAGAGTAGAAGGTGCTGCGTGGCCCTGGGGACTAAATATAGAAAGAGAAATTAGCCTTTTAACATGTTTCCCCTGCTGACACAGTCAGACTTACTTTTTAAGTCTGGCTGCGTATGTGGCCATGTGGTTTCACATGGTTGTGTGTTTTACTGTGTCAGCTGATTCATCATATATGTTACTCTGAGTGTGCATAAGTTGTCGTGCTTGTATAATTTATTTAGCCACTTAACTAAATTATAGTGCACTTGATTGTGTATATGTGTGTGTTTATCTCCAGAGAGTACCTCTTGGTTTTATGTGTATAATACATCTGCTGTTGTGAGTGTATAGATGTGTTTTATTACACCGGGTGAGTATGTGCAGTAAATTTAAGCTGACGTCAGAGTGTCTGTCCTGGTTCTGTGTGTATGTGTGTGTGTGTGTTGTGTGCATGCACAGACTCATGAGTGGGTGAAGTTCACAGGTTTATTGTTTTATTCCATCCTTGTCGAAGTGCTTTATGATCCCAAAAGTCAGACAGATGTCTGACGGTGTCTGAATCACCTCAATTCACGACAATTAGTCTGAGAGTCGACCAAGATGGTGTTCAAACTCTTTGGAACCCACATATAATCATATACGCTACTGGGTCAAGAGAAGTACAACAAAAATCTAAAATCAGAAGTTTAGTTTATGACATTGGTTTTAAAAAATCAAGCTTCTGGTGCACTTTTTGAGCACCAAGAGATTGAGGTGAGTTCTTAAGTCATGATCAATCAGTTAAAACCCAGTGGCACTTAGTTACATCCTCAGAGCTGTGGTTGCTGTTGTGATCACTGTTGGTAATTTATAATCATGGGGTAAATGCTTCTGGTTTGGTGCTCAAGTAGCCGAAGTGCAACTGAGTTTACCAAACTGTTTTTCCCCTACTCATCTAGGGGCACATTAAACACATGTAAATGTGGTAAGGATATTATGCTAGTGTTTTTAAGGACATTTTCATATTACATATGATTGATTAGTACCATGCCCGACTATGACTGACCCCCCGCCCACCCCCGGAGCTCAGCTTTCACACTAGTATAGTTATTCTATCTCACATAGGCTCCGCCCTCTACTGGACTCTTTGAGTAATACTCCTATACACATGAGCACGCATTTACAGCATCGGCCAGTCAGGGTCACACAGAAGAGTTTAACCCAGTGTACCCTTCCTCGACGGCCTGTTGGCCCAATTGCTTCCACAGCGAATTGTAACCTTGGTGCCATACCTGAGTCATCTATGTAACATTTAATAATGTTGTTGCTAGTGTAGATAAGAGCACTGACAGTAAGATTCCTTGCTGATGCTAGTCGAGTTAGAGCTACAAACTATTTGAACTCTGCACCAAGTGAGATAAGATGGTGCAACAGGTTTGTTGGTTTTAAAGTTAAGATGAAATCATGGCTATAATCAACTCAATCATGTACCCGTCACACGTGAACTCAAACACATGATCTTACGTAATGAAATCTTGTTACATCTTAGTGTTATAGTTGTATTGTCGTTGCTGTTGTTATTGTTGCAATGACTTGATGTTGTGTTGTCTCGCTATTGTTGCGGAAGCCGTTGTGTTTTTTTTTTTTATATAAGGGTGTCTTTAAGCAGAGAAATTATTCACTATGTCTTGATTCGGGACTACAGATGAAAATTAACTTATAGCTAACTCTGGGGCTGCTATGTAGCTGTGCACTATCCCTGTTAAATAAAGTAAATAAATAAATAAAAATAAATAAATTCCAAGCCCATATAATGGAGTCAACCTTCGCATTATGCCTACTATTGTTAATATTTTAGGACAGAATAGAATAGAAAGCCTTTATTGTCATTGCACACGAACAAAAGGATGCTACAAATCAGTGAAATTGCGGGTTAGGGTTTTGAAGACAATGTCAAGAACGACCCTGTCACTAGTCTCGCGTGACCAGCCGCCCTTACTTCAGAATGGGAGTCTGGGGACATTCGTCTTTCGTTTTGTAATAGAAATGGGCGGGGATATCCAGACCACGTGACGGCGTTACCATAGGTACAGCACATGTGTTACATGTAACAGAGACGTTGCAGCTCTGCAATATAGCTGAATCAAATGAAAACATATTCATTTTAATCTCTTCTTGTGATGCACTGAACACTTCTTTTTCTTTTGGTACTGTGGACAAATATTCGGGGAACAGCAATTCCGGTGTAGGCGGGTGTAAGGCAAAGCTAATCAGCCGTTGGTCGAGGAAGTACGGAAGTACATGGATTTGGATCCAATCACATCACTGCCGCTGGGAGCCAGCGCTAGTTCTGTTTCAACTTTCCTATGGGAATGTCCACAGACGACAGAGTCAGCCAGCGTGCTGATGTCAACGGCGTCTGTGTAAGAGACTACTCTCTCGCCTTCCTTCCCACTGTATCATCAGTGACTGTGCAGTTTAGAGGATGAGATCAATGTGTGTTTCTAGCATATGCAGATTTCAGAGAAGATCAATAGCATTTAAAGATACCTTTACAACTCCGCTCGCTGACTACTACATGTGTTAGATGGCAGTCCACTTTCGTGTTTTGGTGCAATGATCCATGCTCACGTGCAGTACGCTGTGTTCACATTAAACAAACAAACTAGACTTTGAGGTCAAGTGTACTCCGACAGGCCTGGGTCCCTTAAATGAAAGTCTCTTAGTGTTTGTTCACAGCAGAGAAAGGTACCCATGAATACATTTCTGTAAGGTTATACTGTAGCCACATTTTATTTGTTATAGTTATTCTGCACATAATGCACATGATATCTGCTTATTTTAAATATATCAAAGTAACTTAAAGTGTAAAGTTACTGACTCTAAATGAAGCTTGCTTGCTGGTAAGCCATTTATTGGTCGGCCATTGCTGCTTTGACACAAAATCCGACATAGGTATGGCAACACAAAATGACAAATGGGATGATTTTTGACCCTGATCCCAAATTTTGCACCCTGCAAAAACAAGCAAAGACATAATTAAGAGAAAGTAAACATATTTGCATATAAAACACTAAAAGGCCTGAATGAATTTCAGTTTGCCAAAATTCAAGCAGTCCTCTCTAAGACCATACATCAGGAGGCCATTGGACAGAATGACTGAAAAACTTATTTTAGACATTAAAAAAATCATGTGCAAAGTGTTTTGAAGACTTCGATGTCTGTTAGCTCTTCTTACACGTGGTACACTGAAAGCTTACAGTCATATATGTAGTGAGAATTTTAAGAGTGCAGGCACAGTGTGACTCAAATGTTTCACTCTGAATAATCTGTCTCATATTCACAACCATCTGTTGGCTGCACATGTTTCGTTGCATGCGTAATGACTGGCTGAAGCAGTGCCTGTACAGGAAATCATTGTGTGAATGACAGCACTCGTTACGTCTTCTATCCTTAACTGTTGAATTACCTTTTTTTGCCTTGTTTTAGCTCATGATTTATTGTTTTTTAACCTGCAGCAAACACACCCCAGACACATCTGTTTTTCATTCTTTCGGTGGAGCTTCCTCCCACAAATCTCCCGCTGTTTAAAGAGGAATGCGATATTGAGAAATCTTGGATATTTCAGTGTTTTGTGGATAATCAAGAGCTGGTGTTTTTATCTTTCTGTCTTTTTTCTACCAAATATTATTTTCGCCATGGCAATAGAGCCGATGATACATGACATAATGGCGATAAACTGTTCCAGAGAGAATAGATGAGGTGATGACAGGTTCTCAATCTGGTCAGCGGAACATCAGCAAACACATAATAAGTGATGAAGTGCTATAAATAAAATTCAGGAGAAAAAAATTTCAATTATAAGCTGCCCGACACTGAACAAAATCTGATTGGACACCTCAGTGTACTTTCTGTTTCAACAAAGCTTTGTTTGCTCCAAGGTAAGACGCTAACATCAGCTAGCTCAGCACATTAGCATACAAAGTCTGTTGAATTTTAATTATAAGTTATCCTACTTGTGTTTAACTTTATTTGTATAACTTTTTGAGGTTGTTTGCACTTTAAACAAAAAGAAAAGTGGGACATTTTAGTTTTGCTAGCACTGGGCTAAAACATATATTAGATAAGGAAAGCTACAGGAAGTCATAATGTTTAAGAACATTGTAGTTCCTGTATGTGTTTGTCCTTAATGTCAGTTGTCAAGCTGGGGGTCTTTGACACTTGCATTGGAACTGGTGGGCTTTTCCCTTAGTTTTAATGCCTTCTATTCACATATTCCTCCAACAAATTTAATTGTGAGTGAACCTTTTAGATGCATATCTTAGTCCTTTCTGTCTATTTCGTTCTGATATTTCAGAGGTGGTTTTCTTTTGGAATATATCTCACTGATATTGTTAAAAATGCAATTGTCTGCTTGACTATAGATACTAGGGCTTTGCATAGGGTCAGCTGTCATTGTTGTCTAGGTTTATGCTCATGTACCCAGGGTAAACCCCCAAACAACCCTCACTCAGACATTATATCAGCCATACCGATTCTGTGGTTTGACTGGAGCAGCCACGTGTGACTCTAGAGTTGTGTCTGGGAGTTGTAGGTGGTTTTCCACCGTTCATACACGCTGGACCAGAAAAAAAAAAAAAAAAAGAAAGAAAAAAAGACCTTGACCCCTCGGAAGAAGTGGGCTCTTACTTTCCATTAACCATCTCCACTTAAACTCTAGATGTAAACTGTGTGCAAAAACAAGCCAAAGTGTGATCTGGCAGAATGGAAAAAAGGTGTGATGGTGGTTGTCGTGGGAGGGCACGTTTGAGCATTGCAAGGTGTGAAGAGCTGTTGGACCACAAGACATTGCAGCAAAACATTTGCACTCGAGCCAAAGCAGGAAACCACAACACAGTATTTCCCCTGTCCATGTTAAACAAATAAGGGTGAAAAAGCAGCACTGGACTGTTTATGACTAGAGAAGTAAAAAAGGTTTGTCTAGTCTGATGAATCCTAGTTGCATCATGATGACAGTCTAATGGTGTGATGTAAACAGTATGAGGTGGTGGACCCCTCAGGCATGGTTACAACTGTGGAGGAATAATGGATTTGGGGCTGCTGGCTGTAGTCATACCTAAAGACTTATGCCTGACTGCCAGAGCAGACCTTTAAAGAAAGGTTCAGCATTCTGGGAAATTATAGACTGTTTAATTGCTATGCTTTTGCTAGGGCAAAATCTTTGGTGCCTCTTTATTTCCTGTTAGCTGATGTCATTCACATACACCGCAAAACATTCCAACAGGAAGTACAAAAGGACCCATTTAGAGTGTTTACATTGTCAGGTTTGAAATGGTCTATTTGCTTCTTGCTCAGAGTTAGATAAGAAGATTGATACCACTTTTGGAAATGAGAGTGGCATCAGTCTTTTCATCACACTCTCAGCAAGAAAGGAAACAAGCACATTTGCCAAAAATGTTCAACTTTTCCTTAAATATTAAAGCAGGCAGCCAGTTTTATTCATCCTTGACTAATGTGAACCCCTAAGGCAAAGACACTTTGCTTCATAGTCTAAGTATCATTCAGAAATGGTTTAAGTAAGGTGAAATAAGTTAATAGTCTTTGATGGTCTTTAAAACACCTTAGAAAGCAGCATCCACCCATCAACTGCATGAAGCACAAATGTCTGCATGGTTAGCTCCAACACCTGGATGTTAGTGATCCCCTGTAAAGTCACTGCAGCAGCACTACCAGGGCCAAAAGTGCAGCAATAAGGTGCTCAACAGGAGTAACTACATCTTTGCTCATTGGTACAGAGAGAATGAGAAGGGAGGGCGTGTGAGGCGAAGTGTGATTATGTACAGTACATAATGTACCAAGCAGGCTTTTGATATGATTTGAATAGCATTCTTTCCCCCCGCTGGAACCTTCCTCTCCTACGTACCAAGGGGCCTCACTTCCTCTTCTTAAAGCCTTTCCATTTCCTCTCTGTCTGAGGCGCCGCTCTGCCTTAAAAGCAAAACTAGAGACTCGGCTCTACCCAGAACATTTTTTTATGCAATGAAAACAGATTTCTGCTGGTGTTTTGAAGCCAGCAGACTGTCAGTTGTAACTAAACCCATAAGCTTTTTCTGGCATCTTTTCTATACAGCATATTGTGACCGGCTGAAAACATACAGCACACTGTGAGGAGTTGTTTCTGCCTGTCCTCAGAGAAGACAACAGCCAGACTTCTTCTTACTGTCACAGCAGCATGTGAGAAAATATTTAAAAACATGTCAGTGTGGCAAAAGCTG
The DNA here is from genome assembly GCF_011397635.1 of Epinephelus fuscoguttatus. Lineage (NCBI taxonomy): Eukaryota > Metazoa > Chordata > Actinopteri > Perciformes > Serranidae > Epinephelus > Epinephelus fuscoguttatus. Next base: position 18,747,363 of record NC_064756.1, read on the forward strand.
TCAACAGAAGTGGATATTGACCTTTTTGAGGCAGGCACGCCTTGATATTAATAGACTGAAAATGTCACCGGGACTGTGAACTCTCAATAAGGCCAACGTACACAATGAGCTGCCAGGCTTCACACAAACTGAATTAATGGAAAATTAAAAAGATGGTGTGCATTGAATTTTAATTGATGTATTTATTAAAAAGTTTAGAGTGAGTAGAGTTCACTTTATGTCACTGCTTGACCTATGATGACCCCTCAGCCACAACAGATTTGACTGTGCAGTGTACAAAACCTGTGTAAGAGGAAGGCCTGGTCATGTGCACCAAAGCAGAAATAAAGAACAAAAACAATCTCACTAAATGCGGTAAAAATGGTATGGAGAAATAACACATTGCCGGGAGGGTGGATCTCTAAAGCAGAAGTACAGAAACTTCTGACATTTTTGCCATACAAGAATGTTTTCCTATGTGTCTGCTGCTCATTTCGTCTGTCTGCTTTCCACCAGATCTGTAACCATTTTGAAAGGACAGTTTACCCCTGTCATGGCTGAATCTGCTGAACTGTTTAATCATATTGTTCCATGTTTGTTTACACTTCATATATCACCTGTACATGACAAATATAGGTCAACTTTGTTTGTTCTTTCATAATGTTGGAAATACCTGTATCTGTACAACAAGACAAATCTGCTCCCTTTAATCATAATCACAGATATTGCTGCTTTATACAACATGGAAAGACCAGAGATCAGTCTGGAAAATATAAGCACATACTGGAAAAAATACCCATTAATCAAAAGCCACACATTTCCTGACATATGCTAGTTGGTTTCAAGTGTTTGTCTTACTGTTGCCAGTAATTTGGGACATTAAGAGCTTTCACACTTAACCCACATGAATAGCTTTCAAGTTTTGGAAAGGCATGTTTGTGCTTTACACTCTGTGGCTTTCATCCTTTCTATTGTCTGTTTTGCTAATGTGGTGCTGCCACCTGCTGTTTAAGGCCAGTAGAACAGACTCAGAGTCAGTTTTGGAGTCAAGTTTACTGGAGGATTGTACATTCTGTACAGTGAGTCACACTTGATTGTAGATTGCTCATGTAGGTCACACCACATAAACACAAACACAGTACTTAAAAATGAAGTGAGTGAAAATTTCCTTTTTTAAAATAATGCTTATTGTCTCTGTGAACACCCTAACTTGTTAACATTAAAAGAAACTGAAGGTTTTACTATAAACTAGCTGGAGTAAACGTGCACTTTGGCTCATGGTGTGTGTTTGAGTTGCAGCTGAGGGTCACTTTGTCTGGAGTAATGTTTGTTTAGGCTCTGATTTTCCTGAACTGTCAAGAGGACCGTGTACAACCAGACTGAACTGCATGTTCCCTGCTGCTGGATATGAAAAAAAAAAAACTTGAATAAGTAAATAAAACACTTGTTGACCATTGGGCTGTTTTTGTTTTTGTCCTGAAATTAACTCTGTTTAATGTTATGTGTGTGATTTTGGGCATGCATCCCACTGGCGTCAACATGTTTCTGAGAATAATTTGCAACAGACCCACGTTTAAAGGCAAATGAAACACATCTAATAAAAAAGTTCCAAGATTTTCACTATTTAAATATTCGATCTTCAGATGTCAGTTCATAGATCCAGATGACTTGTAACATCTTGAGGACATTCACATGACAACAAGACTGGACCACACATCTTTTATAACGCTCGTTTTTGTCTACGAAGCTGAATAAACTAGTTCTTTAAGACATCTAATACATGTTAATGAGCTTTAGTCCTTTGTACTTAACTCAGTGAACCAAACTATGTCCTCATTACACCGTTTATACATGTCATTATGTCCTGCTCTATTGTCTGCTTGAGACGGTAGTCAGTGGACAAAGGTATCATTATTACTCAGGGCCATTTTGGGAAATTGAGTCCCATTATTTCCTCTGTGACAGAGCCTTGTTCAGCCGCAGGGTATCGGTTCACACACACACCCGATCAAAGGCTTTTACAGGACATGTTGTACAGTAATGCTGACACCCCCTGATATTTGCCAGTATCCAGGAATACATACACATTGCGAAACCACAACAGTTTACTGTAAACTGGTTGTGGTGTTCAGGTCAGTTGGAAGTAAAAACACACACACGATAATGCACAATAATGATGTAAACATTCAAAAAAAAAAAGGTTAATCTACTGCCTTAACTGCTGGTCTGTCCAAACATTGAAGCAAAGAGGCACAATTTACTGTATGATATTTTAGAATCACTCTGGCTGTATGGCATAATCTCATTCACTCCCATATAATATCAATCAGCATCAGGAAACAATGCCTCTCTAAATTCAGTGGGCAAATCAATCACTGTCCAGCCTTTGTTCCCACATGAGCTTTTTTACATTTCAATTAAGGCCCTATATTCTCTCATTCTTAGATCCCTGACAGAGTTTTTTTCCTATTCCAAATAAGGCCCTATGTTCCCTTAACCTATATGTTCCGTCATGGCCCTTTTTTCCATCCCAAATAAGGACCCATGTTCCCTCTGCCATATGTTCCCTCATAACCCTTTCTCATCCTAAATTAGGCCCTATGTTCCCTCATGAACTCTTTTCCATTAAAAATAAGGACCTATGTTCCCTCAGCCCTATGTTCCCTTATGAACTGTTTTGAATTCTAAAGTAGGCCTTATGTTCACTCAGCCTTGTGTTCCCTCATTAACTATTTTTCCATCACAAATAAGGCCATATGTTCCCTCAGCCTTATGTTCCCTTATGAAATTTTTTTCCATTCTAAAGTAGGCCCTATGTTCCCTCATGAATTTGCGCCATCTCAATTTCGGCCCTATGTTCCCTCATGACCCTTTTTCTATGCCAAATAAGGACCTATGTTCCCTCTGCCATATGTTCCCTTGTGACCCTTTTCCCCCTAAATTAGGTCCTATGTTCCCTCAGCCCTTTCTTCCCTCATAAACTGTTTTCCCATCCCATATTATGCCCTATGTTCCCTTACTTCTATGTCCCCCCGTGAACTCTTTTCCTTTCCAAATTAGGCCCTATATGTTCCCTCTGCCATATGAACCCTCTTGACCTTTTTTCATCCCCAAAAGACCCTATGTTTCCTTAGCCCTGTGTTCCCTCAAACTTTTTCAGTCCCTAAATTAGGCCCTATGTTTCCACACCCACATGTTCCCTCATGAACCGTTTTCCTATCCCAGATAAGGCCCTGTTTCCTCATGAATTGTTTCCATCCCAAGTTAGGCTCTACGTTCCCTCAGCCCTATGTTCCCTCATGAACCATTTTACCATCCCAAATAAGGCACCATATGTCCTCTCATGAACTTTTTTCCATCCTAAATTAGGCCCTATGTTCCCTCATCAACCAGTTTCCAATCCCAAATAAGGCCCAATGTTTTCTAAGCCCTATGTTCACTTAAAAACTTTTTCCATCCCAAATTAGGCCTTATTTTCCCTTACTCCTATGTTCCCTCATGAACTCTTTACATTTCAATTCAGGCCCTATATGTTCCCTTAGCCATATGTTCCCACATTAACTTTTTTCATCCCAAATAAGGCCCTACGTCCCTCAGCATCATGCTCTCTCAGCATCAGTGCCAGCTCTTCTGTAACTGTGATAGGGGCTAGGGGTGCCCGTGTTATTACAGGGGTGATAATATTACCTCACTGGCAGAAGCACTGATCTGAGGGAACATAGATGCGCTCCCAGAAAATGAAATTAGCAGCTTTAAAGCTAAAAAAAAAAAAAAAAAAAGGAAAAATCCAGCAGGGCACACTGGTCACAGGATTCACGTTTCAAGCTAATCACCACCCAGAGTACCATCTCTTTTACCTTAGTTTTCAATTTGGTACTCAATTAAGGTTAACGTGTGGGTAGTGATTCTGACTCCTCTTTATTATTTCCCCATTGAGATAAGTAGCAATTTAGATTTAGATTTAGAATTTAGATGGTGAAAAATGTGGAAAAGCAAATAACTGCCTGAACTAACAGCACTGGACATGAGGGCAGCCTTAGAGCTCATGTTTGGATTTGCAATTAGCTCCCTCCACATACAGGTTTAAAAAGGCAAATGTGTTTCCCCACATTGGGGAACTGAATCATTGCCACAACACGCACGTCTGCATTCTGACCTTCTTAGTGAAACTGAAATTGTTCAGGCAGTTCTGCAGGTGTTTATGTGCATGTGTCTCTGTGGGTGTGCAGTGTGCACTTTTCAATCTTATATTCTACCCACTCGCTTGGCCTTGCTAGTGTCTCTCCAAGACTTTGAATGTTGGTGGTGCGTGTTTATACGCTGAGGGGCAGAGAAAGGTGTCTCGACTCCAGCGTTTTCAGAGTACCACCCCTTCTCGAGCAAACACACAAACACACTCATGCAGATCTGAGAATGCATGAATCAGATGTGAGAGATGCACTTACATAACCTTCTCACCACACATTCACATTTGAACCATTACACAATTTCACAAGTGTCCTCTGTAAACATTCAGGAACCCACTGGAAAAATCCCAGCTGTTTTTTTTATCAGACAGCCAGGCAGCAGAGGGCGAGTACGTGCGCGTGTAGGTGGGAAAACGGAAAAGAATGACTGGTGTCAAAGGTTGTGAACTGGTTTCACAACACACGCATACACATACATGACTACGTAGCATGGGTGTCAACCTGATGAATGACCAAGATGCTCCTGATAGTCTCACAGGACTCAGTGGTGGGTGGATTCTGAAAGTCATATTTACCGTAATAACTCCCTGCACAATAAAATATGAAAGAACTTAGAAAATACTGCAATAAAAGGCAGCATGGAAATTTCAACTTGAGCAGAATTGATCCTTATCCTCATGTTTTAGGCTATACCACTGATAGCCTGAAGCACATTATGTATTATTTAGAGGAAAAAGCTATGGCAGCATGAAATACCCTAGCGCTTTGGACCTTCTCTTCTGTTGTGTTTAAATATGATCATTATTAACTTCCTGTAACGATTTTATGGAGCTCTGATTGCTGTGAAATTCCCAACCCGGACTTTGATGTAACACAAACACATAAACATCATCGAGTTCCACTTCATTGCAACCCAAATCTAACATTTGGTCCCAAGGAAAATACTGGAAAATAATCACAAGCCTCATCCATGTGATGTGATCAAAGTGTGAGTTAGCTCAAAGTATCTCAGCTCTCTGATTTTAACTACCCAACGCACTCTTGACAATAACAGAACACATTTGCTCTGCCGACGATCACTTTGTTCGTCGAGGCATGTTTATCGCATTGTTTAGCTGACTCTTTGTTCCAGATGCATCCCAGGCTAAATGAGTCGGTCCATTCAGCAAAAGACATCCCAGGAGAATTTGGACTTATGTAGTAGTCCACCCAGTCATAAATAAATGAATTCATCAGTAGAAGCCAGATGCTTTACTGGTTCGGCTGCACAGCGGGGAACTGTGGAATAGGGGGCAGGGATTGAGGGTCGGGAGCTTGGAGTAGTTCGACTGATCAACGTGACACACTTGTACCCAATTAGCCTCAGCCTCTACATCTGCGTGTTACAGTTGGTGCTCACAAAAGAGGCAGTTTACTGTACAACAAAAGAGTGTGTTTGCACTGACAAAGGAGAGTAAACAAGATATTATAATACTGGGGTATAATGCTATTTGAGGATAAGCTTGCGTCCTAATAGACTGCCAAACTGTTTTCTATGTCTCTTACAATACTGTGCATTAATGTCAATCAAATCACCAGCACTGCCGTCTTCCACCTAAAAGACATACCTCATCTCTGCCCATCGTTCTCCCCCTCTGCTACTGAAACTCATCTATACCTTCATCACATCCAGAATTAGCTACTGCAACAGCATTATTTACGGTACACCATCCAAACTCCTAAATAAACTCCAACACATCCAGGACTCTGCTGCCCGTCTGCTCACCCATTCCCGCTCCTGCGATCACATCACCCCTGGCTCCCTGTCCCACAACGTATCCAATTCAAAGTCCTTCTCCTCACTTACAAAGCCCTTCATAACCAGGCCCCCTCCTACTTCACTGACCTGCTCCGCCGCCACACTCCTTCGCGCAGCCTCCGCTCCTCTGATGCCAACCTCCCAATCCCACCAAGCACCAGAACTGGGGCAACAGAGCCTTCTCCATGGCCACCCCCGCCCTCTAGAACTCCCTCCCCAAACACATTCGAGACTGCACCGACCTCTCCTGATTTAAATTGCTCATCAAAACGGCTTTTAATGTGTGAATGATGTTGTGTGTATTTTTAACTATTAGAAAGTGTCTTTAAGTACCATGAAAAGCATTCTGTAAATAAAATGTATTATCATTTAAGCAAAGGCATATATTTTATGAAAAGAGAGACGCACCATGTGTGATATCAAGGTTGAACTTGTATGTTTTAAGGGAAGTTTGTCGCTTGCTGCCACTGTAGCAATTGTTTGGAGGTAGAAAATCATAATTATTTCAATGAGGAGGAGCGGGGTAGAGTTGACAGACCTATTAAGACTACCAATTAGACAAAATTTATGTTTTCTCCTGTGCAGTAAGACTTTACATAATCACTTCAGAGCTACACAAAACAAGAGGTGAGATTAGATATTAAGACCTCAACCTGGTCAGGAATTTTGTTTTGCTGTTCTCAGTGGAAAGCAGGGGTTTCCCATTTGACTGATGCACTTACAGTAGATGTTTTTCAAGCCAACTCCTTGTGGTCATTACAGGAAAAGCATCCTACGGCACCTTCAAACTAAAACCCACAATACATAAAAACATGCAGGGATTTTCTGTAAGGGCAAGTCCTTGCCAATTATTTGCATTTTGCATGGGTGTCAGTCTGCGCAGCAGCAATTCCAACTGCTGCCCCAGGAAACTGTCTAGGGCGTTGTTTACTGCTATCCACCCTCAACCTCAACACTTTGTACCAGCACCAGCCTCACATCTCTATCCTCTCTCCCTACTGAAATGATGCCAGCATCAACCCTTGAAATTATTCCTTCAGGCCTTTTACTGATCTATGCTGGGTGTGTGGGAGGCCCGAGGGAGAATGGGCCATAAATGTACTTCCCCTGCACGTTGAAAGAGTGCAACTGGTGGCTCACAATACACCAGCATAAGAACAAAACACCATCATCACATAATATCTACCGAGAATGTTCTTCAAAGCTATATGGAAACTCAGAATTGTGAATCTGTAGCTACGCAGGTGGCCGTTAACTCCTACGTGTCATTTTACTTTCTTTTTTTTTTTCATGTTTATTTTCTGGCTCCAACACTTGATGCTGCATTGCGGCTTGCTGTTTGCTGTCACAGATTGAGAACATTTCCAGAAATGGAATTCTGATCCCCCAGGGCGTCACCTTTGATGTGTGACTGATAACTTCAATCCATGTTTGCGGTCAATCTGAACCGCTCAACACACAACCTGAATTTATTTTGCGACCCTTCCCCTAGGGCTTACACTGCTTGACTTTAGTATGAACATGTGTCGTATAATAACTGTGAGATTAGTGTACAGTTAAAGGAAAGCTAGTTCTAGGCCTGCCAAACATGAATTCTCTTCTTCTTCTCAGGTTCAGAGACATTTAGAGATTATGTAAATTGTTGGTTTTAGTATTAACTCTCCATAAAGAGAGCAAATAAAGAAAGGAAACTATAAAATTAAACCAGTTCATCAGCACTGTTTGTCATGTTTTATCTTCAGGGTAAACACTGCAGCAATTACTTTTAATGAACTGAAAGTTGACACCTCTGATCAGCAAATATAATTATGTTAGGTCTTGTAAAGGGCTTTTGTTTGGAAATGAAGCGTATAGAGCTGTAGCTGCACACTCTTGTTTGAGCGGCGACAATTAAGCATGTACCCACAGTCTTCTCATATAAATGGGTCAAATGCAGGTTGAAAGTGGCTTCATTAGTCTGGGTTATGACATCAAAATGGTTCAAATTGTCCAAAGGCTGGGAGGACAGCTCAAAGGGAGGTCACAAGCAAATATAAGATGCAGAGCATGCTGGTGTAGCTGTCAGTGGGGTTGATTGGTGGCACCCTCAGAAATTTTTTATAGGGTGCCTACATGGGGCCACTGAAAATCTTGAGATGGCACACCAAGCTTTGAAGAATTCTGATTGTAAGGAGCAAAACAAGCCTTCTCAAGTTTAGGGGAGGCTTGTGGGTACCCATAGAACCCATTTTCATTCAGGTATCTTGAGGCGAGAGTTTAAGAGACCTCTTTGAAAATGGCCATGTTAGTCATTTCCTCACCATAACTAAGGGTTCATCCCAATATCCCTCCTCTACTCTTCTATCCTCAAAAACTTGTCCCGTAAATTGATTGTGACTCACCATCTTGTCAGACGTCTCCATTCATTGCGTGCACTCAGAGGAGTCAAGGAGAGAGGAGGCTTTCAAAGGAGAGGGAAGCAAGGATGCATGAGTGTAGCCTCCGCGGGAGTCTTTTACCGACTGACGCACCCCCCTGATTGGATATTAGTTATTGATTGGACAGCGCAGGGCTGCAGCTGCTATGACCGATTTGATACATCCCAACATGACTGGAGTTTCATACCAGAGAGAGATTAAACTCAAGTGTATCACTCCCAAGTTTTCTGATTCACCGTCTACTTAAAAATCTGAACAAGAAAAGGAGCACAGACTACTTTCTTCATTTATGAGAAAGAATTTTTGCTTCACAATCTGTTACATCCCTCATCAACTTTTATTATTGATACAGTTAAATGCAGAGGGACTCTGTCTGTCAGCAAGATACACTTTCACATCATCATTTCCATTCAGTCACACATGAGGCTGATCATACCGGGTTGATGAGCTACAGAACTGCAATTTTCCCTGAAACATTTACCCTAGTAAATCATTTCCAGTGTTCAAGAGACACCATAATCATACTCTGGGTTATTTAATAATGAACTCATAATCAGAATATCAATAGATACAGATGCAAATAATGAATAGACCTAAATCATATAAACGCATTCTGTACCTCTGAGCAGGACTCAGTGCACAGTACAGAATGCAGGGTGTTAGGCCTATTCATGTGCAGGTGTTTGCTGAACAGAGAAAACAACACTGCTGCTCTGACATTGATAACTGTATCTGTATCCTTATATATAACATTGTGTGTGCAGACACAAACTCCATTAAAAGTTTCTATAGCTGTTAATAAAGCCTGTAAAGCCTACTGATAACAGATCCAGCTGTAATCAGCTGCTGTGGTCATCAGGACAGAACGGACAAACGAACGGAGGTCGCTTCATATAGCGCTTCAAAGGAAAAGAGGTCTAACTTCTCTAAAGGTATATTTCTTTGTCTCCTCTCTTCTTGCATCTCATCCTTGCATCTCTCCCCCGTGTCTTACCAGGGTGGAGCGAAGACGCAAGAACGAGACACAAGTGAGGGAAGCGTGGATGCGAGATTGGGTATTGGGTGAACCCCTTAATCTAACTTTGGAGTGTTATTCGGCCCCCTTGTGGAGAAGCTATGCCAACATGTTTGGTACCAGTGGAGGCCTTGGGTTATCAGGTTTCACAAGCTTGGGCTAGCTTAGCGTGGCACGTTACAGCCTCTTAAAGACAGTACAGTCGGCCTCCAACTATTTATGTTGGGGGGCCTAGCAATTGTATCAGGGGCCACACAGAGCCACCTCTGGAGTGGCTCTGTAAGCCAGCTCAGTAGAGTGTTTTACTTAAGATTCTCATGCAAAATCTGTGCCCCACGTCATTATCCACTCTGCTTACGTGTAATTCTATGTAGGGAACTGATCCATTTTCCACAGTTATCTTCAGCTTTACCAGCCTGAATCTCAATGTATGTTTATCTTATCCAAGCTCAGAGCTTTGTGTTTGTGTTGTGTATCCGTAGATCTGCTCCCACGTGTGAGTAAATCCGACAGCACACAATTCATCCTTATGTGTGCGCAAATGTGTGTCTGCTCACTACTGCTCTGAGAGGTTTATGTTTTAAGTTTGTTTTTGTCTGTGTGTTTGTGCGAGCATCCTCATGTCAGTGACATGGGTGTATCTCCATGGAAAGCAAGGTATCTCTATTTCAGGTTCTCACGTTGACAAAACAGTAGGGTGCTGGAATAGTATGCTGCCAGCTCAAATGAGCTGGTTTATGTATGTGCATGGCTGCAGATGTTTGAGTGTGAAAGACTGCGTGTGTGTTAGGGGAAAGACACTGATAAAAATTATATGTGTGTGTTCAGAACTTGTTGAAACACTGAATGAAATAGAATGAAAACAGACATTAGATCAAATATCCGATGCTAATGCGGAGGAATAAAAAGTGTTATAGCGTAGACAATAGCACACCATGGTGTAAAATACTCACTTGTTCCCTCAATCCACCAAACAATCTACAGACAGGAAGGCAATCATTGCCGCGGATTGTCCCAGCAGTGCACCTCATACTTCAACTGTGAGATCAAGATTTGTATTATTGCAGGACATTGGTGATAGGAGGAAGGAATTTCAAAGGCTATTATACAATGTTAGCTCTGTGTTGTTGCAAGGTTGTGAAGAACATAACGACACCTTGAAACCATAAAACTACTCATCTAAGAAAGGTGAAGTGCGATTCAGTTTTAAAGTATAAATCATTCTTTACTTACTGTCACCAAATCTCATGACAACGACAAAGACAGTGAAGTAATCCCCGTAAAAGACATTGCCTGTGTACCATAATCCTGACATAGTCTACTCCTCTGTGCCTTTATGCTGCTACACTGATGCTCAAAACCAATTAAAACTAGGGCTGTACCAGTCTGTGTATTCATACCGAACCATCATGTCATGGGGGCATGGCATTTTAGCGTTCATGGCATTATAGCCATTGACAAACTATGCTGAGGTTAGCACAACAGGCTAAATGATTTGATTTAATGACATTACGGCGAGCCGGATGAAATGCTGGAGCTAGAAGATCCGCTTGCAGGTTCCCGGTCATCTACAACAACAATGGAGATAGTTGTGTGTAAAACAAGGATGGTGTCAGTGTTGCTCTGCTGTTGTTGGGGATGTGAATTGAAACCCATCCAACATGCATATCTGAAAGCACCACGCAGATGTGCCGATCACCAGAGTGATAAATGTTGTGTTTTCAATCTTAAATTATAACCAGGAACTAATTATAACAATCCTCCTAATGCACAAGTTTTATTTACAATTGTAGGGATGAATAACATGTGTATTAAGGGTTATCATGTCCACCTAATCAGAAATTGGGGAGGTCCTTCAGCAGTCCTGTCAAATCATCTGTTCACTGAGTGAGAGCATATGGGTCGGCCAGTCTAGTAGTAAAGTAACACTCATGGTCCCGGAGAGTGAGTGACCTGACATGGTGCGTTCATAATATAATATATAAATTAACAAATGATTAAGGCATCACACAATGACTCCAACTGGTGCTCTGCTGCTGCAAGAGTGTGGTGCTTTGGATAAATGAATGTTACATTCTGACAGTGCTCCGAATTTACGAACGGTCCACTTTGTGTCAGAGTGTACTCTATATTTCTGGATGCACCACTCACATCATCTTCCTCCATTGTCTAAAATAAGCCAACAGAACTTCCTAGCTAGCGCTGGCTAATGTCTGTGGAGAACTGTTTTGCCACCAGCTAAGCCCCACCCACCCAAAAATGTCATACTGTTTACTAACAGTAAAAGGGTCTATAAGGGACACTTTCCAGTTTTAAAGTCTGCTGTGACGTGTTTCCTTTTGGGAAAGTGTTTGCTCAGTGTAATACAGAAGTGTTTGAATAGTTTATGTTTTATTCATTTCCTCTGTACTGAACTCGCCCTGAACCATGACTCCTAAACTCGTTTGGTATGAACTAAACCATGACTCATGCGTACTGTTACACCCTTAGATGAAACACCCCAGTGAGCCACATTGATGAACTGGCTGAAATTTTCCTTAACTTCAATAAAGATGGGCACCATAGTTTTTTGTTTGTTTTTTTTTTTGTCATCCCATATACACCATCCTGCTGCTGTAAATACGCACTACAGCTCTGAATCTGCAGCTAAGAATCGTCCCCAACACATGCACTGTCTACTCATGTTTGAGAGACATTTATCAGAAAGAAACTTGAAGTTGATGTACTTGCATGATTCTTGCAGTTTTGGGCTGTACCTACATGGTTGAATACACTTCTTGTATGACACTTTGGAAAAAGGGTCAGCTAAATAAATGTGAACTGCAGTGCCCAACAGTTTTCTGAAATTATTAGGCCTGCTTTTTAAATGAAAGTGTGTATTCCTTGACCCATTTTCAATGACATTTTGTAATGATATATATATATTTTAGGAGATACAAACGAGCTAACACATAATTGGCCTTTTTATGAAATTTGTTGACAGTACCAACAATACAAAACATTGGCAGCCTTTATGTAACCTGTGATACCTAATGCATTGTGTAAAATGGCTACATAGCCTATAGTTTTCCACACCTCTCTGAGCTCCTGCACTGTAAGCCTAAATTAGTATGCACGATCAGCCTGCACAAACTGAAAAGGCATCGCTCTCTGAAATGGCTTGATCCCACCAACATCAAACCAGACATCCAGTGGTACACACCATGTGCTCAAATGCTTTTAGTTTTCTGGATTTTATGCATAATGATGACCAGTTAAAAAAGACCAACCCTCTAAAATCATCCATCCCTCTTGATGTTTCACTGTTGTAAAAAAAAAAAAAATTATAATTTTAGAGCCAACAGTGCTTCTCCCTCTGGTACAATGCAGCAACTGCATGGCTCAACCCTATTATATGCTAATGAGGGAGGTCAATTCAACGGCTGAGCCAGCGCACTTGCAGATGGAGCACCGAATAAACTGAATTAAATAATAATTCATACTGTGTCTTTTGGCCAAAAACTGGCAATGACTGTACAGTCAAAACTGCAACTTCAGCCCAAAGACACAAACTTGGTGAAGCAAATTACATTAAACTGTGAACCCGTAGAGGAAACTGTGGAAATGCTTTGAAATGTCATTTATTTGTTGTTATTTAATAAAGACAGAACAAACAAAGAGGTTTAGACAATGTCTGCCTGTGTTGTAAAAGTGAACAATTTGAAACTCATTTGTTGGCTGGTGTAACTAACCTGCACTGAAGTCATTACTGAGTTTGGATGGTAACAGCTGCTCTGCTTAAAGGCTCATTTTATGTTGATATGCATGTTTGTCTTCGCCTCACTTTGAGCTGTATGGAAATAATATAGAAGATAGATTATTATGTTTATGGATCAAACCACATTTCTGCTCTGACTGCCTAGAATTTTAGTGTCATTTCTCATCCTACTGACAGGAGTACCCACAGACCCCCATACTATAGGTTGTCATGTATCACAGGTGCTTAATTATATGAGTCTGATTTTTCATGACTTCATCAGTGAGTTTGTTCCTAATAACTTTATATCATTATTTCTGCCAGTTGTAAACCTGGAGGGAATTGTGTGATCATGTGAGTGTGTGTATCTATCTGTCCGCATCTTATCTCACAAACTACTGGACCAATCAGCCTAATATTTTGTTTACACATTATGACTGTCTGCTCAAGGAACTCTCATGTTTGTGGTGGTTCACAGTGGTTGAAACCCTTTTTTTATTAACTCATCAGTCTTCTTAATGGAGCAGTAGGGGCCGCAAGTTTCTCCTTGGCTAAAAACAACAAGCCTCACCATCTTTTGCAGGCCACATTTTGGCCTTTGTCGTGGCTCAAAAACTGACATGCATAGAAAAGTTTGGTCTCATTTTGCACCAGAGCATCTGCATATACCCTATATGTTACGATCCACTAAAGTTAGGTTCAGTATGAGATGAACATGTCAACTGTTTTTGTCACCTTCACTGCCGTCTTGACTGTAAGGAAGCCAAGAGGGACAATACTATCAGCTGCAGCTGCACCACATCCTGGCTGCCATGGCTGCAACTCCATTTTGTTCCATCCTCTGCGGGGTGTCATACCCCAGCAACACATTCTCACTCCAACCTCATCACATAATGACATTTGGTCATCGACTTTCCACATGTACATACGACGTGCAAGGTACCCTGGGTGTGTTGGTTGTTGACGTTCTTGGACGCCGTGTCAAGTTCTGCATATTTCATGCATTGTCTTCTTTCAAAATGCTCTTCCATTTTCACAGGAAATTTACCTTTTAGAGTCTCTTTCAAAATGAACGCACTACGGGGGATGCGAACAATGCTCTCCTGGGTGAAAGTTGGTGGTTGTTGGTCCCATCCACCACCCGTCCAGCCTGCCCCATTCGAACTTTTGCCGCCTTAATTTTCATTCTTGTTCTGCCGCGTTGCCCACCAATGCCGCTATGAACCATTGAAATATAATGGCAACCCATTGTGTATCATGCCAATGTTAAAGGCTTTCTGTCTGACACTGCAAGTCATTGCCCAAGCGCCGGAATTTAATGACTTCGGAGTGAGACTGGGTTGACAGCAACAAGATTGTTTAGGAAACTGAGTATTCAGCCTGCCTGATTTTGTAGACTTGCAGATTTTGTTGAATTGATCATTTTTCCTTGATATTTGTGCTTCTACCATAAGTAAGATAAAAGAAAGTAGACTGTGTAGTTCAGTCTTTTTTTTTGGTCTGTTTTAATCGTGTTTATTATTTCCTACCTTGTTGTGCTGTAGTCCACAGACAAATTTAATACTGAATGTTGTTTTGAATGACATGGATCAAATATTTGTGGCCTTGTTTTACTTATTAAAAGTTCCTCCATTCTCATAATTACAACATATGCAGGAGAACTCAATCTGCTCTGTGCAATGTGCACAGTGCAATTTTTATTAGCTTCTGGCACACTGTTGAAACACATGGGAGTCTACGGGAATTACAAAAATTTCCTACAGTGGCTGCAATCAGCCCTGACAAAGACCTGCACTCTGCGGAGTACATGTCTTGTTTTCTATTCTGGTTTTAATTTCTGCGTTTTAAAAGTACCAATGTATTGGGGCCTGAGGTACCCCAGTCAGAAGCACCCAATTCCACCAGTGCAGTTTTAATAGATACAACTATTTATTGAGTTAACTGGGACAACACTTAATACTGCTATTCGTAAGGTAAAACAACATTCATAGGTCTATATATACATTTTTGTTTTTCAGATTACATAAATAATTTTGAGAAGCATGGTTGTTTGTCACAGTTGTTTATTCTTGGGGTCTACAGAAACTGTTGGTAATTCTTGTATGATAAATATCTTGGTAGGATAAGGGTTAAAAGTCATTCTATTACATCTACCACCTGATCCTGCAGGTTGCACTCTACAACATCTATCAAGCCAGATGAATCCTCTGCAGGCACTCTGCAGGGCTCACAGTATCCCTACTTCAATTTCCTTGTAGTCTGACTCATGAAACACTTTCTTGAGCACCCACAACTCATCCCAAACACCACAGCCTGTTTTGTCCCTGAACCCCTCCTTCATGTTAGCTCTGCCCTACACTCCCTCCTCTGGCTCCCTGTGGCTGCTCATACGTCTTCAAAATCCCTGGTGTTGGCACACATGGCTGTGAAGGGATCTGCAGCTCCATACCTCCGGGCCATGGTTAGACACACGAGTCCATGCTCTGCTTTTCGTCACGACTTGCTGCTTGGCTCCAATTTTGCTGCACCAGGCTGGTCATCACCACACCCAGTCTCAAATCCTGTGGTGGAATAATCTTCCTGCTCGAGTCATATTAACAGAGTCACTCTATATATTCTGTCATCCTCCACTGAATGTGCACTGATTTCTCAAGCAAAAAGTCCTTCTACTTCATTAGCTATTACTATATTTCTTTTCCTAACACTTTCCTCCTACGTGATCCTTAACGCTGACATTCCTCATATTTGTTTATTTGTAATATTAGTTATCAAGTCACTCATCAGCCACTGGAGAAAATTAGTGAGCTAAAACTTTGGCTAATGTATGCAATAATCACTCACTTAAATGAATAGTTCAACCAACAAAAGTGGCATTAACCTTCACATACCTGACAGTAAGACAGCTGGGCCTGCTGTTCACACAATGAGATCTGTCTTATAACTCACAGAACGTCGTTTCAGCAGACTGTTGCTAGGGCAGCCTGTGGAGTAGGCGTATGGAGACGAAACGCCTTGTATTTGTATTTGTATTCATTAAAATAATAACTGTAATCACTGGCATGGTTGTTTCAAACTATCAAAGCACTACAGTTTTACAATAATTTTTGCTTTATAACAATCAGTTTTCAATGAGAGATGCCAAATCACTTTAAGTTGAAGAAAATCTCTGGTTATAGTTGTAACATTCAGACAAGACCAGGCAAGCCAAACATTTCCGAAAACATTTTGTCAAAATCTGACACCATTCACCCAGAACTTTATGTCCATGTTGTTTCCACAAGTGTTTTCCCCCATCACTAAGATATTGGGAAACTTTTTCAGAATATTGAGCAACACCCTCCAACCAAAACAAAGGCGGTGTATCGCAAAATGTACAGTTGCTGGCAGTTTGAATTGGCCAGCACTCAGTGTACACATACCATTCTCATCTCCATCATCATAGGATGCCCGAGGCAGATAACAAAGTGGATGGTTGTGAGCTATGGCTGGAGAATGCATCACATAGTTACACCCAATTTCACCCCTTAGAGAGAAAAAAAAGAACAGATGTGCAGATCCTGTGCAGCTGATGATTATCTGGTGATTGTACATGAAGTTTTGCTTATTTAAATTGCAGGCATTGCTGATTGCCATACTTGTCTGGTATAATCCGATGCCTGCTGGGACACGCATAGGTCATTTCTCACTGCAAAGAGTTAACCTTGTGTAGTCTGAGTTAGGTTTATTACTGCTGGTAGATGGGGATACTCACATGAATTCATCTGTTTCATTACTGAAGTATAGAGCCAACACCTGTCTGTCAAAAAGTGGTGTGATAATGTTTTGGAAAATGACAATCACAAAAAAATAGCTCTAAAAATTGATTCTACAGGTTTCCATTACATACAGTAATTTCCATAAACAGATATCTGCATATGTATACAGGATCTGGGGGAAGGGGACAAGATTTTGGTATCTGAAGTGTTCTGGTGAATGGTTGAAGTTTGTTTGGACGTCAAGTCGTATTATGCTTGTGTGGGCTTTGGTTGCATGCAGATGAACTGTCCACGTGGAGAGCAAAAGAGATGAAATGCATTGGCTGAAATGCGATCTCAGAACCCATCGGCCATCACCTGGCAGCAACTTTTAGTTCAGTCAGAAACACTTAAGTCAAAGAAAACTTAATTTCCATTTGCAGTACTGTATTTGGCAGTATGGCTCTCCTCTGGGGCCTCTCTGCCTTTCCTCTGGCCTATGCAGAGCGCTTCTTTCACACACGTACATGGAAAGCTGAAGGCAGAGAGAATGCACCTCTCTGCCTGGTCACGAGCAAATGAAGGAAAGCCCGAGGCAGAGAGAGCAAACCTATCTGCCCTTCCATGTGCATACGAGGACAGCCTGAGGCAGAGAGAGCAAACCTCCCTGACCTTCCATGCGCATACATGGAAAGCCTAAGGCAGGCAGAGCAGCAGCAAAGACTGACCTAGGAACAGAACAGAGCAGCATCAGTGGCAAACAGAAATGACACTGATAAGTCAGATACAGGATGAAAAGGAGGAGCTGGGGTGGAGGTGGGGTGCAAAGCAGCTTGCAGAGGAAGCAGCAACAGTAGGCAGGCCAGAGCAGTTTGAGTAGGGCGCCCTGAATGAGATCCGCCAATTGGATGCATGAGATCAGCTGATGTAGCTGGGATGTGAGCTGAGCTTATTGTGTCCTGCCTGAACTAACGCTATGCTCAATTTACTGCTTTTATTTATCTGCTGGCTACCCTGGAACTCCCAAAATGTTGGCCCTTGCCCCCAGAGGCTTATTTTCATCAGATGGTAGATACCT
This sequence comes from Epinephelus fuscoguttatus, assembly GCF_011397635.1. NCBI lineage: Eukaryota > Metazoa > Chordata > Actinopteri > Perciformes > Serranidae > Epinephelus > Epinephelus fuscoguttatus. The sequence goes on from NC_064756.1 coordinate 18,765,307, forward strand.
GGCTCCAAGATCAGCCATCACATTGTTTTATTTTTGAATTGCCAGAATTATCTGTTTATACTAAAACATCCATACTCAACTCTAACTCAAACTTTGCATCCATGACTGTTTGCTAAATGTGAAACACATCTGCATGACAGTGTTTTTCTACCAGGAAGTAATCGCACATTTACATCTGCTGGAATCTTTCTGCTGGGTGTTACTGTGTTGAAAACCCACATCAAGACGGGACTGCGCCAACATAGTTGACAAACGAGTGTTATACAGTAACAACAATATGTCATTTTTCCTAAATTTGATCCAGAAATTTAATCGTAACAGCCTCTGACCTGTGGAGATCCTTTTATCTTACAGAGTAACAGTCAGACAGAGCTTGGTGAGAGTCATCAGTATTTAATTTCAAACTGGAGATAACTAGAGCAATACCTGTGTACCATTGGGGTTAGGAGGTGTTGAGCAAGTAAATAAGTCATCAAGCTTTTTGGACATGCTGTGCAGAATGTAAATTATTTTCATATTAAAACATATAAAAAACTTGTCATTGTCATAATGAAGGAATATTTCCTGTTGTTGTGGATGTTAATTGTTTTGTGTTACAGAGAAGTGAGAAGAGGAGGAAGAGGCTTGTCACTGATCAAAGACGGCATTGCTGTGGTTCATTTTTTAAACACTAGATGACAGTAAGACATTTCAGAGAAGGAAAAAAGGAAGGAGAGGCAGCAGGCAGGGAAGAGGGGAAGGGCAGGGTAGGAAAGGGGGAGCATGGGAGGAAAGGAGGGGAGAGAAGTACAGAGAGGCAGAAAGGGAAAAGGTACACAGGGGGACAAAAGATGGATGGGAGGGGGATGAGAGGAATGAGAGGACTGAGCAAGGACTGGAGAAGCTGAAAATAAAAGGGGACATAAAAGAGATGGATACAGAGACGAGGAGAAGCGGGGAAGTGTGTTAAAAGCAAAGAAATGGAAGAAGGAAAAAGCACGTCAGAGATAGAAAAAGGGTTGGGGATGAGACAACTATCTGTGTGGGACGTGAGGGAAAGAGGATGAAGAATTTTGGGGGGGAAAAGACTTTAGTAGACAAGGAGACAGATTGGGAGATAAATGGATGCCGACAGACAAGAACAGATCTGTATTGTGAGGGCAGAGATAGAAAAGATATCAGATTCGGTAATGTTTTAAGTCAGATTCTGGGTGTCCTGCTGTCATCAAAGAAACAAATTAACTTCAATTCTCCACTGTCTGTTTTATCTGATCTCTTACTCCCTGTCTCTTCCTGCTCATCTCTCTGCCACTCCCACTCTCTTTCTCACTCCAATTCTTTCCCCCTCTGCCATCTCTCATCTTTCCCTCCCACAACAAGGTTTTTTAGGAATCCACACTCATACTTTGAAAAGTTGCTTATAAATCTAAGCTGCATTTACAGACTTTAAAATGATAAAACAAGTCTTCACAGGATGTTGTAAAATATAAAGCCTCTGCAGGACATTACCGGTCCATAATGCCACGCTGTAACACCAAAGCTCCCAAGTGGCAACAACCGAAGCTGACACTTGGACACTTTGTCAGTTCTTTAACACAGTGTGACGTGTAATGCTGCGCCGCAGGCTGTGTCCAACTGCAGCTGGTTGAGCCGTGATGCAATAAAACCGGACAACGGCTAGAAGATGTGCGGGATGCAATGACATGAATCAAATTTGTATTGTTTGAAGAGTCTGCTGGCAATATGCAGTCTGTTAAACTTTATTAAGGGGAATAGAGCCGCTAAACAAATCTGACAAACAATTACTTTCCCCTCTGCTGATCACATTTTACAGAAGCAGACGTTTTTGTGCACTGAATCAATTGAAGGGATAGGTTGACATTTTGGGAAATATGTTTATTCGCTTTCTTGCTGTGTGTTAGATGAGAAGATCAAGAGCACTCTCATGTCAATATGAAGCTGCAACCAGCAGCAGGTGAGCTTAGCATAGTATCAGGACAATAATCGACAAGCCCGGCAATGTCTGAGGAAACAAAATCCACTTACCAGCTTCTAAAGCTCAGTAGTTAACATGTATCATCTTTGTTTGATTTATAAAAACCTGTGTTGGGCAAGAAATGCATGTTACAGTAATAATATACCTCTTACCAGTAACGAGTGGTGTAACTAATCACCAATAAAATTTCAGTAATATTACAGTTACTCCAAAACCAAACAACTCGTTATGGCATTACTTTTGTTATCATATTGCTACTGACTTGAAAGACAACAGTCACATCAGTGGACTCATTTCAGTAATCATTGTTCTGCGTAGGTACATCAAGCAGCAAGCTAATAGAAAACACTTACCTTTGCAGCTGGAAATATTCCCGTCACTTTGATTTACTCGAGAGGAAAGATGACAAGAACACTGTTGCTGCAGTTGGTCGAACTAAAACTCCTGACACTGCAAAAAACATGTCCTCAAACATCCGGTCTGAAACACCTAGGCTACTACGATAGATAGCACAACGTGCTCCAGGAAATACATCCCACCAAAGGTGAGCACTCCTCGCCCGCAGAGGTCGACTGTAGCACTACACTGGCTAAACAACCAAAACTGGAATTCAATCATGGACAGCTGCAGGCTACAAAGAAGTGATGAAGCTTTTGGTTGGATATGTTGTAGATGAAATGTTGCTCCATGAGTGACTCTTCGTCTTTCGGGTAGAGATTTGGGAAAATACCGGTCACAGGCAATAGAAACCCCCCCGGTAAAAAAAAAAGCTATCTAGCCTTAGTGTAAATGGAGTGTAAATATAGACAGTGCAGGCAGTGCGGTTGCACTGGGGCCCATGGGGTGGAGGGGCCCAACTGCCACCTGGAAGTACTCCCGTGTTCAAAGAAGAACTCTCATTAAAACAAAAATGGTGCTATTTTCCATACATGCCCTAAATAAGGCAAACCCATCTCAATCATGGTTTTCTGGTTTTGTAAAATAGTGTCAGTCTATAACAAATTATAAACTTATTCTACATAAACTATTTAAAAAACTGTAATTTACCATTAAAAAACTATCAAGTTAAACTAATAATTTCCTATTTCCTTTTGTAGATTTGTCTTATACAGATATGTAATAATGATTGCTGTGTAATATGTTAATGTGTCCAATATCAAGTATTTGCAAGTGGATGTAACGTAAAAGTGGCAGTAAGACATACTGTTGCTAAAATATATATACACCTAAAAAAGTATGTGTGTGTGTGTGTGTGTGTGTGTGTGTAACAGAAAAGTAATATAACGAGTTGTGTAATGAATTACTGTTGGCAGGGACTGATAAGTAAAGTAATGTCATTACTTTTGAAAAGAGTAACAAGTAATGAGCAATAAATTACATTTTTAGAGTAACAAGCCCAACACTGATGAAAATAAATGAATAAAAATAATTGCACAAACGTCATTTTCTGGTTCTACACTTGGTTTCCTTGCGACAAATTTGTGTTTTCTAGGATAGTGAAGGCATAACCCATCTAACTCTGCCTTACTCTGCCTCTGATTGGCTTACTCTAACCTAATCTAACCAGTTTCACTCCACTTGTCTAACCAGCAAACCAGCCAACCAACCAACCAACTAGTCTCTACAGACTCTACAGTCTTTAGGCAAACCCCGGAGTTCTTGCCTCCGGAAGAAGAGCCCTGGTTTCCGGTTGTAAGCTGTTTGTAGTCCGCGTGATATTGACCAATCACGTTTGAGCCGGCTGCAGTTGTTGCCAGGTTAAAAGGTCTGTGCGGTGAACTAACGAGGTGGAACATAATTGGTGTCACTGCAAATTCTGAATCCATCGCAATGGTTCAGCATATTTACTTACGTATAAACGGAAGTTGGAAACGGAAATTCACCTCCTCCGCCCAAATCAAACCGGAATGCCAAAAAATTGGGGGTCTGCCCCCAGAGGCTGTATCGCCATCTGCCGGAAGTCAGACACTGAATACAGCCGATGGGTTCCGAGAATGCCAACCGACCAACCAACAAAGGCAATGAGTCTAGCCAATCAGGAGAAAGTAGGGTGGGTCAAACCTTTGCTATCAGAGGAAATGCAAATACACTTCCCAGAGTCCTGTTATTTTCATCAAAACTAATGTAGAGATGTAGAGGAGGTCACTGCTCCCAGGCAAGAAACATTCTGAAACATAACTCGCCTTACCACTGTAAACTTTAGTTTTTTATATCAATTTTGCGACTTTTGGACAGAGCATGCTAGATATTTCCTCTTGTTTCTAGTCTTTGTGCGAAGCTAAGCCAGACAGATGTTACCAGATGTGATCTTGTTATCTAACTCTCGAAAAGAAATTAAGCTCATTCCCAAAATGTCTAACTATTGCTTTAACAAAATCAAACCTTATGCAGGTACGTACTTGTAGATATACAAGGTCTTCATTTTTGTATCTTGTATGCACACATACAAAAAATGCCCTTGGGTCACCTTGGGTTAATTTTTTTTGCTTGCATTACTTTTGAATGACTTCATTTACGTGGTGTTTCACAAGCTCTTAAAAATCTTGTTGCTCCATGCACATGAACAGACAGTCATTTATAAAATAGCAGCCAATCTAATCTCAGCATCAGTTTAGTATTTGCAGGTAGCTGTGTTACTGCGTGTAGTTCTCCCTCTAGTTTCACTGGCAGGATTCATTGTGTGGATAACATTTTGGTTTCTACCACTGGGCTGTGCGATGTGTTTGCTCAAACACATCAGCTTCAGATCTTGTCAGGATGCCTCACTACATGGAGGGTTCAAATACTGCGGGGGGTCTCCTGTTTATGCCACATGTGACTCCCGAGTCTCTCATGGCTCAGGATGAAACAGTCTGTTAAGTGACAGAACAAAAATGCTCGACTGGAAATCACCACTGGAATCAGAACAAATTGCCAGTTGTGGTGTGGAACTCACACGAGGGCTGGGCTGCTTATTGTCATGATATTTAACCATCCGTTTGTGTAATGTTACATGTCTGAAATGAATAATAATCTATGAGGGGGGTGTTTATTTCAAGATGTAGCCATTTGGGATCAAAGCCTTTAAGAGCTTTCAATTTACAGCTGTTGAAAACAGGTATTATAAGTGATATGGAAGCCTTTTCAATCTGTGTGTCAGTGTATGTTGGGGAAAAGGAGAAGGGTTTTTCTGGAGGTACATTATCAGGGTCACAAAGGTGGAATCACCCATCACTTCTGCTTTGTCAAATAATGTTGATGTGCTTCTGCAGGCAGCTTCAAATAAAATCCCAGCATCATGATACCTACTGGCCCTCACATCTGCTGTCAGCGCTCATCAGACCTGTGTTAGTTAACGCTACGCTGCTCTTCTGTTTAACCTCCAGCATCACAACAGGTAATTTTAAACCCGGCTGATCATTCATCTCAGCGGTAACAGGCTGACGGCACCATCGACCGTGCTGATAGCCGTCTGACATTCTGACTTTCCGTCAAAAAGTGTGAGAGCGTGGGCCTTTCCCAAACCAGACTCAACCCACTCCCACTCCGTCACGGAGAGTAATTCTGTTTATAGTCACGTAGTCACCTACACAGCTGATTGAAGCCCATTATTCAGGTGTAGGGTATAAATACAGCAGCAAGCTGTGGGACAAACTTCCCTATGTTGTAATGTTTCGTAACCATGGAGAAAAATAAACATTCACCCTATTTTACGTTCTCCATATGTATTTTTACTCCTTACACTTTAATTGCATGTGCTGCTGTTGTTTACCTGCATGTTTATATATCATCCATTTGTCATTTAAAGAAACAAATAACTTGATAAATCCATTAATTGATAGATAAATAAATAGATAAATACAAATTAAGAAATATATAGAATTAAAACTTACTCCTAGCATTTTTTTTTTTTTTTTTTCTGTAAAAGTCTTGTTATTTTTCACTCTAATGTTTATAAGCTGCTTGTTTCTTCCAACAGTTCCTGTAGCTCTACAATATACAACACTATACAATCATGAATGCGACTGTTTTGTAGAGACTAGAGTAGGGTATATTTTACTCTATATACAACGTAACCTTTAAGATGTGCATGTTTGTATGACAATATTAAAGGTCTATCTTAGCTGGAGCAGTTTAGGTTTGTAAAGGTCATCGCATAGATCTGTACTGTGCTGAGCGTCTTCATGACAAACCCAGTATAGTGTTGCACATGATCAGTAAGTTGGCATTGATGCAGGCTCGCCACTTCCACTCCTTGCTCGTTGGTTTGGGTGGGCACCCAATGAGGCAGACCCTCCGTGCGAACGCAGAAATGGAGTGAAAGTGGATAGGGAGAGGGTGTAGGGGGTGATTTGGGACAGGCCCCATGTGCATGAGGATACATATGTTCATGTGGGAAGCACAAGTTGACCACTGGTTTAGATAATTTCAGATGCTAGAAATGTCTAAAAAACCGCATGCTGGAATACATTATGCACATACACATCCGTCTTCAGGCGCTGTCTTGTGGCTGACAGTGTTGCTGCATACAGAGGTATCAACTGTTTCACTGTTCCCCTTCTAGTACTCCTCATACTAGTTGTTTCCAAGACATAACCAAGCCCTATACTACTTATAATAATTGAAAGTATTTCCACACACAAAAAATGGGCCACTCAAAATAATTCAAAATCAGATATTCATCTTCTGTAGATTTGAAAAGTCTGTTTCCCTCCTCACAGAAAAAAAGTAGTTTCGGTTTGCTTCAGTCAATAGAATTTATTCTATTCTATTCTATTCTATTTGGCAAAGAAACACGTTATTAAAATGTCCCTTCAGCTTCTTAAACCCCTCCTCACAATCTTAGTTTTGCCAAAAGTAGTTTAATGTAGTTGTTTATTGTAACATAAAGACTTGCAAAAATTTCTGGACACATTTAGCTTAGTGCCAGTATCAGTTAGGTAGGACTACTATCAGTATTGGTATGGTTAATGATATCAATGATATCAACATACTACCTCCATTATCGTAAGGGTCGGTGTCTTCATAGCATTTTTTTTCTCAGCGACAGTGTCTTCTTTCAAATGTGTCCAATGAGGAGAGAGCTTCTATGGCCACACGCAGGTGCCTAAAGAAAAAGCGCTGTGCCCACCATCTTTTCTCCAGGGTGCTCCGCCTTCTTGTGCGGCCACTCTGAGCACTTTATGTTCAAAATCTCTGAACTTTTCAGAGAGGCGTCGGTGACGTCACTGCCACTTCTTTGACCAGGCTACTGTCTACTGTCACAACAAAGACAGTAAAGCTCATGTTTCATCAGCAGATCAGCTGGTGCTTTGTAAGCTTGAAGTTGACTGTGTAGTCAGCCCTCTATTAAAGTAGCGTCACATTAGTTACCTGGCTAATGTTAGTGTTAAGATATTGTTGTCATGGAAACAAAACCCATACACAGCACATCATTTTAAAAAAGCACTTTTTTAGGAAGCACTGGGATGAAGCGCTCCCCAGTGCCCTGCCACTGCTTTTCTGCTAAAGAAAAGCACCATGTGGACACAGGCCCTAAGGTTGTCGAAACAACTACTATTTCAATACTTTTTGTTGTTGTTTTGTTGATGATAGTATCGAAAGTACTGAAGCTATAAATAGATAAATAAATAAATAAAATCTACAATCAGATTCTCAATCCAAGCCAACACCGATGAAACGACATTGAGGTACCATGTGACTGAAGGCATGTGTTCAGTGACTTTCTGTTTGTGTGCTTTTAATATATTTTTATTCATTTATTTATTGCTTGGGTATCTTCTTTAATAGTATTGTATCAACGTTGAAAATACTGGTATCATGACAGGTGGGCACTTGATTGAGAATAACATTTTTGGTATTGCAGATATTTATAAAGGGAGTGATTTCTCAGTGTAAAAGGTTCGTATGCTTCACACAAACTAGGAATGCGATGAGCCATTGTTGTGGGCGGATTATGAGACACTGTGCCCCTGGGCACAGACATGTAGAAGGCCCCACCACCTCTCCTACATAGGACTGGAAACACACACACACACACACACACACACACACACACACACACACACACACACACAGGCTCAGTGGTGATTTTGCTTCTTTTTTGGTCCATTTGTGTTTCTAGTCATTTTGTGTCTCTTCATAGTCATTCTGTGGCTTTTTGGGTCATTTTGTGTCTCTTTGTAGTCATTTTGTCTCTTTTTGGTTGTTTTGCCCATTTGTGTAGTTATGTTGCGCCTCTTTGCAGCTCCTTAGCATCTCTTAGTTGTCTTTTTATGTCTTTTCCTGTCAGTAAGTGATAATTTGAGTGACATTTTGCAGGTGAAGGGGCCCCTCGGCCTGTGGCTGGTAGGCCCATTCAATAATCCATCCATGAGTTCTATAGGCAGAAGTGTTTCTACTTGTTCTGCTACAGTATCATAACTTCCTCCTGGCTGCATTACTATGCCTGCCTGATCTCTGTCCAAATGCTCTGTGCCATCTGTGTGTCTTTTGTCTTGACACAACGAATCAAATAAATGGGGATAATAGCCCACACTTTCAGACAGACACTCCTCCAGGGCATTCATGCTGTTGCACAAGGTTGTGGAGTGCACACAAAAAGTAGCCGGGGTGTCTGTGTGAAAAATGAAAGTTTAAACCCTGCCTTAAATTCAGATATAAGCTTACCTGGCTAACTGCCATGTGAAGTGGGAATGTTGGACTGCTTGTTTCGCAAAATCATTTGGTAGTCTCTGCTAGATGATCTGACAAGCACTTTGTTTAAAGCATTAGGCCTTAACCATATAGACTTGTGTATCATGACATGCGGAATGTCAGACTGGAGCAACACCTCAACCGAGTGTGAAAACTCCTCCAACACTATAATATAAATTAAGGTGCTGCCTGCTCAGTCATGGTGAGTCTGCACTTCCCACGCAAACAACATCAGTTTTCTCCTGGGAGAAACCTTTGTGGCAGATCCACTCTATGCACCTATTTTTCATCAGCAGGATGTGCTGCTTTTAAAAATGATTTTATTGGTCATGACTGAAACCAGTTTTCATCACTTTTGATAATGTATTCCTCCTAATCCCACCCGGTTATATACAGCTGTGCGATATGCTGCTGGCTGCAGAATTACCAGAAGTCAGCCCAGGACATGGAGCTGCGTGTGAGTGCATTAATAAACTGTCTGTCTACAGTATGTCAGGCATATGTGTGGCTAAGTGTGTGTGTGTTTGAGGGAGACAGAGAGGGACAAGAGACTGACTGCAAATGATGAATTATGTTGCAGCATGCTGATCCAAACAACACACACACAACTTAAACACTTCTAAATAAATTACAGCTGTAAAAGTAGGTCTTTAAAGTTTTATTTAACAAATCTGGAAATGCTTTTATGGATATTTATGCAGCCTGTGGTGGCTTTCTTTTAAGGCCCTGATTATGGAACTTGCTCATCAAATAAATTCCTTTTTAAAAGGGTTAAAGTAAAGGTTAGATTATGAAGTTGCATGGTTTTCCCACGACAGCAATGATTTATCCAAATCTGTGACTTTCAACCCCTCTGACAGCTTCCATCTATTTCCATTTCAATCATTCTGATGCACCGGCAGAGCCATTACACCTATCAAGTCATCTAGTAATAGCTTACACACACACACACACACACACACACAAACTTCCTTTTTAAATGCACATTTCTGGCCAAAATGAAGATGTATACTGCTGCATGGAAGCAAACTTTCTCTATCATTTCCAGCAACAACATCCTGCTGCATCATCCTGAATATCCCTCAGGGATGTTTATGGTTAAAACAGTTGCTTACCTTGATATATCTGTGGTTTCAGTTCGCCTCAGCTCTTATGTAACCAGTGAACACTGGCTAATGGTTTCCCATTTCTTTCTTGCAACTTTCACCCTTGCAAAACTCATCCACAATGTTTGACCGACCACCCAGATATATGTTTGTAATTATACACGCACTACAAATAAAAAAGAAAATGCTGTCAGGAGATCGGAGCAGCCTATTATATTTTTGTCGACAATGCTGATCAATGTGTGTCACGGTCCCAGTGTGTGTGCTGCTGCCCTTTTTCCATGGAGCCCAAGGGGGGACGACATGCAGTCTCAGCCCTTCAGGCACAGCGCTCAGAGTTTACGGGCCCTGTTTTAATCACACAAGTGTAACTATAAATGCAAAGTGGTAGATCTTGATGCTTTGACTGTGTGAGCGTCTTCAGATGAAGCAGTGGCTGTAAAGGAGTATAGATCAGTGGGTGTGGTGATTAATAAATGTGCTCTCAGCCAGTCACATCGCTGGGCTCATCGCTCTGAAACAGCTAATCTCATAACGGTTACACATGATGACAACAGCGCGACAAATGAAGAGATGCCTCTGTGTTTTTTCAACAATCAATTACTACAATGTGTGGAAATAAATAATAACATTCTTTTTTTTTTTTTTGGTGATACTGTTTGTATTATCGCATTAATCCGTCATAGTTCTACAGTATTTCATGTTGTAAATGGTTGCATCATATTTCAAAATGTAATGCAGCAGTGTTTGCCTTGTAATGCCTTTAAAAATAAATCATGAACCATACCAGTTTAAAAAAGATATAGCAAAAGAAGCTGTGACGTATAGGATTAATGAGCCCTGGTAAATCCCCGCCACCCACCCACCCTGCTGCAGGGATTTAATGAGTTGAGGAAGAAGCTTTTCACTCAGTATGAAGAAGCTGTGGACAACGGAAACTGAAATAATCACGTGCATTAATTTATAGATTTGCTGACTGATTTACAAACTTTCCTGCTTTATCCACATTAAAAGTTGTTTTTGATGCCAAATTGAACAGCACTTTGGTGCTACCATCAGGTTGGACTTTATGGTTCTGAGTCAAATTTTCGACAGTTATAATAATTAATAATTTTCATCTTGCACCATCATCCAGTCAAGAGCTAATACTTAGTTATGACCAAAGTACTGCTCACATGGGACGAATTCCAGTCAGCCTCAGCTGTACTCTGTGTTTAATGTGAATCAGTAAATGTTAACATGCTAACATGCTAACATGCTAAACTAAGATGGACAAACACTTTACTAGCTTATAATCAGCAGCAATGTCGTTGTGGGAAACTTCAGCATAGGTATGGACGTTTCCAGTCACCTCTTCGTCAGCTCTACTAAATTTATGCTGTTATGTCTATTTTGCAAGTGTTGCTTTTTGTTGTTGGTGTTGGATGGTGGCAGCGTGCGCCTGCAAGTCATTGATGAAGATGATGATGATGATGATGATGTGGAAACCATCTCACTAGTGTGTAAACTCTCCTCCTGCTGACTTCTGCTAGCTAGCCCGGTGGAAGTTTTGAAATGTAAACCAGTAAACATCAAGGAAAACATGGAGAAGATAGCAGCCAATCTAGCATCCTGCTGGCCATTGTACAGGCATAAGATGATAAACTGGATGCCCTCCGTGCTGCATCAGTTTCCAACAGGACATCAGGAATATTCTTTGTTTCACTGAAACTTGGTTTGATCCTGGACAGTTCCTTTCAGCCAGGTGACTCTTATCTATATGCAATCCTGACATTTTTGGTGTGAATCACTGCTATATGCATGCAACTCATTATCACTGAAGGGTGCTGCGCAGTATAAATGTGTATGCATGACCATGTATGTGCATGCACTTTGGCGAGATGGCTGCCAGCTACAGATCACTGTTCGAGACCAACAAACACCAAAACTGGTTCTTTTTTAGCAAGACATTGTCAGTATTTCCAGCAATGATCATGCCACAAAAACTGGATGTTTTTTAACAAGACATTGATGGCATTTCCAGCCATAATTCTGCCACCCAAAGTGGGTATTTTAAGCCGAAATATGATTTTTCTTAGCAATAACCAAGTGGTTTTTGTGCCTTAATATAACCACGTTAAACACAGCATTACTGAAGCATAAAGTTTCAACTTATCTGCTACATATTAAGGTAAAAATATTACATGAACACATAATTTGAACAGTTATTCTGCTGATTTGATTCAGAAGCTATAAGACATCTGCTCAGATGTGGTTCAGTTTGCCATACAATGTGCTCACTTGCCTCAGAAAAGATTTGTCCCTTTGAATGATGTCAAACATCCAGATGTTTGTTCACTTCACGTCTGTTCACATTCCCTGGGCAGCTCATAATGTTAGGTCAGCTCGTTTGCCTCTCCATCATTAGCTGCTATAAAACTCCATCCCGATGGATGTGTCTCTGCAGTGGAAGTCCCTCATGTCTAAGGTATTTTAAGGACCTTAAAAGCTGCTCCAAAGATGTCCTGGAAATTGTCTGGTCTTTCTCAGCCTGTTCAACCTGTCCGTGTTATTGAGTAGATCCCAGTACCACAAATCTCTCCCCCAGTTTTATGTTAGCTGCACCATGAGCCGACACCAACCCTTGCACTTTGACCTGGCGGGATGACGCTGTCATGTCAGATTGGAGGATGGGTGCTTATTCTGTCTTTGTGTGTGCATCGTGGAATCAACTCTTCCTCGACATTTGCCAGACCCACCCTGTCTAAGGTTGGCTTTGCACAGGTGTGTTGGCTTGCCTTGTTTGTACTCCTGGTTTCGGATTCCCTGCTCATCTGACATTGCCTTCATCCTACTCCCTCATGGTACTGTTGCACACAATCGAACTGTTTGCTGTGTGTGTGCGTCCGGCACCGGTTACTCACCTGTTCTAGGCTTTGTGTTTCACGCCAAGAGCCCTGGACTGAACCTGCTTCTCAGAAAGCTTTAAACCCGGACAGTGACTCTCTCAGATGTTTCACCAGTCTGCTTACTTTATATTTATCATGGTGTTGCTTTAAGTTCATTTTAAACTGTCCTGCCTGTCATTTGTGCTGCTTTTGGGTCCGACAGTCACCTGTTACAATGAGTTATAATAACATATTCAACTGTCTACAGTCTGTGTTGTTCCATCCCTTGTCAATAGGGGGTGCTCCAGCACCCTCAGCACCCACCTCCTGCACCCTTGGCTATATGCCTTGCAGAGGCAGTGTTGCCCATATTCCGTAGGAGCAGCCATGTAGCTGTCTTGATGGGGTCGAGATGCCTGGATGGACTACAGCGCATCCCCCAGTGATGCAAGAGATGGAACCAATCAGAGTCTGGTGGACGTTCCAGGACACTGACGTCGATGCCAACAATGACCCCTGGATCATCAGAACCATCCAGAAACATGGGCATTTATGAAGCAGCATCCTACAATGTAAAGAGAGACCAAAAAGGAATCTTACTGGGGTTGTACCAGGTATGTGACAAATGAATGGTTAACTGATTTCTTAATAGTTTTAGCATAAAGCACTGCTGTGCCTGAGAACAGCCTTTCAGAGCTGCTGGCACGGCCCTTTGTCTTGTTATGTTTTAACAGTTTGAACCTGTTAATTAACAACACATCTCCGTCTGCAACAACATGGCCACAGTGATTACATCTGTGGTATTTCCCTTTAACATGATAAGACGGTCACTGCCAAGGTTTCTTTGAAAGTAGAAATTATTCACTTGCTGGGTTAAATAAAGCTGAAATAAATAATTAACACATCTCCAAGTGTTTGAATTGTTTCCTCTCCATTTATATGCTTGTATGAATTTCACTGGTGGTAGTTATGCTTGTACCTCACCCTATCTGTGGGTGGTTGGCACTACAAGACACAGAAGAAAAAAAAAATAGCTATCCACAGAATGTGCTGTACATGAGTAATCTGCTTTGACGACTGTCCTGGTGTGGGTTTTTCATAGACATAAAATGAATGGATCTGTGCATCAGGACAAAAGCCACGTTGAGAATAGAGGGACAGAGAGAGCCAAAGAGAAGCCCCATTTAGAAGAGAAAGTGCTTGTTTCGGGAGAAAATCCAACAGAGAATAAAAGAGAAGATAAAGCAGAGGGGAGAGCCAGGCAATCTGAGAGAGAAACGGAGAGGGTTGAGTTAATGAAAGCACAGGGGAAAAGACAAAAAAATAAAAAATGAAAAAGAATGACAAAGAAAGAAAGTACATGTGTTTGTGTGGGAGCATCTCCAGCAACACGCGTCCGTTTGTTTATGTAATACAGGATGTGCCGTAAGAACTCCTCCACTCCTTTCACTGCATTCGCTCTGACTTTTTACCCTCCACTGCGTTTCTTTCCTTTCACTCTCAGGTTCTCCACCCCGACTTTCAAATGTAGGAAAAGAACACGGCAGCGTGAAGCAATTTGAGATTTCACCGTGCATTTCTCCTTGTCTTTCTCTCCTCCTTCTCTCCATCATGCGTGTTGTAATTCATGCATTTCCTCCACTTTTCTCAACCTTTCTTTTCCTTTCCACTCCAGCATCCTGTGCTATTTTCCTCTGTTTAATTTCATATTTGTCTTTACTTGTTTTTCCTTTCCTTCTCCATTCCTTCATCATCCCCACCCTCTCTTGTCCCGGTGCTCCTGACAGTTCCCCGCAGTCTGTTCTTCTTCCCTCCCTTTTATCCCTCTCCTCTTCCTCTTTTTGTCTCCCCCTTTTCTCTGTCATCTCCTTCTCATTTCTATCCCGTATCCCCCTCAGAAGTCCTCCTGCCACCTTCTCTCTTTCTTGTTCTGGTTCTTGTCTCCCTCTTTGCCCTGCTCTGTGCTCCTTCTGCAAGCTCCCTTCAGGCAGTTCATTCTCCCCCTGACCTTGGACACGCTGCGCAGTCCGCTGACACACTACATTCCCTCTTGTCTCTCTCTAAATGAGGCCTCTCCCTTTCAGCGTGCAGTCTCTTCTCTCTTTCCTCCCTTTTTTTTTTGTCTTTTAGGTCATTATTTAGAAATTACATGCATCACCAGCAACTATTAATTCTTTATGAGTGTACCCAAGTCGTCTAACTGGACCCTGACACTGTGATTACAAGCACTTTCACTCTTTAATTGTTTGTCTCTCTCCCTCCCACTTCTTCTCTCATAATCTGCATCTTCCCTGCTCTCCAGAATCCCCTCTACAGTAACACATGCATTAATTAATCTCAATCAAGCCAGTCCTCATGCTATCCTCATCTTTGTCCATATTTTCACCCTACAACACAAATCTTCATCACACACGCACACACCTTTGAATTATTGATGTCTACATCAATAAATCCAAAGACATACAATTAAACTGCGTCAGCTCTATAATTTATGACCCCCCCCCCATTGGAAGGTTTTCACCTGTCAACCCAATTTGCCAGAGAAAAGCATCTTTCGCTGCACCACATGTCACACTGCCACGTGCAAACAAAGACACGCTGCAACAAAGACAGAACACTTCCTACAGCTTGGTGATGAGCTGATTGTGTGATGCCAGCTCAAATCCACGTCATTCGGGTCTTTTTCACTGGCCCTACGGCTGTTGTTTGAACTACAGACTGTAGTTCTGCATTTTTATGTGACCGCCACCATGGACACAAGGAGTATAGAAGCGAGACGAAAGAGAGAAGGTCACTACTTTCTCTCTCTTGCACTCAAACTCATACCAAACTCAGATCAAATGGTAAAAATAGGCAGTGCTCATCAAATATAAAGATTTAGAGATTTTGTGACTGTCACTGTTAAATATCTTCAGATAATATTTTAGTGCACTGTTTGGTTGTAATATGAGAATTTGAGAACAGGAAGTGAGCTCTATGCTGTTTCCTGTGCTGTAAAAATGGAGACTAAAAAACTGAGCTCAAATTGTAAAACTAGGCAGTGCTGAACAAATATGAACCAAGATTCTGGCACTGTTACTAGAATGTCTTCAGAAAATACACTGCTCAAAAAAATGGGGATGTCGGGCCCTCATGCCACTCTCATGGAGTCTGTTTCTGATAGTGTGGTCAGAAACATGCACACCAGTAGCCTGCTGGAGGTCATTTTGGAGAAGCAGATAGCGGTCCTGCTGCTGGGTTGATGCCCTCCTACGGCCCCCTCTACCTCTCCTGGTGTACTGGCCTGTCTCCTGGTATCTCCTCCATGCTCTTGACACTGTGCTGGGAGGCACAGCAAACCTTCTGGACACTGCACGTATGGATGTGCCATCCTGGAGTAGCTGCACTACCTGAGCAACTTCTGTGGGCTGCAGATACCGCCTCATGATACCACTAGTGGTGAGAGCACTGGAAAAATGCAAAACTAGCCAAGAAACAACCAGAGAGGGAAATGGTCTGTGGCCACCACCTGCAAAATCATCCCTAAATAGGGGTTGTCTTGGTAATTGCCTCTCCTTTCCACCTGTTGTCTGTCCAATTTGCACAACAGCAGATGAAACTGATTCACCATCAGTATTGCTTCCTAACTGGACAGGTTGATATCCCAGGAGTTTGATTGACTTTGAGTTACACTGTGATGATTATGTGTTCCCTTTATTTTTTTGAGCAGTGTATTTTAGTGAACTGTTTGGTTGTAATCTGAAAATTTGGAAGTGGGCACTATACTTTTTCCTGTACTGTAAAAATGGAGGCTAAAAAAACTGAGCTGAAACTATAAAGTGTTGAACAAGTATGAACCAAGATTCTGCTACTGTGTTGCCTATTTACACATTTTTACAAATGTCTCCGGGAAAAAAAAACTTAGCTTACCACTGAAGCTATCTGTGTGTTACCAGCAGGTCACCAAATTGGGGCAGCTGTAGCTCAGTCCACAGGGACTTGTCTTGGGAACTGGAGGGTTACCAATTCAAGCCCCTGTATGGACTAAGTATGGAGCATGGACTGGTGGCTGGAGAGCTGCCAGCTCACCTCCTGGGCACCACCAACATGCCCCTGAGCAAGGCACTGAACCCCCAAAACTCGGGGCGCCTGTCCACGGGCAGCCCCCTCACTCTTAGATCCCTCTATGCAATGCATGTACTGTATAGGTCCTGTTTGTGTATGTGTGTTTATTTTGGGTCTGTGTACATATGACAACCGAGTAGGGCTGTCAAAATTGCTCAAAAATGACGTTCAAATATTCGTTCTAAAAATAACTCATAGGTTCGAACCATTCGAATTTTTTTTTTCGCATTATGTCCACAAGAGGGCAAACTAATACAAGGAAATATACTTCTGTATGTATTAATACAAGGAAACATAACTACTTGTAGGTATTTTTATTTCCACATAAACGTCTTTGAAAACATTTACATGCCTACACATTAAAACACATAAAACAGTTATCTATAATATTACGTTATAAACGACCATGGACCTCTTGCTCGCCCCCCTCTCTGACCCGTCAGGCCACACCACCTGCGGAAGCGCTGCGAATAGCCTCGAAGCACCGAGAAGGGAAGCCAGTTTCCTTTCGGCGCCCATGTTAACCGACTGTGTCATCCACACCGGCTGCGCCACACGGCTACGTGGCCGCTCCCACCTCCCACTCGCAAAGAGGACAGCTGCAGTGGTGTTTTTTCTTTCTCCACAATCGAATATCAATTTTCACATTCAAAGGTCCATTTTTTTTTCAAATTCGAATTTAGAGTATTCATTGACAGCCCTACAACCGAGTGAAAAAAAATCTAATTTCCCCGCGAGAATTAATAAATTATATCTTCCTCTGCTCTTACCTGTGTGAATGCAGCCAAACTGCATTATGTCACCCACCAACGGGGGCATTTATTTGTCCAGTGGGGTGCAGTCAAAGACTGTACATTCTTGCAGTTGTAGGTTTTCTACCTCTTGAGCAAAAGCTATTTTCTCTGGTTGTGTAGCACCAATTTCAAAAGTATTTGTGTATTTTACTGCACAGACAGCCTTTTATGAAAAGATAATCTTTCCAACAGTGAAATCCTTCTTTAATGGAGCCACAGCAGCCTAGTGTGTTTGATAACATTATGTATACTGATGGCCCATCCCTGAATAAATATACCTATTTACATGTCTGCAGGTTTTTTAAATTCTGTGCTGAACAAAAACACTTACCTTGCTGGAACAGAAGGAAAAATATCACTATTTGTTTTCAAATTCTATGAAATTTTGAATAATAAGCTAAAGGCTATTTAAGCTCCATTTAATCACAACTTTGAATAACTTTAATAAAGTTAACTTGCTGTCCAAACATGTAAATTATAGTGCCAGTCTAGAAAAGATGTGGCCTGTGATAAACAACTACAGTTTTGACAAGATAGATAAAATATGACATTGGGTGCACAGGTGGTGTCTGGGCCAAAATTCTCACTCACAAACACATAAACAAAAGCTTCTGTTCCTACCATCAGAGCCTCTGGGTGATGGATGCTTAGGCTGAAAACAGCCACGAACACAGGGGGCTGCATTGGTGGGGGTATGTTGTTTAAGGTACAGGTGAGACAATGAAATATGACAGGCCACTCTGACCAAAAAAGGACCACATGGATCAATTGTGCAAGCAGCTTATTACAACCCATACTAACATTTATTGTAAGATGGCGCGTTATACAGTGGGGCAAGGATGAGTCCTAGAACCTGTAAATGAATGAGCATTTAAACACTCCCAGTTCCCTCATCTTGAAGTCATTGGGTTTTTTTAATGGGTTGTTGCTTAGATGCCTGAAATAATATTTTGATCTACGACACAGGAAATACTTAACTTGTGAGTTTTTTGGTGTCTTTAAAAGGCAGTTGCTAACAAGAGGATAAAAGATGTCATCACCCCAGACACGGCTTTACAGTCTTGTGGTGGCAATGTTGAGTCATGCAGCCATAGCGTAGTTTGTTTATTTAGCCTAAAATTAGCTTTTTATTTGTGATGATTGCATTTATGCTTCAAGAAACATGAATGTGGTATTTATTTGTGGTGATTATCTTGTTGAAGAAAATGTGTTGTATTAATGTGTAGTATAGTATAAGTACCATAAAAATTTAAACAAATCCCATTGACTTTTTGATGAGGGAACCAGAGTGACACTAACTTCTATGTCTGGCTGCAAAAAATACATCATCCCCGCAGCCCTCCATAGTGGCAGATAGTAATTATTACAATAGCTGAGGAGGAAGTGATCCAATGTAGTATAACAAGCAACAAAGTCCAAGTGATGTTGTGCAAATATCAAAGATGCCCCAAAAGGGCTAGTCAAACAAACAAAGGACTTTCAACCAGGAGACTGGTGTTGGCACCCAGAAATCAGTGCTGACATCTGCTGACATAGTCTAGTGTGCTAGTATGCGTAGCATGCTGTGCTCCTGACATATGTGATATGTCATGTATGTCACAGGACATATGTCATGTTATGTTTGTGGCAAAAGTAATTATTTAATATCAAACCATGATGATTTTCCAACCTGGTCTCACACTGAAGTCATTGAAATCCAGTGTTTGGGCAGTGACTTCAAGTGTCAGACACCAATGCAAAAAGCTGTCCCTTAACGTCAGGCTAATACGTGACCTGTCGCCATCAAGGTTTAACAGTAGCCGGCAGCGTCAGAGGGAAACGTGGAGGGACAAGAAAGAAAGTTAAGGCGCCGAAAGTCTGACTAGGGTGGGCAGGACTAACAAACACAACTTTCACCCGGGAGAGTGGTGTTTGTGTCCCATAACATTATAAAGCTAAACCCTGTTCTTTTTTCAACCAAACAACGTGCAATAGTTACCGAAGAAAAAAAAACACAGGTGTTGTGTCGATGTACAGTAGTGCGTTTATTTTTGAAAGACACTGTATGTAAAGGGTAAATTTCCTGTGAAAACGGAAGTGTATTTCAAAAGAAGACAATGCATGTAACAGGCAGAACTTCACATGGCGTTCCAGAACGTTAACAGCCAACGCGCTCTGGGTACCTTGCATGTCATATCTGGATATGGAAAGTCCATGACCAAATGTTGATATGTGACAAGGTTGGAGTGAGAATGTGTTGGATTTGCCTGAACCTAACCACATAGTTTTGTTGCCTTAACATCATCAGGTAGTTGTGGAGCAGCGCTGTGTCCATTTCATGACATTAAGGACATGTTTGAAACTGTGACCGTTAGAACAGTCACATAAGTTGTTTTGGAAGTCTGTGGAAATCGACCTATTCTATCACTAAGCTACAAGAGAACACTGAAATGTGATCCATGGTCCAGTTGGAGTAACAGATCCAGGAGGCTTGTTGGATGCAAAAACACTGCACAGCAGATTAAAATGCCGTGAGACAGAGTTGTACGACTCTGTTATCATTTAATACATCATTATATTTCATAGTGAAGATATAAATAGTGAGCTGCTTTTACATCCCAAAATACACTTTAAGCAAATAAACTTTGTGCCCAAAGAGAGTGGTGCCTGAGGGTGATGATAATGAGTGTTATTGTCCTGTTGTGGGATTTTAAATTCGAC
Organism: Epinephelus fuscoguttatus; assembly: GCF_011397635.1. Taxonomy (NCBI): domain Eukaryota; kingdom Metazoa; phylum Chordata; class Actinopteri; order Perciformes; family Serranidae; genus Epinephelus; species Epinephelus fuscoguttatus. The sequence continues at coordinate 18,785,528 of NC_064756.1, forward strand.
GGTTTAAATGCTATTCGTGGAATAATAAAAAAGAGGAAGACTTACGTTTTTGGTTTTTGTTCCCCCCACTGAAGAATAAAGTCCATGGAAGGATTATTTTGTGAGTTTTCTGAATGTGTTCAGAGCATGTTGGTTCGTGTCAGAGCCATGCCACAGGGAAATATCATTCAGCTGAGTCATTATAGTGTATGTCAAGAATTATTGCTGGTTTTGGCCTGTATTAAATTTGGTCATTGGTACATTTTTCTTAAAAGTGAAGTGGCAACTTTTGAGTCATGTTGCTTTTCACTTCAAATCCATCCTGTGACCCAGTATAAATGAGTATAAACAACTCCTTTTCAAAGAAACCACAGGACCAGGACGCTATTCTCTGATGCTATTAAAATGTGCAACCTGGGTCTCCTCTATTACCGAACTTATTACAAGACTGAGAATTGGATAAGAGCTTTCACACTCAAATGAGACTTTTTCAAATTACTTCTCAGTTGAGCTGTACAGTGCATCAGTGTGGCCTGACAGGATAATGTTCTTTCTTATTTCTCGCTATAGGAGGTATTATTCATTATGACAAACTATTTTGCCTTGGGCCAGATGAATTAATTTTTGAACAGAAATTTGTGGTATTTGCCTTTAACTGAAGCTACTTAAGCTTCGGTTTGCTATTTATCTTCATTGGGCTCGTTCAGCCTCTCCCCTGGGCGCTCTGTGGCTGCTGTCAGGTTATACAGTAAATCGTGACTGTGGTTTTAAATCCTGGCAATGGTCCCTGCAGCAAACGGCAGAGTGAAACAAGCAGACTGCCGTCTTTTTAGAATCCATATCAGCTTCCCCCAAAACACTGCGTGATGGAACCATAATGCGGCCATAAAACAGCAACAGCTTTCAAATACTATTAAAGGCAATTCTACTTTTCTCATTTTGTTCTGACACTCCAAACAGTCTAAACAACAGTGATCTTATGCACAGCAGCAAAATCAACAAAAGCAATCCCCACTGGATCCAGCCAAATGTCTGTGTAACTGAGCGCAGAAATTCATCATCAAGGCTGGTTGTGTGTTGCATCAACAAGCTGAAATAGAGTGCATTATCAGCTCATTTCAGCTGAGCATTGCCCTTTCCACAGACTGTATGGTGATTTATATGCTTTGTTTCTAAAGCTTGTAAAGACCTAAACCTTAACTGATGTATATGTGAATTGAAACACTATAAAACGCCAATTAAAAGCCTAGTCCCAATTTAATGCCCACTCCCTTTTACTAGCCCAGTGGGGCCATTCACAAATTAACACCTGTCTCATTTAGACACCTGGCCTGGTTGCCAAGCAGTTCATTTTTATAGAAGTTCTTTGGATGTATAGAACCACTTGAGCTTATGTTAGGTAGCTGTTTAGTTCATGCATACAAATATGAAGGTTTGAAGGTTCTCTATAATTCAGTCGTTCCATTCTTTTAACTAAAACCATAAGCACTGAAGAATAATGCACTCAGATTTTTCTGCCTAGTAAACAAGAGAGATGAAAAAACAAAAAAGGCAGTGACTCCTTTCCTCTGAAGCAGTCAACAAATCAGAATATGTGTCCATTTCTTGATTACCCTTTAAATTATTCATGTTCCTTTAGTCCGTAAGGGTCCTCAGATCCAAACAAGGGTTTTTAATAAAAAATCTATCCAAATTGTGAGTACTGTTTTAACAGGATAAAGTGGTGTTGTGTCAGTATGTTGGGTGCCATAATCTTAGGGTGCTGTAAGGAGTGTCATAACTCTCTGTCTCCCTGATGTGCTGTCTCTTGGCGCTAGATCAAATGATTGATTCATCATTGATGTGTTATCGGAAGCCTCATTTTTATCTAAGTAATATTCATACCCCCATGTTTACTGAGCAACAGTTTTCTGTGAAACTTAGTCATATCTTCATACTTAACCCAAGTGCCAGGAAAAAAATGATGGCACTGAATGCTTCTGCAAATCATGGATATATTACATTTCAGGCATAAATACCACTTGGTTGTGATTAGGAAAAGATAATGTTTTGGCTTAAAATACCCTTTTGGGTGGCTCTATCCCAGCTGGAAGAGCAGCCATGTCTTGGTAAAAAGCATCTACTTTTCAGGCCACCATCCCAACTGGAAAAGCAGTGATTTCACTATCTTAGGAGAAAAGGAAGAATGTCTTGATAAAAAGATAACCACTTGTTGGGCTAAAAAAGCAGCTGGAAAAACAGTGACAGGTGCCTAGAAAGCCTCTGGGAAAACAGCAATGGCTTGCTAAATTGCAACCTTTTTTTTTGTTGGTCTCAAACATTGGTCTGCAGCTTGGCAGGCATCTCGCCTAGGTAACACACTGTCCACCATCCCCTCCACCTCCTAATTCAGCTTAATGCAACAACGTCAGCTCATATATCAAGTAACTTTAGAAACACTGATATGATATATTCATCCATCCATTTTCATCTGCTTATCCAGGGCTGGGTCGCAGGGGCAGCAGGCCAAGCAAAGCGTCCCAGACATCCCTCTCCCCAGCGACGCTTTCCAGCTCCTCCTGGGGGACCCCAAGGCGTTCCTAGGCCAGATGAGATATGTAATCCCTCCAGCGTATTCTGGGCCTCCTACCAGTGGGACGTGCCCAGAACACCTCTAATGGGAGGCACCCAGGAAGCATCCTGGTCAGATGCCCGAACCACCTCAACTGACCCCTTTCAACGCGAAGCGGCTCTACTCTGAGCTCCCCCCAGATGTCCGAGTTCCTTACCCTATCTCTAAGGCTGAGCCCAGCCACCCCACGGGGGAAACTCATTACGGCTGCTTGTATCCACGATCTCATTCTTTCGGTCACTACCCAAAGCTCATAACAATAGGTGAGGGTTGAGACGTAGATGGAGCAGAAAATCGAATGCTTCACCTTCTCAGTCACCTCCCTCTTCACCACAATGGCACGGCGCAGTGCCTGCATTATTTGAGACATCACATTAAGACGCTGATCCATCTTACGCTCAATTCTACCCTCACTTGTGAACAAGACCCTAAGATACTTGAACTCCCTCGCTTGACACAGTAACTCTCTCCCAACCAGGAGGGGGCAATCCACTGGTCTGCAGCAGAGAACCATGGCCTCAGATTTGGAGGTGCTGACTCATCCCGACCGCTTCACACTCAGCTGCAAACCGCTCCAGTGCATGCTGGTGGTCACGGTGTGATGAAGCGAACAGAACCACATCAACTGCAAAATGCAGAGATGCAATTCTGAGGTCCCCAAACCAGACCCCTTCTCCCTCCTGGCTGCACCTCAAGATCCTATCCATGAATAACACAAACAGGATCATTGACAAGGGGCAACCCTGACTTTATGCCGAGTATGCAGATGCAGCTATCACTTTGGTCATACAGGGACCAGATGGCTCGCAGCCATGATATATATATGATATACATATGAAACATGCAAATGTAATATAGTCATGGTTTGCAGAAACATGCAATGCCAACATTTTCTTCTGGCAGCTGGGCTTTCATACTTTCTATCTGGAAATGATATAGTCAGCTGAATTAAAAAGAGCAAGAAAAAGATCCAGTAAATTATACGCTTTGGCATTGTTTGTAGTCATTTTGATGGTTGGATTAAATCCATCACAGTCCACATCGACTTTATGACAAATCCCTAGTCATTAATATTTATAAAACTCAAAATATATAGAGACCCAGCATAAAATAAGCTTTGCCTCTTCCTGCTCCACAAATAATAGACCTACAGCTGCCTCTAAGTTAAATCATCCTTCTCCCCATGCCACTCTCTGCAGAAACTGAGGCTGCAAAGTACAACTTTAGTCTTCCAAAGGCAAAACGTATTTGAAAAGTGTATGGTTTTAACACATTTTGAGCATCACCTCAAGCTGAACACCTAATGCTGACAATAAGTTTTGAAACCGGGAAAATTATTTTCCTTCCAGCAGCCACTGATATCTGCTCTGCATGTGTTTTTTTAAGTGACATTTGTGTTGTCATCAAACTGAGAGCACAAAATGTTTTGACAACTCTTCCCTGGTGCTTTGTTTACAGTTTTTCTCGATTGGTTTGGCTCATTTCTTGAAACAGAAATTACATTCTCAAAGCTTTAAGTGCATTTGGCAAAATAGTCCAATGGTTCAGCACAACACTATGGCTCACCTGCAAAAGGTCATATCTCTCCCAAAACAGTTAACTCATGCTTCAAACTAAGTCCCTTTCTCATATAAATAGCCAAGGCCCCCAAACACAAGTTTCCTGCTCAATTGCTTTGGCTCATTTCTTGAAACAGAAATGACTTTCTCCAAGCTCTACATGCATTTGCCAAAATAGCCTGGATGGTTCAGCACAACACCATGGCTCACCTCCAAAAGGTCATATCTCTCCCAAAACAGTTAATTCATGTGTCAAAACTAAGCCATTTTCTCATATAAATAGTCAATGGCCCCAAAATGCAAAGTCTCTTTGGCATTGTGTAAGCACTGTTGGTCAAAATGTTTAGATGTTTTGTCACTATGGCAGTGGACCATGGAAATATCACTTATGTCACATTTCAATCTTGGTCCAGACCATTCACTGACAATGAGTGGTTACTGTAATTGATGCCTTTTGTCTAGCTACCAGAAATCAAACTGTATCAAACTGAAAAAGATGATGGACCTACACTGTCATGGAAATTGTTACTGTATTTTTATGCACAAACATAAAGTAACTGCCAAACATCACAGTAAAAAGAAAATGTATACAGCAAAATATACTGTTAACACATCAACACAAAAAAAGGAAAATTATGCAATATCGTTCACACCAGTAACTCCACCTCAATGGTCGTCCTCCTCATCCTCACTCTCGTGGTCGTCCTCTCTCTGCTGTCTGTCTGGCCACAGATTTTCATCCACATCACACCTGATATTCTCCCTTGCGATGCAACGGGGGAAGAATCTACGTGCATGCCGCAACCATCCCCTGCACTGATCTGCTGTGACATTGTCACAGCAAGCATCCATTGCTTCAAGCAGGGACCTCTGGTTCTGAGCCCGATGCTCATACACCCCCCACCTCCAAGCAGAGAAAAATTCCTCAATTGATTGAGAAATGGGGAGTAAGGTGGTAGGAGCACCATTAGCAGTCTTGGGTGGGCAGTGAACCAGGCCCTGATGAGCGGGCCGCGGTGGAAGCTGACATTGTCCCACACAACTACAAACTTTGACAAGTGAGGCCCTACCAAACCTCTCTCATTTTCTGGGATGAGATCTGAATAAAGGTGAACTATCGTAAACTGTACTATCAATACAGTAATTCCATTGTTGAATGAGTACATAGGCCTACCTGTTTTCCCTGCGGAAGGTTTGGATGATAGAAGACACTGTAGATCTGGGCACATTCGGCTGAACTCGACGACCTGCCTCTGCCATTGTGAGGCCATGATTGATCACATGGTCAACAAGTGTAGCCCAAATTTCATCTGGAACGGCATGGTGTCTTCGTGCCCCTCGCCCTCTTCCACCTACTCCACCACCACGCACCCTTACTCCTCCTCCTCTTCCTCTTCTTCTTCCTCTTCCTTGAGCAGGCAGTTGGTCATTGTTTACCTGGCCAGGTGCCTCCATGTTCAGAAATTGTATTGATTCTGGTCAAGCTCTATATGTATGTTTGGCAAAAATCATACTCATGGATAGCATCTGTCAGGTAACTAAACATACCATTTGATTGGTCATCTGAGATGTGTTACACACCCCCTTTATTAGTCAAATTCTAGATTCACCTGAGTCAATTTATCAATCAGCAAAAGATATTCATATCATGTAATGTCATGTTATACATGGTATTATGTTCCTGACTAATTTGACAATTGAATGAACTCTTGTGCATGTGATGGCTGACACAATGAAATAATGCTGACATGTTTTGGAGAGTAAAACCATTTGACTGACAATCAACAGTTAGTTTAGATCAGCAAGATATATACAATTGGTAATTGTGCTAACTGTAGGCAACTGTAATCAATCATTTGCAAAGATGTGCTAGACATTTGCAATTTGTGCAAACTGTAGACAATTGTATTTAATCATTTGCAAAGTGTGCTAAGACATTTACAATTTGTTGAAAGGAATGAGAATTTGAAATCTGTTGTGAAGAAGTGCCCAGTGGTTTGGAGGGTTGTCCATGTTGTTTTGAGAATGTAATTTCTGTTTCAAGAAATGAACCAAACCAATCGAGAAAAACTGTAAGCTAGTGTAGGAAAGAAAAAAAAACAGTCTAAAAATCTCCCTCTAGTTTGCTTTATTATCCTTACTTACTTGAAGTATTCTCTCAGATTTTGTGGAGGTACTTGAAGGCAGATGAATATTTTGGCTTCTTAATTTGTAATTTTAGTGATATTACATGTGCCATACCTATTACAGTGCAAATGTTTAAGAGTTTAACCTCACTGCTCAGTGGCCCGCGACATCAGGTACTGACACATCGGCACGTTTGACAAACTTAGCAATTGTGTGTGGTAGTAAAAAGAGGGAGATAAGGTAGGACAGAAGGAAGCTGGATGGGTCAAACAAACTCTGGACTTTCACTTGGAGGACAACTATTCATGTCCCATGTGAGATAGATAGATAGATAGATAGATAGATAGATAGATAGATAGATAGATAGATAGATAGATAGATAGATGGATGGATGGATGGATGGATGGATGGATGGATGGATGGATGGATGGATGGATGGATGGACCAATTGATGGTTGGAGGAATGGATAGATAGACGGACAGACGTATGGATGGATGGATGGACAGACCGATGGATAGTTGGATGAATGTACAGACAGTTGGATAGAGAGACAGATAGATGGATGGATGGATGGATGGATGGAGGGATAGATAGACACATCGGCAAGTTTGACAAACTTTGCAACTGTGGGTCAAACAAACTCTGGACTTTCACTTGGAGGACAACTGTTCATGTCCCATATGAAACCTTAAGTCAGTAAAGTTATTTTAATGGATGGATGGATGGATGGATGGATGGATGGATGGATGGATGGATGGACGGACGGACCGATCAATAGTTGGATGAATAGACAGACAGATAGATGGACAGACAGACAGACGGTTAGATGGACAGACAGACAGACGGTTAGATGGACAGACAGACAGATGGTTAGATGGACAGACCGATAGATGGTTAGATGAATGGACAGACAGTTGGATGGATGGATGGATGGATGGATGGACGGACGGACCGATCAATAGTTGGATGAATAGACAGACAGATAGATGGACAGACAGACAGACGGTTAGATGGACAGACAGATAGATGGACAGACAGACAGACGGTTAGATGGACAGACAGACAGATGGTTAGATGGACAGACCAATAGATGGTTAGATGAATGGACAGACAGTTGGATGGATGGATGGATGGATGGATGGATGGATGGATGGATGGATGGATGGATGGACGGACGGACCGATCGATAGTTGGATGAATAGACAGAGAGATAGATGGACAGACAGACAGACGGTTAGATGGACATACCAATAGATGGTTAGATGAATGGACAGACAGTTGGATGGATGGATGGATGGATGGATGGATGGATGGATGGATACTTTATTAATCCCAGAGGAAATTAAAGCATAATAACAATGTAGTGTGCTACTTTGCATACATTCCTTTGGACAACACTCTCACCTTGTGATGGATGGATGGAAGTCCAATGGATGCTCAGTTAAGTGGATGTTATAACAATATCTTTTTGGATTCAGTGTGTCATACCACACATTTTCTTGTCCTTGGGCCATGTAAATAATCCTGCAGTCACAGATTACTGTATTGTATGTGAGCACAGGGCTGCTTCTATTCTCAGTGCAGATATCAGGACCATGGACAGCTCCAACCTGCACCTGTCACTGGAAAGTGATACAGTCATCGACGCAGCACAGTTCAAAGAAATATAGGCACCAGAGGAGAGTGAGCCACATCCCTGAGGATTTATTCACCCTTTTTGTTTCCTTCCCTGCAGATGCCAAGCGTGACATGTTGTGTGCCTCTCTTCCTCTCTCTTGTCTGGCCCTTCTAAAGCTGGAGGAAACTCAGTCTGCAGTTCAAACATACACCATTGTGTTTCTTATTATGAACACTGTTTTCTGTATAATAACTATTCTCAGTGCAGATATCAGGACCATGGACAGCTCCAACCTGCACCTGTCACTGGAAAGTGATACAGTCATCGACGCAGCACAGTTCAAAGAAATATAGGCACCAGAGGAGAGTGAGCCACATCCCTGAGGATTTATTCACCCTTTTTGTTTCCTTCCCTGCAGATGCCAAGCGTGACATGTTGTGTGCCTCTCTTCCTCTCTCTTGTCTGGCCCTTGGCTTACCCACTAGCTGGAGGAAACCCAGTCTGCAGTTCAAACATACACCATTGTGTTTCTTTTTCTGTGTCTGTTATGAACACTTATGTGACAAGGCGCTGGCCTTTTGCTGCCCTGTCCCATGCCACAACTTAACAGCCACATTAAACTGTTGACATTAATGGTGATGCCAGTCCTTGTTATGTGCTCTGTGACATGCATTATCATAATAGAATGATTGTTCACACAAGGTTATTCTATTACTGTGCCAGGCAACCCCAGAGTCCATTTCTGCATCCTAATTCAAGGGGCTTCATCCTTTGGAGTCCACATTTAAAGAATGAATGCCTCATAAAGGCTTGACAAGGCTGTCTCACTCCAAGTGCTCTTTCAGCTGTAGCGGGAAAATAAAACCTTTTGGCCAAATTCAGAGGATGTAACAGGTGTATCCTCTCAGTGTGCAACAAATGATGTAGTCAGCCAATCCTTGTTATGTTTTTGTTGGGGAATATCAGTGACCGTGACGAACAGTATTTACCAGGTATTTACCATCGAGTTGTAAATACCTCAGCTGAACTGGATCAGTGCCATAAACTTTACTGTTGTCAGCTGTCTGAACACACAGCTCAATCGCCAGAAGAAAATGTTGGCACTGAATGCCTCTACAAACCTAGTTTTGATTTCATGCATATGAGCAGATTCTCTCATTGGGAGCTGGAGGGGATGGTGAATGCAGTGATACATAGGTGAGATGTTTGCCAAGCTGCAGACCAATGTATGAGACCAGCAAACAACAAAACTGATCACCACGTTCCCAACAGTTATTGCAAATCCAAAACTAGAGGCCAGATGTACTAAAGATGCATACACACAAAAACCCTTTCCCCACACATCAACAGGTATTTAAATAGTAGGAATGTATGCATCCTTCAGACCAGGTGTACACACGGTTTTAGCTGAGATAGCTGCAGGTGAGACGATAAAGAAGACATTAAATATAAATTGACAGACAGATAACATTGGTTTTAGAGTTGTTTCACTGATTGTGTCATTTTTTGCAGGCTGCACCACATTGTATAAAATGTCAGCATTCATCAAATATCAATTTGTAAAGTTAATTTTAAATTATTTATGGGTGTTTAATTGCATCATTATTTTTACATTCATCTCCTTGTTAATGATCGTTTAATGTTATCTCGTGGAGTGCTTTACAAAGTCAGTTTCAACATGAGCTCTATCTGAATCACTGATCATCCTTCTGACGTTCATTAATAATGATGATTAAGATTTTAACACAATGGCTTACAGAAAGGTAATGATTTATGATCAGTGGTAAGGTAATGAATTGGTGGATAATGACAGCTGCTCTGGCACTGTTGGAGAACTTTGCTGACGTGACACTGTTGATTCAATTGCACCTTTTTTGATGTATTTCCTATTGACAGGCCTGATGAGTGCTGGAGAAGCACAAGTTTCAACATGCAAACAGATGGTTCTGGGGTGGTTTGCAGCCAAGTGTGAAGTGGTTGGAATGAGAGTCAGCACCTTCAAATCTGAAGTGATGGTTCTCTGCCAGAAACCGGTGGATTGGCCCCTCCAGGTTGGAAAGAGTTACTGCCTCAAGCAAGGGAGTTCAAGTATCTCGGGGTCTTCTTCATAAGTGAGGGTAGAATGGAGTGTGAGATGGATCAGCGGTTTGGTGCAGCTTCTGCAGTGATGCAGGCACTGCACCTGACCATCGTGGTGAAGGAGCTGAGTTCGAAGGCAAAGCTTTTGATTTACTGGTCCATCTACATCCCAACCCTCACCTATGGTCATGAGCTCTGGGTAGTGACCGAAAGAATGAGATCCCGGATACAAGCAGCCAAAATTAGTTTCCTCAGAAGGGTGGCTGGGCTCAGCCTTAGAGATAGGGTAAGGAGCTCGGACATCTGGAGGGAGCTCTGAGTAGAGCGGCTGCTCCTTCACGTTGAAAGGGGTCAGTTGAGGTGGTTCGGGCATCTGATCAGGATCCTCCTGGGCGCCTCCCATTAGAGGTGTTCTGGGCACAACCCACTGGTAGAAGGCCCCGGGGCAGACCCTGAACATGCTGGAGGGATTACATATCTCATCTGGCCTCGGAACGCCTTGGGGTCCCCCAGGAGGAGCTGGAAAGTATTGCTGGGGAGAGGGACGTCTGGGGTGCTTTGCGTGGCCTGCTGCCCCTGTGACCTGGCCCCTGATAAGCAGATAAAAATAGATGGATGTTTCAGGGCATTTCTACAACAATTCATGATAAACTCGGGAGTGGAAGTGAGGCTCGTGCTTGTGCTTGTGCTTGTGTTAGAGCCCGTGCGCCTAGCACCATAATGATAGATGGGGTTTTCAAAACAGAATCAGACGAACACAAGGCTTTATTAATCTGATGAAAAAAATGATATTACAAATGCATGACATTTGATTTTTTGCCGATATCTGATATGCCGATGTGTAATCAATACCAATATCGATATATCCACTTTTTCCCTAACTAATTTTAGTGATCATCAAGTCTCTTCTGTAATCGAATTAATATCGTATTATACATGCATACTCTTATCGTGATCGCCCACCAGCAGATGGAGACATGAAATACAATACTTTTTAATGTATGTTATATTCAGTCATTGTGCAAATTAAGAAAAATCATGTTGACCGATTGTGGTACTTGGCCGATCGATGACGTACCGATATTATCAACTTGTTAGCCAATTCCGATATTTCATTTTAAAGCTGATTTTGGCTGAAACCAATGGCATGCTGATATAATCGTGCATCCCTGATGCACATACATATTTCTGCCTTTGTGTGTACACATAGTTTTACTCTGTAATCTACACAGAATTTATGCATCTGGACCTAGATGTTTTTTTAAGTGGGCCATTGCGTTTCCAGCCACAACCGTGCTACCAAAACCAAGTATTTTAAGCCAAAACATTAGCTTTTCCAAACCAGAACAACGTGTTATTTGTACCTAAACCATGTTAATGACAGCTTTATTGAAAGTTTCAACATATCCGTTACATGATAATGAACAAATACATACCCTGGGTTTGCAGAAATGTACAATGCCAGCATTCATTCTTGAGATTAGGTTGAAATACAGCATTACTGTGATCATTGGACATTACAGATTAAAATAAATTACATGGGAGTATCGCCTATTAACTTCCCCAGTTGTCTTTCATGTATGAAGGAAAATGTCACACCTCGTACTGCACACCACAGTAATCTTATTCTCTCTGAAGTTTTACACTAATATTTTCAGCTTCTTCTACAGTTTGAAGGCAGCTAAGATATGTGGGCTGTGTTCTTTCAAGAATGCATTCCCTGAGCTGGAATAGCTATAAATGTACAAGAAATTGTTTCAGTTTGTTTCATTATAGGCCCCTTACTGTGTGTCCCAGGTTTCAAGGTCAAGATTATAGAAAACATACAGAACGAAATGTCCGCACATTCCACTCTGTCTATGTGTGTTAATATTATTGATATGTACAGCTTTTGAATGTGGCTGTCCTTCGGAGCGTTGTGCAGTGCTGGATGGTACAACTGGCATTTGATAAACAGTCATCCACACAGCATTCTTATTTAAACAGACATGTGGGCAAGAGGAGGCATCCTGCATTTCAAGTTCCTCCCTAGAGGGACAAACTCGTAACCTCTGGATTAATAACATAAAGAGCCACACATGCAGCTTGGCACACACAAGCACATGCAGAAGGGGGGGGGGCGGACGGACGTAGGAATGTCCGTACACTCAAACGCCCAAATACACATTGGCGTATAATCCAGATAACACATGGTGCTAATGCAGAACATATGGAATACGGACTACAGACCGCTAGGGAAACCATAGCAACCACTGATTAAAGAATCTGCGTGCTTAATTGAGCAGCTGTTTTCCCACAATTCACTGCCCTGTCAAATATTGAATATGATAAGCCAGAGCAAATATTGTGACTAGCGAGCCCAAAAATATAATAATGCAGTAAAACCAGTTTGGTTTCTTTTTCTCTGGTTTTTACTGGTCTGCTGCCCACAGGCAAGGACATGCCTTCAGACTGTCCTCCAAAGCAAGCTGTTGTGATGCTAAATTAGTTCTGTGGCAGCGTTAAATTTATGATCAGATGGGAAGTCCAGTTTGGTCCACAGAAAACGTATATGTATAAATTATCTTTGACACAGAGCTTGGATGGTATAAATCATCTTTAATGCAGCAGCACAAACATAACTAAGCACAGGTGGCAGGGCTATGGAAATGAGTCCAGACTGATTTAACCAGTGTGGCAGCCAGCCAGCACCGGTGGGACTTCCTTACCATACATACAGCACCCCATCCACATGTGTAAGCTTAAACAGCAGGTCCAGTAGTGCATTTCATTGTTTGAAATCTTAAAACGCTGCTTCACAAAGTCGCAGGGCCTCTCCCTGGCAGTAGATGCAGCAGCAACAGTCCCAGCCTGTCTCTGCATAAGCTGCTGGAAGAATCTCATCATCACACAGTCCTCCACCTGGCAGTCGATGAGAGCAATGCCCTTACAGCGCCAAGCACAATAGGTGCTGACCCAGGTCTTATCCTCTTTTACACTTGTGCTGCGTTGCCATCCTGGATACTGACACTGCTGTTCTGTAGCATCATCTCTCATACAGGCATTGTTTTGCTCTTGTAGGCTGCTCTCATGCACTGTTTGTATGTTTACCTACAAAAGGGAAATGGAAAAAAGGGATGCGCCACAATTTGTATATAACCCACATAATCACAAGAAAGCAATTTATTCCACAATGGAAGGTTGTGATCATGTGACCAATGCGCTGATGGGAGTAAATAAGGAAGTAGTATAACGACTGAAAGTCTATGTAAGGAGGGACATTTGGTGCTGGATGGGTCAAACAAGACAGGACTTTTCCCCAGGAGACCAGTATTCATGTCCTGTGTGAAACCAAGTGAACTTACCTATATAACTTTACGTTCAGTACGTAACGTCAGGGAGCTAATTTGCTATGTACATGTGCATTTACGTTTGTAAATGTTTATATATATATAAACATTTTAAGGCAATTCCAATTAGGTTAGGCGGTAGGGGTGGTGGATGGGTCTAACAGCCTGGGAGAGCAGCGTTCACATCCCGTAAGATTATAAAGCCAAACCCTGTTCTTTTCCCTAAAACTAATCACGTACATTTGTGCCTAAACCCATCGTCATGTGTTAGTTGTTGAAAGAAAAAAAAATCAATTTGTGGTACTGACATAGCGCGTTTATTTTGAAAGAGACTGTATGTAAATGCTGAATTTCCTGTCAAAATGGAAGTGTATTTTAAAAGTCAATGCATGTAACAGGCAGAACATGTAACAGGCAGAACTTGACACGGCATCCCACAACGTCAACAACCAATGCACCCAGGGTACCTTTCATATTGTGTCTGGACGTGGAAGGTCCATGACCAATCATCGATATGTGATGAGGTCGGAGTGAGAATTGGTTGTTCTGTACTAACTGATTGTTCACTGATCGTTGATAATTCCCACCTTTCCTATTATTTGTTCCATCTTTTCCCAGTTAAATTTTTTGAGTTTGATGCTGGCTTAAGAGGGATGTCCTGTCGGCCTGTAAAGTCTACATAACTGCTTTGTGATATAAGTCAACTAAAAGCAGTGGAAAACTATGTAAGAAACATGAAAAGTCGCTACTGTGGGTCCATGAAGGTCACCAAGGAGACAAAGATCATGACCAACAAAGAATATCTACGAGATAACTTTAAAAGAATAATTCATAAGATAAAAATGACTTTGTCAGCTTTCAGGAAGTTTGTTCTGAAGCCAGGAGACCTGACGGCAAAGACCCATTGTCTATAGATTTTAGGTTGGGAACACACAATAGAAACTTTGCCAAGGACTGCAGGCTATAATTTGGCACATACAGTAGGGAGATGCAGAGTATTGGTGCCAAATGGATCCATTTCTTAAAAATAGTCAGTAAAATCTCATGAACTCATTTTTATTTTTACACCATTAAGACTGCACATAGGTATGAAACAATATATTCAGGAATATTCTGTTATAGAGGGCCACTGGTCAATCTATAGAGGTAAGTGTCTGTGTTAGTGTCCTTTATGCTTGTAAATCTGCCTGTATTTACCAGTATGTGCTGAGAAAGCAAAAAAGTTTGGCTTTGCTTCTTATCTGAACGCTGGGTGATGGTTTTGTGCAGCAAACAGCAGTGAAACACATTACAGCTCCTGGATATTGTGATTGCAATAGCCTGCAGATGGAAACAACTGATGGTGTCCTTTTTAAAGACAAAATGTAGACTAAATTGAAGTGGCCATGGCACCAAGTGACTGTCTGCAGCAGTAAGAGAACCTTTTTTTCTAGTAAGACCATAAAAGCTGATATTGGTCCATAAATTTAAAAAAAAAAATGCTGATTCATATTCATGAATATTCATTCGTACTCATTGCTCATGTTCGTATGCATTAGTTAATTCCTTCTGCTCAGAATGTATAAGATGCATACATTATAAGCCATGGCCACAGGCCATCCGGGTCCTGAACCACTGACTTTAACCATTTATAATTCACTACAATCATTTATAACTTATTTATAACTCATAATTATAACTCATAATTCTGATTCACCCACCATATATTGCATATGAAATCTAGAAATCTAGAAAATCTTTATTGTCATTGCATAGGAATACAGTGAAATTAATTGTGACACTCAAGTGATGCATTCCAACAAAGACCATGAAATACAAAGACGCAGGACATTCAGTGAGGATAAAAATACAATAAATGAATATAAAAGTATTTAAAGTGCAGCAAAGTGTTTAGTGGATGGCAGAATGGCAGTAGTAAACATTATTTGATTTTTGTTTCATTTAACGTGCTGATGGCTATGGGAAAGAAACTGTGTGAAACTGTGTGTTGGTTACATAGTTTAACTTCTCTGGAACCCACTTCTTTGTAAAATATTTTTGCTTATTCTATTTTATTCTGTGGTATTTAATGTTATACTGTTTTTTCTTTTCATTAGTTAGTTGCTTTCTGGAGCTAAGCACCAAAGATTTTCACAGTACGACAAATAAATGTGACTTGTTTGAAGCATCTACAAGGTTTTTTTGTGGTGCAGTGGTTAGCACTGTCGCCTCACAGTAAGAGCATTTGGGGTTCAATCTGCAGGCTGGCTAGGGCTCTGTGTGGAGTTTGCATGTTCTCCTTGTGTCAGCCTGTGTTTTTTGTCTGTGTGCCAGTCTCTCGAGGGTGACTTTATCATGCACATAACTGTACATATTTCTTATGTTTACTTTTATTCTATTCTTGTTTATTCTGTTGAGATATATATATATATATATATATATATATATGGTAGTTAAATTTATTACTATCTAACTTACAGCCTCAGCACAGTGACAATATGTATTTATTTTTAATATTTCCATATCTTAAATACCAGTTTTGAAGACTGCACATTCTATTTTTTTTTAAATTTAATGTACATTTTCATTTCCATTTTATTTTATTTATTTATTGCTTTATATTTACATACTTTTATTTGATACTCTTACTCTGACTTCTCATAATTCTCTATTCTTTACATCAGAGCAACAGTAACGAATCACAGTTTCCCCTAAGGGATCGATAATGTATTTCTGATTTCTGATGCCCTGCCTCTCACCCAATGTCAGTTTGAATAGAATCCAACCTCTCCGCAACTCTGTACCAGGATAAGCAGTTACGAATAACAAATATTAAAATCTTTGTATTAAAAAAAATTGAAAAGAGCAACCAAGATTCAGTTGTATATTCTTTTTTATATATATAAATAAAAGCTGTATTAACAGATGCAGTAACAGTATAAAGAAAAACATTTTTTTTTTTACATTGGACAGTTTGAAAGGTTTATGATGCTGCTGTTTACAACATCTTACAGGGAGGGCAATAGTAAAATATATTTTAATTTGTAATTAGTTGAAATGTCTTTCTCTCACTCACACACACACACAAAATAAAAAATAAGATAAAACAAAGAGAGTAGATTACACGAGTCACAGTGCCCAGATATTACTCCTGTGACCCTCAAATGATAGTGTGAAAAGTGAAGCACTATGAAATAGCCTACGCTACAAAATTGGCTCAAAAGTGAGGTAGAGGGGATATTTTTTGTTGAGATAAAATCATTGTAGAAGCAGGGTTACGATTCAGTGGGGAGACGGGATGTGCTTTAGCTCTGAGATGAGTTTTCAACCTCTAACCGCAGCTTGAGAGCAGCTGTCCTGACTACAGAGTGAAAACAATTGAATTCTTCAGTCAGAACTGTTGGAAAAACTGTTATTGGCAAGACAGAGAGGCGATGCAGAAAGCTTTTATACCGTGAAATCTTATAGTGTATGGAAAACAAAGACAAAGGTACAATTTAATTCTCCACAAGCTATAACGTACACTGGCATATAATAAACACAGTCCATTTACAGAAATGAAATATAATGCAAACGTTGACATGCACTTGACGACCCTGTGTTTTCATGTGAGACTTTTGTTTCTGTAACAAATGCAACAGTATTTCACAGTACACAGTAGAATCTGAAAGATGCTTTGAATTGACTTGAAAGGATACTGTCTGGCAAGAAAAGAGAAAAAAAAGTGGAATAATTACATTTTGAATGAGTTGGCTACATTTCATAACGCTGTAAAGTCTGACATCTCGTTAGGGGAAACAATGGATGGCAGTTGTTTGGGTTGGGTGCTAATTAGGTGTTCATTAGGCTATTATTTTGTGTGTGGGTGTGAAGCTCTGGCCACACATAGGTATTTTTTGTGCATTTAATTAGGTGAAGCAAGGTAATTTATTTGTAGGAATGGTGGCACTGGAAACTAATGTGCAGTTGCAGAAGGCAACCTGTTGCCCTGAATCTGTCTCCCACCTCCTCAGTTGTACATTCAGATACATGTTGACAGAGCAACCACAGAATGACATGCTAACATACACACTGGGGGCTATGAGCTCTGCAAGTGCACAGCGGTTAAACCAACCAAGTTTTGAGGTTTGGGAAATAGGGCGGCATGATGTTGTGATACTGACTCAGTCCCACTGGTGAATTCAAATTAGTGCTGACATTTAGTGTGATGAATGGAAAGCACTGTAGTTCTTATTCAAAATATTAAAGGTCCAGTGTGTTAGTGTGTAGGATTAGGGGCATCTATTGGCAGAAATGGTCTAT
The DNA here is from genome assembly GCF_011397635.1 of Epinephelus fuscoguttatus. NCBI lineage: Eukaryota > Metazoa > Chordata > Actinopteri > Perciformes > Serranidae > Epinephelus > Epinephelus fuscoguttatus. The sequence goes on from NC_064756.1 coordinate 18,803,112, forward strand.
GACATTCACAGCTACATTTTCATTAGATTCTTCCGTTGGGCTGGAGCCTATCCCAACTGACATTGGGCGAGAGGCAGGGTACACCCTGGACAGGTCGCCAGACTATCACAGGGCTGACACATAGAGACAGACAACCATTCACACTCACATTCACACCTACGGATAATTTAGAGTCACCAATTAACCTGCATGTCTTTGGACTGTGGGAGGAAGCCGGAGTACCTGGAGAAAACCCACGCTGACACAGGGAGAACATGCAAACTCCACACAGAAGGGCTCCCTCCTGGGATTGAACCAGCATCCCTCTTGCTGTGAGGTGACAGTGCTAACCACTGCACCACGTGCCGCCCTCACTGGATTCAATGGCCTGAAAATAAGAGTTGTTGTTTTTCGTTACCTTAAGCCCAGTTCAGATCAGTGATTAGTGACGAGACGAAACCGTTATAGAACATTGCAGAGAAAAGTTGCAGTGGTGAGAACTGGCTGTCTGAACTCCACTCAAGCCGGCTGATGGTGTCGCCTGCAACTCAGCTGGTCAAATTGCTGGTGTCTGGTTTTAGAGTGTAAAGCTTGTCACCTGTTTCAACATCCAATTGGCTTGTAGTGAAGTCTACTGATCAAATCAAAATGACAGCAGACGGCGTGTTTGCTTGCTGCGACAGGTGCTACATTTTCGTCCTCAAGGTGTGCCAGTGTCAGACAGTGGGTCGCCCTCCCTATCACTATCCTCATTCATATTTTTAAGAGGCTACAAATTATATTCAACAACAAAATAAGCCTGAAAAGCTGGGAATCAAAGCAGAAGAGCTGAGAGTTGTTGCATGGAGATGATACACCATCTCATCTGGTTGCATTGGCGTGAATCTGCAGTTTTTAGAATGTTGCAGAATGGCGCATTGCAGGTAGCTGCCTGTTTCAGCTCATCTCATCACAAATATTTGGCTTGAACTGGGCTCTAGAAGGAGCCTCTTCTACAGAGTCCACCATATTGTTCTACAGTAGCCCAGGATGGACAGGCCAAACACTGGCTCCAGATAGATCCAGTTGTGGTTTCGCGACAGCCACCGTAGCTCTCCCACACGCTTGGCACGCAGGAGACATTTCAGTTCACCGCTCACAGCTGGATGCAGCTAAATCCTCACTACACCTTTAAAGGGAAACGCTGTCTCTCCATCTGTCTCTCTTTCTTCTCTGTTTCGACCTCAATCGGCTGACTGAGGGCATTCACTCTTTCAGTTAAACCAATCAGACTTTGCAACGACCTCTGTGAGCCAATCATCTCATTGCTGTCTGCTGTCATTTCAGTGTCAGATTGCTGCCTCCCACCTCCACCCCATTCACCTGCAGTTTCATCAGACCCACTTTTTAGTGATTGCTCTTCATTTCTTCACCTCCACTAGTGCAGATACTACCGTGACACCCCTGATTCTTTGACCAAAATCGGCAGCCGAGATGCATTGTAGGTAACGTAGGTGCCAGGTTTTGACAAGGAAGAAGAATGTGTGGAATAAAAATGAGGATATATCTCTGGTTCTGCTGCATTGATTTCAATATTTTTTTGCCTTCCATCATGAGTCTCACAATGTTGTATGAGTTCCATATTAAATTGGTGGAGTACTCTTTTAATTAAGTAAAACCCTTGCTGTTCATTTGATGTTCAGTTCCTCCATCAATAGATTCATAGTATATTCTATCACTAATTATTACTGAGGTGATTAATATGAAGGTCACATTTGCTTGCACAATGACAAGATGTTGTCATTTGGAGGATATCTGTGCATGTTTTGATACAAGAAAAAATAATGTCACTGCAACAGGAAAACTAATATATGAACAAAAATTGTTACAAATATGCAAGTAATATACAACAATTTCAATAAACTAGGCCATGAATAATTGTGAGGTTATGCAAACATGTGCTGCTGGGATGTTCAACATGACTAAGACACAAAATCTGGAACAATCTTTGATGATCAATATGCTGCATAGCGCCAAAAAAAAAAAAAAAAAAGATGCAAAAGGAAACCGTGCTTCTGTTGCCAAGGCTCGGAGGATTCCTGGAGGAAAATTGAAGGTGGTGCATAAACACTGCTGTTCCAATGTTAAGACTCACAGAGGAATACTTTTCATAGAAACTACAGTATATAAGATTAAAAAAAAACCCACACATCCCCCTGTCTTACTATTTATGTACTAGAATCAAGGAGTGGTGGGCGATGCCATTTTTCCCAAGTTGACGATTGGGGAGATTAAGGAAGGCTTTTTATGTATTTAAATATGATTATAGGCTAATCAGTGCAGTTACCATGGCAACATACCTGCTTAAAAAAGAAATAGAATCAGGAGGTTGTCAATGCTGGGGTTAAACCCAAAGTTTGTCCACTAACTCATTAATCCCGCTTCATGGGACTCCTGATGATTGTTGTTTTTATTTTTTTGTTGTTTTTTTTTCCTCTAAGGTCCTACTGTAAAAAAGAAACCTAGATGAATACTCCCTGCTATTCTAGAGAGGAATTTCTCTTTGATTTGCAAAAAATAAACATGGTCCAATGTAAATCTCAACATCAATAGACAGACATCAACAGCTACATGTTTAGGGTGTGTGAAGTAACTTGTGAGGACCACTGTGTTCCTGAGAAAATTTGTGCCAATCCATCTGGTAGACAGTATGTGATTGAAAAACTAAAAGTTTGAATTACTGATTGATATTAAGGCCAAAACACACCGGCAGCAAATGCAGCGCATCAAAAAATATGGCCCTATTTTTTTCAATGTACAACCCCACACCAGCGATGGCAAGACATATGTCGCCACTCCTGGACATGCCACCTCGCGGCACTTAACACCACAGTCCTATTTCCTGTCTCATCACCCCCAAAATTAAATACATTTTCCCCCCACTTGACTCCTCTCCGCACCATGGATGTATGAGGAGAACTCTGTTGCTGAGTCTCGTGTGTGACAAAGAATGGATGAGGAGAGACTCATTGCTGAGAAATATCCTGAGCTAAATGACCCACAGTCCCGTCATTATAAAGACAATGGCTAAAGATGTTCACACATGATTTTAAGCTAATGCATAGGTGGAGGAAGTACAGATCTTTCGGTAAAAGTAGTAATAACTTTGCTTGGTTGTCTGTTGACGAGCTGCAGCGCGATGCGTCCAGTGTATGCTTGGGGTGGCACTTGAAGGGCGTCACATGACATGCCGTGCCACAGTGGCACGGTGTGTTTTCAGCTTTAGAGTAACAGTCAGGCATCACCCATCATTTACCTACAATGGTGACCTCATGGTGGTGCTAAAAGAATAGTCAGATGATCACCAAATTAAATTAGGATTCATCCTCTAAAGGGGGCATGGCCGTCAATCAACCAACTGACCTCATTGCTCTCCCTTTAGAGTTACACTGCTCGCTTGACCAAAAAACAAAAGTTAATACGAAAATTGATATAGATATTAACATAAGATGAATATGACATTCAAAGTAGAGCTTAGATTCTCTGCCCGAACCCGAACCCGGACCTGACCCGACCCGTGGGTTAAAGGGACGGGCCGGGCTCGGACAGAGCATGCACGGGCTCGATCTAAGCTTTAATTCAAAGTGCCCACTTGTGTTTCTTCTGTTCTCACTCCCAGGGCATCAAATACGGCAGCTTGGTCAGTGGCCTTTGGCATCGTATCCCGACACACAAGGCATACCTAGGCATCAGTATGAGACACAACAAGCGTTTAGCTAACTCCAGTGTAAACTAATCAGCTGCAATATTAGATGCTCAGAGTAACTGAGACAGTATAAATAGCAAGAAAGTCCACATAGGGAGGTGGTCAGGTGGGGGACGGCTCAAACAAACACAGGACTTTTACCCAGGATACAGCTGTTCATTTACCCTCTGAAACCAAAAGTTAGCATTTAGTTTTTACTATTTAACTACTTATTTTAACCCAAACTATGTTTTTTGTAAACCTAACTTAGTAGTTTGGTTGCCTAAACCTTAAGTATTTGCTGAAACGTTTTACTGTAAACACATAAGTTTATTTTGAAAAGACACTGTAGCATGTAACAAGCAGAAACTGACACTAAAGGTCTTCATGGATCTGAAATTATGGACCCTGAACCGAATTGCCCACCCTGGTGCATATCTGAGGTCAGAGAAAGCTGGAAGAGACTCTGTGGTCTATTTTACAAATAAACCTTATTGTAATTGGCACTAAAACAATGCCATTATTTTTGTTGTTGTTTCGAGCTGTACCTGCCCTCGTGCGACCAGTTTACGATACTTCTAAGTGGCTTAGATTGCACATAAAAATAAAAATGTTCAAACTTTATGTTCGAACTTTACTGGCTGCATGGTAAACAGAGGAGAGCGGAAAGAAAAGCAGAGACTCCCTACCTTTGAAGATGTCATAAAGTTCTGACTATGTATCCAGTCCTCGTTTATTCATATTCCTTTAGTCTGTAAGTGTCCACTGGTGAAAAGAAGAGGTGTTTTTTAAAAAAAAAATAGTTACTCCAAGTCGTGAATATTGTCGGGCTTACTATCCATCTTTCCACCACTCTGCCTCCAATCTCGGATGCTGCCACTCAACATTTTTTCACCTTACTTTCACCCTTGTAATCTGATCCTACGTCAGCTTCTTCATCACACGAGTTACACACACAGTGCTCATTCATTTCTCTCCTGATTAGAGCTGATAACAGGTCTTCTGAGATTCACTTGGGTGTTGCACATACTGATAAACAGACCCAGGAACAGCAGTAATAGCATGGGAACGACTTGGGACTGTTGACCATAATAAAACGTGGACCTGAACCTGTACGGCTCACTGGGTGGGACGTGGGTCCTAGTCCAGGTAGATGACCTTTACCTGACACATCCAAATCTGACACCATGGGGTACCTATAGCGTCATAGTTACAAGCCACTGACCAAGCTGCCATGTTTGACAACTTGGTAGAAAGAGCTTGCTGTCCCATTCATCATTTTTTCTTATTACTCTGCATGAGACGCCACACTCTCATTAAGAAGGTTTTCCATTTTTAGATGTAATTATTAAATATAAATAATAAAAAGAGAAGCCTCTGTTTTCACTTGGATTGGAGCCTCAGTGTTTCTGCTGCGGTATTCACCAGAGACAGCAGTTCTTTATTCCTCATCACTGATGATGACAACAGGGATGCTCAATCAAAATCAACCTCCCAGTCAAACATTTTTTGTTTTGCTGATGAAGTCACTGGACAGATAATTAGATGTTCCTGCTTGGGGATTCATCACACCAAACACTTATTTTACACTCAGCTTGGAAGATAACAAGGTTCCCTCAAGTGACAAACTATCAAATTTTTAATTTGATGGAGCTGACAACAAATTTACCTCAGTAAGTTTTCCTCTGCTCTCTCGCTCCATGTATTTGTCTCTTTATGGTTCGTCCCTATGTTGTGATTGGGATCACACACACCTGAGAGTGAACGCGACGCACACACATATTCTCCACAATCCTCTCAGTGTTGATAATGAACAATCTGTTTGTATATATTTCTTGTTTGGGTGTTTGCCGGCTGTTTTTCTGTTTGTCTGCAAAGTGGTTGGTGTTTAGTGGAGAATACTGAGGAGGAAGTTAAGATGTCCGTCAGCCTTGCTGCAAATCAGCACGCTCATCTGTCACTGCTAATGTTTCGACATGTCACTGCAGATGTTCAGGAGAGCACAGGATATTAATGGAGTGTTGTCTTTCCACCTCATTTCATCTGATGAATATCAACAAAGATTATAGACAAACTGGAGGGGAGAAGGTATATGGAAAGAAAGGAGAGCAAGAGGGCAGAGGAGATAACGGTGCTACAGAGGAAGTAAAAAAATTATATTTTGTTGGTGTAATGTGACTATTTTTCAAAAACAAGTCATTTGATCTTTAAAAGAAGCAATTTTCTGACTCTGTAAGAGCAGTAAGACGTATTATACTCTCAATAAAATGTCAGAGATAGCGATGTCGGCAGTTAGGAGATTTCAGGGAAAAGTCCTGGAGAAACAGCCTCACTGAATTCTGAAATGTTAGAGTTGCGTGTTCCCTGCATCACGCCATGATCCATCAATTATAAAGAAAGCATGTCAGTGCTTCAGATAAACATCTTATTATTGCCAGGGCCTGACTACCTTAAAAAGGGACTCTTTATTTAACCACAGTGTAGGCATGTACTGCTTACACAAGGTATTTCGCTCAATGTCAGTGTGCTGCGATTAAACTGGAGGCTCTGGCATGGGTTCTTCATTATATTTTAAATCTCCGATGCATCAATATTTAAACTCTTTCCCCCACGCAGTCAGTCGTCTAAGCAGACAAACAGACAAAAAAAGACAACCATATAGGCCTAAACAAAACAGACAGTCATGCAGCTTTGATGCAGTGTTTTCTGCCAGCCCCATCAGTAGCCACGCTCACTAAAAGAGACTTTTATGTATTTACACCAAGCTGCGGCTCTCTGGAACAATTTGCATGTATACACACACACACTGTGTATTGTCATTCATCCTACAGGGACGTCCTCATATACTGTCTTTGGATGAGCAGTTTGCGCCATTAGTTTTGCATCTGTGCAACAAGCTGGATACGAAATCGATCTTGATAAATGATGGAGTAGTAAGATCATCAATTTATGACATTACCCTGCAGGGCCGCCATGTGTAATTGCTGCGCCTGGGAAAAAAAATCCCCCTGAGCTCTCCCTCCACTAAATTAACCCTAACCACGGACCAGTCCATATCTCCACACTAATTGACAGTCATCATGATTTAATTTATGCAGCACAAACATTTATCAGTTAGTGAATTGATTAGTGACTGTCTCTACGGCTTAGTCACAGTCACACCACTGTCACAATTCTAGGGCAGCATTCACTCCTTTACTGCTAAAACATTAACTATATTAGTACCAAATAATAACTTACAAAGAGCAGCACACCCCGAGCCAATGAAAATATTGATATATGTATTCCCCAAAGTGCTTTGCTCTCAATGAATCTCCAAATGCTTTACTTTTCTTGCAGCAAAGGGTGTATGAGATGGGATCAAATTCACCACAGTATTTCCTATTCCTATTTCTATGTCCTATTGTTACTTGGCTGTTAAATCTTTTGGATATCAAATTTGTTGCTCACATAAACCAGCTAAAGTAGAGTTTGTTGCCGCAAACTGACTGTTGTTAACTGAGTAACCAAAAATGCAGCTGAAAAATTGTGTACATTAACAACAGGAGCATAAGGCTGCCAGGAAATGTTGACTTGACAACTCTTTGCTTTCATACACTATAGTACGTATTTAGAATATTTATCCACAGTGTGCTAGCAGTGTTAGCATGTGATATTTGTCTTTATTAGGCTGACCAAACGTCCGGGCCGCATATCTCTGTCCGAACCTGAACCGAGCCCGACATTATTTAATGACTAAAGCACTGAGTTTGTGTCACACATTGGTTACAGGGTATTTAGGCCGGGCGTGCGCCGTGGGTGCTCAGCTGCGGAGAGGGAGACCTCCGTGTTTGAGACGGGAGTGGGAGGTGGGAGGTCCGATGCTTCCAGCGAGAGGAGAGGGAGAAATAAAACAAAATAAGATAAAACAGGAGACACCTGTCTCCCTCTTTTATTTTATTTTCAGTGTTTAATCAAGGTGGAGGCGGACGGCTGGAGGTCCGAGGCTTCCAGAGAGGGGAGAGGTAGAAACAAACAGCCAATGTGTGTCTGTGTGTGTTATGTTCAGGTGTTGTCATGTAAATAACAGTCCCCAAGCAATAAACAGGACAGACAATAGGATTTTATTTATTTTTACGCTACAATTTCACTGAAAGCTGACCGAATCCGACCCGAGCCCGAATACAATTTTTACATTTTTGACCGAACCCGGCCCGACCTGTCGGGTTGGCCTACCGTCGGGTACCGTCGGATCGGGTAGCCACACTCTAGTGTGTGTATGTGTCCCCTATTGGGGCCTATCTGAATTTCTGTCTTTGAGAGATATTATTTTGTAATATAACTGACTTTTCTATCCATACATATAAACTTTAAATATATTAAAATTATAAGGCATCTTTGAGTAAACTGCCTGTATCATTTAAGTAGGCTATGTCGTGGCCGCGCCGAGTGTCCTCTTTTTTGGAAATCAAAATATGGTCACCCTATCTTTATATTAAAAATGCCTTCCCTCTCAGCATAAATAGGATGAAGACTGTATTTATTTTCTTAGTGTTGGGAAAATGAAAGGGAATTTCTCTGGGAAAGTATCTGAAACAGCTGGTGGAGCATAATGCAGGTGTTTTAAAGGCAGCCTCATCAAAGCTGCACTGATCAAACTTTCTGTAGTAGCGATGAAAATAAATGACTGTATAATATGAATAGGGTCACTTATAGTGAAGATCCCACAGAGAACTGGAGGGGCACTCAAGGCCAAGTGCTCTATCTCAAAATGTCACAGGTGCAACAGACTGTCAGAACATTAATATTTGTTTGCTGTGTGAAGATGTAGTGGAGTGTTGACATCCCGAGAAGTGAATGAACTTTTCAGTTCTGAATTTTGGTAGCCAGGGCGGCTGCATGCAAATATGTGTTTGTTGCACAAGGAAATAAACATAAGAGTTGTTGACCTTGTAAGTTTATAGTTTTTGCATGTAACAGGTGTAAACTGACACGGTGTCCCAGTGTAACAGGGTCATTTATACAGCAGTAATGTGTGTAACAACATTTGCAATAAGTATTATAATTCCACAAAATTTGTTGCAGATGTTACCTGACATGCCCCCGTACACAATTTGTGTAATATTTGATAACCAGTTTCTTTATCCCTGTGTTCACCTTTGGGGGTACCCCACCTATAAAGGGGTGTCTCCAGCCTTACCTCTCCTCTTTTGCTGTTGTGCTCCCTGGGAGAGGTAAGCGGCATTGCTCTTGTGGTGATTTCCATGTGTTAGCGCTGTTAAACTATGATTATAAGTTCATTTTATGCTAACATACTGTTGTGTCACTTGATTCTTGTAGGGGCTGGAGTTTGTATGGTTGTGTGTGATGGAGGATTTTGCTTTTATCAGCTGTTTTCAGGAATAAACGGAGATCGCCTCCAAAGATATCCACAGTCTGGGCCTCTTTATAACTACACAATGCAGACATCACTCAAGTCCACCGGTTACACCAGAACATCAACAACAGACGCACCCAGGATACCTAGCGCATCATATGTGGATGTCAGAAGTCCATTGAACATGTGACGAGTTGGGAGTGCGAATATGTTTTGGGTTTTTTTTAAATTTTATATACTTTATTAATCCCCGAGGGCAAATTCAATTGTTGTGTATATTATGAGTTTAACTAAAGTAAAAAATTATTTTCAGTATCCCTGCTGACAAACAGACAAATGCACAAACAGAGAATTCTACTCTGCAGCATTTTAGTATATTTCAGCTCTTTGTTCTGGTTTTAAGGCCCCAGACTCAAGTCTGAAACCCTCCCACATCCAAAGACAATGTGTCATGAGAGCAAGGACTAGGTTTTGCAGGACTGAAACTCTCACGAAAGTCTCCTCCCTCGAGCCCCTAGTCAGTCAACCTCTGGGTTATAAGCATTGTGTGTGTACAAGTGTACTCATAGAGCATTATAAATGCATTATAAATCACTATGAATGCCCTTATAATGCATTATAGATGTGGTCTTCATAGAAAGTGACCAGAACAGAGCTAAAATGACGGTGAAATATTTCACTTATTTTGTCATATGGAAAAAAAATGGCTCCAAGTAAATGCTGATGTTGCTTTTTTTCTGCTAAATGTGTCCCAGAAATTCTACACTATCACAGTCACCACATCATTTATAAGGTGATATTATCTTGATGTTGTGCTGTTAACAAGTTGCTCTGCCCTCAAAATGAATAATGTAGGTTTAGCATTTTAATTATATCCATGTAAACATTTAGTGAGCTAGTATTTTAAAAGCATGTCTTTTCAGCATTTTGACAGAATAATGCTGTAAGCAAAACACATCTTGTACATGCAGTATACATTTTATTAAGATGTCTGAAAATACTGTCACATTGTGTCCGTGTTGTTTCCTCCTCTCTTCTTGCCCTTTCGGTGAACTTGGATCTCAGTTTTGCTTACAGTTATGTTCTGCCTGTCCTCTGGAAAGTGTGCCGCCCTGCCAACACATTCCCAAAACACAGTGTCTCTGGTGTCTCACACATACACATCAATATGCCTCCATCTCCTCGCTCTCTCTCTGTTCTCTCCCTCTCCCTCTCACCCAGCCACCCCTTTGGCGGCAGCTCGGTTTTTGTTCAGCAGTAGTGCGCTTCTGGCCTTTGTTGTGTCAAAATGTTGCCAACTGTCTCTCCTCTCTCTCTCTCTCCCTCTCTCCCTCTCTCTCTCTCTCTCTCTCTCTCTCTCTCTCCAGGCCCCTGGCTATCTATTCCCCATGTCCACCCCCAGTGTCCCTCTTGCTCTTGTTGTCTTTCTCTCTGTCTTTTGATCCTTTCTGTCTTCCTCACTTTTCCTTTATTTTTCCCTTTCTCTCTCTACATCTGTCATCTCACTGTCTGTCCTCCACTGTACTTGGCTTTTTCTAGTACTGTTTTGTCCTTCATTCATTCCTCTCATCCTCTCCTCTTACCTCCCGTCTGCCTTCTTTTCTTTGGCCTGCCTCACAGGACCGAAAAAAGAGACCTACAGCTCGAACACAAATGCATTGTAATATAAAATGAGGTGTGGGTATGAGGTGTGGTTGTAAGTTGGTTAGTATTTTAAGTTATTTATTGTTTTTATTTGTGGTAAACAAGTCTGTAAATAACACTTGACAGATGTAAAGATCATAGCGCATCACCATAAGAGAGGCATTTAATGTGACATAAATAGACATTTAAGGAGGCATAAAAGCAAGATGATTTAATCAGTTGTGTTGCGTCGCAGTGACAACGCTCAATACTGTCTTCATATAAGGATTGATGTGGGTGTTTCTCCCACTTGAAATCTGAGTGCTCCTCATTGCCTCAGCATATTAAACCTTTGCAACTGACGTCACTAATGCACATAAGATATTGTGTCAGAATTTCAGCCGAGTACATCTATCTCTGTCTTAAAGATGGCAGATTTGAAGAAAATTGTCAAGCTGTGTTGGTTGTTATGGTGGTGAGGAAAGGTCCGTGTACGAGGAAAAATTCAGAAATGTCAGAAATGTTGATGCATATTGTCACGCTTATCAATCCAGTGATCTCAAAGCTGCTAAGAAAAAGATCATACACCGCAACCATAAAAACATGTCAAATATAATAGGCACGTGTGGGCTTTTAGTTTTCCACATGACTCCCCTCAGTACATTTGTTTGGTGCACACACACAAAAAAATGTGTATTTCATTGATTTTTGTGAAATGAATGGATCAATAACGAAAATAATTCACAACGTACAAAAACACGAACAAACAACACTGACAAGTGGTTGTCATATAGAACCTCAAAACTCATTTTTGCTCCATTCTTTGCTGTGTCATTCTTTGCACAGTATTACTGTCATCACACTTGTATCCTCCGCCTGTTAGTCAATAATCCCCTCCTTTCTTCCTTCACAGTCCTTTAGTTGTGAAAGTCTGAGTCAATTCAGCGGAAATCAGCGATTCAGTGAGCTGACATGAACCCTAAATTCTAAAATAACTGTAATTTTAGGTGACAACCTCCACTGATTCAGAATTCCTGCCTCTCTGCGGCGCTCTCCACTGTTTGCACCGACTGTTTCGGCCAGTGGGACTGATTGTATCGCCCTCACTCCAGTGCACCCCACTGCACCGTTAAGACTCCGTTTTAGCTGTAGGGCCTACTGTACTTGAATCAGAAGCCTTTGTCATATAAAATAACACTTGTATTGATCCCTGAGGGAGGGAATTCAAGTGAGTGTTGCAGCAGTGCAGAGTGTTACGTCAGTCCGAGGGTAGTGTGTGGGGCGGCTGTGGCTCAGAGGAGCGGGTCATCCACTGATCAGAGGATCGGAATTTCAATCCCTGGCTCTTCCAGTCCACATGTGGAAGTACTCTTGGGCAAAATAGTGAACCCAAAAGTGTGAGTTTTGACTGAGTAGCACGTTTTAGCCTCGACCAGCAGTGTATGAATGTGTGAATGTGTCTAGTGTGTAGGATTAAGTGGCATCTAGCAGTGAGGTTGCAGTGTTCTGAACGGTAGACATGAAACCAGTCTGGGCTATTGTAGAACAAAATGGCAGACACTGTGGATGAGGTACCACTCTATATGTAGCTATATATTGCTCATTCTAAGGCAACGGAAACACCATTCTTAATTTCAGGTGATTATACATTCATGAAAACATAGTTCTGAACATTATTTCCACCATTAGATGCCCCTAAATCCTACACACTGGAACTTTAAGCCCTTGGAGTGATTGGACGATGAGAAAGGCTCTTACACATTTACACATACTGACTCATACAGTCAAGTCAGGGTCGACGTGAGACACCTTGAAAATCATGACTAACAGCAAGAGATTCGGTAGGAGTGTTGTTAATGTTAGTACAGTGTGAAAAGACTGACTCTATGCTTCCATTTGAATCGGACAAAAATGAAACTATAAAGTATTCATATTTTCTATGTATAAATTCCTACAATACTGTATGACTATATTTTTTATATTACAATGTAATTAAAATACATCTAGCTGTTATGAAATAATTATTCAGTTTATGAATAATTTACACTCATCTTGCCTGTTCAGGTCCATTTTATGTAATTTAGTCATAGCCGCAGACAGGATTATGTCTCACAATTTACAGCATCTCTAAACTAAAACCTAAAGCATGAACACCAAATGTATAAAAGATACTGCTGCTGTCTTTGATATGTTGTACCTACATATCACAGTGTGATACTCCACTCTAATAAGGAACACTTCACACAGATAGATGTATGACGATAAATTCCTCCAATGTCAGACTGATGAGGGAAGGCGAGATGAACACCCATGTTTCCAGGGTAACGCTTGCTTTCAGTCAAACCTTATTGGAAGGTTTAAGTTTGCTAAACATAGAGTATTTACTCTGCCACTACTGCAGCATTATCACTGAAGAACTGCACTTTACTGAGCAGCTGAATGATGGAAAAAAAAAAACCTCACCCTTAACTTTATGTTATGAATTCATAAAGTGAATGCATCTTTGACAGCTTAAAGGCATTTCATGCAGGACTGTCAGTCTCTGTGTAAACATGCTCACTTGTGAACGTGAAAGTAAGAGCCAGCCCCAGATTCATATTTGGCGTTTCCCCCTCATTATATGGCACTTTTTTCAGTGCTGGGTCTTTCATAAACCAGAGAAGACCCACACACAGAATCACAGGGCAGAGGCATGAGTAAGACAAAAACTGAGGCTTTACTGAAGTTTTCAGGCAGGGCAAAGTACAGACCGTTCCAAGAGTCAAAACAAAAAATCAGGATTATCAAGCAGAGGTACAGAGGCATCAGACGAAGGTTGAAATCAGACACGGGTCAAAATCCAGAAAGGCAATACAAACAACAGGCAGGATACAAAGTAGGCAGAAGCACAACCTACAATCTGGCAACAACAAACTGACTGGTATATGTACTGAAAGGTAAACAAGCAGACTGGCAAGGTGTGTGACAGACTGGGCAGGCAGGTCACTGATAGACGAGCATTGTCGGTTTAAGAAACATGAAGCGTCACGTGAAGCAACGTCCATTCCTGATGACGGCGGCACCGCTGGAACTGCTCCGTAAAGCAGCCAGTGTCTGGCATTACTATGGGTACATCCAAGGTCTCATTATATTCGCTGACCGAAACAGTAGCCCCCACCAGAGGGCTGCATTGGGACTGGGTCCCACCGGGTCCCGTGGGACCCAACGCAAATATTGCGAGAGCGGGCAGTTTGGACTTTGCTGTGGGCGGGAACGGGCGGCAGAAAAAAAACACTGCGGGATCTTGGTGCACATGCATGAGCGTTTCCACTCCATATTTATTCATAAATGGACAAATATGCCCTGAACCAGCTTTCATACCAATTTGCCGCTTGCTCCACCTGTCTGTCTGTCTGTCTGTCTGTAAGCTCCATCTGTCATGAGACAAACATGAAAGAAGACGTGCAGTTTATTGTGTTTCACCGGCGACGAACTGTCATTACGCGTGACAATTACGCATGGCTGGGCGCTCTTTATAACTCACTGTGTGAACCTATGTTGCATAAAGATTTGCCCCCTTGTAATTTTTAACTGCCCCCTCAGTAACTTCATCCTGGCGCCGGGCCTGCCTTAACCTCAATCACTTCATGATTATATATAGGTAGAAAAATAAATAAAATACAGAGGAGGAGAATAGAATATGAAACAGCCTTTATTTCATTAAAAACTAAATGAAAACAACGAAATAGGAGCGCTATTCTTGACCAGTGTATCAAAAGACATGCAGGCTAGGGAAACGAAACAAACAACCCCATGAATCTCTTTATTAATAGCCTATAAAATGACGTGTTTTCTCCTGCGGGACAGGAGAAGACACAAAATCATCAATCTCTATTATTGTGCGGGCATGAGTTTTGCGGGTGCGATCGGGAGTGGACATACATATTGCGGGAGTGGGCGGGAGTGTAAGTCATGACCAGAGTCATGACTCTGGTCACACACTTTTGCTTGTAGCAGCTGCACATCACCGACAGTCCGATGAACAACGCAACGGGTTGTGACTGAAATAAACCTAATTGCAACATAACAATCTTGCATGGAATATCATTACTCTTTGAAGTAGGTACGTGAATTACAGCGATTCATTGCAAATAATGCATGTAACAGGTACTTACTCTTGTACTGTTTCTCCGCCATCTCTTTCAAATGTGCCAGATGTAGAGGGCAGGTATTTATATGTCATGGCGTTCAGCTGAAAAACTCTTCTGGATAGGAAGCTCTCGACCATCCTAGCTTGTAGCTGCTTAAAGCTTGCTGTTAGCTCCTAGCGCTAGCTCCTTGCTGCACAAATAAGAGACTTGGGACAGCCTAGAAGATGGCGGACCTCGAACGACTTCCGGTTCAAGTGAGGAGCTAGCAGTAGCACTATAAAAATAAGAGACTTGGGATGGACCCCAGGAGGAGGGTGTTACAAGGAACAGGAAGCTCCAGCAGAGTCCATGACAGGGTCTGCTTATGGTTTAGCACCTGATAGCTTTTTATAAAGCTCCGACCTCACCTGAGCACTGTGGGGGTACACACCCATAAACATCCCAAGCACAGAAAATGAGAAGAAAATAAGAAAATGCAGGCAGAGGGCAAAAATTCCCATCCCATATTTTCAGAGATATGGGACTGTAATATTTCACAATAAATTTGCCTTATTATTACCTTACAGGCTTTTACTGTGGTATCTCACCAAACTCAGAAATTTATTGTGAAAATCACGCAGGTAAATATGATAATTTTACAAAAGCATACTGCTTAATCACAGTAATATATGAAGTTTAACCTTGAGATTACAGTGAAATACAGTAATTCTACAGGAGCATATTGCTAAATCACAGTAATCAATGTACATGAACTGTGAAGTTAGTTAAATTCTGTAATTTACAGGAATGTACTGTCATATCACAGTAATGTAATGGGCTTTAACAGTGAGGCTACAGTTAAATATATTAATTTTACAAGAGCATACTGCTAAATCACAGTATATGCAGACATACCTACTGTGAGATTACAGTATACAGCTGTCATTTCACAACAAATTTACTGTAAAAATGACAACTACTAGCAAGTAATTTACTGTGAATGTACAGTCAAATATTTTACAGTGATATGGGTCTATATTGTTTTTTAAGAAAAACCTGCATAGTATATCTTTAAAAAAACTTTTGATGCAGCTGGTAAACCCAAACACATGCATTAGTTTTTGAAAGACAAACATGTCAAATCACGGTGTTGGACTGATGTAGTGTGTTTATTTTGAAATAGACTTTATGTAAACGGTAAATTTCCTGTAAAAACTGAAGTGTATTTTAATGGAAGACAATGCATGTAACAGGCAGACCTTGACATGGCATCCTAGAATGTCAGGAGTGCACCCAGAGTACTGTGCACGTTGTATGTGGACGTGGAAAGTCCATGACCAAACATCGATATGTGATGAGGTCGGAGTGAGAATGTGTTGATTATCAGCCTTATAATTTCATCAGAAACATTTCAAAGAGGACGTGACATTTGATATTTAGTTTAGTATGAAAGAACTTTCAAATCAAGAAAACCTGAACTGACTCAGGCTGTTTAAAACCATTTTTGCAGTTCAACTCTAATGTGATATTAAATGAGTATTAGCTCCAAGGACAATAAAAAAAAATCTGCTATGATTCATTAAATTTCAAACTCACGAACCACGGGGGAAAAAAAAGACCACGAAGTTGAACTCATACTGATCCCAACATGATGTTTGGCTCATATAAAGGAACAGGTTTTTTTTGGAAATCAAGACTGTTTTATACTTACAGATATTTATTCACCTTTATCATCAAAAACCTTTCCTCCCATGAATAAAGTTTGCAAATATTTGCATTTGACATACTACACCTCCTCTTCCACAGCAAACATTTGATAACACTTGAAAGTTCACTGCAAGTTTATCTCAAATGTAATTAGCAATACTTTCAGTTTCAGCAATTTATGCCAGAAGCTGAATTATTAAGGTCTCTCATCGCCTTTCCACTTCCTATCCCCCCCTCTCCTCTGCCTCTTGTTCTTGCCAACCATTATTCTCTGTTGAGCAGCCTAACTAACAAACCACTGCAGCCTTCAAACACATACTGCACACACTGACGGAGGAAAGTGGCTCACCCAGATTCTTTGTTTGAATGAACCACAGTGGGAAATACAAATATCTGCAAGGCACATAAGAAGAAGGAGAGAAATGGGAAAGTGTGTGTGGAGATCAAACAGTCTGCATATGTGTATCTATGTATTGCATGTGCATATACTGTATGTGTGCATTACTGTTTCTGTTTGGCATCTCCTGCTGTAATTTGGCTCTGCTAAATGAGTTGGGCATAAAAGAAACCCATAAAACCAGTGTTCCCTGAACTCCTGCCACTCCGTCATAATGACTCTTTCTCACTTTTCTCCTCTTCAGTTTCTTTTTTAGCTTTTTCCCAAATGACCAAAGTAAAAGTTTGAACAATTAGGCATGAGTCGAAACAAAACAAAGCAAAAACATGATAACATTCTTGTATAACAACTTTTATTTCTGTCTATGAGTTAAGTTAAACACATCTATTCAGGCTTTTGTCCTGGACTGTTTGTATGTAAACCTACAAAAAGGAATGCACCACAACTGACCTTTCACTCCACCCCCAGACACAGACTGGCCAATCATGACGTAGCATCGGGCCGGCTCAGACCAGGGTTCGACAACAACACAGCTCCATTGACGCTACTGCAATCATTTCAGATTTCCTTCATTTTCAGGCTGGTTTTGTGGATTTGGAGCTAAATGTTGTGCCTGGGGCACGTCGTGTATTAATGATACTCGTTACCTGGAGAGGTTGGAAAAAGATATATGTTTCTTGCCTGTTCCAAAACCAAAATCAAACCCTGAAAAGTGTAGGGTTAGCTAGCTAGCTACTGAAGATATAGCCTACTGAATGTATACACATGCTGCTTTTGCTTTTTAATGATTATAACAGTGAAACAAAGACTGACCCTGCTGTACAGGAACCAGTGAAGGGAAGCAGGGAAACTTTGCTGATATTTAACCAGCTCTCTGTCATCGCAGTGTGTGCAGATGAATGACTTCCCCCTGCAAAGTTTCCCTTTATATTCATTGTCTTGTGTGGCGATCAGCAGTGATGTGGTGGTTCACTTTTACACTGTGATCTGTAGCCTATAGTTCGGCTTTAGCTTGTAACTATCTTTGTCTTTTTAACCTGTTGTTGCTGCTGAGTCAGTTTGACATCCTGGATATATCCTTCAAACACAGACTGTAGACCCCTCTGTCTGCTTCTCTCTGCAATCACTGTTTCAGTTTTCCAAAATTATGCTATACTTATAGCTTTAAAATTTTAAGGTATGCCGTCAGTATATTTCTTTTGCGAAACCTAACCTACGTAACTTTACACAACTCTGTGTTATATACAAACCTTTACATTAAATACATAACGATGAGGACGATGACGCTATTTGTGGGGTGCTAATTCACTGGATACCATATGAACTGTTGTATGAGGAAACATAAACCCAAACAAACATGTCCCAAGGTATGGAATGTCGAATGCAGTATGCCAAAAACACCAGGATGTTCGACTACATTTTTTTTGTCTATTCTGGCCCACAATCCTCTGCACAGTGGACGATACATCACATCAACTGAGACGCAAACAGATGACGGCTGTTTGATAGCTGATTGACAGCAGTCAGAAGTCCCACTGATGGATGACAGCATTGAAGTGACTGGTGACCAGTCGAATAGTAATAATAGGAATATGAATTGTTTAAGTGAACAAAATAATCAAAAATATTACATGGGACATAACTGTAGAAAATAACAACAACAGAGGACTGCAGATGTAATTTCACTGTCACAGATATAATATGTTATGTTTAAAGTTATACTAAATACTTTGTAAAAAAAAAAACAACAATAGAGCTCTATGGGGTGATCTCCGTCTCTGGCGAACTCGTTAAGCGGCATTTGTTTATCTCCATGGTAACGGATATAAAAGCGAGATGGTCAAAGTTCAGTGCGTAATGTTATGACACAGTTGTATATCCTAATTGTGTGCATAGTGCATGCAACAGTATGCTTTTTAAGGGCAGCTGCAGTACCTACGAAAAGTAAAAAGAAAAAGTATGCGATTCGGAACTCACCTATGACTTGGATAAAAGGTATTACAATGTGTTGTAATAAGAAGGAAGAAGCATGGAGAAACCACAGTAACTGGTAGAAAGTCAGTAGTTGATAAACAAAGTTAATGACTGTGCAAACTGAGGATAAGACTCTTTGTCTATCCTTTTTTCAGCCCCACGACTCGTACTGTAGCACACCTTTCTCCTTTTTTGTCTTTCCTGTTCTGTTGTTCATCCAATTACGTCCCTCTTGCTCTTATCCCTCTGTTTCTTCTCTTCATCTCGCTCCCTTCTCTCTCTCATTATTGTCTGCTCCTGTTTTCTCCCTCTCTCTCTCCCTCTCTCCACCCCCTGTGGCTAAATCCAAGTGCCAGTATGCATTTGTATGGCCTAATTTGCGTGTGTATCTGTGTGTTTGAGTGTGTACGTGTGTGGTTTGCATACTCACATGCAGAGTTTGACCTTGTGCAACCAACCGTTTCAGAGCTTCTCTTTATTTTCCCACAGGTGTATAGTGTATGAGAGAGAGAGAGAGTGTGTGTGTGTGTGTGTGTGTGTGTGTGTGTGTGTGTGTGTGTGTGTGTGTGTGTGTCTGTTTGGCATGCACACATGTGTGTGTCCTTTGTCCTTGTTCATTCATGCATATCAGCACTTGTCATAATTTTTCACAGGTGTGTGTGTACACGTACATCTGTATGCTTGTGTGTGTGTGTGTGTGTGTGTGTGCATGCCTGCGTGCGCGTGTGCGGAAGCCAACAGGGCACCTGCAGGAGCAGTCTTTTCAATTTAGCAGGTTTGGGAGAAGAGCAGGTCACCAGTCAGACATTGTTTAGTCAACACACACCACACTCACACTGATACACGTACACACCACAATGCAAACAGTAACTGGGGAACAATTAGATCCACCTGTACAGTATGAAAGTAAGAGATAGTGACCTGCTGTGTGATTCAGCGGCTCCACTCTTTACGGTGGATTTTCTCCGTGCATACAGTGCAGGAAAGGCCAAATGTCCCACTGTTTGCCCCAGTAGGCCCTTTTTCCACGGAAAGCACTTTGACATGTCACAGTGGGAAAAGCACAGGTGTAAATAATGAAGTTATGTAAATAATGATGGCTGAGTTCCATTCAGCTGCTGTGGTTTCAGGGTCCTGGCTCACTATAATCTCACAGGGACACTGGAATAGAACGGAGCCATCTTTAATGTTATTAGAAACACCTGTGCTGTTCCAAGTATGACAAGTCAAAATGTCCTGAAGGCTTTTCTCGTTTATTATTTTGTACCTTCTTCGTCCTCTAGCCCGTCACCTGGAGATTGATTTCAGCGCACGATTTTGAAGGATGTCCCAATTCCCAAAATGCATCTTGAGGAGGGGGAAGGCCTGCCAGAAGAGCTATGAGCCAGGATGCACAGGTGTAGCTGATACATGACAGAGGCATGACACATAACAGGACTCTACAAATGTAAGTGTTCCTTTTGTACTCATAACTAAGTTATTTAAGATGATCAAATGCGGGATCAAAGATGCAGCTGTGCCTAATGTCTTATTTAACTGACGACTCGACTCCTTTCTCCTTCTGTCTGCTCTTTGTCTCTTTCACTCGCATCTCAGGTGGGAGGGACTAAGACGCGAGAAGAGGAGGAGAGGAAAGGAGTTGATGTGTACAAATTGGAAAAAGAGAAAAGGCTTGTGAAATGTGAAAAGTTTTAATCTGCCATTCCTGTCATGGCCACTGGAGGCTGGCTCCATCAGAATTCAATAACTTTTCTCCTGAGAATCAAAGTCGCTCATGGTCCCAATAGGTAGTTCAACTCCTCATCAACTGTGTGTCTTTGTCAGTTTCATTGAAATGATTTGAGCTGACAGGTATGTTTGGGAGTGTGTTTGTGTGTCACACTTTTGTTCAGTCATGATAGTTGCACTCAGGCTTCTATGGCTCCAGTGAGGCTCAAAATCCTGGTTTGAAATGTCCCATCATAACCCATGCATCCATGATTGTCCTAATACACTTGACTTTGTTTATTTAAAAGCCATTTTTTGCACCCTTGTGTGTCATGCCCTACACTTTCACCCACTGGCCAGGTGTTGCCAGTGCAATACAAAAAAACCAAGATTTTGAATTTTTTGAAAAACACTTCAAATCGATCTCTTCCTAGGAAGTTTGACTGAGCTGCATGAAACTCGGTGAACATAATCTAGGGACCAATATCTAAAGTTCCCTCTAAAGTTAGAAAACTAACTAAAACTGAGCTTCTATAAGGCAATGAATATTGCGGAGGGCGTGGCTCATCACATAAAGGTGTGTAATCTCAAGGGTTTCACCGATCACCACGCAACTTTGTAGGCATATGACCACACATAATCTGAGGGGACCCCTCCATTATTGACCCCATCAAACAAAATGGGGGCGCTAGAGAGCTAATTTCTTATCTAGGCCTAATCGCCATATCGATATTTACTAAACTTGGTAGATATGTAGAACAGGATGCCTCAAGGTGACTGGAGAAATTTAACTCTATCTGGCAACTGGGTGGCGCTATAACAACAGAAAAATGCTTAAAAATTGCTAAAATGTGACCGATCGCTGTGGCTCCCCCTGTGGCCCAATGTTTTGGGGGTTTTTTTCTAATTTTTGGTATGACTAAGTCATGGCATGGTATGCTGTACTCAATGGGTATGGACTGGTTAGAATGTAATTTACAGTTTTTGTAACAGAAACAACATTTTGACAATATTTCTTGATATTTTTGCTGAAAATTTTTATTGAAAAAATGGCATAGTTCAACAGGAGGAGCTGGGTGTGGAATTATTGAAGAGGAAGGAGCTGAATGAGGTAGGGGGGAGGTAGGTACAGGATGGAGAAGTAGAGGTAGAAAGAGGAGTCAGGAGCAAGGTTCAGTGCTTTTGCATGGCATTGAACAGTAGGGGAATATGTTAAGATATGTGAACACACAAGTTTAACACCATTAAAACTATATTTTTCACATGATATAAATCAATCTTTATACTGGTGTATATTTCTTATGCTGAAAGCTTAAACACATGGTGTCCACCCATGTGGAAATATGAAAAACTGGATGTTTAAAAAAAATGAACATTATTACTTTTTTCAGAGGAATTTTAAAAAACACATAAGAAAATAAATCTTGAAAGAGGTAGATTGTGTTACCCAAAACCATGGGGAGTGTGGGTCATTTTCACTTCCATTATGTTTGGTGACTCGTGAGAGATCAAAATCAAAGCAGTGGAGGCTTAGATAACCAGACTTTTAGCTTCTGGGTTTTTATTTCAAGTTCAAGAAAGTTCAAGAGTTCAAGAAAGCTCCCTCAGGAGCCCAAGAAGACATTATACAGCTGTTTCCCGGGAAAGAGAAGTTCTCCTCATGAAAAGTTAACTGAATTGCGTGTGTAAAATCAGTGGAATTTCCCTTTAACCCAAAAACTGAATCCTTTCCATCCTTCCAGTCCTTTCCAGTTGCAGCAGTAACTGCAGTAAAAAAAAGTATTTCCCTTTGGGGATCAGTTGGAAAGGTAAAATATCTCATCAGCTGATGCTCATACTGTCACTGCGGTATCAGTGTGTGTGTGTGTGTGTGTGTGTGTGTGTGTGTGTGTGTGTGTGTGTGTGTGTGTGTGTGTGTGTGTTTGATGTGCTGTTAGATTTGATGGGAGATAAATGTGAAGCTGCCAGGACATTCTTGTGAATAAGAATTTAAGTGACCCTTCTGGTCCAGTTAAGCTAAAAGCGAGAGCTGAGCAAAATATGCTTGTGATTGAATTGTGTGTGTATGTGTGTGTGTGTGTGTGTGTGTGTGTGTCCTTTTAACATACCAGATGCTGATGTAATCTGAGGATGTTGTGGGTGTGTGTGTAGGCATCCAGTACTAAAGTGTGTTCACACTGTTTATGTTTGGAACAGTTTAGTCAATCTCTTAAGCGTTTTCTCTTTTAGTTTGGTTCAATTGAAGGATGAGGAAAAAAAAACCCCCACAGGAACACTGTACACCCACTGCAGAGGCCACATGGAAATGTGAGTCTCAGTCCTTGATAAAGTGAAATCAGCTTGATTCATGAGGAGTATCTAGTGTTCAACCGAGGACTCCAGTTACAGTTTGAGTTCCATATAACCATA
Organism: Epinephelus fuscoguttatus; assembly: GCF_011397635.1. NCBI lineage: Eukaryota > Metazoa > Chordata > Actinopteri > Perciformes > Serranidae > Epinephelus > Epinephelus fuscoguttatus. The sequence continues at coordinate 18,826,097 of NC_064756.1, forward strand.
TAACAAAATATGCTTTAATATTTTATCTCACATACTGGTAGATTTATATACGCTGGTGAAAGTGCAGTATAAAAATGGAACAAAGTCTGGTGCGAACCAAAGATGCTTTGTGATTGTACACAAAGCAAGGGGTGATCTTCAAGTCTGAAAATTAAAGCCAATGCAGAAGTGCCTCAAACCTGCATTATTTCCAGTTGCTGGCAAGGGATAACTCCACTGGTTGCAAAAAGAAGTCAGATTGTAAAGAAGTCCATAAGAAACTGAGCCTACTTCTCACTTAGTTTATAGCCCAGTAGCTAGAAGAAAATGCGCATTATGCATTTTGCAAACCATGAATGTTATGTTTGCACTTTTCATATGTATCATATCAATGTTTCTAACATGTGATATATAAGCTTATTTTAGTCATCAGGAGATGGAGGGGATGGTGGATGTTCACCTTGGCGAGACGCCTGCCGAGATTGCAGACTGCTGTTCAAAACTAACAACACAGGTTGTATTTCACCCACACATTTCCATGTTTCCCAGCAGCGTTTGAGCCACCCAACCCGGATGTTTTTCACCGACAGCTATAACTTTTCCCAGCTGCTTTTGTGCCTTCAAATGTGGGTGTTTAAAGAAAGCCTGGTCTCACTCCATAGTCGTCGAAATCTGGTGCTTGGGCAGTGACTTGGGGCATCAGAAAACAACGGGAAAAAAACCCTTTAATGTCGGCATGATACGTGGACAGTTGCCGTTATAGTTTAACAGTGCCCGGCGGTATCAGGGGGGAACGCAGCTGGAAAAGGACAAAAGTTAAGGTGGCAAAAGTTCAACTGGGGCGGGCAATAGGGGTGGTGGATGGGTACAACAACCACCAACTTTCACCCAAGAGCACAATCTTCTACACTTGTATCCTATCGGCTCCGCTGCCGTGCCAGAGGGCAGATGCAACCAACACGCATCTGGTGGAATTTGGGGGTTAGTCTGATCCACCACCCCTCCCTCCTCCACAGCTCCACCTTCTAGTCCTTATATGGTCACCTTATGCTCCAAAAAACAAAATGGCATCGGCCAAAATGCCAAACTTGAGGCATGAAAATGAAAGTCCAGAAACCAATGGGTAACATCAGGGTGGCTACACCCACTTCCTCTATACAGCTAATGACTTGTAGACACCAGCATAACATCAATTACAACAACGTGTAATACAATGTCAAATATTAAATATTGAAATTTTAAAGATAGAATTTCAATTACCTCACACAGAGTAGCTCCATAAACCTCAAATTGAACTTGTCAAAATAATTGAAATCACTATATTTTTTATGCACCCTATTTCCTGTCAAGTGTTCGCAGTCAGTGTTTTATTGCAGGGAGGAACAGTCTGAGAGAGAAACAGAGAGGGAGAGATACAAAAAGCAAGAAAAGAAGAAATGGGTAGAAAATGATAGTAAAGAAGGAAAGGAAAAAAGTCAAGTGTAGCTGCTCTCTTCTCTATGCTGTATTGTTTCCCCCGGAAAATCCTGAGAGGGCATCTTGCTTTTAGATTAATGAATCTGCATCTAAATCTCCAAGGGGGAAGCTCTATAAAAAAACAATTCAACAATTATTTCTCTCCTCCCTTCCATCTCTTTCAGCGAAGTGCACACGCGCGCGCACACACACACACACACACACACACACACACACACACACACACACACACACACACAGGCGCACTTATTGACCAGCTTCACCTTGTCTTTCTCTCTTGCTCTCTCCTCCACTCCTGCTCGCTCATGCACAAAACCAGCAGAGCCCAAGAGGTGCGCTGCTGAAAAGCCTTGCAGGAAGACATTTTTTCTAAAAAGATAGTTCTGTGCTGCTTCTGCCAGAGGAGGACACGCATCTTCTAAATTTATTTTGTCACAAAGTTTCAGGTCAACCTCTTTAATCTATCACTGTGCTTGAATGCACACAGAAAAACCAGGTTACTGGGAGAAATAAGGTTAACACAGGCTATTGGAGAATGTGTAGGACATGCTCTGGAATAACCTGGTTACTATACTCTATTGGGGAGAGCAGACGTCTTCGCACCAGATGTAAATTCCACTATGGGCTCTGGGAAATATACATTTCTTGTGACTGTGTAGGCTAATCTTTTAAGTGCATGTAAACACACTTTGTTTTTCCTCTCTTGTTGTCTCTCTTGAGAGGAAGAAGTCTCAGATCAATAAAATGTTTCAATGCAGAACTGGGACGTGAACCTCTATATAAGGAAAACTACAGGATGAACTGATTCATCTGCTTCCATCTCATCTCCTTGTTGTTTTTCCCATTGTCACACAGACACACTTTATGTCTGCCTCAATCTCTTCTTTTTTTTTGTAGTTTTGCCTCTCCTTCATACTGTTCTCTGCGCTCATAGCCCTTAGGGTGCGGAGCAGTAAAATGGTGACTGAAAAGTTGAAGTAGACAATCAAAGAGAAAGCGAAATGTATTTGGTTCTGTGAAGATGCTGAGAGATGCCATTCATTGACTGTAAAAAGGACTGTGTCTTGATTTTGAGTTGTTTTTGCACAACCTGTCAGCTGTTTGAAACATTAAACATCCTCCTTTTATTTTTTTTGATGGATACACATACAACCATAAAGGGTAATAGCTCTTACTTTGATCAATCTCACATCATAAAAATATAAGAGGCCCGCAGTCTGATGTATTTATTAGTAATTTACAGTGTGTGCCTTTGTAATTATAACTGACTGTGTAATTTTCCGCAGATCCTGTCGACCATATGGTGAATATGCTTCATGACATCTGGTCGTCATCTCGCTGCCTGCTCCAGATCCAGTTGTTATAGCATTTATGATACATTATTATTTCTCATCTCTTTCATAGATATCTACAGTACAGTCTGTGTCAGCCAGCTAAAGCCCTATATAGAACCAATCTCTGCCGATTACATTTCTTTTATGTCTTTAATTTCCTTTCTTTCCTGTTTGACAGTTAATTGAGAAGTCAAAATCATATCTTCAAGACTGACCTGTGACTTGGAAACAAATCTTCCCATCCTCCCTGGTGTTCCTGGCTCTCCGTTGCTTCTCTCTGTTATTGAAAAATCCATTCAACACTCCACTCTGCAGCCACTAAATTCATTATTTTTGGTGCACTCATTTGTATTGTTGCTTTTAAATCAATTTAGGTCTTATATCACATTGGCATGAGTATTTTTGCAAGTGTGTCGTGTTTCAACCTGATGCTTTTGCTGTAATGGATAGACACAGTCAGCCCACTGCTTGTAGTGTAATAACATAGTTTAAAATGTTCTGTTTAGCCCCGTTTCCACCAAACACTTTCGGTATGGTACCTTTGGAACCAAAAGTAACCCTTCAGACATGGTACCTATAGACCCTTGGTACGCTTAACATTTCCACTGCAAACAGTGGTCTTAAATGTGGGCGGGGTTGTTGTCACTCACTGCTCCATCCAGCGCTGTGTATTTCCTCCTTTATCAGTCTGCACCTTGTCTATCGTTCACAGATGGAGGCTTCACGCCAACATTTTCAGAACAAAATAAAACAGGCTGCAGTGAGAGTCTCTCTCTCCATGGGATATTTCAAAATGGTGGGTTTGTGCATTCAGTCCTTCTCAGGCAAGCTCAGGGATTTAGTGTTGCTGGAGCCCACAGGAACGAGTGAGAATTAGAATATGTGCATAGCTGTCAAGTCTTCCGTTTTGGCCGGGAAACTATCGTATTTTACCCCTCTTTCCCACCGTCCTCCCGTATTAGTATTTTCCCGTAAATCTCCCGTATTATAATATAATTTAAAAAAAAAAAAAAACATTCCTCGTATTATAAGTCCTCTGCCTCTCCAAACTGAACTCTGTCACTAGCCTCGCGACAACTGCCACCTGCAGTAGCCTGGGTGGCAGTTGTCGCGAGGTTAATGTCGACAGCGGGTCTGGTTGACAAGTGGTTATTTTAGATTTCCTGTACACCCAGGGACGGTTTTTGCTATGGGCAAGGTGGGCGACTGCCCAGGGTGCAATCTATGTGTGGGTGCATGAGCGCCCTCCAAAAAAAACAAAAAAAACTCACCAGTTTTCTAGACTACCTCTCATTTCGGAGTTAGTGGAGTGGGTGCTGGGGCGCACCTATTATCACGTTTCAACCAGCAGCAGAAAGGAAATGCGAATCCTGGCGGTTGTGGGTTAAATGGGGGTCACAGACAGTAATACGGAGGAGGCTCTGCAGCGCAAGATAACAGCTTACCAGCGACAGAGAAGTCCGACTCCAGGTCCAGTAATTTCCTCTTTCGTTGGTGTCATGACTGCCCAGTAGTACCTGGACAACTGAGCCGTGGCAGAAACAAGCCGTTCACATTTCTCTCTTTGTGGCAGGTAACAGTCCACAAACCTCACCGCACTTTAGGGACTGTTCGTTACTTATGAAGGGACTGTCAGGGGAGGAGGGTGGCTGGTTGATTTTTATTTTATTTATTTATTTTATTTTGATCCCCCCTATGTTAATCACTTATTGATGCTGTTTTTGAAGTATGAATAAGTCAATAAGTAATTTATTCCATTGAAATATCATTGATGTATTATAGAAAAGTGATTTATCTTTCTATAAATGACAAAAGTTTTTTGCTGTGGTATCGTGATACTACTCAGAACGGTGATACTTTCACTGGTATCGTACCGTAGGGGGTTGGTTCGCCCAGGGCGTCAAACTAGCCAGGACCACCTCTGTGTACACCTGTCTTAAAATGTAAGGGATACTGGAGCTTGGTTGGGGTGGTGGGACGGCTCACAGCGGGCACCGGAAAATTTCCCTTATTTTCAAATCCAAAACTTGACAGGTATGATATATGTAGTTCACATAATGCGGTCGAAACTATGAGAAACAACAAAAACTGATGGAATGGTCAAAGTTGTCACATCAAAATTGAAGGTGTGCTGATGGATTCACGTTGTCACCTCATGCATTGAGTGATATTACAAGTTAATGTTCCACCTTAAAAGTTGCCGGCAGTCGGCCCAGTCAATTAAGTTAAGACAGCAAAACACCCTTTTATTTTAACGTTACAGTTTACTGATATGTGTAAAACTCTCCACAGAGTGACCAGTGACCGTCCTCTACTGACCAGTCAACGGACTGCAGTGTTCACAGCTCCACCTTTTAGTACCAGATCTGTGTGCTAGGTACCCCAACAGAGGGGGGACCAAAAATCAGGACGTTACAGAACAGTTACATTCACAGTGGAAACGGAAAAAAGTGCACCAAACTGGACTGTACTGTACTGCTCTGTGGAAATTGGGCTTTTTATTTATTTGTAAAGCACTTTATTCTGAGTTTTTGAGTTATTAACAGTTTCAATTTACCCACAGTAATAGTTCACTGTTTTCACATGCCTGCAGACAAAAAGGTTTTCTTTCCTCTTGCACCAGTAGGTGTCCTGAAAATGCATAAAAATAGTATCGGGAAGTAATACATAATTGGCCTTTTAGATACTGAGTACATTTTCAAAGAACCACCTTCACAGCTTTCTAACAAGACCTCTGGGCTTGTATATGTGTTGTTACACAAAGCACCTGCAGTGTCAGGTAACATGAGCGTAATCCATTGAGCATTGATATTTGACTTGTGATGTTCTTTGATATTTTTAGGCCATTGTCTTCACACTTGAGGTGAGTGTTCATCCACCTACACTTGTAGGGTTGCATAGGATCTCTTTTGTGAGAACATTCAGTGCAGCCTATGTGTCTCAGAGTCCGGTGTGTACATTTTTGGAAACGAAAATGGAAAGTAATATGTGGTGAAATTCATTTTAAGGAATGCTACCCATGCAGCAAACTGAAGACATTTGGCAACTGTCTCAGGTAATGCGATTGTCAACAGAGAGAACATCACAATGGGCGTAATGGGCTATAGGGGGAGAACATTGTGAAAATATAAAGCTAGACACAATATGTGACAGTTTACCCCTTTATCACAAGCAAACCTAAAATGACACAGACAGATGTTTTATTTTTTTTATTTATTTAGATAAAAAACTGTTGTCAGTTCATCATTTCCCCTCATTGATATTAATGGGATGGGCAAAATTTAAGAAGCTCCTGTAGCTATAAAACTCTTTATAACACATTATTCAATACACAGATTCACACATTCAATTAACTTGTTTGCTATATTTGTGTTTTTTGGCAATGCATCCACAATTTTGGAAAGCACACCCTGCCGAGGAACATCTTGAACATAGCAAAACAAGAAAAAAAGTACAAAAGAATACTACAGGCTAGTGAGTCATAAATGAGGATTAATTTAATTTAATTTAATTTAATTTAATTTTGTTATGTTTTGTTTAATTTTATTTTATTTTATTTTATTTTATTTTTGTATAAGTCTTTAAAATTGTTTCTTGGGAAAAATCCTGCATCATATATTTTTAAGAAAGCTTTAAAAATAAAACGAAACTGGTAAAAAAAAAAATACAACTTCGAGCTGAGTGTGCAACATGAAAGCCCATATGTCTGTGAATATCTTACAGTAATTACTTATTGAAAGGCCAGCGCTGGAGTGAGCATCGTGGGTCATCAAGAGATCACACTGGTCTCATTTCGAGAAAATGAACACAAATAAATTAGTTACACCACACTCGGGGCTGAGAGATATTGGAACAAATCTGACACTTTTATTAGCATTGCATACAGATTCTGGCTCTTTTGGATCACTCTACACTGGTTAGATCCCCGAAGAGTTCAGCTAACCAGCTATCAGTGTTATCAGTCTATTTTACGCCTGGGTGATGCAATTTAGATAGCCGCCAAAGCAAAGAGAATAATCTACACAGTTAACTTATCCAAAACAAACAAACAAACATACCCTGCAACTCATCACTGCTGTTGTGAATAAACCAATAAACTCAGTGCACCTGTGGTGTCACACCCACACATAAAGGTCCAGCAGCACAGATGTATGAAAAGGTGCAGCTGCCAGCTTCCTCCTTTCTGTGTAAATGAGCATTAACAGGTTGCTGCTAATATAAGAGGAAGAAATGATGATCCCAGTAGTAATATTAAGTATTGCTCACAGCTGTGTTTTTTTGTTGACATCAAAACGTACCCACGAGGCTGTGTGAGTCTTTGCTTGGACGGCCAAAACAGCATTAAAGTCAGTCTAATGCCTAGCTTGCTGAATATATTATAAGAAACATCACACACACTGACTCAAAGCCAGGTTACTGAGTGAAGAATATGATTCCTTGTAGGCACATAAACACAGAAGCTGAGCTATAGAAATATGCCATCCAGTTAACGCATTATTAAATTTGCACATTCTGTCATTGCATCCTCTTCACATGTGTGTGTACATTTCTGTGATCATATTATTATTCTAAGCAACTCTTGTGTGAACTGCTGATGAAGCTGTGTGTGTGTTTGTGCGTGTGTTAAAGCTCTGCAGTGTGTGTTCCGACTCAACAAGCTCATGACGACTTCCTCCATACACATAGCAACACTATCGCCGGCTTAATGGACCCCCCAGGGCTCACACACAACATGCACCAATGCAGGGTGTGATTACTCTTCATGATAGCTCTAATGAAGCTCCTTTGCTGATTCGCAGATTTCAGGGTCAGGGTTATGTGTGTGTTTGTGCATGTGTGTGTGTGTATGTGTTTGGCTGTGTGTCTGCAGATCCTGTGATATTTAAAAGAGTGCCAAGATCTGGACAGCCAATTAAAACAATCTGCAGCAGGAATCCCAGAGATCCCATACATTTACCGCGTGCATTATAGAGGCAATACATGTTTTTTTCTCCCTCCTTTTTTTTTAAGTATTCTTATTTTAACAAGAGGATCCCACTGAGGCTGGAGTTTTTTTGCACGGCAGCCTTGTGTGAGAATAAATGAATAAAAATGTAGTCACAAGGATAAAAATAAATCACAAAAAGAGAACAATATTTTATAACAGAGGCGTAAAAATAATGTTCTCCGTGGAACACCACTTTATTTTCAATTTCAGCCATGTTGTTTTGAGGGTCTTGGGTAGTTGAGGCACAGCCAACTGTAATGAGTTAAAACTGAAACTGAAGAACGACTGAAACAATGTAATATTGCCACCACATATTTAGAGTTACAAGTTTTAAATTCATTTTATAAGCACTGTTAGATGGAGAACTCATAATGTACATATGACATGTCCATATACACAATCATATTTTAAGATATTACTGTGAACTATGTGGATCAATAAAACATAAAGAAAGGTAAACAATAAACTAGGAGGATTTGGGGATTCACAGGGTCAAAAAATGATACTTAAAATAAATATATGAAGTAAGATATAGAGTACTTGAACTGATGTTGTAAGAATGACTTATTCTATAGTAGTAGCCTAAAAACCATCCACACACTGTAAAAACATGTGTCCAAAGACCAAAAATGTTGCAATGTTGCAAAGTCATCGAAAACCTGTGCTTGATCTTTTTTTGTTGGTTTGGAAAAAATATCTTAAGGCCGGCAGGAGGGGTGGTGGATAGGTCCACCAACCACAGACTTTCACCCAGGAGACTGGTGTTCACTTCCTGTAAGATTGTGACTGTTCTAAACCTAACCACGTGCTTTTGTTGCCCAAACCCAACCTTCTGTGTGTGGGCAAAACATAACCATATGCATTTGTTGTTTGAGGAAAAAAAACATCAATTTAAGGTGTTGTGTTGCAGTGAAGTGGTGCATTTATTTTGAAAGAGACCCTATGTAAAGTGGAAGTGTATTTTGAAAACAGACAATGCATGTAACATGGCGTCCCAGAACGTCAACAACCAACACACCCAGGGTACCTTGCACATCGTATGTGGACGTGGAAAGGCCATGACGTCAATATGTGATGAGTTCAGAGTGAGAATTTGTTGCAACAAGGGAGAGTGTTTAAGACGTCATAGTGTGCAATAACTTTGTTGTAAATGTTGCAAGTAAAGAAAAAAAAAGTTAAAAAATGGTCATAACTATGTTAGCAGAAAAAAACTGAAAAAAGATAGAGATACAGTTGCATACAGGGTGTCTACATTAAGTACTTGAAATTTAGATGGGGTAAATAATAAACCAATTTCACACTGACATTTTGACATGTCAGTAAGAAAAGTATAGGTGCAAACAATAAACTTAAATCTACACTATGCAGGATTTTCCTAACCAACAACATATTTACTCATACAAAGGTATTCAATGTGTGTGGTTTTGTATTTATCTGTAGAGACTCTGCCCTCTGCATGTATTTTCTGATTTTCTTGTTATTTTGCTGTGTTTTTGACATTTATAGGAACAACGTGCCAGTGAGGTCGGGATTTTATATATATATAAAAAAGACCATGTGCCAGACTGTAAGCAGCATGCATCCAAGAGGAAGCTATGAAAATCACAGACACAGCACAGACAAAACGCAAAAATAAGGAGGCAAAACACCAAACAGGTAAAACTCGTCCCAAAAAGAGAGTTATCTGGGGTTTGCTTTGCTTGTTTACTTTCACTAGCGCGACTGTTTATGAACCACAACCTTCAATTCCTGCATAGTATACCTTTAATGATGGCTGGATTCCATTTGGCTGCTCTGGTGTCAGGATCCAGACATTGTTGTACTGTGGACGCTGAAAAAAGAGCCATTGTTGTTGTTGTGACAATTCAAAATGTCAGCTGTAAAAACATCTATTTGCTGTCTACTACATCAACTTCATATTAGGTTTACACAATATTGATATTCAATCTTTGCAGTAACTCTGCATCATTAAAGCAGCTGATTCAGATGAATATGACTTCAATAGATGATACCAGAGACTGTAAGTGTAGTGACAGAGGTTGTAAATATAGTCCCCACATCTGCCCAGAGCAAGTGAGCAAGCGAGTGACTTTGTCACCCACACATTTTCCTTCTCTTGAGAGACATCTTCTCTAAGACTTTATTGCTCAGAACCTAGCTGCCTATTCACTGTTGTCTGATTACCTCTGCCTTTGTTATTTCACTCTTCTCTCTCCTGCTGTCTTTGTAATGTACCTCTCTTTCTCTCTTTTGCTGATGACCTAGATTTCCAGCCACCATGTTCTGCTGCGGTCCCTCTCTCCTGACACACACATTCACACACAGGAACACCCACCCCTACCTAGTGTGCATGTTTTATTAATCACTGGGCTGAGTTAAGGTTGATGCAAAACAACAAATGGATCCCTTGACCATACACAAAGACACACACACTAACAAACAAAACCTTAGACACACTTCAATAGACAAATACTCTAGCACACACTGCCGTTCACAAATAAATTCAATTTGAATGCAGTTGTGTAGCAGCTACACAAACCCCTCAACATGCATGTGGCCACATTAATAACATAAATGTCTTTAAGCCAAAAATCTCTCAGCAGATTTCAGCAGTGCTACTGTCGTTCCACCATCATTATAGAAGTGCTGTAAACCATGTCTTTATGTGTGTCTGTGTGTGTAAACTTAATTTAACTAATTCAAAGCTCAAAATTCTCTCTTCATATGTTTCCATCATAACTTTTATTTCAACCTATGGTGCCAGTGATGATATTAAAGGGCCAGTGTGTAAAATGGGTTGAAAACAGTGACATCAGTGGTCAAATTCTAGATTGCAGGGCTCACTCGCTCACCCCTCCCGTCGGGTAAATGACGGTGGCCTTGTAGGGACAAAAAGCCTTGCGCACAAGTTTTTCAGGAGTAGGTCTATCTAGCGACGAGGTGAATGTTTATTTAGAAATCTAAACCATGTTACGATATTGTAATGAATCCCTCACGAGCAGGAGACCAGAGGAGCGTTTGGGAAAAAGGCCCGTTTATTTGAGCACTCCAAAAACTCCGGTAACACTCCAGGGGGTAAAAGACTCCGTCCCAAACTCTGACTCTTTTGGTGTAACAGACACACTCCATAACTTAACACACATACTCGTTTACCATACCGAGTGGGGACCCCCCTCCCCTCTCTCCAGCCCGCACACTGACTGACAGCGTAGCCGGTAAACAGAGCTCAGCTGTTTATTTAGCCTAGCAATCTCTCCGGACTATAGTAGCTGCAATGGACGACTTTGAACGCGATTTTGAAGAGATTCTTGTAGCGGACACAGACCCAGAGCCATACCTGTTTGAGCCGGAGCTTACAGATGAGGAACATGTGTTTGATGCTGAGCGGGCGAGAAGAGAGGCTGAATGCACAGAATGGGATTCGGTGCTACTGCTACCATCATTGGGGAGATATATCATCAGGAGGAAAAGCGCCGCAGAGAGTGCATCACAAGGAGTGAAGTTGCGTCTTCTTTTCCTCGCAGATGACGGTTCGGGTTCATTCTCTCCTGTTGCATGGTAAGTGTGCTCCATTCGCAAACTTTATAACTAAAAAAACTTTTCACTACTCTCTATCGACGAACTACTAACACTCTCTGCTGTTTCCTCCTCCTCCTTCTTCCTTCCTTCCGCTGTCTTTGTTGTTTCATTTATACACGCGAAACGCGTTCTCTGGCTGGCTGGATTGTCCGCTCAGGCTGCCTTACATACATGGCGGTGCAAGATGGCGACCTCTCTAAAGCCTTATATATATAAAAGCATAATTATAAGGCTACAAAAACCAAACAAATTTTATTTTATAGCGATTATACACTTGTATAAACATATTAATGGGTAGAATATTCAGATTCAGATTCAGATTGACAATAAACCATGCCAAATATTACACACTGGCCCTTTAAATCAACAGCAAAGCTTTATTTAGATGCAGTGAGATAATATGTGAGCAGGTTTTGTTTCAACACTGGGGGGAGGGGCACACCAGGGCCTTCACCAGAAAATTTTGAGCATCAAACGTGATTTCCTGCATTCTGGTAATTTTTTTGCACCAATTTGTGTCTTTTCTGCTTCAACTTATAGAATAAATGTCTTTCATTTTGTCAGAATAAAAGTCCTCTGTTGCTTTCATGTTTGGGTTTGGGATTTTTTCATTCACATTCAGCAGTCTAAATAATGAGGGGGACGTGTTCCCACACTTAGACTATGTTTAAGTGGAAATATTTGACAAAGCAAAGTGTTAAATAAAGCCTACAACTAAGTTTCTCCACACATTATCAGAGCATCACTAACAATTTATAATTTCTGCATAAAGGTCTGAGTCTTTTATTCCATTGTATTTAGTTATTAATTATTTTCAATGACAAAAAATGCAGGCAACTTTTTTATTTCACATAATGACCTAGTTGCATTTACTGACACTGCTGTCAGGTCCAGAAAGACCAGGACTTCAGTCACTACACAAAATATTAAAAAAAAATATAAAAAGTAATATTAAAATGTTTTTACATTTTTTGTCACAAACAATGCTTATTTTATTTATTTTGTTGTCAACTATTACTCAGTTTCCCAGAGTTTACTTTTATTTCTTTTTTTTATTTTTTTTTATTAACGAGTGAAACAGCGCCCCCTTGGGCTGCACCGGCTTCTATATGTTAGTCAGTGTGGTCAAACATGGCATTGCACCCTGCAGTTACGGCACAGGTGAGGCTCACATCCAATTAAGTATCGAACAGTTTGCTACATGCGCCATGACACTGCAGGAGGCGACTTATGTCTGGAAGGAGAAACTCTGAAGAAGACTGTGAAGAACAACTAACAACAAACAACCAACAATTAAATTAACAACATTTGTTTAAATAAAACAAGCAGGAGACTTCGCTCGTTTGCCGGTGTTGCTAATGAGCTCCTGTGAAGAACAGCAGCGATGGACAGAGGAAATGAGGATTTCTTCACCAAACAGAAGGACTAATGAAGTCACACGTGCAGTAGGATGTTATGGATATGGACAGCTTCAACTCCAGAGGACAGAGGAATGGTGGAAGACGTCAATTAAGGTATTTAAGTTAACTTTACTGTCTCTCTGTAGGCCTACCTGTCTGTCTGTGCTTGCTGTGGTCTTTCTTAATGGTTAAATGGCCCGCCGTGGCTTTCTGTGTGGATTACACAATGCGCAGTGTGCTTGCTTTTGATTTTATGAATGTTATTGGCTGTTATGCGCTGATGTGTTGAACTGTTATGTTCTGTCAAGTTGTCTACATACACACTGCAGGCCTCTGAATATTGGCAGTGTAGGCTACTGGTTGTTCAGTCACCTGTTGATGGTGCATGTGAGTTTTGAAGGAGCTGGTTTTGAGAATTTCTTCCTCCTGGTTCTGTTTTTCTGTGCTATGTAATATATATTTGGCTTTACAAGGCTGCTGCTGGGTGTTTATGATATGTTTTGCATTAAAATGTGTAAATCATGTGCTTGATGCATGCATTGATACCTTTTGATGTGAACATATTTTTGTACCTGCATCAGAGCTTTGTTGCATGTGTGTTAGAAGATGGAAGATACATGTTAAAGTCATGTATCTGTATGTGCATTGTTACTTTTAATGTTAACAGAGTTCTGTTGCCCTAATGTCATCCTAAAGTTGTCGCTTATGTTGTTTGAACTACAGCACGAAGCACTACAAATGAATTCGCCCCCTAAATTTCCCCGCTCCCACTTTTCTGCATGTGGGTTTTTGTGAGTCTGCCCATGTGCGTGCATATGTGCACGTGATTATCAGTGCAATTGTGTCTGTGTCTTCATGTGCGTACACTCGACTGGATAATCCCATTGTGCAGATGAATATTTATGTAATCTTGTAATTCGGCTGCTTGGGGCTATGTTTTGTGTGTGTTCTCGTTTATGTCTGTGTTTTGTGCATGCAGCTGTTTATGCATCTGTGTGCTTATGTGAATGTGTGAAACATGGACACATCAGCCAGCTTTTGTAGAGATAAGTTGTGAACATGACGCAGCACAGAATGGGCCTCAGAGGCCGTTTACACGTACACAGTGATTTTGATAAACGGAGACATCTTCCTTCATTTGTGCCCTTCGTTTACACGCAAACGGAGATTTCTCCTCTGAAAATGAGTCTTTCTAAAAACTCCGGCCAGAGTGGAGATTTTGAAAAACTCCGGTTGCGCGTTTGCATGTAAACTGAGATAAACGGAGTTATCGGCAGCCGACGTCACAGTATGCGCCGGAACTTGCGCCTGTGTCAAAGTGCGACCTATGTTGCTATGGTGACAATGGATACATGGAAGGCTTGAGTCTCTCGTTACACTGCCACCTACAGGTTTGGCATGCTCTTGTGTATATATCCACAGGTAAGTGTAAACGAAGATCTTTTTGAAAACGGAGATGGTGAAATGTCCGTTTATGAAAATAGCCAGCAACGTGTAAACGGCCTCTCAGACAGAATCTTGTGCAAACCGGAAACAGCAACATGTGAAACGTGTTTCAGAGCATTCATCTTGTTTTTGGCTGCAGTAAATCAAAAAGTCAATACAACTATTTGCATCAAAGTAAACACAAGATATTTAAGTCTGTAAAGTGGTTCACACACTGAAGTCAAAGATGATTGATGATGCAAAAAATATGAGCAAAACCAGAAGTTGATTTTTAGCTAAAGCATTTTTGGTGGTCTAAAATGGATCGTTAGATTCTTTCTAGCTTCTGTTGGTTGTTTCAACCGTTCTCCGTTTGGCTCTGTGGCTCCCACAGAGAGTCATAGTTCACAACGATCAGTGTAACCTCTCCAATTATAGCTGCAATGCTCTCATCTGCGCCTCTTTGTTTGATTCCTGTCCGGCCTCATTAGGCATTACAAGCATGATATTATGTTAAAAAGGTCAAGTATCAGAACTGCTTTTGATCATTTTACCCATTCTGCATGAAAGGTTATAAAATCCTTTGAACATCATGGGGCTGTCAGTGACCATAATGGCTTGGGAATGTTATGCCATGGCATTACACCTTATGACAGCTGCTTCAAGTTCAGTATAATAACACCCATATACAGTGCAATTCTCTTTATTTTATCTTATTTTTTTCGGCACTAAGTAAACTAGATCAACCCGTCAATCTTTCTAATCCACAGTGTAACTTCTGAGAGAAGTGACAAAATGTCAGCATTAATTTCAGCTTATAGCTCAGACTTTTTATAAAACCAGGGAGTCATTCATTATAAAAGGAAAATGTCTACCCCTCTCAGAAACCAGACGTCTATACTGTATGTATACAGTATCTATTTTCATGCAGTGTCGCATTATGTGCATGTCTTCGAGAACAAAAGACTTCCTTTGACGAAAAACTCCCCACGATTCCCTGTTGAGGCGAGGAGAGCTCTTTGTTTTAAGGAGATGAAAGTAGTGAATGCGATTGCCGATTGGCCGTGACTGTCGCAAGATCTAACACGCCAACTTTAATGTTTGATAATGTATTCTTCTGGCTCCACTTCGTACCCAAGAGTGCCACAAAAGTGCCAGACGAACCTGGCCACAAAAATATCAAAAGGGAATTTATTTTTATTCTCTATACAGATGCCCTAGAATGGACGGCGGATGAGATACCCTCATATCGACACAACTGGGCTGGGACAGCCACAAAAAGGTTCACAGAAGAAAATGTCAACTTATTTAGGACATTTGTGTATAAAAAGAACGGTGCTCTAAGTGCCCTTTGCATGATAGGCTTTGTGTCTGTCCAGCCCAGTTGCATTGGTGTGTGGGTATCTCCTCTGCCGTCCTTTCTTGGTTGTCCACTGTACCGACGCACCCAAGATAAACTATTTTGTTGCCCTAAGTAGGCGCAGTTCTACCCTCAGACTATACAGATGCCCTCCCATACAAAATCACATCAATAGTCCAAATAGAGCTTTTAAAGCTGTCCGCAATGCATATTTATTTTTCTGTAATATATATTGAAGTTTGAAAAAAAATACAGAATATTTCACCAGTGTCATTTTTCCCAGTATTGTACAGCCCTCATAGATAACCAGCAAAACATCCATGTAGAAAACCAAAGGAATGATCCTCATGAGGAAATGACGAGCTTAGACTCTCATATTCCTCCCCTCAAATAATAATGTATGTTTTACTTTAGTTACAAGCTCATATTTTACTCTTTTGTGTGATGTTATAAAGCTGTCCAGTCTGAGGCACTGGCCTCAGGAATCAGTTTCATTACTTTTCAAACCTGACACCCTTTTATCTCTCGCCACCTGATATTATAAGACTGTTGCCAAGTTACATGATCACAAGTTTACGACAGCCCATCCTACACATTGTAAAGTTCCAAGAGTACTCCATATCCAGTCCCAATCTCCAGATATATAAAAGCACTTTTTATGGGTCACAAAAACTCTGACCAGTAGATGTTGAACTGCACTGTTTGAAATATATATTATTTTTTTTTTACCTCTGGGTTATAAAAACACTTTTGCTTACAGCAAATCTTTTGCCGTGAAATATTGCTTTCAGTGTGTTTTTAAGCTGACATTTCTCTTGGATCTTTGTCGGAAATGATGGAAGTGATAAGTATTTTTTTTTCAGTTTACGTTAAACTCTCTGAACGAGTGAAAAGCTCTGCGGTAAAAGCAACAAGCAACAGAGAGCAAGTTGTAAAAAGGTGTCTCTGGTGGACACTGCAGCTGTGGTCCCCTGTGAGCCCTTTGACATCTGGGCTGCATCTGTAGAACACTGTGTCATCTCCACGGTGCCAAAATTGATGCTGAGATAAAATATCTACCAGAGATCAAAGCACAGAGCCTGTCAGCTCTGCTCTCTTAAAGGTCACATCGCACATCAGAACATAATAGAATAAGATGTTTGGGGGGGGGGGGCTAGAAAAGGGAGTGAGATGAGGATAGGGACAAAGGTAGTAGAAAGCGAGTAATAGTAAAATAAAAGAGGGAGGTGGGGGTTACAAAGGAGATCGGGTTAGATAAGAGAAGGAGAACAAGGTGTCTGACAGAAACTATGAACAGATTCTCAGAGTTTTTATGCTGGAGGCGTAAAACAAGGAAAGAAAGAAGTGACAGAGTTGCTACATTTCACTAGATCCAACTGTTGTCAGAGAAGCTCGGCTCCCTTCAAGTTCCGTGTTGACCAAAGTCTTCCTTTTTTTACGAATAAACAAAGAAACGGGGAAATAAACAGGACCAAAAACTCTTCCTGGAAAATATGTTAACAAGGTCCTGTAAAATTCACCTAAATTCACCTGAAACGCCATTCCAAGGCACACCCAAAGTAAATTGAAAGCTATTCATGTTCCATTTTTAGTACATGTACATACATGTATAGTCTCATTTGAAAGGTGACACAGTCAGAATCACTGTAGATCCTTCTGTCATTGAGTTTCAACACTCTCAAATATGTATTTTTAATCATTGCCTGAATATTTCTTGACAAAAAGATGCTGCAGATGGCTAGAACTGGGAGGTAATAGCTGGAAAACAATGGGGCCATAGCATGAAGGAAGGCTACATCTAATTCAAATACAAAGTACAAAAAAGTATGACAGAAAATAAACATAATGCACTTTTTTCGCTAAGGTTTTGTCTAGGTGCTTTTCAAAACACAAGGGGGTAAAACAATGTTCTGAATGTGTTAATAAGTGAAAAACAAGTCAACAAAGACAAATGTCTATTTAGGAAGTTACTGTATTTAAGAACACTCAAAGTAATTCGAAATTGATAAGACTTTTTTCCCTTCAAAGTCCATCTCATTGAGGGCAAATATCCGTGTGGATTATTCTCATGGAAAAATATAAAAGCTGATTTCATGGGTTCTTATGTTTGCACACCAGGGTGGAACTTTAGTGCAGTGAAAAAATGTTCCTTCCAGACTTTGACCCCCGCAGAATTCACTGGCAGAACTACACAGCTGGGCCAATGAAATTGTTTGTTTATAGTGACGTCGTGCAGACTCGGTGGAGTCCAAAATCCAGTCAGGCAGGACAGTAACGGAGAAAGGTTGATAAACCTCGTTTCACAGCACCCCGTCCTTTTTGATAAAAGACGGGATGATTTTATGAACAATGAATGAAAGGACAACGTCTGGCAGTCCATTGTCCAGCTTGGTGGCTGCGGTGAGAGTGGTAAGTGCTAAAGTAAGTTGATGTTGATGCTTGTTAAATGTTAGCTTGCTTGCTAGCTAGCTAGCTACTGCTATTGCTGCTAATCTCATCCATGTTCACCCACACCCGTTCACGCTGCGCGGACTTGGAACACAACAACACGAAATTCCGCACCGTGTGGTTTAAATGCAGAAAAGCGCTGCGCGAATATTCCGCAAATCTGTCCCTTATTTCCGCATCACAGCAGTGAGAATGAACTTTTGGACAACAGAGGAGCAATTTGTTTATCATTTATGTACATTTATAATAGGGTTAGCAGGGTTATAACAGGGTCTATGGTTCAAAGAAGGAGCCTATACCTCCTGTAGAGCTATTGAGTGTTATTAATTACAATGCCATCGGGCCAGTCTCTTGGTATTTATGGGCTATAAGACCTGAAAGTATGAGAGATGCACCTTCCTTCAACACAGGAGCAGTATTGGAAGCTCCTATTGGGTCAAGTGAGGTGTAAATCAAAAGGTCAGGAGTTCGCCACCATTTTGATACAGAGGGGTTGGCAAGCTTACATGAAAACGGGAGGAATTATCGACTATATGAAGAAATACGAATGTTTGAAATGATGTAACTGCAGTTTGTGGATATCTATGAATGTAATCATATGTTTGGACAAAATATTTTGCTGGATTTAGAACATCGCCAGTGGCAGTGTGTGAGAACTGTAGTAGCAGCAGCATCTCTGTTGGCATAATATTGATCTGTAGATTACACTCATACTTCATAGGTGAGTATTAACTGTTTATTTTAGAGAAGCGTTGATTGAACCTGCTGTTGTGGTTGTTTCTTGGAATGGTCCGCATCAAACCACAAGGAGTGTAGCTTTTGAGCAATAGGTTGTATGGGTAAACCACTTAAACAACAGCAAATACAGCAGTTGTTTACATGTCATATTCATCAGTTCAAACCTTACGAGGGCCCATGGGTGGGCCTTCAGATTTTTAATAGGTATTGCATCATAAAACATGGACCAAAGCAGTTTTGAATCAGGGCACAGTATAATTTTTTATTCAGGCTGCTTTGTAACCACATAATCTGTAACACATCATGTAACATCTCTTCCAAGTATGAAAACGGTGCATTTTACAGCTCACAGATGGTGGTGTGTCTGACAAAAAATAGACCACAGGCTTGAAAAGAAAGGGCTTGCATCATGTCCAGCTGCCTCACCAAGCCTGTGGACAACATCAGCACTGGATACAATCGCTGCTTGTCAGCTCCAGCACACGCAAATCTAAATGCCAGGTCAGGCTGACATTGGCCTGTAATTTCCCTTGCTAACTGAGCTGAGCACTCTGTTTCTTATCATTCTGGCTCGCACTACAACAACATGTGTAGTGGATTACTGGCTTATCTTGGTGAAACTGTAATATTCTGGGGAAAGAGAAAATACCTCAAGAAGTTTGTGCTCTCATTGTACAGTGTGCGGGACAATGAGTGCCTCCTCAATCAAGCAGGGATGGGATAATGATGCAAGACACCGGGTAGAACAGTTTGAAGTGGTCGTCACAGTCAAAGTATTTTTTTAGTAGACATCAGTAAGTTTCCACATCATAAGTTCCAGTGGTATATTTCATGCACTGACAATCAGGAGATGGGAAAAGGAGAAGGATGCAAGAAATTGGGCATAATGGGCTTTGAAAAAGCTTCAGAAGTATGGAGAGCTGAAAGACAAGGTAGGAGGGATCTAAGAGGACACAATCTCAGTTTATATTCACATCTTCTCATGTCCCTGTTGTTAATAATTGATGGTATTTAATGGGAACATTACTGGTCGCCAAAAGAAAAGTTATGCTGTCGGCATTAAAGGCTGGTGGCTTAAAAGACTGCTTTATTATCATTGGTTCAGAGCACAAAACAGTTATTCTTGGCTTCTCTATCATTATCTAAATTGGGGGAAAAATATCACTCGCCACAATCTTTTCACATCTGGATTTCTAGACAGGGGAAGATAGAAGGGGATCGGTCAATGAGCAGTGCACGGAGCTGAGAAGATGTTTATTTGAATTCAGCTAATAGCTGAGGATAAGAAAGGGAGAAAAGTAAACTACTGTCATTCCAGTGAGTCACATCTGATCAGGCAGTCTTCAGGGCTGGTGTTCACAAAGTCCTCCCAGGCTAATGTGTGCTCCTACTGTAATTGGCCTCTCTGGTTGTAAATTCAAAAGATAATGGATTCCTTTCACTGCTAATTTTAATAGGTTCACTCAATAAGATTTCTCAGAGCAAAGACAAAAAACATGAAAGATATGACAAGTTGAGGATGAGTGTTAAAAGATTTCTTTCTCAAAAAAGTGCTGTCGATACAGAGAGAATTCTCGCTGTAGGTTCTAAGCTGTCATCTTCTCCATTTGTCACATGCCTTGTTACTCCATAACTTTTCTGGGACACAACTCGTCTGCAGTGCATGAATCTTAAAAAAAAAAGTTTCAAGACTTGTCAGTCATTTTTTTTTTCTATATTTCACTTTGGTGTGGAAAAAGCTCCCTTGAGATGCTTTATGCTTGTCTCTTATCATCATTAAAGAGACATCATGTAGGCTTTCCTAAATGAAACTCTAGATGAACCTTGTGACAAATTCACTGTGAATAAATCGTTTAAAGGCAAATCTGATATTCCTGGCTCTATGCAACACTAAATTCATTCAAGTAATTGAGAATGGTTCGGAAGAGATGTAAAAATAGTGTTTTCACAGACATTGGCTGCTTGCATCATGGTCTTTTTTAGGGCTGTTGTATTGCTTCTGTGTTCAGTGCAAGTAGGATGTTCAGAAAAAGTTTCCACGGATCTACGATCAGAGACTGGATTCACACTGGAATACAATCCTTAACCTTAAAAGTTACGTGTGCTCTCTGCATCTCATGTTAAGGCAGCTACAGAGCAATCACTTCTGGGTCACATAGGATTAAGAATCCAATATCTCTGTTTCTACGTCATACCAGGGGGACGAATGCAGAGCTAAAATACTGACAGAGCACTTATTCCTCTGAAGACCAGGCTGAGGACAGAGGCAAAAAAAAAGAACATGAAAAAAGAACAGAAAGAGTTTCTGCCTTGAGGCGAGAGCAGCAGAGGAATCTGGCAACCGAAAAGGAAGTGTCCAATCAAATAAGCTGCTAGTCTGGAAGACTTTACTGACTGACTGGTTTGCCGGCTACTTCGGACTCCAGCTGCATGTGTCGATTTTTTTTCTTACTCTGTCTGTCATGAAGGCTGCTGGTGCAGTGGGGAGCTAAACGAGTACCTGTCTGTGGAAGCTGTAAGCTGAGAGAAGCTTAGACTGTGATATGATACACTAGCTGGTCTGAGTGCAGGGTTTTTTTATTTAACCCTTTTACCTGTGTGGACAGACACAGGTGGTGGTGCAGGCTCGTGGTGCATGACCACATGATTTTTAATGAGAATGTGGGTCTTCAGCCAAGCCAACAGCTTTTGTGAGGCTTGTGTGCAGCAGTGCTTTGAGCTAATTATTAATGCTCCCACCAATGTTGTTGTACAGTTGAATTGTTTACCATGTTCATGTTTAATATGTCTGCATGGTTACATTAGCTATGTAGTGCTAAACACAAAGTACTGCTGAGGCTAGTGTGAATTTCATATTGAGTATTGTGATTTTTTTTTTTTTAAGTTCTCACCTGATGGCGGTCAGGGTCCCAACATAACAGCCGCTAAGGGCCAAATGCAGGTCGATTTTCTGTTTGGCGAGTAAATTTTTGAAGGCTATCCACCACACTGGTGAGTAAATGTTTGTCTCAAATACATACTTAGAGTCGCTATTGCCTTTTGGTTTCATTTACAGTAGGGGGGCAATGCTGTGCTGCTCCTGAACTGTCTGTGTCACACACATTTCTAAAAGATGCCGCAAAAGTGACCATCTTGAGTGCTCTTAGTTTTGTGGAATTTTTTACTTTATGGGACATCAGCTGATCCACTAAACTATCACTCACCACCGATCTACTGCTTGCTAGCCTTGTGCCCATACTTATAAAGGCAATAAAATTACACAGAGGCCCCACAGTTTAACGAAGATGGCAAACTCCTCATTGCCTCCCATATTGTCAGCGGCACCACAGTAGCTTCAGTCTTTTCTTTCTTACCTTTCACAATAAAAGCCTCAGACATTTACATTGCGTCACTGATGGAACTTTTCCAAATGCTGAGCCTGTAGTGATAAGTTGTTCAATATATTAAAATCATTTTCTTTAACTTGTATTCAACATAACACCTTATTGTCTTGATATATATATATGACCCAAAAAGGCAATTTATTATTTCGACTGGTAAAAAATGTGCTTGGTTGGAGGATTTTCTCATCAACCAGCTCCCTTGGCCGGTTAGTCAAAAAGTTAATTTGGGACTCTATTGTTGATATTACAGAAAAATTAAGGAGATCGCTAGACTTCACAAATCAGCCTGACGGTGTCTTAACCAGATTGTATGGCTTTCCATCCAATAGATGAAATAGTTCACTGAAAACCACACATGTATATCCCCATGGCAAATGTCAGGGGTTCACCAAAGTCCAGTGTTGTCTTTATATAAATTTAGCAACAATGCTGCACTGCTGCTGTATAAAAATCGACCCATACGCAGTCTCGCTATCTCTACTTTAAACAGTGAGAGTCAGGGATGAGCAAGATTATAAATCAAACAGCCCCAGATCAGGGTGCTCCGACTGCTCAGCCACCGATCGTTATGGTTATTTGTTCTAAAAAGTCTAAAGGCTGGTCAGCCAATCAGATGATGCAAAACATGCATGTGAATTTTTCTATGCACTGCTGAAATCGCGTCACTGGTCTGGCTTTAGCTTCCACTGAACATTCACTGTTATATGGTTTACTGCTAACCTGACGTCTAGTCCTGTCTGTCCTGAGTGCAGACACACTGTATCTCTCTCCTCACTCCCTACACAAACACACAGAGACCCATCGTACTGAGCACTTTTGTAGAGGCTGCAGTACACCCCACTGTTTTCTGACAGTGTACATGTAGCTTTGTTTTGTCCTGAATTTTGCCCACACAGCCAACATGGCATCTTTATGTGTAGGCTACCAGCTCTCATCTGTATTTCTCAGGAAATGGAGTCGTTTTGTCTCCGCAACTAGAAACTTGCTGTTGAATAGGGGAGACGGGGGAAAAATAAAACTAGAACACTGTAGTTAGCAAGAAATACTATCGGGGATCCATAATATCTGTGCAAAACTTTGCGCCAGGCCATCGCCTCGAAATGCATATCACAATTATCAAGCAATACACCTTCATCTTTTGGGAGCTGGCAGAGGAAGCAGGGATGTTTAGTGTAACAGTGCCACACCATTGAGACCTTACATGACTCATCTTGACATTTGAGCAGTTAATGACTTGATTACTGGCTGTCTGCCCTTATCTACCTTACATCATTAATGAGTGCACTTTTTCCCGAGGATGTTTGCTCACCAAGCCAGTTTAGACCCATGTCAAGGGCCGCCGTCTGGCTGTCACCCAATGTCACTGTCACACCAGCGATATGTGAGTGATGACGACTGTTTTAAATACAGCTGATGATAAGATATGTCAATCCCTTGTCAATATATTGAAAGCATTTGTGTTTTAAAATTAGTGTAAGACATTTATTTCTCTGCTTTTTTTTATTGCCTCTTTTTGTGCCAAAACTGTGAGTAAAAAAATCAGAAGATAAGTAACCTAACAAATCCCTAGCATTACACTCACAAGAATTCTCACAGTCAGTGCCAACATGCAACTTATTTTGTCATCATCACCATCCTTGTACCTCTTCTGCTAATGAACAAGCAAACCCATCATGAAAAAGTGGAAAATGTTCAGTTGTTGCAGCCCAAAATGAAATATGCATGAAGTTATTCAGCAAGATCTAGTGCTTGTTGTATAAGATTAAGCCTGGATAAAAGACCAAAAGAAAAATAAATCAATGGAAACTGATTTTAAGACATAGTTATTGATCAGGAGGTCATATGCCAAATGGCTAAACACAGAATATAAGTCACAGTGATTAGTATTGAGGTATTTGGTGTTCATTTTCTGATTTTTTTTTTTCTACTGGGGAAAAAAAAGGCTATCATATCAAACGTGGCAAAAAAAAAAAAAATAGTCTAATGTTTATTCTGTCCTCATCATTAGTGTGAATCACTGGGTATAATGAACGTTGCAGTCTTAAGGGGCCACTTTCTATGCGTTGGAGGTTTAGTCTTGCTTTTATTTTTAGTTTATTTGCACTTTAAGTCGTGACAGCACAACTGAGCCATCACATTAACAGATTTCATGACAAGTATACAGGTGTTGGCCCTCATTTACTACATCTGGACGTTAGTCTAAAGCTCTGAAATTGTTTCAGATGTAATTTAGTTTAAGGTCAGCATTAGTCCGTCTCTGGCTGAACTCCATTTCTGCTGTCAGTGCTTTCTGCATCTGTGGCTATGTGTCACAGTGTGCGATGTGACTCGGTGTGTTGCCTCATTACTGTGAGCTGCAGGAACCTCCCACTCCCTAAAGCTTTAGTTGTCTGTGTCTGGTTACCCTGGCTAGCTGGGACACGAAATCAGAGGAAGTGAAAGAAGATAATAAGCCAGTTCAGACAGAACAAAGAAAATGGTTTAGTACCAGGGGGTCTGTAGTTGCATACTTACTGTACAGTATGTATGTGTTTTCCCGGCTGTTACTCTGTTCAGCTATGTGACATCAGTGACGTCAGAACTTAAAAATAGCACACGACAAACAAAACTTTACTTTCTTTACAACAGTGATTTTTATGAATAAGGTTCCCTGATTTTGTTTTTGTACACGAGTACATTCTGTATTCCCACCTGGTATTTATGTAAGTGAACAACACTTCATTAGACAACAAGTCAAGTTTATTTGTGAAACACTGGATCTGTCTCAGAGAACTTCAGAACACCCATACTGTCAAATTATAAATGAAAACAAAAACAACACCCCCTCAAGACAACAACAGAAGCTGTCTCAGAAAGTTCACTCAAACTCCAATGATTAGAGAACGACTGAAAGAGTGTTTGAACATCTGGCTTTACAGTGAGGCGTCAGTGCACATTTGGTCCCTGTCATTGTTGTCATTTTTATTTTCAGCCCATAATAGG
The DNA here is from genome assembly GCF_011397635.1 of Epinephelus fuscoguttatus. Classification (NCBI taxonomy): domain Eukaryota; kingdom Metazoa; phylum Chordata; class Actinopteri; order Perciformes; family Serranidae; genus Epinephelus; species Epinephelus fuscoguttatus. The sequence goes on from NC_064756.1 coordinate 18,851,188, forward strand.
ACGTGTGCGTATTGGACAACAGATTGCTGTCAGATTCAAGGAAGGAGATCAAGACACATTTTTGGACCCAATCAGTAAGTTGACCATTAGTTAAATTAATGACTCAGTCCAACAGATTTGGACTTTGTGAAGCAAACACCCTTTTAAAGCCAGATTCAGACCTCGCTGCCAGATGTTAAAACAGTACTTTGACATTATATTCATTTGGTCCAAAGCATCTAACAATGATAGCATTTAGTCTCTGTGAGTTCGAGATGTCCTTTGACTGATTATTTTGTTTTAGTCAACCTTTAATGCTGATGTAGGCTGGCCTGACAGTGGCAGACCAAAATGCAAATGCAAATCAGTCTGAAACTTCTCATTTAGGGCCCTATGGATGACACAGTTCAGGAAACATAGACATAATAGTAGGATCTGATAATAAAAATGGAATCATCTGTGACATTTGGAATATCATGGAAGTTGTGGATCATGGAAAATGTGGATACAATATCTAAATGAACAAAAAAAAAAAAATCTGTGCTGCTATGTTTTGGTGTCTATTCTCTGTGTTGGTGTTTCACCAAGGGTGGGACTCCTCAACACACATTAGCAAGGCCGCTGACACTGGGGGAACACCGGGTCAGTTGTTACTGAGACTTTGCTCAGCTCTGCCTGTGTTGTCTCTAAAAAAGGGAATATAGTCATGTGTGTAGTCTGGGCTGTTCCAAAGAATATACAGGTCAGAATAAGGGGCACTCCATTAGTAGTGGCAGCTGGTTTGTCACGGAGATACAATGACGGCTAGTTTGATGCAGGAACATCAGATGCTGCCTCTGGACTGGCTGAGAAGCTCAGGAGGACAGGATTTGACCTAGCTTGGCTGGCTGAGTAAACTGAGTTAACGTGAGCAGGCACACGCATGTCCTTGGTCAAACCAGTTGGTGCTAATGTTGGAGTGCTCTGGTAAAATAAAACAGAATAAAACAGAATCTGGACAAAAAAAATAACACAGATTTCATGATGTCCTACTCAGTTGATTTTTGATTTCCAAGGGTTGTTATCAATGGGCTACAAACGTTATCAGTGGGCTACAAACATGTGATGAAGCCTGATGGACAGATGTTAACAGACTACAGTGTGCAGAGATGAGCTAAAATATCTTGAGTTGGTATATTACACTTTTGCCATATTCAGTTGGAAGAACGGCAAACACATCTCGGATCTCAAAAAGCAACGATATACCATCCAGTTTGTTCAGTACTGGCTCATAATGGCTTCAGAGGGAAGTTCAGCTGTTGTTGGCTTGACTGTTTTGACAGTCCTTGTCTCAGACACGCCCCATATTAGATAAATGGATGTAATTGGCATTCAGATCCTTGAGCGCCGCCTTGTGGACATAAATAAAATAGCCTGGGTCTGAAGGTTAATTTCTGTCCCTCCATGTGGTGTTAACTACCAATTAAGGTCTCAGCCAAGCAAGGAAGGACACCAATAAGGGCTGTATCTCATGCTCTGTAACATTCAGTGTGTTGCTGATAGTGCTTAACATTGTAGTGAGTTGCCTTGTTGGTGGGATATATAAATTTTCTTTTCACTAATTCCTTCCTGGATTCTTTTATTGAAAGACTTTGTGGACTGAGAGATCCTGTGCGTCCCTGAGACTCCCAAGTTTTGATAAATAATTCTGTTGAGAACTTCAAGGTTAAGAACATGACTGTTGTTGTTTTCTTGTCTAGTGAAATCCATGACTTTAGTTACTTTAAAGCACTCTGTGTGTATTTCTGATGTTTCATTTTATGTGTGGATCATCTCAGCCACGGTTAAAAGTAATAATGCAATAATTTCTTTGCACAACTGAGTAAGCTCTCTGTTTGCTTCATATGTTGCTGTTGTTGATTATATAAGGTGAATCCATAGATTCTGTTATATATAGTTTGTTTCATGTTATTCCTGTTTTATCATGTGACAGGAACCGCACGTCAGTTCTTGGTCTAGTAAAGAGTGACCTGCATTATATGTGTGTGGTGGTTAATAAAGCATCATTTGAGCACATCTCCTCCTTCTCCAGTTCTTATCAAATTCATTTACACAACTCAACCTGAGGATTGTTTATAAATAGGAGGTCTCAAGCTTGGGCTCACGCAACCAACACCTTCTCTGTGACCATTGGTCCATTATGTCTCAGGCCATTGGAAAGCTGTCTAAAGCGAAGGGGACCAGATGCACCTGCCAAAGCAAATGAAACACGAGCTCCCAGATTTGTCTGGTCGACAGGGAGCTACTTTTAACAGGCTTGAGGACTTAGAAGAATGCCTGACGATACCAGTCTTACAAAAGATACAAACACATTATTAATAAATTCTTGACCTAATGTCCCTTTGAGTGATGTACCACTCCATTTTACATTTTACGAAGTCTTTCATAAATTACAGATAATAACAAACTATCACTAGGTAGACATAAACAAAGTATAGTGCACAAAGGACTATCAATATTATTAGTTTTGAAAGGCTATTAAACAGAAATAATCGCCCTCAAACACAACACCTATTAGTAATGCTGTGAGTGAGGCTGGCCTGCTGTATAAATGTGCTATTCCTGCCTTTTATTCTAGAGCCAATTTATGAGTTGACTCTACTGTATGGATTGAATGGTTTCATACGACTCAGACTGATGATGGGCTGTGACTGCTTTTTACTAGAACCTATTAATGTCAACACACTGCTCCATAATCAGGTCATTAATCAGCATCGCTTTGGTTGAGAGTGTTCTATTGATCAGTCCTGTACGCTCTTTCCTCTCAGATTTGCTGGCTGTATTTATAGCAGTATCGGTAGGTATAATTGCAATCAAGCTGCTATAATTAGTCAGGAAGACAGGCACATGCTGTTATTTGCCAGTGAGTGCAGTGAAGCAGACACACCACACTTAAGTTTTGAACTTAGAACATGCTGCTATCAGAAAGTGTTAAGTGCATTTTTGACAGGATTGTGGTGGAGGATGGTGCGCGGTATTGCCAGATATGCCACATTTCAGAGGATGTAATAGGCTTTGTAGAAGAACCAACAGTCTTATATACAGTACTTGAGGCATGCCATCTTGGACTTAAGCATACGAGGTCTTTATTTCAGACAAAAATATTGCATCTGACCCCTCAGAGTAACCAAAGGCTTAAGTCCAATTTCTGTGCTATTCTTTGTCAGCCAGTGATTCATACTTACCTTGTACAAACATTGTTACCCCTCTCAGCGAAGGGGTCTGTCTCACTGTTCAGAGGAAAGTGACCGTGAGGCTTAGAGAGAGACTCTGCTGCAAGCTGGTTTTTCTACAGCTCATTTCTCTGCAGTACAAGAACGGTCAGCCTTCTCGTAGCGGAGGTATTTACCACTACAGCGAGCATGACTAACATTAGAAAGAAGAGATCAGGAGTCTATGTGGATATAAAAGCTACACGTCCACAAAGCCTCAGCGTGTGCACTTTGTTTCTGTGATGTCATGAGCATGTCAGGCACAAGTGGTTTTACACTTTTAAGGTGCTTGGAGAGTATGCATGATAAGAGTGACATTACATGGACCTTAAATGTTCTGCTTCTTAACAACAGAGTGGTAGTGCAGCGCTGTTGTTACAAAGAGTCAAAGAACAGAATATTTATTTCATGGCTTGATTTAATCACTGTAAAGAAAAATCACTTAGCTACACTGCTACGTTCTACCAGCTTCTGATGCATCTGATACTTGTTTGACTTCTACCATACGGCCTTGCAAAACAAAACAGGAGGACTGCTTATTTTCCAGCAGGATTACAAACAGCTACATAGATCACAGCTATGATGATGAGGTTGCTGACATATATGACACCCAGGAAGCACTGTAATGCAGAGATCACTCTATGTTATATGACATGGTCACTGTGGCAGATAAGGCAATCATAGTGTCATAGATTCCAACTTGGCCAAGAGACACGGCAGACTACATATTGGACCCCAGCCAGTCATAATGTTGCTCAGCGACTTTCATGACTTGCATGACACATAGAGGAGATTGGTAAGATGCAGGGGACCGACTTAATGTTCCTGAATAATGTCCAGAAAGCACCAATACTGGATATATGTTTGTAATCATGGTTTCTTGAATGAAAGTGACCCTCATCCTTCCTCAGCGGTGTTGCCTTTTTTCTTCCCACTCTGTAGAAACAGGGCGACTGTCTGTATGTGCAGCGTGCATATGTGTACAGAGCGTGAAGTTGAACCCATGGGTGTAAATAGATTGGTGTAATTCATCTTGTATGAGGGTGATTAGCAAATGGTTACAGGTTCACTGAAATAAAATGGAAGATCATTTGTTATTCACTTTACAATGTTTACCGTGTTATGGAGCTCTCTGTGCACCAATGAATAACAGTCACAGAGCACGTGCATACATTCTGTTGCACTGTGGGTGAGTGTGTTCTGGCTAAACAGTGGCTAATTATACGTTTAATTCCTTTCCTGTTTGAATAAAATTAAATGAGGATATGAGCTGAGTATTTGCAAGAACCTGGCGATTTGATACACATCACAATACAGGGGTTACGATTCACTGTATTGAAAGATATGGCGATACTGTAACCAAGGTGATAAATAGATTTTAGGAAGACTCTCATAGTATAAACAACACACCATCATATGCATAAAAATGCTTTATTGCAGTCAGAACATCAGGATCTGTATCAGTAATTGAGGGAAACTGATACTGGATTTTTAAAGGCTGTTTTAATAATGATAGTTTGGAACAGGAAGAAGCAGATAACTGATTAATCTGGTGAAATCATCAAGATGGGCTGTTTTTCTGGTATTTGTTTTGGAAATATGTAATTTGATTACTTTTGAGGATTTTGTATTTGGTAAAAAAATTCAAATGCAAGTTTTTTAAAAAGATACTTTAGTAATTTTTGTATTTTCATTCAATTTCTTTTCATTTATTTGACACAGCCATATCTCATGGTATGGAGTACAAACATTACATACAAGAACAAAACAATGGCATGCGGCGTGACTGAAGTACAACCAATGTTGCTTAAACAAAAGGACTTCATTCAAGGACTTCTTCAAAAAAGCACGTAGTTTACAGAAAACTTTTGGCTTATCTGATAATAATATTTTGGCAAATATCTTCCTCTGTAAGTCATCAAGCTCACATTCTGACATTCAAACAAAATATGATACTCATCTCCCACGCGATTATCATCACAGAGGCTGCAGATCCTCTGGTTTCTGTCCAGCCCTTTATATCTTCCAGTGACTTTAGGAATTCTGGTGTTATTTACTCTAAAATGATGACAAAATACTCAGAATAATTTGATTCATGAAACCTAAGACTATAATTGGTCAAAACCAGGTACATGGTTGGACTGTGTATGAAACACTGCAGAGCTTTTATGTTGAAACGAGAGCTTTTAATTGTAACAGTAAGTGGCAGCAGTCACTCAGTCACTGACTCACAGAATTTTGCTCTACAGCTGTTGCCGTCCAGGCAAAAACCCCATGTGAATACATGTTAAAACAAAGAACAATAAGCTTAAACACAGTCACACTACAGGAGGGACTCGCTTTCTCTGGAGCTGTACCCACTGATCAGCTCCTTTTTGCTCCATTTTGCACAACCTTCCCCTCTTCAGCTGCTGTTGGAAATATACGTCCTTGTGTGACTGGTGATTGCTGTGCAGCTATCAGCCACCACTGGATGCAAGTAGCACTGATAACTATTAATTGGCCAAACCAAGAAATTGGTCAACCTCTAATTTGTGTTATAGTCCCTGTAACATCCACCAGAGGAGCTCAGAAGAATCCCCTTTTTACGTCTGGAACCTCCTGTCTACAACGGGCTTGAGATGCGCCCTCGTTGAGGACTTGGTTCAGTTTCTGGAGTTAATCTCTTATCCTGAAGCCTGCTTACGGAATCTGATCCCGTTTGATTCGGCGGTGGGAACCTCTTGCGACCGCATGCCTTTGGTGACGTCGACCCCAGCCTGATTCGAACCCTGGACCTTCCTCATGGAAGATGAGTGCTCTAACAGAGGAGCTAAGAAAGTAACATTTTCCTATATTAGTAAAAAAAATCAAGTAAAAGTGTTGGCAGAAGTCTTTACACACACACACACACACACACACACACACACACACACACACACACACACACACACACAAAAGTAACAGCATACCTAAAATCAGTTGTGTTTTAGTAATATAATAATAATAATAATAATAATAATAATAATAATAATAAACTTTCTTTATACAGCACCTTTCATACAAGAAATGCAGCACAAAGTGCTTTACAATAAGGGCATTATGAGCACTGAGTGCTCCACATGAAAATAGACATAATGGACATAAAACAGATGAGGCAATTCAATATTAAAGGACATTTTAAAACCGTTTAAAATATGGATTAACTGAACAGTTTTCATTTAGAAGTGGTGGTGATTTCCTATTAATTGAAATCTCATATAGTATTTCTTCTTGTGTCACCTTTTAGACGCTTTAAGAATCAGTACAGTATCACATAACATAACATCACAGTACTCTAGTGTATTGATATTTTCTCACACCCCTACTGAGGATAGAGAGCAGCCTCGGTTTCTGCTGTGCCAGCTGGTACACCTTTTTTAGGTCATGTTAATTGGCTCAAGACAGAATAAAGCATGGCTCCTCATTCACACAGGGCCACAGAGGGAGCAGGAAGGGAAAGTGACACTGCCACCCTCTGAAGATGTCCAGCTCATGTGTTAATGAACAGGCCTGTGTTCTGTCTGACCGTCCCAGACAAGTTTTTTTTTTTTGGAATCAGCGAGTCAGCAGGGTCAGTGTGGATCCTCGGCGCTCCCATGCTGTGAAAGGGCTGGCGACCCTGTTTAATTTCATCCTGTGCTCATGACCTTGTCTGGGATGTCCAGATTGCTATCAAACTGTTTGATATTTTTGTCAAAAGCCTCACAATGTGAGTCGTCAAATGAGCCAAACTGTCACTCAACAGAGAGGAATATTCTTACATCATATCGCCTCCTCCTTTTTAATCCCCTAGCTTTCTATTTTCTGACAGGAAACAATTTAATGAAATGTGTTTGTGTATTTTTTTTTTTAAACTAATTATTCTCAGGAGGTGAGTAACACTGCAGCTGTAACTGACTCACTAATTTGCTCATTTGCCTGCTCATCCATAATTCAATTCACTATACTATATACCATTTTTTTTTTGTAAAATACATCTGTAGATCTTTTGATCTGTGAGAAACAAGGGTTCAAAACACATTTTGTTTTCATGCTTTTTGCACAGAGAAAAATACGCAGCCTAAACAAGTTCAGTTGGGGATAATTTGTCACTGACATTGTATAGTATAAAGTACACGAGGATGTTTCATGTAATTGCCGTGACATTTAAGACGGGAATCTTATTATCTAGCCAATCATGTTGAGTAAATTTCAAGCTGTTCTTTCAGCAAACTTAAGCTCAAAGGTTTTTTTTGTTCTCTTTCACACATACAGAACCATCTAGAGATCTGATTTAAGATAACGGAAGTCATACCTAAGAAAGTCCTGGGGGACTGGAGGGTGTAGCTCTCAGGGGCCCAAGGCTCCAAGGACGCCAGCATTAACAATCATGTTAATCCTAAATATAAGCAAGGATAATTTGATTTAAATTCAAACCCAAATATTCTTCATTGCCTATTAAGTTATTTAAAGGAAATTATCACTTTAGAATGAAAATACAGACAGTACTTACTGACCCTCATGCCAACAAGAAGTCCAGTGTAGTTTTTTAAACCACAAAACTCGTTCGGGGTATCGGAGGATAACAGCTAGCTGGATTTTTCCATACACTTGAAGTGCATGGAACCCACGTCCAAAATCATTTTGAAAATGTAATAAAACTCTGCTAATGCATTTCAAAAACGTCAGAATGGCTCGTCCGTCGTAATCCAAGTGCCCTGAAGCTGCGGCATGCAAAACTGACTTGAAAAGACGTCATTTACTCCACTTTTATAGCATCATTTCTCACCGTGGTCAGTTAGCTTGCAACTCGCGAGACTTGAGAACAAGAACGTCTCTGAACGGTCTCGAGTCTCGCTTAAGTTGCCATGTAAACACAGCACGGCTGCAGGTGTAACCTGCTTCATAACGAAACCCTCCTCTCCTGTAAATGTTACAGGTCATTTCCTTTGTTTTTGGTATGCAACCATTGCGGAGAAAGAAATGCCAGGGCTTTACAGCCAAAATAATAATGCAATGACCAACTTTTTCATTCAGCTTTCAGCACGAGACGAATGGTAGCCAAGAGGATAAAAATACTGCCAACATTGCTAGCCAAGAGGTAGCTCGCGTCAGTAAAGCAGCCACCAGGCCCACTACCACTTGTGAGAAAGACGATGATACTGCCTGTGTAGCCCCTGTCTCTCTCAGGCAGTCTGTATTTGCTGATATGAGTAAAGTAAATTTGGGAACGGCCCATTTACTGGACGGATTCAAGGGCTCAGCCATTTCTTTGGGACTGTCTGAGGTGATCTCATTTTGACTTAGAAGTCAACATGTTTTAGTGGTTTTCATATCCCATACTCCACTTCTATTACTGCTCTGTCAGTCTGGCTTTTTGCATAATTTTGCAAATTCAGAACTTGTCAGAGCTGCCATTGTTCAGTCATTTATCTAATTCCTCTGTCTCTTTTAGCTTACAGCACTGTCTTCTGTCGTTCAGTTTTTCTATCTGCTTGTTTACTTGTCTCTCTAAGCCATCTGTCCCTCTCCCTATTTAATCTGCCTTCCTGTCTGCCTGTCTGACAGTTTCCATGTGAATGAATAAATCATCAGATACCAGGTGAGAAAGGTCAGAGGTCTCAGGGTTAAGTGTGGTAATAATATTATCTCATGGCAGATTCACTTCACACTTGGAGGAGTCAAGGGTCCATCAATATTAAAGACGGGCAGTGTGCTGTGTCCTGTGCACCGCCTTTACAGTACAGCCATGTTATTACGCTTCCACAGTCGCCCTGCCGTACACTATCTGCTGCTACAGAGAAAATTCAGCTTGAATTTAAATTTCAAATACTTGAGTTAAATTACTTAAGCCATGATTGTAAAACTGAATATACATTTCTCAGAAGTTGCTTCTCATTTGCCACTTTCTTTGCTCTTTAATGTTGATGTTTTTCCACAAAATCCAAAACTATAATTGCTTCACCACTCGTCACAGTTGTTTCTCAAATTAAATATGTTGACACTCTGCTGAATACTGTGAAGTATGACAGCAGGGATGGGAAAGAAACTTTAAGGAGTTTTACAGAGGCTTTAAGGAGTTGTGACTTAGAGGAGGGCTGGTTCGGTGTTAATTTAAAGAACTTTGTACTCTGTGTTTCAAGCTTTGTACATCCACACAAAGTCCCTGTTTTATCACCATGAATCACCCAGCAGTTTAGTTTTGAAATTTTCCAAATTTTCCAAAGATTTCTGTATTGATCAGTTAATTCATCCATCCATTTATCCAACTTCGATAAAATGAAACGTGGCTCACTGCGATGGATTACTCATCTAAACAAGTTTTAAGTTTTCACTGAAGAGTCTCTAAGGCTGTGATCTGCACCCAGACTTTTTTTGACATTGAGTCTGATTTAATGTTCATTTCTACCAAATCTACATGACTATGATACAGCTTTGGTCAAGGTCAGACATTTACAAGTACTTGCAATGTAAAGAAAATTAAAAATCACATTATTTTTGCCCAAATACCTCAATATCGATATTGCTACAATATAATAGAGTTGACTATTGGTTCATTCATTCATTTTCAGTAACCACTTATCTTGTTAGGGGTCATGGGGGGGCTGGAGCCTATCCCAGCTGACATTGGGCGAGAGGTGGGGTACACCCTGGACAGGTTGCCAGACTATCACAGGGCTGACACACAGAGACAGACAACCATTCACACTCACATTCACACCTACGGACAATTTAGAGTCACCAATTAACCTGCATGTCTTTGGACTGTGGGAGGAAGCTGGAGTACCCAGGGAAAACCCATCCTGAAACGGGGAGAAGAGAAGGGCCTCCCCCACCCCTGGTTCGAACCCGCCACCTTGGGCTTGAACCAGGAGCTTTGCTGTGAGGTGACAATGCTAACCACTGCACCCCTGTGCAGCCAGGTAGGGGCTAGAACTGTCCGGTAAGCTCAGAAAATCACATCACTTTACTGTAATGTAGCCCCTAAAACCAGGAAAAGACAACATTTACGATATAATGATATCTAAGATGACATGTAGTCTCACATTACAATATTACGATAACACTGATATATTGCCCTGCCCTACTTTTGGTTCGAATTGCGGTCTAATACTTGTACTCACCACCCCATCCATGCCTTCAAATTTTGCCTTGAAGGACACACCACAGCATCTCCTGCACTGGAACTAAACATTGGCATTGGATGTAAGTCATGTGCTGCAGAATCATCCAGTACAAAGATAATTCCTGGGCAGACAGAGTTTAGCTGATTTCCTCACTTGGATGTGAGAACTGAGCCGAGGAAAATATGCCACAACAGGGTTGGATAATAAATGAATGTATGCAGCATTGCTGACACTTAAAATTGGTATTTTAACCCCCCCCCCCCCCCCCCCTCCCTTTTTAATTGACACATCACTTCTTCCTCACACAGAAACCACATCCCACTGAACAACCCATCTCAATATACTCCTCTCAGCCTTGTATTTGCTGTCTTCTGTGTTTCTTCTGTGTGCTGAAATGACTGCCCTACATTTGAAAATGCCACATCAACTCTATTGTTGTTTGTCAAATCAATTTGAAATTCAGTGGAAGCCAGCCCACCCACAGCCTGCACCCGCCTCTTTGAGCTCAGAGCGCCGTCAGTGTGAGCGTTAAAACACAGGCTCTTTTGGAGTGGAGAATGGTGTGTTTCTGATTTTCTGTCTAGTTCAGTTCCCTTATAGTGAACTGGGTTGACAGCTTGAATGCTGTTACACTCTGCACGCCTCAGTTAAACCCAGCTATAGCCCGCCACTACACACTCTGTGTTTTACTGTGGTCTGACAGAAAAAGAAGCTTTTATACACACCACCTTCTCCTCTGAATACACACTCAAAGAGCGGCTGCACACAGGTACCCACAGAGGCACACCAACAGCACATAGATGTGTCTGAAACATAGTCTCATAAATTTCACACAAACTCCTGTGTTTGGGTGTTGGCGTGCAGCAGGCACGTGTATACACATGCACAAAGAAAGACAAGCATGCTGAATTTGCACATCGACTTTCTCCTAATGAATTATATGAATGCAGTTAGAACAGGTACCATCTTTCCATATTTATGTATCAATAATAAAGGACATTTTGGAAGAAATACGTATGTGCTTTGTTAGCTGAGAGTTAGAGATTGATACTGCTCCAATAAAAGCACTATAAATATGAAGCTAAAACCATGGACTAGCTAACTTTGAACTCTGCTTTGGGGTAACAAACACCCCTACCAAAGCCTCTCACCAAATGTAATATTTAAACATCTGAGCTTTAGAGATGCTGGTATTACGTTTGGACATGGGTACTTGATGGGGATGCACCAGTTTAACAGCTGAACATTGGTGTCGGCCGATATTGGCCTTGTGGACTACCATCGGCCTATTGGCAAATACCATGTCATTCACCGATGGCAGTGGCCGGAGGTTTTTCTGTGGTGTCACAAAAACAGGGCTCCAGACTAACAGCCACAAAGTTAAATGAGCAGGTTCAAGAAGATTACAATGACTGTTTTGCCAATGGGCTGTGTAATCGCACTGATGTGCGATGAGATGGCTAATGTTAGCAGCTGGCATCCCGTTGTCCTGGGGACAATACAAAACGTGTGTGAGATAAACAGAGATCTTCCTCAGGGACACATTTGGGATAAAAGGATGCAGCAAGCTCAATATTGTTGTGTCGGAGGGTGCACATTATTGTTTCCCTGATAATGCCACATTGTGAACAAGAAACTTTGGCTAATTCGGCAGGAGAAGAGCTAGTTAATGTTAGCGCTAAGCAGCCGGTGACCGCCACCAACAGCTCATGGAGGTTGCATTAACTTACAGTTGATGCCTTTAAGTTCTTTTCAGGAAAATTTAGTATTGAGTGAAGGTAAATTATAACCTGATCATGATGTGTTCAAATGTAATGTAATGTGAGAAACTTGAATAAATACAGCTGTTAAACTGAAAAATGTGTAGATATGAGAGAGGAAATTATCATATATGCTGAAAAGGCTTTTGACTTTATAACAGCTAAGTTACAGCTGGCACGAAAGGGGGAACAGCAAAATAAATTATACAACCATGTAAAAACATCAGTATGGATATCGGCTATTGGCTGATACCTGGTATCGACTCATTATACCTTATTAACTATTTAAAATCGGTAAAATCATATTTCATTGTAGAGCTGCACTCAGTGTTATTGCTTTGCTCAGCACCTCCAAGCCCTGCTGTTGTTTATCATGAGACTACTGCTGCAGGAGTGTGAGCTCCGGCCTGGGGACAGCTCCTGAAAGTCAGCCCACACACACACACACACACACACACACACACACACACACACACACCCCCACAGTGACAAACAGCTTGCATCACACGCTTAACATTATCTTATGGTTCTTAAAGGATCATCTCATCTAAATCTCAGCAAGATAGCTAAATTGTCAGAGTATTCCTTTAAACATTAGACATCCTATGTACCAGTCAAAATAAGCATATGTAGAAAAGTAGGATTGGAGGTCAGGGAGGTAACTGAGAGGTGGATTGTCATGAGGAAATTGTCTAACACTGTGTAGGCTACATCCAGTCTACAGTTCACACACACACATACACACACAAAAACACACTCACTCAAGCCTTCCCTACTATCTACATGCTTGCACACAGTCTTAGTAGCCCGTAAGTGCTAATGTTAAAAGGCTTTTCAAACCCCATTACACCCCTCTCTAAATTCTCTTTATCACTTTCTCCTGCTCTTCTCTCCTCTCTACTTTCATTCTCAAGCCTCGCTCGCTCCTGCCTCTCTCCCCTGCCCCGCCTCTCCCCCCCGTCCTCCCCTCTCTCTTTTCACAAGCTGTCTTTCACTCTCACTTATACACACAATCACACTCAGTGACATTCGGATTTCCAGCTTTATTCAAATGCTGAATTATTAAGAGAGCCAATTTTAAGGAGGTCTGCTCTGCATTGCTGCGAAAACACAATCTCCATTTCAACTGCAAGTGTGAGAAGAGACGCGAGCGAGTGAGCCAGAAAAGGAAGAAGAGGGAAGGGAAATTAGGGCAGTGATTTGAAATTCCATTTATGAATAAAAAGAAAGTTTAGAAAGTTGTTCACAGGCATTAAACATTCTAAGTGTGTGGGTTTTTGGCTGCGTCACCCAGTGAGTATTACAGCAAGTTTGCATGTGTGTATTTTTGTGTGTGTTTGTGTCTGTAGGCTGTTGCCGTCTGTGTCTGTTTGTGTGTGTGTGTGTGTGCGTGTGTGAAAGCTTGTACACGATGTGTCTTACAGTGTACAATAGGTGTCACTGTACACCACAGGTATCTGCTCCAGTCCCTGACCTTTACTGTTTCACAGCATTTTATTGACCTACTCCACTTTTTGTCTTCAGGCCAACATTTTCAACTTTATTTATTTTATTTTGTAGCGAATGAAAATGGATTTTGCTGTGGCTTTTTTTTTTCCTTCTCCTGAGCAACAGTCCAAATGGTGCCAGCTAGGAGGGTGCTGCAGGGGCTGGGTGCCAGCACCGCACTGTCTTCAAAGTACGCTGGATTTATTTTGCATATAGAGACATTTCTGCATTGCTTTCTTCTCCACTTTCTGTAAATATGTCGCCACATGCAAACGTGGCTGTTTTTTTGTAAATCAGTGGTAAAGGGTGCAGAGCATATCGAGGCACATTGTGGAAGCTTTCAGGGTGTAATTTGTGATGATTTTGGGGCACCCACACACATGCAGTGAATATGTGGTGTAATGCGATCTAATCACTTACTTTACTCGGTATAAAACTCTGCACTCCACATCACACTACCATGATAACTGCTTGGTGAAAGAAGTTTAAATCAGCCACTGGGGGTGGATAAAGTTAATTTAGCTTGAATGGATGTAAGATATTTGCATCTTTTGCATTTTCATGCATCTTTGTAATAATCTGTTTCACAGCAAATTTTGGCTGCACTGCCTGATGACATTTTTAACAGTTCCACCCATTTCACACTTTTCCACAAGGACTTAAATTCAACATACTTTATACTTTCTATATGTTTGATACGGTAGATTTCTTCTTCAGTATATGCAAAACTGAATAATACAGTACACATTTATTTAGCTATTTATGTTTCTGCTCTATTTTTATGGTTGTTCTTTGTTTTTCTTTGCTCTATCCTGTTACTTCCGCTGCTGCATTGACCCACTTTCCTCACAAATCAAGCTTGTGTTAGTTATGGCAGGCACTTAAGTTAGGACCTGACCGGGAGCTGATCTAACCAATCTGTAATCATGTTTGACACCTCAACATGGTGTTGTAAGCTGCCAATATGTTATTCTCCTCATGTGTTCTGCGCCACGCTGTTGTGCTGGTCTCACCCTTCACCATCATGATCTCCTCTTGTTGAAGTATATATTAATTATGACAGGTGTTGCCTGTGTGTGCAAGCTGATTGGATTCATACAGAGAGCCTGTACTGCTATATACAACTGTATAATATTTAGCGTAATGATGAGTGTGGCTGACTGATGGATCATTAATTTTTTTAATCTCCTCCGCATGTATTCTCACTCCAGGCAACCAACTTACAAACCATAACATTTTGTTCAGTTTTTCCTCAACCCATTATTAAAAAGTATCTTTTCTGACCTTCAGCTTCAGTGAGTCTTCTGTTTCTGTCTCATAGCTCCATCTGGAATAGTTGCCAGATCCGAAGGTGGTGGACAGACACGTGGCAAAGAACCTGGGAATAAACACATCATACACACACGAAACACAATGAATCCCTGAATCATGGGCAAAGGAAAAAAAAACAGAGCTTAAAATGGTTATCAAACAGAACAGGCATGTCTATCCCATTATATTATCCTTTACAGCTCACCCTTAACCCGGTTCACTGCCTCCTCAAAAACCTTTTTAGAAATGCGTAGAGGCTCAGAAATGGCAGTGTTGCCGGTAGGCTGGCTTTCATGTGGGGATGAAGGTGGGTTTAAGACACTGTGATCATATAGATCGCCAAAGAAACAAACAAGCTATTAGAGGATATTTTGGCATCTACAAGGAGCACTATAAATGATTTGGAAGCTGTATTATGTAAGAAACATGCTAGATGCAGCCAGCTAACCTTAAAAATCATAGCCAAGCTCATAACCGAAGGGATGAAAAGCAAGCACAGAAGGCTGTACCCAAGTGCCCTCTTGTCGATCCTTTCGCTGACACATAACACAGAGATGACACGGCCTAACAGGCTAGACCTAGCTAAGATGGGCAAAGGAGATCTCATCTTGACACCCACCCTGAACAAAGTCCGACAAAATCTTATTACTCATCTTGTAGAATAAAGACTTTGGCCCTGATCACGTATAATTAAATTAACTTGAATATCATTTTCACCTCTTTTATAACAGTAGTCAGTATTCATATGCCTTCTTTTTATGAAAATGTGCCTGGGAGCACTTGCATTAGCTCTGATAAAAAAACTATTTGCATAACATCATCATCAATGGCATTAATGTCTGCCAGGCGGAGGGTGTTTTGAAATGTACAAATGATGGTTATCTGGAATATTAGACTTTTTAAGTGTAACTATAAACACATATATTGTGATTAAATATATAATTAAATGATATATCACTTCACACTGTTGAAATATTTATGAAGTCTTTGAGTCCCCAGAATTGTGTGCCTCTTATCGTTTTATATGTTTATTGGACCGAGAGCAACAAGTCACTTTTTAACAACTAATCACTGGAGCTCTACATTTATACTGAAAGATTTGATTGGTTTCAGTTTTGCATGCTCATATTATTTATTGCTGTATTTTGTATTTTTCAGTTCACCCTATAATCAGAAATACATATCTTTCCTCTTTCCTGCTGTTCTATTCATCAGTCTCGATTGTTTTGGTGTGGGTTGCCGAGTGGCTATATCGACCACAGATATGTCTGCCTTCTCTCGAATATGATGAACTAGATGGCACTTGGCTTGTGGTGCTTAAAGTGCCATAAAATACATCTCAAAAACTCAACAGCAATGTCTCTTTCTAGAAATCATGACCTTATTACTTGGGATAATCCACAGACCTTGTTGTGAGATGTTTCATTCAGGAAGTATTTTCTGTCCACCAAGCTATGCAAGCCAACCGTATTAATGCACAGAAGGATGTGCATCTACTCATGGGCAAGTGGCTGATGCTTGTTACAGAATTAATTGTGTTCTTCTCGGATGAGTTGGAATATCAGTTAGGTCAGTGGTAGGTGAGCTGGCAGTACCTGCCCACTTCCTTTTTGTGCAGTGGTACGGTATGTGGGTGTTGTTGGGTAGAGAGGAAATAGGTCCAACATGAAACTGCTCACAACAAGGTCTGTGGATTATCCTGAGTAACCAGGGGTCTTATTTATAAAGCAGTGTGTAGGATCTATACTAAAAATGTACGTATGGACAAAAGCCAAAAATGGCGTACGCCAAAAAATATTTGACAGTTTCTAAAATCAGGCTTCCACAATAGATTCAAATGTTCGTAAGCATGGGTTAAAGTTTCTCCCATCAAGTCTGTTTTTATAGATCACTACTTTCCCGTGGGAAGCTGCATACGCTTCTTTGAGGCCTCATTTTGTGCGCATGCAGTGTTTAGAAATGAGACCTCCAGGTCATGATTTCTGCTGAGAAACTTGGCTGTTGAGTTCCTCAGATGTATTTTTTGGCAATTTGAGCACCACAAGCCGAGTACCATCTAGCTCCATTATATTGGAAAGAAGGCAGACATCTCTTCAGCTGATATCTCCAACACTCTGCAACTCACACCAAAACAATGTAGATTGATACATAGGCTACAGATAAGAGGAAGAATATGCATTTTGGATTTTGGGGTCAACTGTCCCTTTAATGTAACAATAGTACATGTAATTATGCGGCCAAACGGAAAATATGCAGTGGTGGACAGTAATGTTTACTCAAGTACTGTGCTTAAGTGCAGTTTTATGTATTTCTATCTTCTTCTACTTTATACTTCCACTTCACCCCAATTACTTGGCAGATGTAAATTTTACCCAGGCTGGGAACCATGGGACAAAACTTGCCAACTGTTCATATACAGTACAGGCCAAAAGTTTGGACACACCTTCTCATTCAATGCATTTTCTTTATTTCATGACTATTTACATTGTAGATTCTCACTGAAGGCATCAAAACTATGAATGAACACATGTGGAGTTATGTACTTAACAAAAAAAGGTGAAATAACTGAAAACATGTTTTATATTCTAGTTTCTTCAAAATAGCCACCCTTTGCTCTGATTACTGCTTTGCACACTCTTGGCATTCTCTCCATGAGCTTCAAGAGGTAGTCACCTGAAATGGTTTTCCAACAGTCTTGAAGGAGTTCCCAGAGGTGTTTAGCACTTGTTGGCCCCTTTGCCTTCACTCTGCGGTCCAGCTCACCCCAAACCATCTCGATTGGGTTCAGGTCCGGTGACTGTGGAGGCCAGGTCATCTGCCGCAGCACTCCATCACTCTCCTTCTTGGTCAAATAGCCCTTACACAGCCTGGAGGTGTGTTTGGGGTCATTGTCCTGTTGAAAAATAAATGATCGTCCAACTAAACGCAAACCGGATGGGATGGCATGTCGCTGCAGGATGCTGTGGTAGCCATGCTGGTTCAGTGTGCCTTCAATTTTGAATAAATCCCCAACAGTGTCACCAGCAAAACACCCCCACACCATCACACCTCCTCCTCCATGCTTCACAGTGGGAACCAGGCATGTGGAATCCATCCGTTCACCTTTTCTGCGTCTCACAAAGACACGGCAGTTGGAACCAAAGATCTCAAATTTGGACTCATCAGACCAAAGCACAGATTTCCACTGGTCTAATGTCCATTCCTTGTGTTTCTTGGCCCAAACAAATCTCTTCTGCTTGTTGCCTCTCCTTAGCAGTGGTTTCCTAGCAGCTATTTGACCGCGCAGTCTCCTCTTAACAGTTGTTCTAGAGATGGGTCTGCTGCTAGAACTCTGTGTGGCATTCATCTGGTCTCTGATCTGAGCTGCTGTTAACTTGCCATTTCTGAGGCTGTTGACTCGGATGAACTTATCCTCAGAAGCAGAGGTGACTCTTGGTCTTCCTTTCCTGGGTCGGTCCTCATGTGTGCCAGTTTTGTTGTAGCGCTTGATGGTTTTTGCGACTCCCCTTGGGGACACATTTAAAGTTTTTGCAATTTTCCGGACTGACTGACCTTCATTTCTTAAAGTAATGATGGCCACTGGTTTTTCTTTAGTTAGCTGATTGGTTCTTGCCATAATATGAATTTTAACAGTTGTCCAATAGGGCTGTCGGCTGTGTATTAACCTGACTTCTGCACAACACAACTGATGGTCCCAACCCCATTGATAAAGCAAGAAATTCCACTAATTAACCCTGATAAGGCACACCTGTGAAGTGGAAACCATTTCAGGTGACTACCTCTTGAAGCTCATGGAGAGAATGCCAAGAGTGTGCAAAGCAGTAATCAGAGCAAAGGGTGGCTATTTTGAAGAAACTAGAATATAAAACATGTTTTCAGTTATTTCACCTTTTTTTGTTAAGTACATAACTCCACATGTGTTCATTCATAGTTTTGATGCCTTCAGTGAGAATCTACAATGTAAATAGTCATGAAAATAAAGAAAACGCATTGAATGAGAAGGTGTGTCCAAACTTTTGGCCTGTACTGTAGGCTAGTAATTAAAACTTTGTTCCATCTACAGCAGCTACAACAGTGAAATTTACATGAGTGTAACCATAATACAATAAAATATAATAATATGGGGCGTTGGTGGCTTAGGATGGTAGAGCAGGTGCCCCATGTACAAGGCTGTTGCCGCAGCGGCCCGGGTTCTAATCCAGCTTGTGGCCCTTTGCTGCATGTCATCCCCCCTCTCTCCCCCCCCCTCACGCTTACCTGTCCTGTCCATCAAAGGCAAAATGCCCTAAAAAATATATCTTTAAAATATAATAATGTATCAGTCACAGGGGACATTTTTTCCATAGTAAGTACTTTTAATTTTAATAATGAAGTATATTTTGCTGATGATAATTTTGTATCTCTACGTAGTAGGGTTATAAATCAGAACTTTCACTTGCAGTGGAGTATTTTTACATGATGGTATTGGCACTGATACTTAAGTCAGAGATCTGAGTTCTTCCCCCACTACTGGAAATGTGCTCCACATTTGCACCCAATTCACTGACATTTCAGGCATTTCTCATTTTCCTTTTTTTTTTTTTTTTTTTTTTTTATTTGTGCTGTATCTACTTGTCAGCCAAAAGGGAAAGGAGAGATTTCCAAGGGAAGAAACTTCAACGATAAAAACGAAGACCGATTTAAAATGCTGACTGATGGTGTCTCATGAGAAACTGTTTACTGCTGCAGTGATGTAGAGATACCCTACCAAACTCTACTACCAATATTTTTGTTAAAGTTTTTTTTTTTTTTTTTTTTTTCATAAATGTAACCTCTCAATCAGTGTATGCCAAAAGTTGACTAATGGATAGAAGGAACTTTGGTTTATCTCAGGCCTTTACGAGTCAGTGCAAAGTGAGTAAAAAGAACACAGAAGCAGCCAGCAGTGCGTAGGTTTTTGTGGATGCTCTTCTTTTTTTCAGATCGTGTTATATATGCATGAGCACCTTCTTAAAGATTTTTCTCCATAGCAGCAGAATACACACAGAAATACACAAGAGATTCATTCTGTCTGTGTCTAGTGACTCTTTAGGTTTTCACACACGCTAAGATAAAGTACACACGCAGTAGAGGGGAAGTGCTGTTTTGCATTCAGTGCCACTGACTTGGTCATGTGTTTTCCACACTGAGTGTTTGCTTGGTGAAACACACACACGCTTGTTCTGTCATTTAATTATGTGCATCAGGGGTATATGAGTATATTTCATTTGCTCCAGTTGTTATCACTGCATATACTGGTTGCTGCTGGCTGAGTTACCTAATTGAGTTTTGGTTTTTCCTGATTAGTCACTTTAAAATTCTTCTCAGTAGGACTGATCATTTCTATCTGTAAATAGACTGAAGTAGGACGAAATTTGAAAAGTGCTTGTATCCTTAAATATACTGTACAGACTTTTACAGAGTATAAACTCAGACAAAACTCACACCCATGAACACTTGATACACACTTATTTACCAAAATACAAATGCAGTCACACACTGCAAACATGTTGACACCGACCTATTCTCATTCCCAGTTCCCCGTTCCCTGTTCCTGACGCTTTGTCATGCCCCTCTGTGCTCATGGGCATAATCTACTCTCACTGGTACACCTTGATAGTACTGGGTTGGACCCCTTTTGCCTTCAGAGCTGCCTTGATTCTTCATGGCATAGATTCAACAAGGTGCTGGAAACATTCCTCAGAGATTTTGGTCCATATTGACATGATAGCATCACACAGTTGCTGCAGATTTGTCAGCTGCACATCCATGATGCAAATCTCCTGTTCCACCACATCCCAAAGGTGCTCTATTGGACTGAGATCTGGTGACTGTGGAGGCCATTGGAGTACAGTGAACTCATTGTCATGTTCAAGAAACCAGTTTGAGATGATTTGAGCATTGTGATGTAGCAAGTACATGTAGTAATGCTCAATAAGAAGAGTATGAGTTTATTAATTTTATAAGGTGGTAATTGGACTAGATCAGAAAATGCTAAGGTTCGGCTCTAGGAGGTGCGTGTGGCAGTATAAAGACAACACAGACAAATATTTATGGTTTAGTGGCCAGTGCCTTATTATTAACAGTGGGAAAAAAGTGAATTCAAATAGTAGCCCCAAAATATTTACAATCTGCAGATATGACTTTGTTCAAGCTTGATTTGAAATTATTAGAGAAGTTTGAAGAAGAAAAGTGCACTTTGTTTTAACCATTCGTTCTGACCACAAATAAACAGTTCAGTTTACAGTTTCACAATAGCAACAGCAAAAGAAATGCAACAGTCCTAGTCCAGGAAAACACCTGGAGTACCTGTACTCCACCCAATCACCTCACTGGTGATAAATCACAGTCCGCAGTAGAGATTGGTAGATTGATTGATTGTCCATAGTTCATTCAGAATGTTCATTGGTATTATAATTGTCCATGGGCGCGCAAAACAGAGTTCATAAGCGGATTGCGAATGAGGGGAAAACAAAATAGGAGAGTGGGCTACAAAAGCCGATAACACCGCTACATTAGCATACTCCGCCATTAAGTACAGGCATATGGGCGCAGCTAACAGTATGCTAATGCTAACGGCGTGTAGCAAAATGAAACTAGACCAAGCAGACTCACCAATTCCACTCCTAGACAGTCACACAGCGAGTACCCAGCATCAGCACGCGGTTGGTATCAAACTTCTAAAAGTGTACAACGCATAGCTGGGGTTAGAAGTGCACACGATATATTATTATGTGAGAAACAGCGTGTAAACGAGTCGCGTACCTGTTGCAGCCGTCCCTGCAGCCCGTCTCCCCTTGCCTGTCTGCCAACCGAGCAGGACACACAATTGAAGAGGACTACAGGAACGCGATTGGCTAACAGGCTCGCAAGGTGCTCAGCGTGCGTGCGCACGTAACTACGTGACTCAAGGATGTGTTTAAGGACACGGGAGAATGTAGGAAATAAATATTTGTTACATTTATCCACCATAAGCGCATTTTCTGTGTGGGTTACAGTGACATGGTGCGTTATCCTGCTGGAAGTAGCCATCAGAAGATGGGTACACTGTGGTCATAAAGGGATGGACACGGTCAGCAACAATACTCAGGTAGGCTGTGGTGTTTAAACCATGCTCAGTTGGTACTAAGGGGCCCAAAGTGTGCCAAGAAAATATCCCCCACACCATTACACCACCACCAGCAGCCTGAACTGTTGATACAAGGCAGGATGGATCCATGCTTTCATGTTGTTTCCACCAAATTCTGACCCTACCATCTGAATGTGGCAGCAGAAATCCAGACTCATCAGACCAGGCAACGTTTTTCCAATCTTCTATTGTCCAGTTTTGGTGAGCCTGTGTGAACTGTAGCCTCAGTTTCCTGTTGTTAGCTGACAGGAGTGGCACCTGGTGTGGTCTTCTGCTGCTGTAGCCCATCTGCTTCTGGGTTCAACATGTTGTTGGTTCAGAGATGGTCTTCTGCAGACCTTGGTTGTAACCAGTGGTTATTTGAGTTACTGTTGCCTTTCTATCATCTTGAACCAGTCTGGCCATTCTCCTCTGACCTCTGGCATCAACAAGGCATTTTCACCCAGAGAACTACTGCTGGATATTTTCTCTTTTTGGA
Source organism: Epinephelus fuscoguttatus (assembly GCF_011397635.1). Taxonomy (NCBI): domain Eukaryota; kingdom Metazoa; phylum Chordata; class Actinopteri; order Perciformes; family Serranidae; genus Epinephelus; species Epinephelus fuscoguttatus. The sequence goes on from NC_064756.1 coordinate 18,873,729, forward strand.
CCATCCTCTGTAAACACTAGAGATGGTTGTGTGTGAAAATCCCAGTAGATCAGCAGCTGATGGATTTTTGGTTTTACATGGGACACAAACTGCGCTCTTCTTGGTGAAAGTCCTGTTTTGTGGCACATCCCTCTCTGCTTCCTCCCACCCTATGTGGGCTTTGTCGCTCGTTATACTACATCAATTGCTCTGAGTGTCAAGTATCGCCACAGGTGGGTTTTACATTGGAATTAGTTGAAAGCCTAATACATCTCAAAAAAATACTAAAGGCTGCATTTGGCATTAGTATCACACACCAAGGGGCATGACAGAACAGTGGTTTTTGACACCCTCTGAATGAGAACAGGTTCTTTGCACATACACGCTCATTTGGTCCTCTCCATTCTCGCCCATGAACATTTCATTAATGCGTGGAAAGACCATATCAACCTCATCAAACATTCATTCTCATATGGCAGGTAAGCCACTCCGTTCCTGCCTTCACTCACGCAACAACAAACCCAGTATGAAATTAGACGTATTACCTCTTCCCAAAGCTGAGCTGTCTCTGTGCGAAGGAAAGAGGAGGAGAGCACTCGGTTAACACTCTGATTTCTTCATGTGTGGGATGTACAGTGTGACAGTGACAACATAAATATTTAAACGAGGGTATACAGGGAAATCTGTAACCCCCTTGTTTTCTCCACTCACATGCACACCACATATTCAGGAAATGTAAATGTTGTGGCTGCGTCTGAGAGCGTCTGCCTCCAGGGAACATCTACATGGCGGTGCTGCAATCACATGTGCCGACAGAAATGTACACGCGGTAGTAGCGAGATGCATTGATGCATTCATGTGTAGGAGTTTTATTTACCTCTACATCCGCTCTCCCGCCCTCTTAACAATGTGTGTGTGTGTGTGTGTGTGTGCAGTTCTATGCATTGTTAAAGCTCGGTTATGTAACGTATGGCGACTGGACCGTTCAGAAATCTTTTAAGAATGATTTTTTCCCCCCCTTCATTGCAGTTTGGATGCAAAGCATGAGGATATCCTGTTTAGAATACTGCGGAAGAAGGGAGATGAAAGCAAAGGGGAAGTTAAGAAAGGAGAGGAAGGGATAAGAGAGGAGGCATAAAAGTGAGGAGAGAAGAAGGCAGGGTAGGTCAGGAGAGGACAGGCAGAAGAGGAAGAGGAGGGGAAGAAGAATTAGGAGAGACAAGTTGAGAGGCGAAGAGAAAGAAATGGAAGGGGAGAAAAGGGAGTAACAAGAGTGTGCATGTTTGCTTTATATCAACAGCAGCTCTTATCTAACACTCTGCAAATACACAAACAACACTCACATTTTCTGTCTTTAGTGTTAGATAATACAACAGAATAATCAGCAGGTATCTGCCTCCTCTCACTGGCCTCTGGATGAGAATAAAACAACGCATGACATACTCTTCCTCCTCCATCCTTCCCACTGTTGTTCCCCCCCTCCCTCTTCCTTCTCTCTATACTCCCACCATCCTATCATTCCTCCATCTCTCCCTCCGTCTTCCCTGCATCCCACCCTCCCTCCTTCCTCCCTCCCACCTATCCTCCATCATCCCTCCATCACTCACCCTGCCCTCCTGTAACACCCTGTCCCTCACCTCCGTCACGGCCTCACCGCCTTTTATTCTTCTTTCATGCGACTCCCCTCTCTTCCTCCGTATTTTTCTACTGTCCAACTAAGCTTATTTATCTTCAGATTTCAAATATCACTGAACCATTTACACACACACTGACACACACTGATACACACACACACACACTCAAAGTGCAACAGAGCAGAAGAGAAAACAAAACATCTTCCCACAGATGATTCTAGGTTATATAAATGTTTTGCTGGATTCCTTGACATTTGCTTTTTATTTTCATCATTGTTTCACACTGATTCTTCGATGCACAAAGACCAGGAGGCTGATGTGAACCAAAGCAACCCATTTGTATTAACTGTGTGACAGAATATCAGAAAAATCTGTGTTGAGAAATTTGAGAAAGATACTGGCTGATATTCCGATTGATGTTTCTGCACTTTCCCCGTTATACAAATGCTTTGATATTGATTTCATGGAGACCGGGGTCATGGCATTTATTTAGTGTGTTGGAAATACACATAACAATCTTACAGAGAACAAGTTCTGAGTTATTACAGTTTGACCAAAGAGTCTTTTATCAAATAAAAATTTGAAGCTAAGGTGTAACCTTGAGATTATTTCAAGTAAATAGTACAGACATACATGCATGCACAGATGCACACACAGCCCTTAGTTTAGCTCATGTACTGAATATGCAACATGTACCGTAATGCCATGTGGGATGGGAGGCTTCATTTGGTTTTTAGCCGTTTTTGGAAAGATGGCTAAGAATAAACTCTTCGTGTACAGCAACACCCTGGGGGGAGTTGCTGAGGCAAAATAGGTTGCACAGAAACATGCACACACATGCACAGTTATTTGAATTTGTATTTTTACAGATTACAGGGAATTAAAAACCAGTGTGTTGTCCTTCAGATTTCTGTTTGCAGCATGAGTGTGTGTGTGTGTGTGTGTGTGTGTGTGTGTGTGTGTGTGTGTGTGTGTGTGTGTGAAGGCAGGAGACTGAAGGTTTGATCCATCAAGATGATTGAAGTGACATGAAACAGTGTTGTTCATCATTTTGTCCCCCCACCTAAAAAAGAAAAAGCTATTGTTGACCAGGGACTTCTGCATTCAGGGCAAACTGAGAAAACTCACTAAGAATCTGTCTCCGGAAAATTTCAATCTGCCGTGGAGTCACAGATCCTAAATCTTCAAACTAGCCCGACACAAAATCGCTGTTGCCTTTAATCTTGGAAAACATCATGTCAGAAGATCTTTTTTTCCCCCCTCAGGGCCCGGACAAATCCCTTGATTCCCATTAAACACCGTTGCAGTGATGTGGAATTGCTGTGATCTACATACATGTAATATGTCTGTTAGCACTCAAGCCACAAATCAGAAATATGCCAGATTGATTACTGGCAATCCGAAGGTAAATCAGAAGTGTGGCCTTGCGGCATGTTATGTGTTTCTTTATCTTCTCTATGTCACAAAGAACTCACAAAGATATAGCATGCACGTTATTAGTCAAGACTTCAGTTTGAAGTCATGCCATATATGATGACTGACGGGTAGAGACCAAACTAAAACAGAGCCTCTTCTTCTGTATGTGATGTTTTTAACTCCTTTTTTTCCTGATCCCTGAACTCAAATAATGAACATATATGTCACCATGGTTTCCAAATGATGCATAATTATATTAATTGCTTATACAGGTCGTGACTGTCTCCTTATTATGCAGAAGGAATTTATAGTCGTGGAGCTCTTGAATTCAGGCTACAATCACATACCTGCTATCATATAGTCTCTATATTCATGTACATTCAGTGAATGTAGAGTCTGTAGGCAAACCCCAGAGATCTTGCCTCCGGAAGAAGAGCGGAAGAGCCCTGGTTTCTGGTTGTAAGCTGTTTGTAGTCCGCGTGATATTGACCAATCACGTTTGAGCCGGCTGCAGTTGTTGCCAGGTTAAATGGTCCATGCGGTGAACTAACGAGGCGGAACGTAATTGGCGTCACTGCAAACTCTGAATCCATCGCAGTGGTTCAGCATATTTACTTATCTATAAACGGAAGTTGGAAATGGAAATTTGCCTCCTCCGCCCAAATCAAACTGGAATGCCAAAAAATTGGGGGTCTGCCCCCAGAGGCTGTATCGCCTTGTGCTGGAAGTCAGACGCCGAATACAGCCGATAGGTTCTGAGAATGGCTGTCATAAAACCCTTTGGTTGGTCTGCTTTGTTTTCACACTGCAAAAATACTTCATGAATGCCCGGTCCGGTTGTTTAGTTTGCAGTAGAGCTGGATTTACAGCTTTCACACACCTCCAGTTAAAGCAAATCAAACAGGAAAATACACCAGTTGGTTTGAACTAGGGGTGTAACGGTACACAAGGGTCACAGTATGGTTCATACCAGTTTGGTGCAACAAATGCAAGGATTAATTTCTTTTCATGTATTTATTTTCATTTAAATAAAATGTGTCTGGCCTGAGAATGTCTCGGGGTACCCCAGGAGGAGCTGGAAAGCATTGCTAAGGAGAGGGACATCTAAACTTTGCTCAGCCTGCTGCCCCGGCAACCTGCCTTTAAATGAACGGTTGAAAATGGATGGATAGATGATGTTTATTTGGAGGAGTGTTTCAGTTATTTCCAACAAGATTCAAAGCACTTCAGCATTTATTATCCCAGTGATCTTCACATCTGGGTGCTGTAGCACGTTGGCTGCGTTTACATCAACTTCCCCTACAAGGGTGGAACAACACAGATGGACCGGCCTTGTTTTATACACAACTCTCTCTCTCTCTCTCTGTTGTTGTAACTGACTGGCAACCTGCAGGTTGGTCTTGCAGCTCCGGTGTTTCATTTGCACTCACCATAGTGTGCCCCACCCGCAGGCAAATCTGCTGGTTGTGCTAACCTTTGCATATGCTGCTAAAAGCATACAGCTAGAAGTTTGAGGGCAGAAGTTTTGCTTGTGAACTTTGAGTCCACATTACGTGGATCAGTCTACATACTGTGTATTCTGGGTGTGGCTGCGTGTACCAGATTGTGATGGTTGGTATGAATAAACAAACTGTGACAGCCCTGGTTTGAACTGAAGGCAAAGGGTTGGATGTGAATGCACCCGAAAAATAAGAATCCCCTAATCTTTCAGTCACAAATACCAAAGGTTAAAAGGGCCAACACAGCGCTTGGTTCCAGACCAATCCATGCATAACAAAGATTTGTAAACACCCAAAATTGAATCAATCCTGAAACAAAGAAACAATGTTAAAATGCTAAATTCAAACTGATGTTATCATCTGTTATGATTTCCAGCTGCTGAATTTGCCACAAGTGGAAGTTGGAGCAGAGAGTTTTGTCTAAGGCAGTAATACGCAGAGATACGTTTTTTCAAGTGAGAAGAGTTAGAAACACAGACAGCTTTGTTCAGATTGCTTGAGGACAGAAACTGCTCAATTAAGGAGATATTCTTCTGTTAAGAGAAACGAGGCTGCACTACTTTTTTTAACCTGCTAATCAAAGCTCAAAGAAGAATCGAAGGTAGCTGCTGGCTGCAGCTCGTGGTTGGCTCACGGAATCGCTTATTCACAGTATATCCATTTAATAGAACTGCTCGGGCCAGAAAGATCTATTTTGGGTTTGGTTGTCTTATTAAAAAGTCTTTTACATTCAACACTCAGCATTTTAGAGCTGTAATGGTTAGTAATGACCAGTAGCTCAACAGAAAATTGATCGGCAACTAGTTTAATGATTGATTAATTGTGCGCTTGTTTCAGCTTCTCAAATGTGAACATTCGCTGGTTTACTTAGTTTTCAACAATTGTAAACTGAGATGTCTTTTGGTTTAGCACTGTTGGTTGGGGTTGGATTAATTTAAAGATATCATCTTGGGCCAAGTGATTGAGAAAATAATGGGTAGATGACTTGATGGCTAATTAAAAAAATCTTTAGTTGCAGTCCCACAATATTTTGAAAGTGGTTCTGGGGATAGTCATATGTCTGGGAGTTCATTCAGGTAGATGCTCCCTTTGTGATGTCAAGGTACAAAGGTGTCAAAACCATTGAGCCAAAGCAGCCGCCAGCTAGTGATCTAGCTAAGCCCATAGTGGCATGGCTGAGAGGTTTACGGTTGGGGCACTTTTTTAGCCCCCTTATCCACAGCGCTGCTATCACTCCCATTGGCTGGGTCACTACACACACACACATACGTACACACACAGTCGCACACACACCCCATTCATCATCAATTGGATGCTTGTCAGAGTTCTCAGCCTCTCCGAGCCCTGGCAGATTACTTCCTGTAGCTGATTGTGGTTTTTGTTTTTGAACCTATCTTTCCACCATCTTACGACCGCTCTGCTGTTTCATAGCGAACAGGGCATGGAAAAAAAGTGTGTTTTATATAGTTATTTCCTGATGCTAGAGGACATCACATGAACAAATTCCTCATAAAATTGCACCATAACACCACACTGAAAATGAGGCCAGTGTTTTGATGGTGCCCTGCTGCTGTGTAATAATGGGCACATGTATCTCCTTGTTATACCATTAACTTCATGTTGCCTCCACACTAACAACACATGCTTTATAGACACTAACTTTGTTTACATGTACAGAATGATGAGACTGCACTTCAGCAGAGTTGTTATGTTCGTTTACTATCTGCTGCAAATCTCACTAACAGCCACTTCATTAAAGCAGGGTCCCAGTAATCTATGGCCCCGTATCGTCCGTGTCCCAGTGCTCTTTGCTCATTGTTGTCAGTTCAGCTGAAAGCACTGCTGCTGCAAAACGGAGACATAGCAGTGCCGGCTTACACATAGATTTCATTGCAATAGTCAAAACAGACTTGTTAATTTAATATTTTTATGGAAATGTTGAAATTACAAATTATCTGCCCAATAGCCTCCTACTGTGTGGACCGTCTGCTGCAATCCCTCGAGACTATTAAGAATTTGTATTCAGATGAACACAAACTGGGCTGCTGTTTACCTATGGTGCAGTGATAAGTCCTTAAAGCAATGCTGCAACATTTGTTGAAATAACTGCTGATAAAGTCCCTCAGAGTTAATTAAATTAAATTGTAAAAGGGTCTGTACAGCTCAGTGTCTGCTGAAAAGCCTTTCTTGAATGCACTTAATATTAAATGTGTGTTTGCCCTTGAATGAAAATCCTATTCTGGTCCAGAGTCAGCTGCATACAAAACGGAGACACGGCTCTGCAGTGGGTGCATTTCATTGTGGCTCAAAATTTGATTTTATAACAACCATTGGACTATAGAAATGTTACTGCTGAAAATCAATCAGTGGGGCACAGCACTGCGTCGTCTGGCCACCCATGAGACCACAACATTGTCAGATGCATTTGTTTTAGCCCCATACAAACAGGGACATTGTTTTATCGTGTTTTAGTGTTTGTGTTTTCACTCCACCTAAAAATTAAATTTGACTGCAAGGGCTGAGGAAGAGTGTGGGCTGCTGAAAATCTGAGACCATTAAATTACAAATGTGTGTTTACCCACGCTTATTTCAATTCCACTGTCTGAAAACTGTTTACATCCTGCCTTGCCACTCACGGAAAACCAAAATACTGGCAGCAGAAAGTACCTCCATTGACACAAAATGGAGAGTGGAGTATTTAAAGGGAAGTTCTATGTATCTACAATGGTGCTTGGTTAGCGAGGGGGGCATTTTATTAAATCTTTATCCAGCTCCGAAACTGCTCATCTAATTGGAATCCTTTTGAACACCTTATGCCCAGTTCAGACCAAAGATTTGCGACGAGATGAGTTGAAACAGGCAACTACTTGCAATGCGCCGCTATGCAACGTTCTAAAAATCCGCTGGTTTACATCAATGCAACTAGATGAGATGGTGTATCATCTCTATGCAACAACTCTCTGTACCTCCACTTTGTTTGCAGCTTTTCAGCAGTCACCCACCGTCCGTCACCGGCACATGTGAGGACGGAAACAGAGGGCTCGGTGGGGATGGAGCACCCACACCAAGTGAACATGCCGTCTGCGGTCATTCTGACCTCCCCAGCGGACTTCACTACAAGCAGATTAGCTGTAGAAACAGGTGACGAGCTTTATATTCTAAAACCAGATGTGATTTGACCAGTGGAGTTGCAGGTGACACCATCATCTGGCTTGAGTTGAGCTCAGACTGCCAGTTCACACTGCTGCATCATTTCTCTGCAACGTTCTAAAACGGTTTTGTCTCGTCGCGAATCTTTGGTTCGAACTGGGCTTTATTGAATTGAATCTTTTAAAGTCATTTGCATTGTTTGCAATGCCGGATCCAAACTGGACCCAGCTGTTGCACCACATCCCTACTCTTGACCTCAGCTGGTGACCAGACAATATCAGAGCTATTGAGGTGGCAAAAACAACTGTTACAGGGATCATCCGTCATTGACTGCATTGATTTAACAATGCCAAAAATATCTGAAGGCTGTCCGTCATTTTGACAGATTGGAACACTGAGGGCAATATACTGTGACTTCAAGTAAGCAAGACCCCTCGCTAATCTTTTCTTTGATCTCATGTGTATGACCTCATTGTCTAGCTGGCTTAAGCTATCGCACCGACAGGCTTTACTGGATGACGGCTGTTGCGTTGCTTCATGTCATCTATATTGTGGCCAAAAAGTTGCCCCTGAGCACACCACAATGACTGGAGCTGATGTTCAGTCAGCGTGTGCATTCTGTGCCTGTGTGAGAAGAAATATATTCATACTAGCAGGCAGTGTTGGTCTGTATTCCATTCAGAAAGGGGAACCGGAAGACCGACAGGACAGATTCAAGACACTAGTTAGCCAGTTAGCACATTAACAATACAACACGATATTGATAGAACTAAGGCTATTTACTGTGATCTAGTGAACAATAACACAGTTATAAAACTATCTCTGCTAAAGAGTTTAATGGCTGAAAAGATAATTTTAACTTATGTAAAAAGTTTGATTCAGTATCATTTCCTCTTGACTCTTGAGCCATTTACTTTCCGCACTTCCATTTGTCTTTTCATTCTTTTGAGCTGAACTGTCAGTCACAGTGACTTTATTCACTGATGGACTCCACCGTCTCTGATACTGATCCAACATACTGAATCAGCTGAAAAATAGCCAACGAGTGCCAACATTGGGGACACACCGCAAAAACTAGGGCAACTGACAACTCCCACTACCCCACCTAACACTGACCAATGGCCAGTTGTCAGCTTGGTGTTTCAGGGCCTTTAGCTGTGACTGTGTCATTGGTGTGATCCAGTACATAAACAGCGCTACACCCTTATACATGCATAATCCATTAGCTTTTTTGATACATTAATTGTCAAAAAATGAAAATAAATAGATGGAAGTTAAACACTATCAAATATGTCTTTATATCAGTTTAAAAAAAAGAAAATTAAATGAGGGGTTATTATGGCCTGCTGCCCCCACGACCTGGCTTTGGATAAGCGGTTGAAGATGGATGGATGGATGGATGGATTAATGGATGGATGGATGGATGGATGGATGGATAGATGGATGGTGTTGAGCGTTTCAGTTATTTCCACCACTATTCAAAGCACTTAAACATTTATTATCCCAGTGATCTGCACATCTGGGTGCTGTAGCATGTTGGATATGTTTACATCATCTTCCCCTACATAGGTGGATCAACACAGATGGACCAGCCTTGTCTTGTAAACAACTCTGTTGTATATCAATTAAAAAAAGAAAATTAAATGAGGGGTAATTATACATTTTGATAGAATTTTAATGGCCCTGTCCGTCAAAATGATGGACAATGAGAACGTCTAACACAGCCTCTGATGCAAACCTACAGTATGATAAAATGGTTTTGACTAGATTACAAAAATGCCCTTAATTATTAGTCACTTGACCATAACCCTGCTCGTTGTTAGGGAGCGGTATGGCAAGTGTGTCAGAGGATATAATGACATAATAAATGCCATCCAGTGAGCTAATTTAATCTCATCACAGACACTGAATTACTGATCAGTGATGTCCCCATCAAACCCACACATTGTCACTTTGTGTAATGGAAAAACAAAACTACAGCAGCTGTTACTCCTCTACATTTGTTTACACAATGCACAATATTTATTAATGAAGGCAATGTCAAGTATTTCAAAGTACATGCATCTATATCAATTTTTAAATCTAGAGTATTCTCTAATAAACACAGATTTTCAAACAGTCAATATAAAGTTGTCAAGCCTTTGTGCATAAACTCCAATCTAGACAGCTTGAATTGTCTGGCAGTTTTTCACCAAATGTCATCAAGGGATAAGAGATAAGTACGGTGGATCACGCAAATCTTTTTTCTCTAGACGCTGGTGCATGTTGTGAACTCTTCCTCTCCTCATCGAAGCACAACAGTCTGTCCCATGTGCCTTGTGGTTGTGTGTGTAGTCAAAGTACAGAAATAAAGTAAAAAAGTGTTTATGGAAAACCACTCATGCATGTGTAGTTTATATAATTGATGGAGTATGCATGCACCGTAAACGTTGCCTTGCCATGTTGTTTCCATATTCTTGTTTTGTGACAGACAAGCTGTATTATATACATAACATTAAGTCTTCTTCATCATCAGCCCTTTTGAATCGCCCATGGGCTTTAGCGTAAGTGCCAAAATTTACAGTCCATAGATCATGCTGTCTTCCTCAGCTGTGTTTTTAACTGAAACTGTTTACCTCCTTTATTCAGCTCCAGCGTGGGAAATCCTTTAAGTCAGAGACTCTCCCCCTAAACCAAAACATTTACTAATTCTCAGTCTCTTTTATCACACATTTCCCCTAGAGCAGTGTTGCTTGTGTTTATGGAGTCAATGCACATTCACACTAATATCCCAAGCAGTACGGCATAGAACCCCTCTACCTTATCGTGTACTCTGAAAGAGGTTGCCTCTCCAACTGAGTGTGCAGCCGGACTAATTTTGACAAAATGATGTCATTACATGCTGATTAAACTGGATTTTAATAAACACATTTTTCTGTATAGCCCTTCTTTACATTTGTGTGTAATTTGAGGTCATACTGGGTTTCTGCCTTCATTTAAAGCAAAATTATAAAAACTCTAAAAACATTTTGCAGGCTCGATATCTAAAACCTCAACAACACACAAAATCAACTGCTACAAAAAAGTAAAACAAGAAAAAATGCACTTGTATCACCTTGTTGTTTGCAGTTGGTGCTAGTCCCGTAATTGCAGCAGCTATCATTGCTGTAAAGACACAGGTTGCCTGTAAATAGCAAAGGTTAGACTGAAACTGCCTTTCTGTTACCTTAAAGGATCATTCAGATTTGTTACAACTGGGGTCTTATTTTTCATAATTTGGGGCACCATTCCGGTCTGTGATGACCACGTACTCAGCTCACAATTGTATAGACCTGGAAGCACTTTGATATCACGACAACATCCAATGGGGCAGCTGTAATCAGACAGATTGTGCACAAGCCGACAGTATTTCTATGATTTTATGTCTCCAGACTGTTCGGCATGTTTACCCTAAAGGGGTTCAGCTTCAGAACTTTCATCCACTGTCATCCCACTTGAATTCGCAGGGATGATTATATCAAGAGAGCAAAGTTAAATGTAATGTACATGAAGAGGACTATATATCTACCAATGCTGGCTGAAGCCGTACAGGCAATTCAGGCACATTTCTCAGCTGGTGCTTTGAGTTGACATGCTCATGACTTGCTTAAGTGCCTTCCGCCACCCATTTTGGTGCAATTGATGTCAAGGCAAGCCATGAAATTACCGAACTGGTCCAGGTGGAAGTGAAAATCACTAGATCCCAATGGAACTGCTACTTTGCCAGGAAACAGTCACTCTGCTTGATCTGTGCCGCTCTGAAATTAGGACCCTATCCATGAACAAGACTGCCCTTCAGCTCCAGCACCGCGGGGAGAGGCAGCGGCAGTCAGGCAGTGGCAGTCAGGCAGTGGCAGTCAGGCAGAGCTCACATACTTAGCACTACATTCTCACTTGTCCACCACAGCACATATAGGGCAACATCGCTTCTGGCAATTCTCCATCAATTTGTCAGCCATATCAGCTCCTCAGCACCAGCACTCAGAGCCAAGAGACTCATCAGGAGAGGAAGGGGGTTTAGCACCTCTCTGAGAATTGGGCCTCATGGTTTGACCTTCTGTCAAGCTGCTGTTGGATTCAGAAGTTTGAGATGAGGAAATCTGGACAAAATAAGAATTTCGCAACCGGAAACCGGGGTTACTGCGAGGGAAAGGTTCAGAATCTTTTGACTCAAGCCTCTGAGTCTTTTGAGAGAAGATTCACTTTCAAAAAATACATTTTGGTGTAGTTGCTCTTTTGTGTAGGAAGCTTGGAAATGCATTGCAAACGTTTTTTCTACTGAGAATGTTCAGTGTGTGGGAGGAAGTGCCAGATGTACTTATAATAAATGTCTGATTTTACTCTAAAAATGTGGACAAAGCACTCTCGATTAGTTGTTAATTTCTAGAAGAAGGCAGAGTCATGATAAAGCAAAAACACACACGCTGTACAAAAACACATAATTCTTTCAAGCTTTGCCAAGGTACTGCTGGCTAAGTGAGGGAGAGGCTATTCTACAAATAACAGGAGACAGTTGTACACTCCTTTATGCTGCCATGTCCTCTGTCTGACTCTGTGCAGTGAATTAAAGTCGTCAGCGTCAGGCTAATCAACCAAATCAGCTGATCAGCTTCTCTCCGCTTCACTCCCTCTAATCACAGGATTTAGGACGCAATTACACTCTAGTCTTGATTCTCATTCTTTCTTGTTGAGTGTGTGTATGTGTAGGCACTATGCATATGAATGTGTGTGATTGCGAGACGCATTTTGTGCATGTGTGTGAGTGTGCGTGCATGCTTGACAGAGGTTTATTCTTGTATTTTACAAGGTAGAGGATAAGGGAAAGTAATTTATTCACAGCTAAAGCAAGGGTATAACTTTTCTGATAGCGGCCACTGTGACCATGGTTTTACCATAATTACGGAGTAACATTAAATGCTGAAAGGGAGTGGAAAAGTTGCACATGTAGAAGGGATCAAAAAGTCAGCTAATAGACTAAATATGAGCCAGGGCGGCAACATAAAGAAGATAACGTGTCAGCAGAGGTGGGAGGGGAAAAAGCATGGCCCGTTGTGTTTGTTTACCACAGTTCTTATGGTTTTCTTGGATGATGAGATGAGACATTGCAGAATTAGTCTCTCAAGACAACTGAAACCACACCAATATGACAACAATTTGGATTTGAAGCCAACGAAAGATGTGCTAAATAACCATGAGCGTCACAGTGCGCCATTTTGTGCTGAACCTTTGTTGGACCGCCTGTCACTCGCTTTGAAAGCGCCGCAATGGATGTAAGATTATCTAGACAATACTTTATTACATCACTACAAAGATCATCATAAAGTGGCAGCTGGCTGGAGAGAGATCACTAGGGTGCTGGAAGTTTCTGGTAAGGAACATGACCATCACCAAAAACCTGGGCTGCTTGCTGTTGGCTATATGGTATGTCATTTCCAGTAAATTTAACTATAAATATAAAACATGTGCTTTCTGTTTAAATAGAACAAACGTAGACGGATAGACAGTGCTCACCCATCTTTTAAGTTGCACAGCTGCTACTACGTTGTTTGTTTTTAACATGACGTAACAAAGGTGCAGATTTGATGGATTCAGTTTGGACAGAGAGCTCTGAAGTTTCTTGATGCAACATGACAGTCGGACTAGGGCTGTCAAAATAACGTGTTGATTTTGATTAATTAATCACAGATAAAAATACTGCTGATTAATCTCATGCTGTGGTGCCCTGTGGTCCGTTGTGTCATTGAAGACAACTGTGGTTTTGTCACACGACTGAGGCAGACGAGACAACACTGCTTGGCCCCGTGAAGGGAACATTTACATTTATAAAACGCCCAGATGGAACTGTTGATAGGAGCACCGTTGTTTTCTGCAGCAAGGAATTTTCGTATCATCGGAGAACTTAAAGCCTGAAATATCACCTCCGCACAAAGCACTGAGCAGCGAATCCAGATGTCCGAGCTAGTGCAGCTTCTGATGCTAGTGCTGGCACCCAGCACCGTCAAGCCACACTCAACCAGGCGTTCAGACACAAACTGAGTAAGTCTATCCAGAGTAAAACTATATTAAGGACCAAGTGCAAGAAACATCTGTTGCTTCCATTGAACGCAACTTGAATAATAAGCACTAAAGTTTATATTTAGTATCGGAGATTATCGTTTCAGATGTTTTTCTTTCTCACTCAATGTGATCTGAGATAAAAAAACATCCTGTGTGCGATTGTTGAGCCGTCGTCTCTGTTCCCTCCACTGTGTAGATGATTCTGAAGCCATATGTTCCATTTAACCTGAGTGGTGTTGTGATTGGATGTTACCATTTCCTAACTCCCTTGCAAATTGGACTGCAATGGACTCTAGACCAGTTTCAGTGGCAGACGACAAGGGGACAATTACATCAAAAATCCAGCAGCTTTACTGCGACACACCTGCCAAAATTAATTTGAATCAAATTTTTTAATACTTTTACAGCAAAAAGATTGATTAGATTAATTAATCGCTTGACAGCCCTAAGCTGGACGCTTGTTTGCTGTTTGGAAACGGGGTGTTTGGCCTATATGAAAGTGTTTTCCACATTTTTACACTGGCCCAACTGTAATCAGTATTAAACTGCATTATAGCACAGGTGGGATTATGTCATTGTTTTGTCAAATTAAATGTCCAGTCCTCTACTAAAGCCCCATACTCACGTAGATACGTATTTTAAACTTGTTCAACACCACATCTGACAGACTTATTTGTCACTTGATACTAGTCCATACCCATTGGTAGCTTTGTCACCTTCTACCTATGCACAGTTTCACACACACAAACAGAATGACTGACTGACGTGACTGATGTGCAGCATACCATGCCATGACTTAGTCATACCAAAAATTAGAAAAAACAAAAACAAAACATTGGGCCACAGGGGGAGCCACAGCGATCGGTCACATTTTAGCCATTTTTAAGCATTTTTCTGTTGTTATAGCGCCACCCAGTTGCCAATTAGAGCTAAATTTCTCCAGTCACCTTGAGGCGTCCTGTTCTACATATCTACCAAGTTTAGTAAAAATCCATATGGCGGTTAGGCCTAGATAAGAAATTAGCTCTCTAGCGCCCCCATTTTGTTTGATGGGGTCAATAATGGAGGGGTCTCCTCAGATTATGTGTGGTCATATGCCTACAAAGTTGCGTTGTGATCGGTGAAACCCTTGAGATGTTATACACCTTTATGTGATGAGCCACGCCCTCCACAATATTCATTGCCTTATAGAAGCTCAGGTTTAGTAAGTTTTCCAACTTTTGCCAAGAGGGAACTTTAGATATTGGTCCCTAGATTATGTTCACCAAGTTTCATGCAGATCGGTCAAACTTCCTAGGAAGAGATCGATCTAAAGTGTTTTTCAAAAAAAAAATTCAAAATGGCTGAAAATCTATATAACCAGAAGTTATGGGTTCTTGAGGCAAATTTGTTCCTCGTGAGGAGAGGCATCTCTGTGCAAAGTTTCATGTCTCTACGACATACGGGGCATGAGATATGCCAATTCAAAGTTTGCATTTTCAATCAGTTGCTATAGCGCCCCCCTTTGGCCAATTGATGTAATATTGCTTCATTCACATCCTCCCATGACCCTCTACCACTGTGCCAAATTTCACATGGATTGACCAAGTCAGTGAGGAGAAAAACGTGGAACAGACACACAGACACACCCACAGACACACAGACAGAGTTTTCATCATTATATAATTAGATGAATCGATGCGTTTTTGCCAGCAGAACCTTGAAAGTCACTTACAAAGGATACCTATTTTCTTCATAAATGATTGGTACAGCAACATGAAAGTAAGTCAATTTTAAACTACAGCTGACATTCTGAGTCACAGTAACTACCAGTGTAGTTTTGCTGTGCATGGATGCTCTTACTTTTCTAGGAGCGCAGTTTTCTCTACACTTGCACAGTTTTCACACCTGGAAGCTGCCTCAGTACGACCAGAGGCTTATCAGTTAGCCAGTGAGCAGCCCTGCTGGAGCAACTGGGGGTTAAGTGCCTTGTTCAAGGGCGTCTTAGCAAGCAGCAGCTTTTTCACTTCCCCACCTGGATTTATCTCACTAGTCCTGCCGGGAGCAAACCAGCAACCTTCCACTCTGGAGAGGCATTAGAGAAGCTAGTGAAGCGCTATAAAGTGAGTTAGAGAAACTGAGAAGCACAGAGGAGATTTATGTAGAGCATCATTGGCCAAATATTAGCTGGTGCATCTCAGGCAGAACTTGTTTTCCAAAATGGATATAGAGCATTTTGAAAAAGTGTTGTATTCAACCAGTGATTCCAGGCAACATCAACTCAGCCGTAAATGGCTTAGTGGATTCTGTGTTTTTAAGTTCCCAGCAGCAATGCCAGGGAAAGTGAAACTCGATGTACTGCTGACTGATTGAAACAGCAGCCAGGTGGACTTGAAAGACGCGACCCTAGCTCGACCCTCCATATCAAGGCCTTAGGGGAGCTTCAGAGACTGGCACGACTTCACTAATGATGGGTGGAATGTTTCATCTCTTCATCACATCCCACCCACAAAACTCTGTCTGTCTATCACTATGTTTCTTGTTGTCTCTCGCCGACTCTGTCACTCCTCCGTGCGCTCATCGTCTCTATCTCTCACTCACACCACTTTTCCTCTCACACGCTGTCCTCCCTCTCCTTTAGTCTCCCCTCATGTCTCACCTTGTCTTCCATGCTGTGTCGTTTCACACTGGGTCTGCAGTAACTTAATGACCCGGTGCTGCAGGTAGAAAGCAAGGGGCTCTAGTCCTGCTTCTCTATTATCTGCTACATCGCCAGAGAGAAGTCTAACTTATGTGTGTATGCTCTGCGTTAAGAGAAAATGTGTGTGCGGGGGGGCGACATAGAGCTGGTTGATCTACTATCTGTCACACTGTGAGAGAGGAGACTCATTCTGCAGCAGTTTTATGTCTGTGTGTGAGGCTGTGTGTTTGTGTTTGTGTATGTGGACGGAAAGTGTTGACAGGGATACTGCAGGATACGCTGAAATGAGAAATAAATGAGTAAAGGAGGGGGAGGATACATAAAAAGACAAATTGCTTTTACACAGAAGCATCATATGTGTCAGTGTGTGTATTTTTTTGTGATGGATGTGCACATTGTGTAATCTTAAGCATATTTTGCAGGCATGCACATCTGTACATGTGGCTTCCAAAGTGCTCTCCTTCCTCCTGACAGACCTTGAGTCATGAGCCAGTGGTTAGCATGCTGGCCCATAATTGGGTGATGAATGGGCCTGCTGGTCAGTGTTCTGCAGTATGATTGGGTAATTTAATACCAGCTGGTCCACAGGCTACTGTGTTGTACATTGATCCACATTATTCAGATACAGTGTGGCTCATTGGCTGGTGCGTGTGTGCGTGTGTGTGTTCAAGTGGTTACTTTCCATTCTGTGTGCCAATACAAGAAGCAGACAGTGCTTCTTTACAGCTTCAATAATTCATATTTTTTATACCAATAATGGATCAAATAACTGTGAGGCTAGAAACATGACTTCAAATAAATAATACTGACTTAAAAGGTGATGCATTAATATGTTCACAAACTTTTTTCCACCGGCCCTAATCTCCTTATCTTCTGTCTTATTGTGAGTCATTCAAAGAGACAAACTTACTGTTGATGTATATTAACGTTTCAAGCCCCCAATATTTTTCAGTGCTGTTTTTGTTATTCTAGCAGCTACAATACACTGATAACCGATTTGATAACAGACATTGTAATGCCTGTGCGCCGGCGACAGCCATGACCAGAGGCATTATGTGTTTGGGTTGCTTTCCATCCCTGCATCTGTCCACCCCATTGTTTTGAATGGGGTATCTCAAGAACACCTTGAGGGTGTTTTCTCAAATTTGGCATGAACGTCCATCTTGACTCAAGGGTGAGCTGATTAGAAAATGGTGGTCAAGGGTCAGTGTGACCTCACATCCATCCCATTCTCGTGAACATGATACCTCAAGAACACCTTCAGGGAATTTCTTAAAATTTGGCACAAACACACTGTGAAGAATTCCCTCTGTCTCACCGCACGCTCCCATTCATTATGCACTCTATATAAACTGCACGGATGCACAGGGCGCACTGAATCCAGCCAAGTATGAGAAGGAAGCGTTGAAGGGTCATGATTCAGGTTATTCTATCTCATCCAATCCTCCAAACATAATGACTGACGCCATGAGTGAATGTACGCATGAGTCCACTTTTACTGTCTTGTTTGCCCTTGGGAACCAAGAAGCTGATTATTTCCTTTGAATCTAGCGTGTCTGTTATGTGTCGCACTGGCACGCCGCCAGGTGTGTGTGCCACGTCACCATTTATTAATTCCATTAATTTGTTTGTGATGCAGGATGCTCGCTTTGTGTTACGATTTATTATTATTCGTGTTGCTAAGTGTAGAAAACATTAGCAGTCATCAGAAATTGATCTTCTTTGTTCTTTGTTCAGTTAATTAATGTTCATGAATGTTAATTGCGACTATTGTTGCCTATTAATGCATTTTTAACACCTTGTTTACAGCCTTACAATACTGTGTTGCGACCATTGTTTAATGTCAATGTCATTCATTTGTGCCATTAAGGTTACATTAACAGTGAATGTCTTTGCTGTCATCCTTTTTTTCTCTATTGTTTTTCAGAAGCCATTTGTCAGTCAAATCAATCATCATATTACACCTGTTACTGCTGGAGAGTGACAACATTCACTCGCCTGTCTGTATTAATTTTCGATACAAATTCTGAACTTTAAAATCTGGACTCTGCCTGTGTTTGTATAGAAGTGAAGCCAATGAGTGGGATTCAAGGTACCCAACCAAAGCAAATTGTTGTCATGGTCATGGTTTTCATACACTTGGACTCAAGGATCAACTGATTATAATTTGTTTGTCAAAGGTCAAGGTCACTGTGACCTCACATAACACATTTTTGGCCATAACTCAAGAATTCATATGCTATTTATGACCAAATTTCTGTCTCATAGGATAAAATAATGAAGTGATTACATTTTATATCCAAAAGGTTCAAGGTCAGCTTCACTGTGACATCATAATGTCTTGCAAAAACCTTTTTCTGGCCTTTATTGAACTCCATAACTCAGGAGCAGAAGGGGAGACGTGGTCAGATGCCGAATTGGTGACACTAATCTTGGGTGCTCACCCTGAAACTGTTCTGATTGTATACATCTTCTGTGCTGCTCAGTTGAAGATGTGTGTGAGACATCCACATTTTAGAAGTTGTAGCTTCTCTGCAGCAACACCCAATGTCAGCATTGTTAGCTGTCATGGCTACATATGAGTCCGGACAGACATAGATGTAAACTGCAATTTCATTGGCTGGCGGAGGCATACAACTGCTAGGTGGTACTTCTAGTTTTGCTAAGAAAGCATCACTGCCGAATGTCAGAATTTTGTTTCAACCCCTTTACAAATCAAAGAGCAATACCCCACTGCGATGCACAAACCATCGTACAAGGAGAATTTATATTTGGGATGAAGCGCAGACACCAATTTCTCCAGGGACGGTCGCCTCAATAGATCACAATGCAGTGTACCCTAAAACATGCTGTGTTTTGAGTAAAGGGCAATGCTCTCATTTTTTTCCTGACAGGAAATCTTTTGTGCACTGAGGCAGAGGTAGAAAACACAGGTGGAGAGGAAGTAGAGCAATATTTTCTACAACACCTTGTGATAAAACTCCTGAATTACAGTGCATAACATAGACTGATGATGACTGTATCTATGCAAGGGTGGAGCTTTTTTCAATATCTATTATTCTAATCACACTGAACCGTTCAAAGAGGGAGAGAACAAAGAATATTTATGAAATGAAAGACATGTTAATCAGAGATATGTAACCAAAAACAAAGCACGCATTTTATTTTTCTGAGTTCTCCCTTTTATCTGCCGCCGGAAGCATTTATTTACCAATTATTTGTGAGTGAATCCGTTCCTGAAGCAGCACATAAATCCATCTTTAGGCCACAGAGAAAATTAGACCAAAGCTCCTCAGGCCCACAGTGAATAAAAAGCAGCCAGCAGTACACTGTTATTACTGTTATGTGTTACTCATAATCTCCAAATCCCTGTTGGGCCCGGTGAAAGATCTCCAACAGGTCTATGTGTCATTCTCCTCCTTAGGCTAAAGAATACTTTCCTCTAAGGACGTCGTCTTACATCCTCACTCGCCTTCTATTACAGAAGCTGTTGACAGTGCAGAGAAGGCAGCATGTGCTTCAGTATTTTCAAGTGTAGGTGCTGAAAGCTAAAAACTTTCCAGTTAGAGATGGAGACTGTAGTGGCCTCCCAAAGCAGCAGTTGGGCACTTCTTGCTAAAAATAATGGTGATTGGTGGACACAGGTCCATAGGGTTTATATCCCAGCCAGCTCCTGCCTTGTTGCCTGCTGGGGAGTGCATTAGTCATATCTGCTTTGTCATACCTCTGCATAAGTCACATCTCCTTTGGTGCTATTATATAATCCTCTTTAGACTGTCTGGCTGTCCCTACAGTAATGCAGCCTCCTAGCCTGTAGTTAATAATGTTGCCAGAAGCATGCACTGTTGCATTACTACATTACTCATTATCTCTTTAACTCTATTCCATGCATTATTCAATACTCAGTGGCAGTCTTTTCCTCCTGCACTATGTGATGCTGACCTAGCGGAGTATAGCGACTCAGCCACTGATACATAAACTGTAAATACAGCAATTAATGTAGAGCTTTATATGGTGGGAATTGTTAAACTCTCCCAGCCCAGAACCCAATTAAGTAAAAAAATAATCTCATTCTAAGCCAGGCAAATAATAACACGACTGTTTTTTATTAATTAAGGGTGTATTATATTCACAAAGCTCCAATATCAAAGCTATATTATTCAACTGAAAATATTAAATCTTATTCTTTTTTGTAGATATGTAAAATATGACCTCAGAGCTTCAAACTCATTCACTGCATTTACAGTGCATGCGCACGAGCAACTAGGTGAGATCAGGTTAAAGCAGGAAACTGGACAACGTGCTTACATGACCTGTAATAACCTGTGTACTCTACAACCTGCTAGTATTGACTTTTCTACTCCTAATGAGGGACGTAACAGTCAATCTGAATCCATACATCAATTCAGTGATCAGCGATCCATCATTATCAAAGCAAAGTGAGAACATCAATCCATATCGTCATCTTTAGGATACGCTTTTGTTTTGAAAGTCTTTGTCACCATCAAACAGCAGCAGGCAGATGGTAAACAGCCAAGAGAAAGAAATGAGGATAATGTTATTTACTTAAGAATAAATCAAAAGGTTTTGTATTTTGGAGAAAATACAGGTCAAAAGACAGCACATGCCACACGTAAACAATGCCATTACAAGATAAAACATGGCGTCCCTGTCTGGACAGACATCCCACTCCACTAACTTTTCTCTAAAGCAACATTAGCTGCTCTGTTTCAACAATGTTTGGCTGAAAAAGCATGTAAGCAGGCTGAAATTCAACCATGCTGTCCTGTCGAGAGATGCAGTGACTTAAAGCAACGATGAGTGAGAAAAATAATAACGTTGCATGTAATTTGTTAAAGGAGAAGTCCAGTATTTTGCACTTTGAGCCCCATTTCTGGGTTGTTTATGATGAAATGGAGTGGTTAAGACCAAAATAGTGACGATTGCTCGTTTTCGGAGAATTTGGCTTTCCTCTGCCTGGCTTAACACTGCTGCCTATGGCCATGTGTGAACCTGTCCTAAAACCACCCTAAACATTTGTTTTCAAAGCCATGAAACTCACAGTGGTCAGTGGTGTTTGTTGATGTTCTGACATAAAAATCGCAGTAAACTGTGGTTTCTGTGATGATTTATTTGACATTTTGTGCAATCCACTGGTTTTCTATAGGAATCTTCATTGTCCGTTGGTCGTAATCCACCACCGGAAACAGAAAGGGGGTTGTTTATGACAAGGTTGTAGTCATTGTAGTCTTTTAGCTCAGCGAAAGTGCCGGCTCAACAGTGCTGTGTGCGCTCCTGAAGGAAGAACGAGAACTAACAAACGTTTAAACAACTGCATAATGGATTGCTCGCTTGTAAATAACCTTCGCAGTACGATGCCTATGAACACAATGCCAACCCTCTTCTAATGCTTCTTTTCTGTGTCCCATTACATTGCAATGGTTTCCTGCCGGTTGGCAACAGCCACATAAAGGAGCATTATCGTCATCAAGTGGGCTGGAGTGTATAACGCTTCAGGGTCAAACGAATGATCAAGCGGAAGGTTACACAAGGTGTTACAAGGTGTGAGGCAGCTGAAAAAGTAGTTCCACAATCGAGATGAACAGCGAAAACAAGGATAGAAACCACAGTTTGCTACAAATTTTATGTCAGAACATCAGCAAACACCACTGACCACTGGGTGAGTTTCATGGCTCTGAAAATGAATGCTTAGGGTGGTTTTAGGACAGGTTCACACATGGCCATAGGCAGCAGTGTTGAGACAGGCAGGGGAAAGCCAAATTCTCTGAAAATGAGCAATTGTCACAATTTTGGTCTTAACCACTCTATTTCATCATAAACAACCCAGAAATGGGGCTCAGAGTGCAAAATACCAGACTTCTCCTTTAAGCTATGAGGAGAGGGAGAAAAAAAAAATCTGCTGGCTGCTACACTAGTTTGTGCAATGCAAACATGCTGAAGCTAACAGTATGTGACGAGCAAAAAACTATTGTTTTGTCTCTGAACCTTAACAGTTATTCATTCATTCATCTTCTAACCGCTTCATCCTCTTGAGGGTCGCGGGGGGGCTGGAGCCTATCCCAGCTGACATCGGGCGAGAGGCAGGGTACACCCTGGACAGGTCGCCAGACTATCACAGGGCTGACACATAGAGACAGACAACCATTCACGCTCACATTCACACCTATGGACAATTTAGAGTTATCAGTTAACCTAGTCCCCAATCTGCATGTCTTTGGACTGTGGGAGGAAGCCGGAGTGCCCGGAGAGAACCCACGCTGACACGGGGAGAACATGCAAACTCCACACAGAAGGGCTCCCACGCCCGGGATCGAACCGGCAACCCTCTTGCTGTGAGGCGAGAGTGCTAACCACCACACCACCGTGCCGCCCCTTGACAGTTATTACTGAGCTGAATTTAATAATTTTGTGAAACAGCGTTGTTATTAATCCATGTTTTATGGCTGTTTAGAGATGTTTGCCTTCACAGCTTTAAGCCAGATAACCCTTAAGTTTTAGGGAATAGATCATGGTTTGGGTCCAAATGAAAAGATTTCTTCTAGAAAGAACTTTCTGGCAGAAAGCCCTGAAGGTTAACCTATCCCATGTGCTGTTTTATATGTGTTAACAGAGTCAGTTTGAAGTAAACTTGAATTAAAGCGTGACAGACTTTGTTATATGGGCACGTATCATATGGTTGTCCAAAGAATCAATATGATATCGTGTGCACATGGCCAAGAAACCATATTTCTCCAAAGCTAGTAGCTAACTGTGTTTGTATTAATTTCTTGTCTTGATAACACAAACTGTTTTATCTTATTTACATCCCAGCATCCTGAGCTCATGCATGGCTCAGGTCACACATTGGTGTTTACTTTTTGCCTCTTGCCTTTGTAATATCACAGTACAAATAAGTCTACAGTTAATTTCTTTAATCTTTAGCAATAGTAACACAGAAAGCATCAGCTTCTGAGGACTGACACTGGTAGTCAAAAGAAGAGAGAAAAAAGTCATCTTGAAAGCATACACAGGAGATCGTGCCATCAAATCGTCACCGGGTCTGTGTTTGAGAAATGGAGACAGTGAAAAGCCCCAAAGGCATCTGCAAGTGATGCTGCATTGGCTTTTTTTCCTTATTTCCAAGTAGGTGAACTACATTTTTATCAAAGACTAGCCTCTCTCTGATTTGCTGTCTGGAGAGTACTCATGTTGTTTCAGTGCTCGGCATTACCGTGACAGTGCATGAAACTCATGAAAGTGTGACTGCAATATGCACGTTTTGTCACCCTACAGGAGGCAAGGTGAGGACCACTGCGGGTCTTGGCCTCTTGTTGAAGTCACTGTGCTTCATAGTGACTTTCTTAACATGAGGGTTACAGTTGTGTGGGACCAACTTACATTAACATAGAAATACATTAGTTACAGCACATGGACAAATGTGCCACATGCTATTTGTCATCACTTGTTTGTCTTTGTTGTAACCTGTTGGGAACCATTTCACCCATGGGTGCCAGGCTGTACCTGCTTCAAGCAGCCTCCCTATAAATAATTCTCTAATACGTTTCAGTCTAGGGCTTCCTACCTGTGGTGCTTTTACACATGACAAGAGTACCAATGTGCTTATTATATTTACCATAGCGCTTTAGCCTGAGTCTCTGGATGAGAGCAAAAAAGGTTCACGGGTCGTGGGTTGAAATGTTTTAAGAATCTCTAAATTAGAGCCAACATGTTCCAAGTACATTTATCAAAAATTATCACAACCTGACAACCCGTGAAAGAAACCTGGCAAGCATCCACAGTGAAGCTTCAAGGATTAGACGTTTTTTTTGATGACTGTTTTTCTTTTCTCTGTTATTGTACGGATTTACACATACGTACATAGAGATTAATCAGACAAAAATAATTTGGAATATTTCCAGTTTCAACATGTGCTTATCTCTGCATGGTGACATAGATAGGTATCCATAGCAGCAGGCGTCTGTGCTGTGCAATTTACTCAATTTTTCTGAATTTTGCAATAATTACAGTCATTTGCAAAGTCTCCAAAGGCTATATTTATAAGACTCATCAGCAATGTCTTCTTTCATTTTGAGAGGCGGAGATTTTCACATGGATGAACCACTGCACAATTATATTTAAAAAGTATATTTACCTGGTTCACAGTACCAAGCTTTTGTTAGACAGTATCATGAGTTCTGTTATTTTATTTTAGATCATAGTTTTCTGCAAAAACTGATACCTTGTTTATCCTATACCCCATGATTAAAATATTTCCAGAACGTGCATGCAGAGCTTTATTATATGCTTCAGGATCTGATGGTACACTGATGGGAATACCTCGCAATATGAAAACCTTGTCTATGTCAAAATGAACTGGAGGTGTTTCTGGATCCTGAGAGTTCAAAAGATGCTGGTGGCATACAGTGACAGCTACTGCAGACATTTACTGGAGATCACACACATAATCTCTCTAGGAGCTGGGAACCCTGGGGAGGAGGTCGTTACAGTAAGTCTCTGCCGCTGCGCAGAACATTTACGGATCCCATGCTGGGATCTGAGATTATTCTGAATAGCCGATCTGTGCAACAGCACAGCTGCATTTATTTTAGGTACGTTTCACTTGCTATTTAGACATGAGGGACGTGACTTAATAAATAAACAAGGGTAGCAGACTAAAGGAAACTGTGCCATTTTGTACTGTAACTGTAGCTGGGTAATAAAACTGCAGTTTCGCCCTGAGACCATGACTGATATCCCGTGAGTTTTGCTTTTTGAGCAATGAAATTTGCCACTCTGATCCTACAACACATTACTGACTTGAAGTCTTAGATTCCATCAAAGCAGCTCTTCAAACTTTTATAGTTGAAAGGGTCTGGATAGGATCGGCATTGATTTCCCAAAAGCCAAATATTGTTGTAGCTGCTTCTACTCCTAGGATCTAAAAGAAGTCTCTTCTCAACTCTTATCTGACCTACAGGCCTTTCCACTACCAAAAGAAAGATTCAAAACATACACATCTTTTGGGGTCATTTCTCTTACTCTGAACTTGTCTTTCTTTCTCTCTTCTTCGCCAGGTGTCATGTTTTCTTTTTCTATTTTATTTTCTAAAAGAGAGGGTATTGAAGTGTCTCAGAGTGGTTAAGCACTCCTTTAGACCTTAAGTTCTGTAAGAAGCAACAAGAGTATGAGCACTATAAGAAACACTGCATTATTTATCCTGTGCCGTCATAGACTCCACAAGCAGAGTCAGAGTGGTTTAAAAAGCCGGGTGGGGCTGCTGGGGAAATAATATCAAGCAGGTCCCCAAGGCCAATCGTAACATTACAGGAGTTTTAGATGTCCGCACTAAAATGCCTGCTGTAATATTTTGCAGCCAGCACGAAGATTTTATTGCAGCACGTGAAACAGCAAGTGACCCTAACTGGAGATCTTAATGCCAAGTCTAAAAATAAGACACTTTTCTCCCCCCCAAAATACACAGCTATTACTTTGGACAAAAACACAGAGGGACCCAGAATATTTTATTGAACAGTGGGCAGTGGAAGATATGATGCTCCAGTAGTCTGCAGGAAAGAGTTTGTGTAAGTGAAGCGACTTCTGACAGAGGTTGGTTTTGACATGCATATTTTTAAAAAAGTGATACCTATTAAGAGTTATTTTTATTTATGGATAAGGAAACAAATTAAACCATGTGCCCAGTTGTCATGGAGCCCAGCATGTTTAATTGACCACGTGTTGCAGGATGAGCCGGAGCCACTAAATGTCAGACTTGAAGACGTTTATTAAATAACTAAGCCAAGCTAAAAGCTCAGAGGCATTATTAGGCACAACATGAAGAGTAAAGTCCTCCACACCAGTTAATCATATCCTTTTTATCTGATGTACCTCCGCAGTACTCCTTCATTAAAAACACTCTTCGTGTTGCAAATGTGTTTAATTGACTTTTAATTATATGATGGTGGATGTTCCAATTTTGTTTTCATACAAATGAACTGTCAGTGTTTAGACTAATGTTGTTAAGTGAACAATCATACATGCAACTACTATCAAGAGTGGCAGGAGCTGGACTTTATAGTCTTTATCTCTCACCTTCAGCAATTGTTTCTTCTATTTATCCATTACTCTGACCTATTTAGTTGATCTGCCCCAAAATCTTTGCACCGACCCCCTGGCAACTGCAGAAATATACCGATCAGCCACAACATTAAAACCACTGACAGACAAAGTTAATAATATTGATCATCCCATTACAATGAAATGTTCTACTGGGAAACCTCGGGCCTGGAATTCATGTGGATATCAATTGATACCCTCCACCCACCCAAACATTGCTTCAGACCAAGCAGATGCCCCCCGACTGGACAGTGCACCATGCCACACTACAAAAACTGCACAGGAATTTTCATAGAAAAATGAGAAAGAGCTCAAGGCAACCTGCCATCCACATTCCTCAGATAGGTATTCTACCTTGCAACCCACAGTACTCAAAGGATTTTCAGCCAATTCCCTGGTGCCAGACATTGCAGAACATTCCCAGAGGTCCAGTGTCGATGCCTTGACAGGTCAAAGGCCCCACAGTGGATCGAACTTGGCTCTGACCTGTCGAGGCATGGACACAGCACCTTTGGGGTACCAGCAAGTCCGACGGATTCTTGACTGGATTGGGATCTGGGGAAATTGGAGGCCTGGTCAGTGCCTTGGCTCTTTGTCACGTTCTTGTGGCCCTTGGTGTATTGTCCTGCCAGCGGGGGAACACTGCCATCAGGGAGTGCCATAGCAATGAGGGGGTGTACTTGATCTGCACCGGTGTATGGATGGGTGGTGCACATCAAGTGGCATCCACATGAATGCCAGGACCCAAGGTCTCCCAGCAGAACATTGCATCTCAACAAGATGATCAATGTTCTTCACTTTATCTGACAGTGGTTTTTATGTGGCAAATCATTGTGCCCTTGGTTGTGAATCGCTTCTACTGACTCACTTTTGATAAAATGGATGTGTTTTTGCTTGCATGCATAAAACAGCAGCAGGAGATAGAGTTTCACACAGACTGAATTGAATTGAGTTTTTAATTGTAAAAGTACAAAATTTCTTTGGCTAATAGGATATAAGCCCTAAATTAGAGGGTGAAGGCCATTTTACTTTAAATCATTTAGTAAATTTGCCTCGAGGCAGATTTTGCCTGTTGTTTCACCTTCTCTCTCCTGGTCTATCTTTCTAATTCTCACCGCTGTCTTTATACACTCTTGTCTCATCTGTTATTTTCGACATCCTCCCGTCTCTCAGTCCTCTGCATCCGTCTCCATTTTCATCAGTCACTTTCTCACAACACCTGAGTCATTTTGATCATCATTTTGTTTTTCTCAGGCCCCTGTCTGCTAGCATCTTAGGATGCAGACACAATAAATCCATCCAGGCTATCCTTTCATTCCTGGCTTTTATTTCTCCTCCTTCCTCTCCATATCCACCCCTGCTTTACTCTCTAAGATGTCTTCCATATATTTATTTACATCTCTTTTGTCCAGCTGCTCTCTGCTGTCAGACATATGCACACACACACACACACACACACACACACACACACACACACACACACACACACGAATATACCCCGAGCTGAGTCTGTCTTTTATACTCTTCCCTTGGGTTTATTTTAGTAAAGGCAGTAGCAGCAGTGCAACGAGTTGTATTTTGGTGAGCTCCACTGGGGATTAAAGTCACATCTCAATTACTATATGAATAGCCTTAAGATGAATTAAATCAAGACAAAAACAAGTACACTAACGATAAAGAAACAGGACTTAAAAAAAATGAAGTAGAGATGTGAGGAAATAGGAACAGAAGGAAAGGGAGCAGTTACTGAGAAGGCTAGAGGAGAAGGGACAGATGGAGAGAAAGACAGAGGGGAGGGAGAGTAAAGGCTTTGTTATACTAAATGGTTGCCAACTGGAAAACTGACAGGACCATTTGAACCATCAGGACAAGTCTGAGTTTGTTGGGCAAATCTGAAACTCTGAAAGTGAAAGGCTGTAAGTCTAAAGATGTTGTCCCTGCACTTTTAGTCCAGTCAAAATCCAACCAGATTTAGCCACATTAAGCCCAGGCTTGAGTGGTGACTCAACTCTGATAGCCATCTTGACAAGTTTAAAAGGAATAAACACTATGTAACTTTTTAGACAACATGATCTCATTCCTACTACTTCATACTGAAGCCCCCAGCATTATAATAAAGGGCAGCCTTTTGTGTCTTGACATAGAGGGTTGGACAAAACTAATTGGTTAAGGTTAGGAAAAGACCTTACCCTACGTCATAGTCCATGCCGTAGTCCATGCCGTAGCCTGACGTGCACTTCCCCAGAAATGTAACTACACGTCATGTCTCTGCAGACCTCCTGTCTGTTTTTGTAAGCTGAAACCATTTCCCGCAGCGGAAACAAAGCTTTTATTTACTTTAATTTCACAGATAAGACACAATGAATTGTGAAGACAATAAAGCCTCCACAAAAATAGCATTTAAAGTCTTGTGCGTGATTTATCCTTCAGGGATTTATACTTTGGGATTTATCCTGGCTTCATATGAACAGAGGAAATATCCGCTTGTCACTAGGCTAATTTATACAATGTAAAATGCCATAGGCTTGTGCTAATAATGTTATATTTGTTTGGAAAATGTGCCTGGTAAAAGTTTTTTTTTTTTTGTTGTTGGTGAACCTTGTGAGTTGTTTTGGAGCCGGATTTTGTAACATTACTTTTGTTAAATGTTGCTGTCATCCCTGGCTTTCCATGACCAGAGAGAAGTCCACCAGCCACTAGGCTAATTTATACAATGTAAAATGCCAAAGGCTTGTGCTAAAAACATTAGCATGTTGTATTTGTGGGGAAAATGTGTCCAGCACATTTGTCTGTGAATGCTGTGAGTTAAAGTGAAGCTGATTTGTGTACTTGTGTTTGAAATTGTCTCTATTAAGCCATGTTTATTGTGTGTTTTATAGCACTTCACAGAAACCTCCACCCCTGATTAGTGTTTTGGAGGTGTATCTGCAGAGTGGCAGACACACCACCACTTAAGTATAAATGTTCACAACAGCATAGGCAATGTGGGTAGGCTACGGCAAAGGTTCTGCCACACAAGTGTAAACCCCCCTAAACAACTGATGTGATAAAATAACTGAACATTGACTGTTAGTTTCACAGATGACGTGAACAGTGAGCTCCTGTGTCAAAGTTGTGTATCAGTGGACTTACACACTCTTAATACTACTTACATTGCTGTGAGCATCTAATAATGACACGGATGGGTTCACATTGAAGTTGGTTAAAAGCCTGGTATGTCTCATACGAACGCTAAAAGCTGTCCTCGGCATCATTATAGTGACACCAGGGACACTGTTCAAGCAGTATTTTGATACCCTGGGAGTGAGACCAAGCGGTAACCTCTGGGGCTGAAACATGAAGCCAACACAGAGGTGCCAGAAACTGCAGTTCCGTGAATGGCCCCTTGAGGCCAGTCCCAACAGACGCCCAAGTTAAAATGCCCATCTTTACAGCAAAAATAAACATGTTTACAGTCATTTACAAAAAACAGTTTTGGTCTCTTGGCTAATGTCCCCATTCATGACAGCTGTGTGGGAGTGAATTTTTATATAACTCACCCGTTTACATTTTATAAGGGCTTAAAGATACGCATATTTAAGGGACTGGCCGCTTTGAGTGACAGGCTGTCTGCTGACGCTGTGCTTGTCTCCTCAGTCAGATCTGCCCCTCACTCCTTTACAGCTCTACTCTCGTCTAAGTATGGTCACTGACAGCTGAAAAGCTGAACTCAAAGCTTCGAAACGGGAGTCCAGGAAAACAAATAGTGATGTCAAGGTAGCTACATCCATTATTTTTACAGTCTATGACTAAGACCAGGCTGTTTTAACAACAACAAGAGAGGATGGAAGCTCTTTTTCTAGTTAGCCTGAGCTGTTGTGTTTTCACATGACAAATGGTAAGGAAGCTGGTGGGTAGTGGTAGTAGGAAGAATTTAATTCATTTTTTTATTGATTTAAAAGCATAAAAGATGAATTGAACATGAACCTTTTTGATGCATTATAATTTGTAACCTTTGTTGCATAAAAAGCAATAATCCACTTGAGGCTGTACTAAAGTAATTCTAGAATAACTGAGAGGGTTTCTCACTGCAAAGCCTACGAACAGCTCTTAGCTGGTTTAAAATCACTGTAAAAAAAAATACCCTCTCGTGGTTAATTGTTTAAAAAAAAAAAAGAATTCTGCTTGCACTCTGGAATACAAACACTTCAGTTTTGTGCCACTCTGATTCCGGGAACGCCAATTTGCAAATGCATGCGTGATGTGTGAAGAAGTATGCCGCTGTCAAATTATTATGCTCGCTGATTTAAGTAAATCTGTCGCTGCTCCATTTATTCTCAGCACAACTGCCTCCTCTCAGAGACAGCTGGTACAGTGACAAAAATCATTCTTCCTCCTTATTTATTTGAAAAGAAGAAGAAAGTGAAACCCAGGAGAGGAAGTTCTGGCAGGGTTTGATCCTTGAGCGGCGGGGGCACTAATGTAGTTCCAGAGGCAGGGAGGGTTTGAACTCTCAGCCCAAATCGTTTTTCAGCCACATTTTGTAACTACAGTTTAGACAAGTACAGCAGAGGATAACGCAGGAGCAAGTTACTTGAGAACGGTGTTTGAGTGACAGCACTTAGATAGTTTCTTCCCTGAAAGAGATACAAGCGAAGCAAAGGGACAGAAACAGAAGGAAAGACACAGGCAACAAATCTCAGCAGATATAAACAAACATGGAAAATGACAATGAAAAAAAAAGCTGAGTGCTGTTTTCACCGTCACATTTCCACAAGTGTTTGAAATCACTTTAGTTTAAACCCTTGTATTTCTACAAGTGTGGCAGCAATCCTGCATCAAGATCTAGCAGCCTCCTAGCACCGTGTATTCCTGGTGATACGTAACATAACAGCCTTTTACAGTATTAAACTTAAATTGTTCAGCACTTATATGCAGTGCAGTAAAATCTTTTTGATATAGTGAAACAGCTGTACAAAATGAAAGAGCTAGGAAAAGTCATTGAAGCTGTTTTTTTCCCCCCCAGTTGCGTGGATGTGTGTGTGGTTTTTTGACAGAGTGAGGCGGATTCCTCAACTCCTTTCAATTATCTGGAACTCAAACTGTTCTGATGCTGATAACACGTTCTGCAGCCCACACAACTGCACAGGCTGCGCTTTCAACACAGTTTCCTTGAGGTGCGTGTTTACGCTACATGTGTGCTGTGTGTTATGGCATGCTCTGGGGGTTTTTTTAATGCGTGTGTGTGTGTGTTGGGACATTGTTTATGAAGAGAATTAATATGTTTTTTTCATTTGCATATGTCAAGGATTTGATGATGACTGGTTTGTGTGCATGCATGTATGTGTGTTTGGGCATCGAGTTGTACCTCGGGGGAATTCGAGCTGCTCATGTTTTCATGTACGGAAACACACATGTGCTGCTGTTACCTGTAAAAGACAAACAGAAATCCTTGGTTTTATACTTGAGGCAGAGATGTGTTGGGGCATGAGCAAACAAGAAACCCTGTGTGCGACAACACATAACACAAGCCCACATGACAATGCTTGATCACTGAAATTAAACACCTGCACGATGCCATGCATCAATACAATGTTCCTGCAGTGAATGTGGCGTTGGGATCTAAATGAAGGTTGAATTTGAAGATGGGTGATGTCCGAGCAAGGGGGCTGGAAACAGGGGTTCGGATAAAGGAAAGGGACCATTGTTGGTGCTAGAATGGATGTTCCAGAGGGATGGGGGAAAGACGCTCTGCTGTGATTAGTTGTGATGTTATCAGTCATCCATGTTCGGGCAAGGCAATGCTAGAGGGTTTTTTTTTTTTGTTTTTTTTTTGTGTAAAAATCTTGAGGCTTTACCAGGGCTAGAGAAGCAGTCAAAGTGGCTGAGAGGAGAGTCGGAGTCCACAAACAAGGTGTGGACCCTGAAGGACAGCCAACGGTGGGCACTCAGCCATGGGCACAGACCCTGCAGACCTCCTGATCTCCCTGTGGCTCTCGAAGACGCTGTGCGGTCTCTGGCTCTCCTCTCACCCACAATGACGGACTTTCCAGTCCCACCAAGCAGCAAGGTGCGGTTCAGTTCAGTTTGCTACGCTTTTTTTCTGTTTCCACTGTGAAAAGCTGTGGATGGTACCAATGGAACTGTTCGGTATCATCCCCATTTTTGGTTCCCCCTCTGCTGGGGTACCTAGCACACAGATCTGGTCCTAAAAGGTGGAGCTGTGAACATTGAATTGGTCAATAGCGGACCGTCACTTTGCTCAGGGCTGAGCTGTGTCTGGGTTTTTTGAATCTTATTGTAACCACTGTTCATACTGTGGAGAGTTTTATGTAGACTGTAACTATAAAATGAAAGGAGCATGTCTGAAGGGTTACTTATGGTTCCAAAGGTACCATACCGAAAGTGTTTGGTGGAAAGGGGGCTTGAAAGTCTCTTGGCTATGATTCGTGCTCTTGAGCAGTAACAACACATCCCTCCTTCCTCTGGACCATCCAACCAGGGGCCTGGCTTACAGAACTTTACAGATGTGTAGTTGAGATCACTGTGAAGGCCAAACTCCAGGATGGTCGTGGTCCGAGGAGTGGGACCGGAAGTAGGGAAGGGGCCATTGCTCCTTGAGGCCCCTACCTGACATTCCCTTTAAATCACAGATCACTGTATTGTGGCTGGTGTGATCCCACAGCGAGATGGTCTCTAGTTATCAGTATGCACTTATTTTTGTTATTTCAATAACAATAAATGTAAAGGTTTTTTTTTCTTTCTTTTTAAATGTGTCCGCTTCTGTGTCAAAATACACACGGATGAAGTACAGTTGCTGTGGAGTAATTTTGCGTTAGTTTTGCAGTGTGTTTTACTCTGTTTCTGTGTAGCTACATGTGTTACCACATGATCTGTTAGGCGACCACTCTTGGTTGTGGGTAGTGTCTCCTTATCTTGCTCAAGTCTGAAAAGGGGTTGGTGCCTGAAACGTCACATGTGTGATACCATTACAATTTACAAAAGGATCAGTTTCTGGAGTGCTGACCTGTTTTTGTATTTTTGCAGCAGTTTATTGGAAAAATTGTGAAAATGCAAGATGCCGTATCTTAAAATTGTGAGGTTGCTATCCTGCATTAGTCAGGGAGTAAAAAATTCCATAGGTGGGAGGTGAACGCCTGCGAGTGTTGGTCATGTCTGTGTGTATCTGTGCTAGGCCAGGGCAAGTCAGAGGCTCAGTGTACCATGTGAATCAACCTGGTGTGCAGCAACTACCTGCTTGCCTTTGCTGTTAACCGCATGACCGGTCACACAGAGGCTGGCGGAAAGGAATGAGGAGAGGGGCGACAGACAGGCAAAGAGAAGATAGACGGTAAAAATAAAGGAGTGGGTTGATGGAGTGAGGTAAAGAGGACGAGCAGAATAGAAAGGAGGAAGAAAGGATCAGAGATGAGGACAGGTTTGTTGTCAGCCGCATGACTGGACACAGATACAAGACAAAGAGAGAGGATGGAGGAGGAAAAGAGGAAGAGCTCATGAAATGGAACATACACAGAGAGTGGGAGGGAAGGAAGCACTTTGGCTAACTTCATTACTACACACTAAAAGAGAGGACAGGATGGAAAGATGAGAGAGGG
Source organism: Epinephelus fuscoguttatus (assembly GCF_011397635.1). Classification (NCBI taxonomy): domain Eukaryota; kingdom Metazoa; phylum Chordata; class Actinopteri; order Perciformes; family Serranidae; genus Epinephelus; species Epinephelus fuscoguttatus. The sequence continues at coordinate 18,907,870 of NC_064756.1, forward strand.
GAAAAAAATAGCACAGACTCAGGTGTGCTTCAGTCCCTCAACCCATTTTCACCGACTGTGACTGGCGAAGGTACAGTCATGCATGATTTAAGATGAGATGTTTTTAGAAAATGGTTAGAAGTTTGAAAGGGACAGGACAGTGGGCAGTGGCTGGAAACTGCATTTATGCTCCTTGCACGTCATAAAACGGATAGTACACATTTGTTGCAGTGAGGGTTGAATGTAGAGAAAGAGAATAGGTCAAGAAAAAGGGGTCAGACAGATACGAATGCAAGGCCATATTTAAAGTTGGAGACAGAAGTCGGTCACCCCAAGTTTAAAAGTGAAGTCAGAAGAGGTGAAGAAAGTTATCTGGTAGATGTGGGCTGTGCAGGTCCTTTAAGGTACTCTACCAGCCTGGGCCTTGATAATGTTGTTCTGCACCAGAGAGACATCACTGTGATCGTCTTAGTTCACAGAAATGAAACAGGTATGACATTACTTTATGACAACAATTGAAAATGATAACGCTGCGAACCATATAAAAACTAGCAACCACCTGAGACCCTGAGCTGCTGCACATGGCCTTAGGGAAAAAACTGTCATCTGAAACAACAAAATGTTTATTACTGTTTATTATCTTCTTTAACTAAATTCACTCCTTTGTGCTAAAGAAATGATAATTAAAAATGATTTTTATTATATAATTATTTGTTGTGTGTATGTGTGTGTGTCGCCCAAAGGGATTCAGATCAAGAATGGTTTCCTTGTCAAAGGGAAATCTGTAAATGCACTTTTGATCCATAGGCAACATGACAATTTGGATCTCTGAGGAATAATCGCACAGCATCAACAGCTGGCTGTATGCATTGAATTTAAACGAGTAGAGTGAAAAGAAAAGTATTCAAATAATTCTTATTTGAATTCTGCTGTGGTTTTCCATATAATAACCATTTAATTTCAGGTCTACAGATTGCTGATACTAATTAGAAATAAAACAGCAAAAAATCGTTTTGTGCAAGTCAGTGTTCGGATGAGTGTATCTTACAGTGTGTGCCCACAGATTAAGTGGTATTTGTACAGGAGGGATTATAGTTAATAAATTTTCATTAACGTGAAATTAGAAAAGTCAATATATATTTTAGAGAATTGAAAAGTTCCACTGAAAACCAACTTTCCAAATTAATACTACTGTGTAGTCTACAGTGGTTCTGTATTGCTCATCCTAACCTTCCAAATATTTCATTATGCATTTAAAACCACATGTGATTTAACTCTGCCATCCAGATCTATGTGTGTATAATATGGGCATTTAATTTACTTCTGCTGTGAAAATATGTCAGAAAGTATTGTATTCACCATTAAAATAAAATATAACTTTTACTCCCAATAGACTTGTTTTAAAGAAAACATATTTTCCCTTGAAGTGTTTGACATATGCTCAAATAATCAACCAACTATCTAAGGAAATAAAGCCACAGTGCGTAGGCGTTTAATTATGTATTTATTTATTTATTTATTTATTTATTTTCAGTCAGTGTATAAAATCATTCCCTTGTGATTATGGGTATACCAATGAGACAATTACCTATATTTTAGGGAGAAAATGACTGAAGTTAATCATCTCAAAATCAAAACAGGATATCTTTATAACAAGATGAAAAGAAAAACAATTGCAACCACAGCTTTGGAGTTTTCTTCCGCCAACTCCTGAGTTAAATGCATAGGCTGTAAAAATAATGGACGGAGCTACCATGATGTCACACAGCATGATGGGATTTGCCAAAAAGGAAATGTTTTTTGAAAGAAGGGCAGGGAATGAGCAGCAGCACACTGATGATGTCAGAAGGCTGTGATTGGTTGATCACAATGTTGGTGCAGGAACGCAATGGAGATGTTGATGCGGGTTGATATCCTACTTGGCAAAATCACATCGTGGATGTCACCCACTGGTTTGTGGATGCCTGTTTTGAAGACTCGAATTCAGCACTCTGGTCATTGCCATTTTTTAGATTTTTTTTTTTTCTTTTTGGAGCCAAAAGTGACCAAATTTGGGCAAAAAACTGGCACTGTGGAGTAGGCTTGTCATGATACTAGAATTTCAGTAGTTGATACCAATACCAGTGAATTTCCATGATTCTCGATACTCATTCGATACCACGATAAAAATCAAAAAGCAGAACTCATGTATTTCTAAATTCACTACTTTATTAAAACTCTTTCAAACTTTAACTTTAACTCTAAGGCCTCATTTACACCGCAAGTGATGTGTTTGCGTAGAACTTGCAAGTGGTCCACAAGCGTGGCGGCAGCACACGTTTATTAACATAAAAACCGAACAGACACGTCGCCGCTGCTGTCCCGTCAAAATACAAACCACACCCGAACAGTTGGTGGCGGTAGTGCACCGTGTTTGCAAATCTCCAATGAACCCCAAAGAAGAAGAAGTGAGTTTGGACCCAAAGCCCAGGGTGGACAGGTTTGCACGCCAGTGATTATTTCAAAGCTTGGAGAATTAATATTTAGCACAACAAATGGGTAAGTACATGAAACATGTGCCTGTCAGGTCTCACTTGGTCAAGGGGGAGATGTCTACGGTGGCCGAGAGAGGTCACAACACACGCAAACTCGTGTTTTTTTGTAGTTAAAAAAATCAGTGTCTCTTCTATTTTTGAGCTTGATCGTGAAAGCAGCGTGACTTAGGCAGCGCATAGAATGGATGCGGTGTGAATGCTCGAACCTGTTAACATGCTTGCCGAAATGAAAACGCGAGCAAACAGTGACCATTTGCAAGCGTTACACGAATGAGGCCAACCGTCTCCACACATGACTCCAAACAACCTGACTTTTCGACAAAGGTGTTGTGGCTCCAGCAGCATTGTAAAATCCATTGTTTCTAGCAAAGACGATGGAGAACAGGCGTTCTTCGTCGTTGCTCGTCCTCGGCACCAACTGACGCGCGTTTACTGCCCCTGTCTGTTCAGACAGGAATCGACACAGTATCCGGTACTTATGGTACCGAAAAAAACAGGTACCGACAGGTTTGCGTGTTGGCATCGACTTGGTACCGAAGTATCGGTTCTCATGACAACCCTACTGTGGAGGAGCGAGGGGTGGAGGGGTGTCACTCAAAGTGACCTGTCCTTAATTATGCGTAGCTTTAAGTTATCATAAAATATATACAGTTGAGATAAACCCTCCGTACAGTTGTCATGGAGGGGGGAGTTAGCTGTTCAGACCAAAACAGTTTTTGTACCAGGCTGTAAACATGTTTATTTCAGCTGTAAAGTTGGGCATTTTAACATGAGGGTCAGTGGAGATTGACTGGCTTCTGGAGCCAGCCTCTAGTGGCCGTTCAAAGAACAGGACTTTTTGGCACTTCAGAGTTGGCTTCATGTTTCAGCCATGGAGACAGCTGCTTGGTAAAATGCAGCATACCTGTCTGCCACTGTGTGTTTTTATACTACCTCTCAAGGGGCTTCAAAGCTGAAATTTCACATTCAACACATAGTGGCTTTGAAATATTGAACCTGACTACGCAAAAGTTGAAAACCAAACCCAGGTGAAGTGTAGTCCACTGTGTTTTAGTACCAACCCCAGTAATCATGTCCTCAAATTATTATTTTCTTGTTGCAGATTTTGTTTTTGTCACTTTTTGTGTGCACAGCTGAATGTTTTATTCAAGAACATCATAAAAAACTTAAAGTAATGTTGAGAGATAACACTCATGGAAAAAGACTGCCTGTCAACTGCAAAGCACAGCTATGTCAGCGAGCTGATCAGTGCACTACTAATGGATTCTTACACACACGCACACACATGCACATATAGCATGCACACACACACACACAAACAAATAGATAACATTGGATGGAAACAGAGGGAGGGGAAAACAGATAGTCAGAGAGCTGATCAGTGCTTCACTAATGGAGTTCTGCAGAGTCATAGCTCTCTGGTCTCTTAATTGACTTCCTGTCATCTGCATATCATTTACATACTGTTACCCTGGGCGACGAGGTGCAGGAGAGGCTGACGCGTGTGTGTATGTGGGTATCTCTGAGAGTGCATACGTGTGTGCTCCTGTGTGTAGTTAAGTGGAGATGAGTGCAGTGTAAACGCTGTTAGATAGACCCATTAATCATGTGCTTAACCTCATCAGGAACTCCACGCTCGCACACACACACACACACACACACACACACACACAGGCAAAATGAGAAGCGTTGAGAATTGTAGAATAAAAGACAGATTGTGAGAGAGAGCGCAGGGAAAAGATACTCAATAAGGAAGAAGAGGAAGAAACCTTTGTGACAGCTGTCACTCGTGGGTGATTTTAGCTCAGGTGGTGGAGTGAGTCGACCAGTTCAGTCCCCATTTCCTTGCCTTATGGCAATGTCTCCTTGAATTTATGGTTCAGTATCTTGTTCATCACAAGGTGATAATCTTCTTTAAATTTAAAACATGCAAAAAGGATTGAAAGAAATGTGAATCACAAGTTTGCAGGTACTTAACTCAGAAGAGCGGTGCTGAACAGTTCAATTGAAATTGAAAAACATTATCTACAACCTTATGTCATTTTAACATTTTCTGAAACCCTTGTAGCACAAGTCAGATAATGCATTACTTTAGTTGCCACCAGGGAGCAGATGCCAGTCGGTGTTTTACCAATTAAATCAAATAATAATCAAAATGATCAAGACTAATGGAGTGTGTAGGTCAGCAAAGTCAGTCATGGAAGCCAACGTGGATGTGTGTCAGGTGTGTTGTGGAGGTGTTGAAAGCGCAAACCAAAAAGCAATGATGGAGGGTGGATGTCTGCTGGCAACGACCCTCCTGTGACAGCCAGCTGCCTGATGAGGTTGGCTGGAACGTCCTGTAGGACAGTGGGAGGGGCATCACAATGTCGTCTGGCTCTGAGTGGCAGTGATGAAAGTAGTGGGATTGTGAAGCCACAGAAACAGAGTTTGGCTCCACAGTTAGTTGATGTAACTTTCTTTTTCTTTGTTTGGAACTCTTACAATCAACTTTTTTGTTGTTTTGGCAGATGTGGGATATTTCTTGTTATCTCTAAAAAATAAAATCACCATTGTCTCACCTCAAGTGGTATGACATTACTGAATGTATGGGAACATGAGCTTGTATGAACTTAAGGTGTGTATTGAACTGAATTAAAGTGGAAATAGATGTTTTTTGGCTTGTTTTTGGTATCAACTTCTCATTAAGAAAATGTTGATTGAACAGTGTAATGGCTTTAGAATACGCCATTGGCATTTACTTCGGTTCAGAATAATCCTCGCTGTCACACTGTAGTTCTGTCTGCCACTGGGTACGATCTCCTGGGAAAATGAAGGCTCAGTTTACGGCATGAAGGAGGTGCATCAACATTGTGCACAAAAACAGGGAGAGGATAGTGCTAATGTTTTCCCCGGTGGCTATCCCCAGTTACCAGAGAGTATCCATGCCATTCCTGCTACTGGGGATAGTAACAGCAAAGAACTTACAGACAGTTAAACAGCCAAAGTAGCTCGGCTCTGAGGAAAACAGAAAGTGATTGGGTTGACTTTACAATGGTGGTGCCAACAATAACAACACTTGAAATAAAATTTCCACTTTAGCCAGATAGACTATCAATACAGCAGAGAATGAGTCCACTCTCTTTTCTGACTCATTTACAAAACACATTTTAATCAGTGAGTGCAGAGACGGGAATTGGACGCTGAGAGAGGGACAGGGAGTAATGGCAGAACAACAAAGGAGAGCGTGATGACTCTTGAGAAAGATGGGAGAACAATCGTCATCAGAGAGCAACAGAGAGAGACGGAGCGAGAAAAGTAGGGTAAAGCGAGGTAAGTGACGCAAAATTACAAGTTGTGTGGGGAACCTGTTCTCCGTATCCTAAAAAGGAAAATAAATCCAGCCTGATCCCATTTCCGTGTTAAGCTGCCAACAAAGCCAAGATGATGAAGAGAATAATGAGATTAACAAACACAAAGCAGCGTGAGCAATGGGACACACACCTGGAAATACAGGCACAGTAGACCCTGTTTCTCAGCTATTGGGCCAAAATAAATTACATAGTTTGGAGACATCTCCAGTCCATAATTACTGTGCAGCACTTAGCCAGACCTATCTACACACTTTCTTTTAGCACCGTGCCATTGCTGGAGGGAGGTCTGGACTTTTTGTATTTCTTTAAAACACTCACAACTGTCTTGGGCAGCGCTAAGCCCAGTGTGCAGTGATGATGCCCTTCCAAAGTAGTGTCAGGAGATAGTGGAAGGGGAGGAGAATTCAGTGTGAAATAGGTGGCCAATGGCAGGCATTAGTAGCCCACGCGTGTGGCCTATGCCGTTGTGAGCATTTATACTTGTGGGGTGGTGTGTCTGTGTCACTCTACACTTACACCTCCAAAACACTAGTTGATGGCGGGGTTTCTGTGAAGTGCTGTAGAGTTAAGTTGATTCAAAACACACCCACAGCACACATGAAACATGGCTTAATAGACAATTTCAAACACAAGTACACAAATCGGCTTCACTATAACTCGCAGCATTCACAGACGAAGCACTTCTTTTCTCCACAAATAAAACATGCTATGGCCTACAGCCTATGGCATTTTACATTGTATAAATTAGCCTAGTGGCTAGTGGACTTTTCCTCTACTCATGAAGCCAGGGACAACAGCAACATTTAACAAAGGTAAGGTTATAAAATTCAGTTCCATTACAACTCATGAGGTTCACTGACAAAACAACTGTCTTATACTAAACATGTTTTCCAAACAAATATAACGTGCTAACATTATTGGCACAAGCCTATGGCATTTTACATTGCATAAATTAGCCTAGTGGCTAGCCAACTTTTCCTCTACCCATATGCCGCTAGGATAAATCACATACAAGCCTTAAAATGCTATTCTGTGGAGACTTTATTGTCTTCACGATGTATTGTTTCTGTGAAATTAAATAAATAAGGTCTGCACTGCCATGACGTCACGTTCCTGGGGAGGAGCACATCAGGCAATGGTGCAGGGTACGGCATCGATTTGAAGCAGTATAAAGTATAAATCTGGCTTTATACACACAGTCTACATCCTGTGAGTCATACCACTGGACACATTACTCGATGTTGTAAGTTTTGTCCTCAGTAAAAATACCATCTGAAAACCAAACTTGCCAAGAGGAAAATGCTAATTATATGAGTTTACACACATAGATGCAGTTACGTTCACAGTACTTGAAAAATAACCAGAACTTAAAAATCTGATTTGCTTGTAATGGGATCCATACCAGTGTCGAGCAATACCATGGAAACTCTACATGTTTCACATGCCACATACTCTCCTCCCCCGACTATCTCTGCTGTCACTCATGGCTAAACTACACTGACACACACTTGGAAACACACGGACAGCGCAGTGACGAACGGTAGTGAGCTGGGAAAGCGTCCTCTTAGCTGCAGGATCTGTGTTCAATCCTGTGTGACAGTGACCATCCATCCTGCTCAAGTGTCCTTCAGCAAAACGCTGAATTCCTCCCAAGTCAGCTCTTCCTGCATCGATTTGAAACATCACACGCGCTAGAAATACAATAACTGAATTTTTTGTACCTTTGCGTGTCGGTGTGTGTGGCTTATGTATTTACCTAGTGCGTTGCTCCAAACACCATCATGATCCCATATATTGACCATGTGTGTCAGTAAGGGTCTGTGTTATGCACATGTGGCAGGTGTCCTATGTGGATGTTGTTAACGTGTGCACACGCACAGCATGGGGCGATGTGTTATTTTGAAATCTCATCTGATAAAAGGTGTTTTTACTGTGTAATGACAAGATTGCTGAGCAGAGGCTCAGCAGGGGGTTGAGAGTGAGAAAGAGGGAAGCTTAAGAGAGAGCGCAAGAGAGAGCGTGTGCGCTGATCTAGTGGGAGATGAGTGGGGAGGCTAACAGAAGAGATGAAAGACAAAGTGGAGGAAAGCTGGAAGTGGTACTGGGAGATGGAGAGAGAACAAGAGGCTTGAACAGAGAGAGGAGGAAACGGAGAGCAAGAGAGAGGGAGAGGCAGTCGTTTGCGAGGTCTAACCTAAAGTGCTCCAATAAAAGAAACACTAATTGGGAGCTAAATAGAGGAGTTCAGAGACTGTAAGTGAGGGCTAGAAGAACAGATGTTGTAGCTCCATATCAGATTCAATCGGGACTAGCCTCTGTGAGGTGGTATACACAAACATCACAAAGCTAACATATCGAGGGAAGCACTGAGATTTGGTATAATACATGCAAGGCAGCCCACACTCTGCACAGTATAGTGTGTGTGATAAACATGGCTAAGACCCCAGAAGTCAAGGTAATGCATGCGTGGTGCAGAGTTGGGTCAGTGTCCGGTTTTTCTGGTGTGGTTTGGTGTTTGAGCTCAAACATGTTTGCTTTTCTGCAAACTGGAACTGGCAATTGTTATTAACATAACATGTTTAGATCTTTATAAATGGACTAAAAGAGGAGCCACTACTGTGTGACAGGCTGTGCACAATTTACTACCAAGCTGAAGCTGGCAACATGAAGAAAATCAAATTTCAGTAGAGGTGGGAGGGAGGAAGATGCGCATGGGGCATGTTTTCGTTTACCAGAAAGTTCATGGGTTTTTTGGGGTTACGTGATGAAAGGTGGCAGAGTTACTTTAAACTAGAGTTGCCTAAACGGCCACAGACCATGGTCAAGTCATAGAGTTTTCAGTACTGGGATCCGCCTCAGCTGTGGCTGTTGACGGTTGTATCTGCACCTTCATCTAACTGATATTCAAAAGGTAAGCATTCAGCTTCACCCTCTGCTTCCTCCTCTTATTCAGTGTTTATTAGCGGTTGGCAAACCAGCTTAGAGATGCATTACTGCCACCAAGTGGGCTGGAGTCACTACACTCATCGATGACCTTTCTCAGTCTAATTACGTATGTTCCACTTGGGAGCAGCTGCTGATCCAAATGCAACACCTGGAAGTACAAGTTGGTAGTCCAGTCCAGTGTTTGGGTTGGGCTTTCATAAAGAAATTCAAACAGGTTTGAATTTCTTTATGAAAGCCCAACCCTAGTATGTTGCAATGCAAGGCCCAGAAAATTTATTTATAAGGAACATTTTGTATTCAAGAACATTTCAAGTGCTCTGCACATGTGCAGAGACCACTAAAAGCATAGATAGAGAGAATAAATAGCATAAAGTGAGTATATCAAGACGTTATAATTTCAGTCTCCAAAAACCTTTTTTTTTGGCACGTTAACAAGTTAGAGCAGCCACACTGCTTGTGTGAGCAGTGCTGCTCGGACACGGCTCCAGAACATGTAGAGATTGGGAGTCTGGCCTATTTTTTTCTGCATGAGGCGCATGGTTTCAGCAAAAATTAACAATGAAAATGGTCTTTTGATAATCATATTGACTTTGTATCACTCTTAACTACAGTTTTAATGTCTTTATCCGTCTGACATGAAAAGTATGATAAAATCTTTTTAACTCAGTCTTTAATATTTCCATTTCAAAAAAAACATCTGATGGGGAATCTATTGACAGAATCCCTTTAATTGTTAACATTGGGGTTTTCATTGTGAAATATTTTCATGACCATGCTTCTGACAATGCTGTGTCTTGCACGACTTCATAAATGAGTGGAGTGGAGTGTTGGCTATTATTGGGGGAAATACAGTAGTTATGCTGCAGACGGCACTGCAGCAGCGCCGCAGCAGGAACGCCAGCTGTGTGAAAACTGCATGCATGCTAGCTGCTGAAGTTCAGTGATATTTTGACCAGAAAATTGTGCCTTATATAGAGTTAAGGGATTACAATTCATCCATACTTGCATAAAAGTCATGTGATAGGGACATACAGTACTATCATTTGTGGCACTCCAATATTTGTTGAGACCTTTCACTTCATACCCCAAACCTGCTGGTGGTGCTGGAGGAAAAATCAAGTGTTTTGTCTCTGACAATGATGAACGTCTGTATACACTTTCATGGCAGTTCCTCCGAAAGTTGTTGAAATATTTCAGTCTGAAGTGCGTTTATAAAAATGTGGCAGCCAGGTGCCAGACCATAAGCAGCATGCAACTAAGAGGAAACTACGCAGCCGGTTAGCTGAGTTAGCGTGCTAAAGTATCAGGTTTCCATCACAACAAATGTAATGTTCCTACAATAATAGCTTCAGTGTAGTGTAGGGAGGAGGGGTCGAGTTTTCATGCTGTAATTACAAACAGTAACTGACAATTCCTGCATAGTGTACCTCGAAAGGTGTGCAGCCATCTTTGCTATCAAGATAGAAATGAAAGCACTGATATCAATGATTAAAAAAAAGGCAACACAGTCTTTTTCTTGAACACGCAAGATTGAAGAAGTTTGTTTGAGCATCAGCTGAGAAGATAAAAGCAAAGAGGAAGTGTTTCTATAGACTATAGTAGGTTGTCTGCCTGTCGAAGTACTGAAGTCTCTGCCTGTCCCTTTCTGCATGTGCAGCCATTTGTAGATTTTTTTTTTCTTCCTCGCTGCTGTTTTAAATATGTTTCCTTCAAACCAAATATACAGGGCAACAGTAGCTTGATGGATTGGTGTTTCTGCTGTATGTGTTTGTTTTCTTCAAGGAGCACATGCAAGCATGTTATGATGAAGGACTCAACCCATGACAGTGTGTAGTGCAAGTCAGGGTTGATTGAATGCCTTTAAATTAACATATATACACATACAGACCATTGCACATTGAGAGGGCAAGGCAGATTGGATTTCTTGGCGCTAAACAGACTGATGCACACGCACAAACACACACTTGGAGAGAGAGAGAGAGACAGAGAGAGAGAGAGAGAAGGAGGCTTATTAAATGCCTTCATATCAAAAGCACACAGCTCTCACACTTCAAAGAGAAGCAGAGACCTGAGGCACAAAACACAACACGACGTAGAACTCACTATCTTAGCTCTCTCTCTCTCTCTCTCTCTCTCTCTCTCTCTCTCTCTCACACTCACACACACACACACACACACACACACACACACACACACACATGTCTGAAGACAATCTAAGAAATATTCACTCCTTAGCCCAAACTTGACCCTCACCATTACACACCAAACACACACTCCAGAATGAGAGAAACATGTTCAGAGAAAAATACATTGATTGACGTTGTTTGAAAATGCACAAATGCGTTTTTACTTTCGCACACACACAGGCAAATACATGCACACACACTCACACCGCCCTACAAAACTAGTAGAAGTATATTGATAGTATATTTAACACAGTCTTACACAAACATTCAGACGCACTCAGCCCTCCTCTCTATAACTCATGTGTAAGTTAATAGCTTCGGACACAGAGAAGAAAGGAGGACAGAGTATGTCATTCACCTCAGTGATTCTCTCCAGCCGCTAAAGGAACATTGCACATTACTGACAGGTCACATCACACAGCACTTTGGTCATGAGAGAGCAGAGAGGAGTGATGCTAGACCGACCATATGGTGTGCTGTGGAGCTTTGATTTTACTACAGTGTATTGCGTCACCTCAGTGGGCTGCCATGTCAAGGTTATTACAGTCAGTGCAAAAGGAAATGGGGAAAATTAGCCACAGAATGAACAGAGCTAATTGGACTGACTGCAATAAAATTCAACATAAAAACATTAAAGAAATAGTACAGTTTATAGTTAACTTGCTTTAAAGGCTATGTGTGCAGCTTTCTCAGGCAGCTATTGGCAGAAATGATTCATAACTATGTGTCCATAGTTCAAAATGACCTGGAAATAAGAATCCTTTATTTTTGTTACCTTAAAATGAGCCATTTACATCTACATGCAGAATGTGTCCTTTCCCACAGAGTCTGTTCCTCTACAGTAGTCCTGAATGGACAAACCGGAAACTGGAACTAGATGAAGCCATTTGCAGTTTTGCAATGGCCACTGTTGTTCTCCTACATAGGAGGGGCTTCAGTTCTGCAGCCTCACCACTAGATACTGCTAAATCCTACACACTGGACCTTTAATCTTTCAGTGTTTCCAACACAGACTTCACTTTGGCAGGCTGTCAAAGTTTATTAAACTACCAAAGTATATTTGGTGACCTATTTTAGCTTTTTAAATTTTCAATGTTTTAAAGCTGTCTGATAGAACAACAACATCTACAATTGGTTAGTTGACTGAGTTCGCACGGCACATTTATTACCTCACCTCCAACTTGCCCCACCCCCCGTGCTCTCTGTAGCCCTTTTTTAATAGGAATTGTGCAAATTTGCAGGAAAGCCCAATCAGTCTTCTTTCAGCATTGGCAGTATAAAAACAAAATCGGGGAGTGCGGCAAAATGCCGCCTACCTACTTTTGTTCATACAGAATGTGCCTTTTTCGGGGCAATGGGGGGTGTGAGCAAGTAAATGACGTGTAGTTCAGCCTATGACGTAAACGGTGACGTACTCCGAGGGAAGCCGCAGCTGGTCAGTCCTTCGGCAATTCTGTCCTAAGTCAGCCCGTACTTCACCGTCCCCGTCACTTGACGGTTAATGGCCTCTTCGTTTGCGAGGACAAGGAAGGCGCGCGATTCTTTGTCTCCCCAGTTGCTCATCTTTACAGTGTCTTTCAGGTTTGTGTTTCCCTCTTGCTACTAGCTGCTCACTAATTCCTGCTATCATCTGTTTCCTGTTTATCCACCGCCAGTGTGTCGCAGTGCGGCATCATCAACAGCTCCTCCCACAAGTCTTCAGCAGCCCCTCCCGTTGTGGAAGGGCGCCATTATGTCTACCCCTACGCGGCAGAAAATTGGGCACCTCGGATCAACTCGCCAATCCGGGTCTGTGTGTCTAAACGCTCACAGCTTGCCGGCAAAACGGCCCAACATTCGCCGAAAATCTGGCAGTGTAGAAGGGGCTTGTCTCTTACCACTTTTCCATCAAAATTAGCATGTCTATGCAGATTATTTTAAATGCAAGAACACCCGCTAAAAATAGGTAATGGACTCCTTTCTTATGGGCAGTAGGCTAGAGCAGTGCTGCAGCAGATGAGTATGCCTTCCTTCGTTTTTTTTTTTTTTTGATTCAATGTCACGAGCAGGCTGGACAACAGGTTAGTAAACTGTAGAGGGCAGCATGGGGGCCAGCCAAAATGTTATGTTGGTTACTCTTTTAGAAATTTCTCCGACTTATTCAGTCTCTCTGTGAAACGAGAGATATGTGAGTGCTGCTTGGGTGGAGATAGATGGTATTTTCTTGTGGTGCGTCATTGCATTGCACTGGTAAAGTGGCTAAAATTTAGCACATCCGCCCAGGTGCTGTGTTTCCATCCCTGCCAATGGAAGCTGATCTGAGCTTGAGCCGATAAATACCTGCGACTACTGCAGAGGCATTTGACCCAGGAGTGAATGCCGATTCTAACCTTTCCCTTTAAAAAAAATTGTGTCCATGTTCTCAACACAATGATCCCTTCAAATGTTTTGGAAATTAACTCTTTGTATGACTCTATGTCATATAGGAGCTTACTAGGGTTGGGTTGGTATGAGAAAAAAAAAAAAGGGTCCGGTTTTTGTAAAAAACTGCATCAATATCGGATTTTCGCCACTTGGGGGCACAATTGACTCACAGACTCGGGAGTACTAAACGGAGTGGACTCCGTGTAAAAACGTCCGTGAAAAATCCCTGCGATGTGAAAAATACATGCCGAACAGTCTTCTGTGTGACACTGGTGCACGGAGCGAAGTCCGCGTGGTCGTGCTATGCGCGCACAGGGCTTGCGGACGTCCACTTTTACCGGGCGGACCTCCGTGGCGTCCGCTCCGCGTACGTTCTGCCCGAGTATGCGGTCCAGTCGGTCTCAAAAAATAAAACCCGGTCTAAGGCGGAGTACCGGACCAAATTGGTTATTACCAAGAACCGAGCCAACCCTAGAGTTTACCCATGGAAATTTGAAGCCATACAGGCACATAAATATCCAAAACATTCAAAAGACCATGAAATGCTTGTTGCTACTTTTTGTTCATCATTTCAACATATAAAAACTCTGCAACATGACCATCAGCTTTCCTTCTCCATGGTAACATAAGAACATAGAGAAAACTGATTATGCTTCAAGAGGGGACAAGGACAGTTTGACTGACAAAAAGCTGAACCAGTCACATACCTCCCTCCGGAGGCCTGCTCCGTCCATCTGTCAATGTGCCAATCTGACTGCTGCTCCGAGCTGTCAATACGAGCGTATACCAATTAAAGGCGAGAGGACAAGAACTGCTGAAGGAATTGTAAACACACTCATGCACTCAGAGACGGACACACTGTCTCGCACACCTATACTAATATATGTATCTACACAGTTACACACACACACACACACACACACACACACACACACACACACACTCAGACACGTGCACACGCACACAGCAAGAGGTGGTAAACATTCTCTAATTGGAGTGGTAACAAGCTGCCTGTCAATCAAAACCCTCCTCAGTTCACTTCGGTATTCTGTTCATTCTGGTCCAACTCTGCAGCACTTTAATCAGCTACAACTGGGACTAAAATTTCCTTCCTGGACTATCTTTGGTGTATTTATCTGAGTGCATGTTTCACAGTGAAGATTGACAGAAAAAATGGGGAGTGGGGAGTCTGGATTTGCTCACTTGATTTAGCGAGGTCACGGCCTGTATTCTAAATCACCCAGACGCAGTAGGGGATGCATTTTAGCAGCACGAAAGTAACTGGCTGACTCCTTATCATCAAAGGCACATCAGTCACAAACACTTCCCTAAAATTATTTCAATTTGCTCAGAAGTGACCATTTGGACTAAAATGGTGGTTGTGTTGAAGGCAGCGGAAAAACGCAGCAGGCCAGTGTCCCGGGGTCAGTTAGCTTGACTGGGAGCATGTACTTGAAAGCTGATTACCAATTCTAGTGCTTGAAATCAGACTGGCCGCGGAGTAGTGCTACTATAGGCAGGGTCAGAAAATAATAGACACATACTCTGGCATTTATTGTGTTCTCACATTTACATGAATATATTTGTTAAAAGAAGGAAGGAATGCTATGAAGTTGCTCCCCCAGGCAATCTTGTGGCTTTCTGTTTGTTGTTGTTTTCAGGTTTTACCAATTTTAAAAAGCTGTCTTTCCATTTTAATTAAATCTAATTGTTCAAATCTACAGGGGGTCTGCACAAGCTGGGGCTGCGGAAGGGTGACAGTTTAGACATGTTCATTAATATGATGTTTATTACTTATATAACAGGCTGACTTGTGATAGCACTTAAATTGAAATGATACTTGTGATTTTTGTAGTATGTAGCACAATGTTTAAAATAAGTGCTCTAAATGTTTAATGTTATCCTTTGGATTATTGTCTCATACATCATTAAATCTGAGTATTCATCCACGTTCCCAGGATGTTTCTGACTTGGCAAATACCCTATGTATCTTCAGCACATGGATTTCCTTGGTCTTGGAAACAGACTCCAGGCCAGGCTGCCAGGGTGGAATTAAATAGGCTTTGCTGACATGTGCAATTCCAGCTAATACAACATGCCACCACGTATTAAGTTGATAAATATAGTTTTTTGTGGGATGCAAATTTTAGTCATAGAAACTTTCAGCAGTAATTTACCTCCATAAGATAAATGCTGCAGCTCTGTTTTCCACAGTCAAGTAATTACGCCTATATTGAAATCAATGCAGGAAGCAAAATATAATAATAGAAAATAATTTATGAAAATTCAGTTTTATCTTCAAAGTAGAACGAGTATGCTACAGTTAATCAGACATGCAACACAGGTAGGTGCAGCAAAGATACTGGATAATACTTGGTGCATTTCCTGCATTGCGAACTAAACATGTTTTTGACCCAACAACATCTGTGTTGCTCTCTACAGCTTTTGTTGTGTCTGTTTACGTTTCTGCTGCAGAAGTGATCTCTTCACACCTTTCTCTAGGCATTTAAAAATCAGATTGCAGTTGCTTCCTGATTAGCAGATAGCCACAAGTAGATCAGCTAGGCGTATGTGCCCTGATGATGGAGGGGGGAAAAATTGCTGTGCCTGTTTAAATCATGACTTAAGAGCCCTTTCAAAGTGGCGGGATGCCAGCAAACTATTACACTGCATCTGAAATTAAGAGGCTCTGCTAATGTAAGCCTTTGTTATATTCTAAGCGAGTTCAATGATGTGACGATAATATGAAAAAGCTGACTCTTATTGAAGTGGCAAACTGCCAGCCAACTGCCCAGCTGTATTAAGAAATTAAATCTTGGCTAATCTGCAGTTTTTTGTGATAGTGCTGTCTGTGAGTTCCTAATGAGTGCAATGATAGGATGATCCTATCTGTATCGCAAGCATCCAGCGAAGACAGAATGCCAGCGAACTGCCCAGCTGGAGAGCTGCAGAGACACAATGCCTGCAACTCTTGCTCTTCATTTTAATTCAGTCCCGATCTCTCCCTCCACCTTTTTTTTTTTTTCTGGTTCTTTCTGCCTCAGAAGTCCAGCTTTAGAAAGTCTTTGAAACAGTTTGACCTCAAACTAAGTGAGTGTTTGAAAAAGCAGTTTTGGGACTGGTTTTGGAAAAGGCATGTTATAAAAACATCACAAAATATCTGAGCATGTTAATTTTACTGGTTATCTGCTGTCAGTACACTTAAAAGTAGGGATGCACCAATATGTTTTTTTCCAACTGACTTACCTGCTTCTCATGGCCAATAACAGATACGATAACTGATCATTTCACATGTTTGTATTTTAAGGAGAAGTGTATAACTTGTAGTTTATGTATGCCTGAGGGTAAGAAATGCTGAGATGTAGTGAGGAAATATAGATGATTTGATATTCCATAGCCCTGACTGAACCAAATCAACCTAACATCACTATTACCAACACAACAAAAACAAACAACAGTTCTGACTCTTTCATACCTGCCAACATTAGGCTGCGAAAAAAGAACTGATTTCCTGGGGTACTGTCAAAAGGCCTTCCCTCAACACCCCTGCCCCCATATAACCACAGCTGACTCATATGAACGGGTTGAATGCGAATTGGCAGGTGTGTTGTACATCTGGTGTATGAAATGTTTATATTATCATGGTGCAGTTTTATAAACACACCCAGGCACTGTCTCACCGTCCCACGATACACTAGGCTACTACTAAGTAGAATAGTGATGAGCTATTGATTCACCTCACTGTGGCCCTTTGCTGCATGTCATCCCCTCTCTCTCTCCCCCTTTCACACTTAACTGTCCTGTCCAATAAAGGCAAAAAATGCCCCCAAAAAAATAAAAATAAAAAAATAACTTTAACAGAGTTGAGCTATGTAAAAGCTTGGTGTTGGATAGAGTGGAAATCACCAGAGGCCCCATGATACAATATTATCATGATACATTAGTCATGATACAATATTATTATGATTTTAAACGTGTTGAGATATGCTGAGTAGCGATAGCGATAAAATATGTTGCAGTATATTGAGATGTGTTACCTTTTTTCAGCTGTAAATGATGTCCCGCAATGGAAAACTTTGTCAACATCAACAGTTTCATCAAATAAAATAAAGTAGTGAGTAGCCTGTTCATCTCATGTCAGTCATTTTTATTGTGGCAAAATGTATCTAGTAAACTGAAAAAGCAACTGATTGTATTATTCTAGTAGGCTACCGTTTAACGCTAACGTTTAATTGATATTTTCAATATCAATGATTTATATATTGAAAAAAAATTGATACCACTACGACAATATTGCCACACAAAAATATCACAATAGTATGCTGTATAGATTTTTATCCCCCCATCCCTAGTGTTGGGTGTAAGCCGCTGCTGCTAATTAGCTCGTGCTAACACTCAGGAGACAGTCCTTCAGTGCAGAGTCTAACCTGTTTACAGCTGCAGGAAGTTTGTTGATCTGGTTTGGTGTCAGGGGGTTGGAGATCAGACCCCAGCGCAGTCCTGTTGTCTTCCTCTGAAACTGTGAAAGATGTCCACTCCGCGACATGTTTTACCCTCTAAACGGGGTGCTGCAGTTGTTCTTCTTCTTCTTTTCTGTTTATTGGTGGCTCGCAAAGATACATGTACCGCCATCCACTGTGTCAGGAGTGTAGATGCTGCCCTTGTTAAGTCAATAAAAGCAGTCTGGCTTTGTATTATCAGCGCTATTTAACGGCTATAATTTTAATCATTGGAATAATGCGTGATTATAAAAATGTCCCATCTATATTGTGCATCCCTCCTTAAAACTAATAATAATGATAATATACAGTACAGGCCAAAAGTTTGGACACACCTTCTCATTCAATGCGTTTTCTTTATTTTCATGACTATTTACATTGTAGATTCTCACTGAAGGCATCAAAACTATGAATGAACACATGTGGAGTTATGTACTTAACAAAAAAAGGTGAAATAACTGAAAACATGTTTTATATTCTACTTTCTTCAAAATAGCCACCCTTTGCTCTGATGACTGCTTTGCACACTCTTGGCATTCTCTCCATGAGCTTCAAGAGGTAGTCACCTGAAATGGTTTTCCAACAGTCTTGAAGGAGTTCCCAGAGGTGTTTAGCACTTGTTGGCCCCTTTGCCTTCACTCTGCGGTCCAGCTCACCCCAAACCATCTCGATTGGGTTCAGGTCCGGTGACTGTGGAGGCCAGGTCATCTGCCGCAGCACTCCATCACTCTCCTTCTTGGTCAAATAGCCCTTACACAGCCTGGAGGTGTGTTTGGGGTCATTGTCCTGTTGAAAAATAAATGATCGTCCAACTAAACGCAAACCGGATGGGATGGCATGTCGCTGCAGGATGCTGTGGTAGCCATGCTGGTTCAGTGTGCCTTCAATTTTGAATAAATCCCCAACAGTGTCACCAGCAAAACACCCCCACACCATCACACCTCCTCCTCCATGGTTCACAGTGGGAACCAGGCATGTGGAATCCATCCGTTCACCTTTTCTGCGTCTCACAAAGACACGGCGGTTGGAACCAAAGATCTCAAATTTGGACTCATCAGACCAAAGCACAGATTTCCACTGGTCTAATGTCCATTCCTTGTGTTTCTTGGCCCAAACAAATCTCTTCTGCTTGTTGCCTCTCCTTAGCAGTGGTTTCCTAGCAGCTATTTGACCATGAAGGCCTGATTCGCGCAGTCTCCTCTTAACAGTTGTTCTAGAGATGGGTCTGCTGCTAGAACTCTGTGTGGCATTCATCTGGTCTCTGATCTGAGCTGCTGTTAACTTGCGATTTCTGAGGCTGGTGACTCGGATGAACTTGTCCTCAGAAGCAGAGGTGACTCTTGGTCTTCCTTTCCTGGGTCGGTCCTCATGTGTGCCAGTTTCGTTGTAGCGCTTGATGGTTTTTGCGACTCCACTTGGGGACACATTTAAAGTTTTTGCAATTTTCCGGACTGACTGACCTTCATTTCTTAAAGTAATGATGGCCACTGGTTTTTCTTTAGTTAGCTGGTTGGTTCTTGCCATAATATGAATTTTAACAGTTGTCCAATAGGGCTGTCGGCTGTGTATTAACCTGACTTCTGCACAACACAACTGATGGTCCCAACCCCATTGATAAAGCAAGAAATTCCACTAATTAACCCTGATAAGGCACACCTGTGAAGTGGAAACCATTTCAGGTGACTACCTCTTGAAGCTCATGGAGAGAATGCCAAGAGTGTGCAAAGCAGTAATCAGAGCAAAGGGTGGCTATTTTGAAGAAACTAGAATATAAAACATGTTTTCAGTTATTTCACCTTTTTTTGTTAAGTACATAACTCCACATGTGTTCATTCATAGTTTTGATGCCTTCAGTGAGAATCTACAATGTAAATAGTCATGAAAATAAAGAAAACGCATTGAATGAGAAGGTGTGTCCAAACTTTTGGCCTGTACTGTAAATGATAATGATAAAACGTTACCTATAAAGTGCGTTAGAAATAAAGCAATTTTTAAATAAGACAACTTATTTTAATAACAGAGATATTGAAAAACAATTAAAATCAACAACTTCAGTATTGTTTCTATCTCTTCTTTTTAAATCAAATCTGCAGTTATGTGAGTTATTAGGAAGTTGTGGAACATTTGTGTTATTCCTTTCACATGATTTGTAACTGCAAATATGTGGATTGAAAGACATATTGGAATTTTAAACAATGTAGAAACGAAGCTGACTCCTATGTGGCAACTCGTGTGTGTGTGTGTGTGTGTGTGTGTGTGTGTGTGTGTGTGTGTGTGAGAGTATGTGTGTGTGTGTGTGTGTGAGATTTGCCATGCTGTAGTTGGTACACATCTATTTGGCAGCTGAACTGCATCTCTGTTTGCCTGATCGCCTCCATGTGCCTATCACTTGCTGGATCTCTCACTGCAATACTGACTGACTGTGTTCACATGCACAGCGTTTCCCTGACATTATCACATATCCATCTTAATGTATTATATGAGATTCACTGTCACCATACACACTTAATGCTTTCTTAAACAGCATCGACAGTTGTGTGAAATTTTCCTTGAATGTAATATTGGTGTTTATTGAAACACGTTTTGTTTCCCCTTTTTGTTTCCTGCTCCAGATTTGAACGTCTTTATTACTGTTTCGTCTCTCTTCCACTTACTGTTCCTTCCTTCCTCCCTTCCTTCCTTCCTTCCTCTCTGCCACCTTGAGATGAGGGAAGACAAAGCAAAGACGAACGCGATAGTGAGCCAGAGCAGAGAAAGAGGAAGTTTTTTTTTCTTAATGTCTGTGTGTTCAGCCATGTGAGGGAAGAACTGGGATGCAGGCCAGCCAAACGACTATCAAAGAAAACACGCCACACTGTGAAAGTATAACACACTATTACATACTCTCACACACGCGCACACACACACACACACACACACACACACACACACACACACACACACACAAACAACTGGCTTGTTGGTAAAAAAGAAAAAAAGAAGAAGATGCAGCAAGTGAGTAATGAGCGAGGGCAAAGGAGTAAGAGGAGAGAGGGGGAGGGGATGATGAAAGTGGCATTGAGGCAGAGGGATTGTGGAAAGGAATGACAAGTTGAAAAGAAGCAGGAGAAGAGAGAGCACAAGGGGAGAAGGAGTGGAGGAGATAGGGTGGGACGTGGAGCTGATATGAAGGCCAAAGCAGGAAAGATAGGAGGAGGAGAAATTCATTTCCTCCCACCACAGCTTGTCCTTAACTCACAGTTTAATAGGACAAACCCTTTGGGACAAAAAGACAGAGCCAGAGATGGAGGGTAAAGCAGAGAGATGCACAGAGACAGATATGGATGAACAGACAGAGTGCAAATATAAAGGAGGGATATACATAGAAACATGGACACAAGTAGGTAAGAGATACAAGGAGAGAAAACGGGAACAAAAGGGCACAGATCCTGAGCCATATGCTCCATCACTACAACCCAGCTGTAAGTATGTGTGTGTGTGTGTCTGTGTGTGCACTCACATAGCTGCACAGGCGCATAAGGCACATTTGACATCTGATTACCATCCTCCCTGCCCTCCTCCTTTGCCTTCACTCCTCCTCTCCTTTCCTCCACCCCTCCTCCATCATTTCATTCCCTCTTTCATCTCCGGTGCGTTTCATCTGTTATGTTGAAAAAAAAAAAAAAAACAACAACAAGATTGTGTTACTCTTTGAAACAACAGCAGCTGCATAATGAACTGACAGGGCAATACTTACGCAGCATGGGTCGATTGTGAACTCACGGCCCGGTCTGTCGTGTTTTGAAGTGTAGGCGGAAGAGCAAAGTAATCAGAGTTCATGTAGAACAGCATTTACCGTAAACTGGGTGTTTGTCTTTTAACAGAAAATCAGCATAAAGTACCTGTCATACTAGACGTATTAAAAAAAATGAATAACAGTAATAATTATTACCGACTATATTTAGAATAAAAATGGCACCTTCACGCTGAACTAAAGCAAATGTATTTCTGTGAGAAGCACTGCGACTGCTGGACTCTGGATGCCACCTGTCGGTATTTGGGTGGACATCACTAATGTTAACATCAGCTGGCAGCTGCCGGTGAAAATATTTTTTCAACACAGCACGTCCCATGGACAGTAAAACATTGTTGGGTCATCATTCACATGAGTCAATATAGTACCAATCACAGCATCACAATTAGGGCTGGATGATATGGATAAAAATTCATATTTTAGAGAGTGTGCGAGAGAGTGAGAGTAGGAGTGAGAGTGCTCAATGTATTATAGGAGGTCCCCCGGCAGACTAGGCCTAAGTCAACCTAACTAGGGGCTGGTACAAGGCAAGTCTGAGCCAGCCCTAACTATAATCTTTATCAAAAATCAATCAATCAATTCAGTCAATTTTATTTATAAAGCCCAGTATCACAAATCACAGTTTACCTCCCAGGGCTTTACAGCATACGACATCCCTCTGTCCTTTGGATCCTCACAGCGGATAAGGAAAAACTCTCCCAAAAAAACCCCTTTAACAGGGAAAAAAACGGTAGAAACCTCATGAAGAGCAACTGAGGAGGGATCCCTCTTCCAGGACGGACAGACATGCAATAGATGTTGTGTAGAACAGATCAGCATAATAAATTAACAGTAATCCGTATGAAAAGGAAAGTCTTCAGTCTCGTCTTAAATGTTGAGACAGTGTCTGCCTCCCGGACCGCAACAGGAAGATGATTCCAGAGGAGGAGAGTTATACACGTCTTGTATGAAATGCCTGTGTTGTATTTTTTAAAACTCATCTGTCACCTGCATCCAGACACTGTCTCAATGTCACAAAATAGACGACAACTCCCAAGAATAACGGTGATGCGCTATGATCCACCTCACACACAAACTAGCAGCGCAGTGCTGGATTACACATGTGCTGCAGTAATTCCATGCATCTCACAGACTGAGTTAGCGTAGCACGTGCAACATAGACCGCTGTCGCACTGTAGACTAATTAACAGACAAGGTTAAACAGAGTAGCAGCTCTGTATCTCTCATAGTGTTGCTGGAGAGCTTGTGAGTGAATGAGTGGGGCGAGTGTGTTACAGAAGAGAGATGCATACTGGTAGGCATTATGTAACGCAACTTGACTCTATATTAATATAAACGGTATTGTCTCAATCTATATCTTGCTTGAAAATATACCGATAAATCGTACATAGTTGTTGTATCACCCAACCTAAAAACAGTGTAGCATAATCAGGGGAAAAGAAGATGGCATGTTCCCTAGACAGTTGGGCATCATTGTCAGCAACATAGGTGAACACAGCATCTGCTGTCATGGCAAATGTTGCGATGTAAGATAACAGAAATGTCTGTAGTAATGTCCTATACTGTATGAATTTGGATACATTTTATGAACCATAATATACAACGTTAATGTTTACCAGTGTTCCCTGGAGACCTCCGTGACTCCCCACTGCCACCTTTGAGAGAAAATAGCGGCACACCGAACTTCAGAGAGCCATGATGGTAAGGGCTCATGGGCGGACATGCAGGTGTCAGGTCTGTGCAGAGCGCTCGAAGAAAAACACCTATACATCATGACAGTATAATAACGTTCAAAACACACGTTTCAATCAGTGATTTCTGTGACATTGGAAATCATTTCAAAACTAGTAAAATCACACGATGCCTTTATTTCTGTGATTTTAATGGGACTTCAAAGTGCATCCATTCTGACTGGTTGGAGGGTGTCGATTAACTTTAAGTAACCGGACCGTATGACCAGACACCTATAACGCATGTGTTTGTTTGCATGTTCTAAATTAATGCACTAGCATTCAAGGGAAAGACTTGCGAAAGACTTTGGAGCTCGTATTTTTGCATACCCACCAACAACAAGGACTCGTGTCAGGAGGCAGCATGTGTGTTAGAGGTATATCCATCAGAAAGTCAGTTATTTTAAGCAGAAGGAAGCAGTATTTTCTATCCCTGAGATTGAGATCAATCAGGAAAATGTATCTTTCACTCCAGATTTCATAACAATCTATGCTGCTGCAGAGATGGATCCCACTGTAACATTGTAAAGCAGAGCCACTGTGGCTTGACAGATACTGTAGGTGGTCTAATTGAAATGCATGACATGATGATCAATATTTCTCAAAAGCACAGTATGAACACCAAAAGGAAATTTTTCAGTAATATATGAATCTAAAATATGTGCTCCCTAGCCTCAAGATGAACATTTTGTATTCTCTCTTTTCTGCTAAATGAAACTGTCAGCATGTTTAGCATCTCTGTCACATACTGTATCCTGGTGTACAGTCCAACCATTGAAATTGACTTGTCATAAACTACTTAAGTATTCCCTCGCCTCGCTTCCAGGATTCAGTTCCCTTTGTGTTGTATGTAGTGAGAGGAAGCTATTTTTAAATGTAGGAAGAGGAGGGTAGGAGGTGCAAGTTTGCAGCAAAGGTGTGACTGTGTATAATTAACGTAAGTTTTTCTTCAAATGAAATATCCCATTTTAATGAGAAATCCAATTCAAATCTAATCACATGATTCACACTGAATGATCCTCAGGTGAAGATGTGTACAAGGGCAGAGGAAATAAAGCTTTGAGTGCTACCTGAACTGAGCCTGCCTCTCTAATTAACACAGCTTCACTACATTGTGGTAAAAAAAAAAAATAAGTAATATGCTTTATTTTGGGGTTTGATACACCTCTTGTCTTGTAGAATTCTTCCCTTTGCACTTGGAGTAAAGTCCTTGAATTTTTTTGAGGACTTGAATTTCTTCCAATAAGGGTCATTATAGAAATTTCATTTAACAGACAATTTAATGTGAACTTCACTCTGTCTAAATCAATGCAGATAGTTTTATATACCATAAAAAAGGGAACTTTAAACACAGTTCTTACACATATGTGGTTTAGTTGAGTCAGTTGAGGGGAGAGATTCATTTTATTAGTCTCTTCTGCTGTTTTTGCATTCTAGAAAAAAAGTGTTGCTATGCCAACCAGTAAGGTCGATGGATAGGTGTATCTTGACCGAACCTTGAATAACAACATCTCTACTCTTAGGTATTCATGTCTTTTCATTGCTTTCAGCTCTTTTCATCACAAAGTGACAAGAAATGTTGTCTTTTCACTCACATTTTCAGCAGAACCTGAAGCCACATTCTACCATCTGGGATTTAATAAAGTTTGGGGGGAAAAAAAGTTTAGAAAATAGCAATGCACTGAAAATAGGCTGTATCTTGTCATGATTAAATGAATGTTTACTTCAGCATTAAATTAGTGTTGCAGCTGGAAGGGTTTCAGTTAGACACATAAAAAAAATTAGTCCTATTTGTGCATTGCAGTTGGCTTTTAACAGGTATTATCAATAAATAACCATCTGCTATGTTTATCTGTTAATACACGCTCTGTACAGAAAAGCAATTCTGTTTTAAGCCTATCCTAATTGCAGTGTACATAATAAAATAAACACCTGTCAGTATTGCGCAATACAGTTCGACAGCACTAGAAACTGCAGCCTCCAAAATGATCATAAAGTCTAATCAATACTGCTCTGAAATGGTTACAGCAAAAGCCGAACATTTTAACCTCAGTGAAGCAGGTCACAGTTATTGCAAGGCTGTTGCATTAGTTTTAGTTAGTTAGACCAAATAAACTGGTAGCTAAATATATATCTCTTTCAGGTACTGTACTCTGACTCTCTGCAACTCTTCAAATCATGTAAAAGACCAAACTGGACTGCTGTATCCACAAGAGTAAGGAAATTACTGACAAGTGTTTGGAAGAAAACAATCATGTAAATCAAACCTTAAAATTAAAAGACCTGTTCTAAATGAAAAGTGTGTTGAGATAAATGTGGTATGATATAGTGTTGTATTAATAAAATTGACTTCATAAAAAATTACTTTATCTTCTGCACTAAATAACTAGCCCATCCAGAATGTTGGGATTGCAAGTTAACACAAATTCAGCCAAATCCCTGTGAATTTTGCGCAACCTTGCAATTTCGTCCAATCACTGCAACTTTACTGAACACTGACAAGTTAAAACAGGTAAAACCTCATTATATAGCTGCATGCACTCTCTGTCTCTTTCTGTTTTTAACGAGACGGCTGCTGCAGGAGTGTGAGCTCAGTGCTCGACGCACACAGAGACAGGGCTAACTGTTAGCATGACACGGCTAACATCACCCAGCAGTTATTAATGGGTTCAATGACAGAGTTGAGCTGTTTGTGTGTGAGATTGTTGGGACTGTTAACCAGCTTGGTAGATGTTAGCTTCTGCTGCTGCTGTTGCTGCTGCTGTATTAGCTTGTGATAACCAGGCAGAGACAACAGAAGGAGAGTGTCTCACAGAGAAGGTCCTTCAGCGCTGCATTGAATGGCAGCAAAAGCTGATTGTCGGCCATTAGCTGTTGGTGCTCCACCCCTCCACGCTCCCTCCATTAAAAATAGATTTTAATTCTGTGGGAAACACTGAATGCTCATAATAATAGGCTACAAATCTGGGACAGCACTGCAACTATTTGTACACTATTTTTCCCTAAAACAATGCAACATAGATGGGAATTTTTTTAGACAAGCTGCCATGAAAACAGGCATTTCAGACTGTAACAATCCCCCCCAAAAAAGCTTGTTAAATCCTGGGGGGACCTTATTGTTGTGAGAAAGCAACTACAGAACATGTTGCTGTCTCACAACAGTTAAAATAATTACAATAACAGTTTTGTTAAACATAAAAAGCAGAGGGCTTACTATGCAGTGTGCATCTAGTGATTATGTACTGATGCCGTATCAGCCACATATCATAGGAAATACCTTGGCTTTGCATATAATCCTCCCATGCCTTTTGAAGGCTTTGTTTCTGCTCATACACCTGGAGTTATGAGACATTTGAAA
This sequence comes from Epinephelus fuscoguttatus, assembly GCF_011397635.1. NCBI lineage: Eukaryota > Metazoa > Chordata > Actinopteri > Perciformes > Serranidae > Epinephelus > Epinephelus fuscoguttatus. The sequence goes on from NC_064756.1 coordinate 18,934,651, forward strand.
TAATAATTGGCACGCCGATCTGACGGCAGCTGAGTAATGCCAGTATCTTATTATTCGGCAGTCCTTGTGTCAAGTTGTCATATGAATTCATAAATGTCAGGCACTCCTTTTTATTCAGAAGCATGGTAGCATGGATTATGCAGCAATGATTACATGTTTCATTCCTTTTGAATTGAGTTTTTTTGACCAGCAGAATCACCCCTGGAACCTCAAGAGGTACAGTACTTATAGCCATCCTTGAACCATCACCCAATTACAGTTCCCTCCCTAATGCCTTTGATGTCAAAGCAAAGAAATATTTCAAATTATTCTCAATACTTTTTTTCTTTACCTTCACATTTTTCACATGCCTCTGTAGTCACAGGCACATTTTAATGTGTTTGTTTTCAGAGCGGTAGTTCTCTTGTCCTCGCAATCACTCTGTCAGGATTGTGGTTTGGGAATCTGAGCATATTAAATTGTTCCATAGTGTCTTTGACTGTCAGATAATTGCCTAACACACTTTCACACATCTTGTAAAGCCTTGCTTCTCAGTATTAGAAGAGTTGTTTAATAATCAAGGCAACTTATTCTTTGTCAGAGAGAACTTGTTCTGTCGTGTTCTGTTGTCTTATATTCAGTCTTGGTAAGTATTAGGGTTTGCTGATACAACAAATATATCAGCTATTGGCAAATATGGCAACCTTGACCACTGCTCAGCAGGCCAGTCACGAGTGGCAGTGCTGGATTTCACCTGTTTAACAGCAACAACAGCGTCACTTGGACTTGGAGCAGTCCACTCCCATGGCACTAGCTGAGTTCAAGTTGCTTCGGCTGCTGGCTGGGGGTCTGTCTCCAGGGCCTTCACCCACTCTCTTCCTGGCACGGTGGTCTGTCGTGGCCTGGAGTGAGGCCAAGGCACTCTGTGATTTGAGGCTGTAGCTAGTAGAGGTCGACAGATTCATCAGTTTGGCTGTTTAATCAGCACCTATAGGACTTTATCTTACTATATAATGACGAAAACTCTGTCTGTCTGTGTGTCTGTTCCATGTTTTTCTCCTCACTGACTTGGTTAATCCATGTGAAATTTGGCACAGTGGTAGAGGGTCATGGGAGGATGCGAATGAAGCAATATTACATCAATTGGCCAAAGGGGGGCGCTATAGCAACCAATTGAAATTGCAAACTTTGAATGGGCATATCTCATGCCCCATATGTCGTAGAGACATGAAACTTTGCACAGAGATGCCTCTCCTCATGAGGAACAAATTTGCCCCGAGAACCCATAACTTCTGGTTATATAGATTTTCAGCCATTTTGAATTTTTTGAAAAACAAAAAAGTTTGACCGATCTGCATGAAACTGGGTGAACATAATCTAGGCACCAATATCTAAAGTTCCCTCTAAAGTTGGAAAACTTACTAAACCTGAGCTTCTATAAGGCAATGAATATTGCGGAGGGCGTGGCTCATCACATAAAGGTGTATAACATCTCAAGGGTTTCACTGATCACCACGCAACTTTGTAGGCATATGACCACACATAATCTGAGGGGACCCCTCCATTATTGACCCAGTCAAACAAAATGGGGGCGCTAGAGAGCTAATTTCTTATCTAGGCCTAACCGCCATATGGATTTTTACTAAACTTGGTAGATATGTAAAACAGGATGCCTCAAGGTGCCTGGAGAAATTTAACTCTAATTGGCAACTGGGTGGCGCTATAACAACAGAAAAATGCTTAAAAATGGCTAAAATGTGACTGATGACCCTGTGGCCCAATGTTGTTGGGTTTTTTTTTCTAATTTTTGGTATGACTAAGTCATGGTATGGTCAGTCATTCTGTCTGTCCCACGTTTTTCTACTCACTGACGTGGTCAATCTATGTGAAACTGCACATAGGCATTGAGGATTGGCATAGGTAGAAGGTGACAAAGCTACCAATGGGTATGGACTAGTATAAACTAATGTTAATAGTGGAACGGGGCTCAGGTAGTGGCCGATAGCTGTAACCTCCACCTGTTGAGTGGGTACGGCTGTAAGGCGTTTGCACGGAGTACCCCCATATGCAAAACCAGGGTAATACGTGCTTTAATAGATCATTTGTATGATTTCAATGAAAGTTTACTAATGTGGGACAGCTTTACTTTTTTATTAGGGGCATAAAAAGGTTTAGTCTAATTACTAATGACTTTAAGCTAGTGATAGTTAAGTGAAAGAGAGAAACTTGAATTCATTCATTGTATAATAAGGATAATAGGCATAAGATTTTTTCCTTTATTGACATTTTGCAAGTTTATTTTGTATTAAACCCCAGTAAGTATCTTTTAAGTCAAGGTAGACTCAACAGTATGTCTTTCTCCAGTTTCCTGCACCCTATATTCTTCTCCCCTTTCCCCTTTTTCAAACACTCTACTCGTGTCTCTCTGATAACCACATAACCCTCCACTGAATCCTTCTCCCTGCCTTTCTCAAATAAAATAAATTGTTTCTAGCTTTTTTTCCTGCTTGCTCTTTTTTTCCTCTTTCAGAGATTCTTTGTTCTTGAATCTTGCCATCTTCCATATATGTATATCGTCGTGTGTTCGACATGTTACCATATGTTCGACGTAAAACAAATGGTACACACAGTTTTGTTTTTGTCTGATGGCAGAAGCCAACGAAGCATTACCACTTGATATGTTGTGAATTCATCTGCATATCAGAGTTATATTGTTATGATTTATGGATTTCTTAGACATGCAGATCTTGTTGGGTAGGCTTGTTCCAACATTTGTTCCAGGTCAAACACAGTAGACTTCACAAACCACTTATCTTTTGATCATTAGATTGGCTGCAGCTGAGAGAGATTATAAAGGCAAGCTAAACAACATTTTTGCTCTTGACATTAAAAGATTACCTGATCTAAGGAAAGCAGAGTTGATCATAAACAAAACTAAACAACAGCAAAACAAAAACAAGTCATAACAATGTAAGTATTCCCAGATAACTGAGAACAGAGCAGGAGCTGTGTTAGTGGCAGTGCTTTATTTTAGCAGAATGGGTGATTAATGCATTTAAAGACTTATCAGACACTGAAACACTGCACATAATGCCTATAAACCGCATTTTACAACTCTGTAAAGTTATCACACATTTCATTTATTGTTGAAACTATATGTTCAACTTATTTGCTGAACGACCCTGCGTTGCTTTGGGTTGGCACCACCACTGCCGCAATCACATTTGGTCTGTCTAGACAAGTGCCGTTTTTGCAAGACATGTTTTTTCTGTCCTCTATAAATGTTATATTTTAGTTGTAAGATTTGGTCCGTGGCATCAATTCTCCATTAAAAGTGTGTTGTATGTCCAACAACTGTATTTCAGTCAAGCCACCCCTCCCTCTTCAACTTAGCAGCATGCAAATGGAGCATCCGGCAGAGCAGCATCACGTCTCCCTGACCTGCCTCCGTGATGGTGTTTGTCCTACACTTCACTTGTGTGTCACATGGGAAATTAAACCACCATTAAAACATATCGCAGCCAGTGTAACATAGGCAGCCCACCATTAAGCTTAACAACAAGAAAGCTAGTCTAGCGTAAAACCACACCGTCTCCCTCCAACTCTGCTCAGTGTAAGCAGAGGCAAATGCTGAATTGCTTCCCCTTTTTCAAGTGTCTTTTAAAACCAAAACTCAATTTAAAAATAATGTTTGCGTCTTCTGTAATTATTTGAAACAGAAATGACATGCTGTTTGGGGCTGTGGTGCGTAAAGAGCGCAGAGGAGGACAGAAGCAGCGCGGTGCTCCATGCGTCTGTTCTTACGTAAAGCTTATTTAGGTGATAATTATAAGAATTAGCGTGTGACTATTTAAAAAAGAAAGGAGAAGACGATGAGTACAGGGGGGCTTTTGGATCCACTCCGGAGAAGAAGTAGGTGCGCAGCTCGGCTTGACTTCGTGTGTCTAAACTGATAACGGAAACACAAATCAGCACAGCATGGCTTGACTGGACGTAGCTAAAAGTTACAGAGGAAAAGGCCCACAGTATTGGACGTGTGCTACTGCCGTAACTTCATCTTACAGACTGATTTAGTGTAGCTCGTGCAGCATATAGACTGATGTCACACTGTAGACTAATTAATAAACAGCTTAAAGAGAGGAACAGCTCTGTCTCTCTGAGTGTTGATGGAGAACCTGTGAGTGAATGAGTGGGGCGGAGCTGCGTGGAACACTGGTGTGCTTTATGTGGCGCAACTTGACCCTATATCAATATAAACAGTATTGTCTAAATCTATATCTTGCTTGAAAATATATTATCGATATACTGCCCAGCCCTACCTCTTATGTAAGCTAGACAATTCCTTTGCTCTTTACTGTGCACAAATGTAGTTTTTAACCTTCCTATCAAGGTGCACTTTTTTTTTTTTTTTTTACCAGCACGTTGCGTAAATTGAAAAAAAAAAAAAAAAAAATTGTGGAAGGGATGCCCTTTTTCCACTTGAGCACCTGCTCTGCAAAATGTCTGTGCACTGCGCTGCTTGTCCAATATGAAATTATTCTATAGCCTATAAAAAACAACCGGTCAGTTTCCAAAAACCTATGCTAATTTGTGACCGTTCCACTTAAAATGAACTTTGAGGAAATAAAAAAAGAGATCAAATGACATATGAAACACAAAAAAGAAAAAAAAAAAAGATGAGTGCAAGCTGCTCCTGCCACCAGAGAGGCAGCTGAGCTACGCAGCAGCAGATGCTCAGACCGGAACAGGTGGAAAATGTCACTGATATGGCTGATGTCTCTCTAGAATTCAAAGGTAACTGCAGCCAAATGCACACTATAAATGTCTTATTAGAGAGGACAATCACCATCACGCAGCAGCAGCAGCTCAGTCGACATCAGGTTTATTGAATTCACAGCCAAAACTTTGCTTTACCCCTCTTTGGTGATAGAAATGAGCCAGACTGTGGTCATTCACTATTGGTGTGCTTTATGTTTGTCTGGAACAAATTTACTGCAGTTCCTGGGCGCTCTTGTTTTGACATTGCTTTATTGTACTACTTATGATAGTCAGGTGATTTACTACTGGCAAGGTCTGTTAGTTTAAGCTTTCCCTGTTTCCAAAAAAAGGCTTGAATGTTTTGTCATTGGTAAAAAACTAAAATTAAATGTCACAGAAATGCACCAAAGGCAAAGCAGCATGAAATCAGCCATGAAAAGAAAGCAACAATCTGTAGTCAAAACACAAATCCTACTGTACTCTCACTATTATAGACTCACTGGCAATAGGCTCAGTTGTCATGTGGCTTTATTGAATGAGTTCAAATGTCTCCTGCGGAGTGTTTCAGGTTAAAGACAAGGCTGACAGATTGCACATGAAAAGATAAGGAGGTAAGAATGACAACACACATAGAAAACAGTGCAACACATGACCTCATTCTTGACTTGGAGCAATAAAAGAATTCAACAGATGTGTCAAAAAGATGTATGTGAGTCAGTTATATTGGGATTTATCCTGAACTTTTAAGAAGTCAAACTCTCAGCACACTGCAGGATCATAGACGGATTTTTTAAAGGTCTCGGTAGTAAAGGTTGCTTCAACTTCCCAGGTAAATGCTGTAATAGGCAAAGCAATGCTACTATAAATACATCAAAAGACGTCTCTGCGGCTTTGAATCCTTACAGACAAGTTTCTTCAAGTCTATATGATTTTATTCAGTATGTTAGAGTGTGCCTCCACACAATGTTTATCTGAATACCATACAGCAAACTCACTTGCACACTGGGGACTAGTTTCCTGCCTCTACCGCAGGAGCCAGTCAGCTGCAGGGGAGGACTTGACTTGAGCAAAGAGCAACAACCCAGAAAATCAAGGCCGAGACAAATGCGTGAAAATCCACAGTTGGTAAATGACATTGTTAATGGAAATAATGGGGGAAGGTGCTGCTTGTCAAAGGAATTATTCATGCAGCTCAGTAAATGCAGCTGTCCGTGACACACAGCACTCAAATTAAGTAGTTCGTATTATTGTACAGTGCACACTAAATGGGAGGCCGTGCAATTTGCAAATTTTCAGCAGCCAGGAAGTTTGGGACAGAAATGGGGAAAGGGTTCACTGGTCCAGGAAAATGATTCTCATTTCGGGGTGGGCTCTGTTGGCCTCACTAAATTGTTCCTAAACTCTCTCTGCAGTATCAGGCTTTAGGAATGAACCAGGCTTGTTCAGTTCTCATCCCAAGTTGTCACATGTTGCCACTTTGTCGGTGGCCTTTTACGTCTGCATATTAGTTTAGTTAAGTTTAGTTTATTTGCACATACATGTATAGAAAATGCGGGAGAAATAAATTAAAAGTTAAAACACTGTGCAGGAGAGGTTAGGTGGTAAAATAACAACAATCATAAAGATCAAAACAAAGATTGCATAATTGTACAGTATTTCCAGACTAAGAGCTAATACAAAATTGTTAAAATGTACAATTTAAAAAAAAAAAAAACCCCAAAACAAAACACAAACAAATTACAAATGAATCAATGGATTCTTAAGAGTCTTTGCAAATCAGAGTCCTTTCAGATGTTTTTTGAATCATGATAGTGTAGATGATGATTGTAGAGACGGAAGAAGGTTGTTCCAAAGAGAAGGTCGTCTGTATTTCAGTGAACACTGATTAAGAAAAGTCCGACAATAAGGAAGATAAAGGTCCTTAGAGTCCTTGGAGAGTCAGACACCACCCACCCACTACATGAGTGAATGTCTGAGAAAGACTTAATAAAGTTCTGGAAAACGCCAGACAAGTCATGAGTGAGATGTACATATTTATATGTGAATACACAAGTCTGGTATATTATATATATAAAGTTTATATAAAATTTGATGAAGTTGATATTTTCTCTACCTGCTAGGTATCCTTCTGCGTCTGCTGTTGATGTGTCAGGACGCCGCAACTAACGCTGTGATGTCAGGAAAAGCACATGCTTAGGTTTAGCAAACACATCATGGTTTGGCTCTACACGAAGCAAACACCGGCATCCTGGAGGAAAATCTGGGTTTTGTTGGACTAACCTACAAACATTCCCACCAGCCCTTTACGGGCCTGTTCCTTTCCTGCTCCTTATATTATGTTGTTGTTGGCAGCGTTTCAACCTGACACTGTCCAGCCACATATCATACTGCTGCAGCAGGTGCCCTATAGTCGACGGACGGCATATCATATCACCATGAAATGTGGCCTTTGGTGTCAGGCATCTGACCCCCAAAATCCACCAGATGCGTGTGGGTTGCGTCTGCGCTCTGGAACGGCAGGAGAGCCGATAAGTTTCAATTCTAGTCAATGTGTGTGCTTCCACCGGCTGCGGCTGTGCTGCGTTCCGGCTCTGTCACAGCTGCGGCGCTCCAGAGCCCTCCACAACAGATACGCAGGACTTCTATTTTTGCTGGACACCGGAGCACAACGCAGCAAATCAGCACAGAGCAGATCGTGCGGGGCAGGAAGTGGTGCACAGAAACAAAATAAAACATCTGGTTAATTTTCAAAATAAAATACACAGTGTTCACAACAGATCATATTTCCCTGCACTACACCTTGAAAACATCATAATGGGCTGAGGCAGGCCTGAAGCCAACAGGTTAGAGGTTTTCAGACGTCATTTAACCCCGTTGACACCATGGACTCGGAGATGTTAATCATGGAGGTGCACCGAGATGTCTTCCTACTTCTCCTCTGGTTTTGTGGTTCTGTTTATAGAAACTACATCTTGTTGTATCGCGCGATTATGCGTGAATTTGCGAAATCTCGTGGGTCCTCGTGACTCCCGCTGTCTGGTGGAGCTGCACCGCTCTGCACAGCAAACGCCGCCGGTGGGTGTTGACAGACGGCGGAGCACGCAGCGGATAACCAGCGCAGCCGTTCCGCAATGGACACGCATCCAGTGGAATTCCGGCGTGACACTGAAATCACTGAGAAAGTGGGTTATTTGACAACTACAGAATCAGAATCAGAATCAGAAATAAGAAATACTTTATTGATCACATAGGAGAAATTATGATTTGTTACAGTTGCTCCGATGTAAAGAATAGAGAATAGATAATTATTAAAAGTAAGAATAAGAGGAGATGGAGAGTCGGTATACTGTAAAAAGTAAAACAGGGGCGTCGGTGGCTTAGTGGTAGAGCAGGCGCCCCATGTACAAGGCTGTTGCCGCAGTGGCCTGGGTTCGACTCCAGCCTGTGGCCCTTTGCTGCATGTCACTCCCTCTCTCTCTCTCCCTTTCACGCTTGTCTGTCCTATCAATTAAAGGCTAAAAAATGCCCAAATAATATCTTTAAAAAAAGAAAAAAAAAAAAGAAGTAAAACAAATAATGACTTAAATGGATCAGGAATAATTGGAGTGCTGTTGAATCCAAATACTTCATTCAGAAATACACATATGGGGAAAAAATTGTTTTCAGACTTTTTCTTCAGTTAAATGCAGAGAGGAGGGAGGGCAGCAGTTTGTTTATGCTCAGCCTTCATTATGCACACGTATCACAACACACAGTGAGAGATCAACATTCAGGGACTTTTAGTTTGCTATGGGAATAGTCCGATTATTTTGATTACTTATTTAGCATGAGTAAGTTCACTTCTTCTGTAAACCTGTTCCCAGCGGGTCTGCTCCTCTGCTGTGCTGACACATAACAGCTCATTTGAGTGGGAGTGGAGAATAACCCCTGTCTACTGAGCGTCTGTTCAGTACACATTTCACCAAATGCAACTTTATGAGATTTATGAAGGGGTTTAGCCGCAAAAGATGCATCCTCACAGGAACGTTGAATGTCTTATTTACAGGAGAATATCCTGGCTACAAAATCTCAGTGTTGAACATAAATAAAATAAAACACTTGCTCATTGGAGGTAATCAGGATGCCTGCTGCAAAATATTTGGGAAACCTTTACATATAATGCAATTCAATATAGTACCATGATCAGGGCTACTATGGATCCTTAAAAAGTCTTAAAAGGCATTGAGTTCATTTAACTAAATAAAGAAGGTCTTTATCTGTGTTAAAATGTCTTAAATCAATGTCGGTGAAGATTCTCAGTCATCCAGGTCATGGTAATCATAAGTGCTGTATGTTCTGATTCAGAACTGAAGAAGCTTCTTGGATGAGAGGCGAAACGTCTTCAAGAAACGCAAGCAAGTCGATATAGCACTTATGGTCTCAAATCAATGTTTCAAATGTCTGAAAAATGCTAAAAGGAGGTGTGGATTTTATGAATCTTTTATTTTCCCTGACACTGTATTGGAAAAAAGCTCAAAATAGTTGGTAACATCTTTTTTTATTTTGGTAAAAATTTACTGAATACCTGTCACATTAATGTTACCCAGATCAGGATAGCCAAACCAGCAGCACTCATTTTTGAGTTTCTGGTTTGGGATACTCAAAACTTAGGATCCGTTGTTTCCTAGCTGGCAGTCAGTATAGCCTGGACGACATGGGAAGCACAAATTCAGCAAAAACTGGTTATTTAACCAACTGTAGTGGTTAGAGCACTTGGGGTCAACGTCAGCAAAGGCATGCGGTCGCAAGAGGTTCCCACCACCAAATCAAATGGCTTCAGGATAAGAGAGTAACTCCGGAATCTGAGCCAAGTCCTCAACGAGGGCACGTCTCAAGGCGGTGTAGATGGAAGCTGCCAGGCGTAAAATTGGATTCCAACCAAGAATTTGCGGCATGGCTGAAATCGGGACAAGGCAATGCAATGCATACGAGGTACGGTGTTTTTTTTATGTAAAAAGTTGTTTTCTTTTTTAAATTAAGCATGAATTCAAAGCAGTGGAATCTCACATGCAAGAAACAAAAAATTGCCAACAAACACCAGGAATTTTCCTGTTGTTTTGTGTTACATTAAACATTTTAGAAAAAATGTCCTTAATTAATTAATTGTTTGTGTTTTTTTATTATTTTTTTATTTATTCATTCATTTTTATTTTGGTTATGGTTCTAAGATTCTTTCACATTAAAAGTTTTAAATCTAACTTGCCTTAAGTTGCAGGAACCCTGAGTAATGAAAGACCAAACTGTAAGTGACAACTTAAAATTTGAAATTCAGATTTTTAAAATTTATTCATTCATTAATTTGTTAATTCATTCATTATCTGTAACAGCTTATCATACTCTGGGTGGAGCATTGGAAGCCTTGGATGTGTTATTTGAGTCAGCTTGGCGTCAACTGAGATTGTCTTGTTCACTACCATTTTGATTAATTAAACCAATTTATCTGGTGACAGAATTCTGTATTTGACTTATCTTTGGTGTCAGATAAAGCTGGAGCATGCAACTTCAATCATCCCTTCAACACTGTCTGCTGTAAATCTACATGTGCAAATAGGTTCCTGCCCTGCCGTGGCAGTTTGGCTCCACATGGACAGCTTATTATATTTGGGTTGGAGGGCTTGTGGTAACAATCCCAGCTTGATACAGGGCAAGGTACTTTTAAAATGTATTCATTGATTTGTTTTATAAAAAGCATAGCTTCACCTTTCAGTTTAAACGTCAAACATCATTTCCAATGGCCTTTCAAATGAATCTAATGCTACAGATTTTTTTTTTTAATATTTTCATTTATTCAGGCTAATAATCTTATTTATGCACATAGCATCAACAGAGAGGCAGAGGGAGGGAACGAGCCGGAGACACTTTGTCCGTGTTATATAGGTCGTGTATATGGAACGTCTGTGTTGTCGCTGCATTTTTTAAAACCTATCTGTCGCCTGCATCCAGGCGCTGTCTCAATGTCATACAGTCAATTACAACTACCAAGAAGAACCACAATGCATTATGATCCACCTCACCCACAAACTAGCAAACAAACGCTCACCTGACACAGTGGAGCAGCTCTGTCTCCCACACATGCAGCGCAGTGCTGGATTGCATGGGTGCTACTGTTCTTATCATCTCAATGACTGATTTAATGAAGCACGTGCAACATATAGGCCGATGTGCCACTGTAGATTAATTAACAGACAGATTAAAAAGAGTAGCAGCAGTGTCTCTCTTAGTGTTGTTGGAGAACTTGTTAGTGAATGAGTGGGGTGGAGCTGTGCGGAGAATCTTACAGAGGACAGAAACATGCAAATATGTATTATGTATCCCAGCTTGATCCTATATTGATATAAATGGTATTGTCTGAATTTATATCTTGGTGAAAATATATTGATACTGGTCTATACCCATTGGTAGCTTTGTCACTTTCTACCTATGCCAATCCTCAATGCCTATGGGCAGTTTCACATAGATTGACCACGTCAGTGAGTAGAAAAACGTGGGACAGACAGAATGACTGACCATACCATGACTTAGTCATACCAAAAATTAGAAAAAAAAACCCAACAACATTGGGCCACAGGGAGAGCCATAGCGGTCGGTCACATTTTAGCCATTTTTAAGCATTTTTCTGTTGTTATAGCGCCACCCAGTTGCCAATTAGAGTTAAATTTCTCCAGTCACCTTGAGGCATCCTGTTCTACATATCTACCAAGTTTATAAAAATCCATATGGCGGTTAGACCTAGATAGGAAATTAGCTCTCTAGCGCCCCCATTTTGTTTGACTGGGTCAATAATGGAGGGGTCCCCTCAGATTATGTGTGGTCATATGTCTACAAAGTTGCGTGGTGATCGGTGAAACCCTTGAGATGTTATACACCTTTATGTGATGAGCCACACCCTCCGCAATATTCATTGCCTTATAGAAGCTCAGTTTTAGTAAGTTTTCCAACTTTTGCCAAGAGGGAACCTAGATTATGTTCACCCAGTTTCATGCAGATCGGTCAAACTTTTTTGTTTTTCAAAAAATTCAAGATGGCAGAAAATCTATATCACCAGAAGTTATGGGTTCTTGGGGCAGATTTTTTCCTCATGAGGAGAGGCATCTCTGTGCAAAGTTTCATGTCTCTACGACATACGGGGCATGAGATTTGCCCATTCAAAGTTTGCAATTTCAGTCGGTTGCTATAGCGCCCCCCCTTTGGCCAATTGATGTAATATTGCTTCATTCACATCCTCCCATGACCCTCTACCACTGTGCCAAATTTCACATGGATTGACCAAGTGAGGAGAAAACCGTGGAACAGACACACAGACAGAGTTTTCATCATTATATAGTAAGATATTGTACATAATCGCCCAGCCCTAGTTGGTGGAACACCTCTGACAGTGTCAACAAAACAGTGTTAGAATTGATTTGAACTGCACACTTTGATTTATTAAACAAATGCATCTCTGCATATCTCCCAATCAACAGAAACCATTTATTCCAAAATCTACATTCAAGTTTTCCTCTTTGCAAACTTTTCAAACTTCCCCTCCGGCAACAGTTTTGCAGCCCATTTTGCACTTGAGTTAAAGTCCACAGTTGTCAGACATTCAAAGGCAAAAAGTTCAAACACAATTTAACAACTTACTTAAACAAATTATATTAAATGAAATCCATTTTCTACCTAAAATTAGGGACTCCTCCTCAAAGATCTTGGGATTTAAAATATTTCTTCATGCTCTGAAATCTAGTGAAGCGTTGGGATTGATATACGGATGGGAGGCCGCGGACATGGTCTCTTTATTTAAAGATGGAAAGATAAGTAATAGCAGATAAGAAATGATGGTCCGCATTGGGCGCGGGCACACACACAACGCCCAAACACACACGTACACTGGCCTGAGATGACTTCAGCCACTGATGGTAACATCTCAATCAAGTCCCTCAACTGAGTCTAATCTCCGCTCCGATTTGCTGACAGGATTGTTTATCTTGGATGGGATCATTTCGATGAAGCTGTCCTCTAACTAGACTCTGATGACTTGTGAAACTTTCACTGTCTCTTCTCTGTTTTTCATTTTGTCATGTCTTTTCATACCCGCACTGCTGGCACTGCTCGCAGCCAGGTGGAAGCTGTAGCACATAGCAATCTGAGAAACAAATTAATTAACCAATTCAGCTTTCAAGTGAATGCATATTCAGTAGCTATTGAAATAACACTCAAATTTCAAATCCCCCCCAAACGTTGGAAAGAGCTGTCATTTGTTGCTGCATTTTCATTTTCTCCTCTGGAAGACCTGCATGAGGACTGCACCGGACAGCAAATCATTTTCAAAGCTCTGGCCCCTCTCTGCCCCTCTGTGCTGCTCTCCATTAACAATAAATGGAAGCTGGCCTTTTACTGTCAAAAACCACTATGGCCAAAACCAAACATCAGCATCTCTTTGTGTCCAACTTCCAGCCTGTCTCCTCTAACATTAAGTTAAAAACACTTGACAGCAGTCACGGAGCAATCTTTGTATACATTAGCAGTGGTTCCCAATGGGTGGGTTGCGGTCTGAAAGTGGGTCAAGTCCATTCTGTGACTGGCAAGCATGTCAAGTTTGTAAAAAACACACTTTAATTTAAGTACAGTGAATTTCCGGCAGAGAGTTTTTGTTTCGAAGTGTCATGTTTTCTGCTGTAGAGTGAGTGACTAATGGACAGCTGCTTGTCAAAGACAGCAGACTAGCTCGATGACATGGCCAAACGCAAGTATGACACTGTAGGGATGCAACGATCCGATATCTGAATCGAATATCGGCCCCGATATCATCAAAATAGATGGATCGCGTATCGGAAAATGCAACCTATACCTGAGGCAATCCTTTCCCTTTAAATCTATTGCGATGCGAGCTACGTCATACGTCATGGACGAAGGAGAGAATCTACTGTGTGGAGGTACTTCCCACAATTATTTCATATATAATATGAATAGTTCATCATTGCATTAATCTTTTATCTTGTTTCATTTTATCTTAGGGAAGAACTGTGCAGTCATCAATGTCTGATGCCTCTAGTCTTTTCTGTTCTACATGTAAAGGTGTATAGCTTTTTAGGTCAACTATGGTATCGGATCAGTATTGGGTATCGGCTGATACTCAAAGCCACAGCATCGGTATCGAAACTGAAAAAGCTGGATCGGTGCATCTCTAATGTATTAAACTGTGTGGACCTTGATCTAATGACTAAAGAGAAATCTGGACCTGCTGGCTGGACCAGTTGGGAACCACTGCATTAGAGACCACAGGAACAGTGTCGGCCTCAGAGTCATGGGGCGTTTCTCTACTTCCTGCAAAACTGCATCCATTAAAGACGTGAGATGGAAGCCTTGACTGTGTTATTTGAGTAAGGCTGGAGTCAACAGAGATTGCACCATTTGCTACTGTCTTGATTAGTTAAACCAATTTCTCTGGTGACAGAAACCTTGTAAAATTCTGAATTTGACTTATCTTTGGTATCAGATAAAGCTGGAGCATGCAACTTCAGTCAACACTGTTTGCTGTAAATCTACATGTGTAAATAGATTCTACACAGTGGTGACACTGACATCTGCCTTGCCGTGGCGGTCTGGCAGCTGCTGCAGAGCCGAGCTCCACATGGACAGCTTTCAGCAGCACATTTTCACTTTTCAAAGACTTATGAAATTGATTTCAAAATGTGCTGCAGAGGCAAAGTAAATATTTTAACACGGGTAAAGTAGGCATATCATGATGTGAGAATAACTCGTCTTTTTTTGTTTTATCTTTATCTGTTTTCATTTCTTGATATAGTATAAGTGTAAAGGTGGTAATTCTAAATCCATCCCAGCAGGCATTGAGCAAAAGGCAGGAAAACACCTGAGACATGCTGTCATACAGACACACTGATAGATCCTTCTGTTTACTTAAACTGCGTAGGACTGGGGGTACTACAGAAACTGCAGTGCTCAGAGCAAACCTTCATCCCCCATAAATTGTATCAGATATGCACCAAAAGAGATTAGGAACAGCTGCCGACGATAAATAAATCAAATAACCGCCTTTTATTTATTTCCCACACACCATCCAGAGATGATGCACATTCCATATTCATGATGGAGCTTGTTTTATGCCATGTCCCGTTGTGCAGGTGTGATATCAGATGCAATATGTAAAGTCCCAGCACAATGAGGGAGCCGCACACAATGATGTGACACCAATCAGCATGTTCCAGTGGTTGGACAGGTTTCCATGCTGTTCCTTTAGATACAGATTCAGATCACTGCAGCCCCCCTGCTACTTCCTGCCAAATGTGGACAAACGCTACATACTTTTGACAAGATTTAGCCCCAATTAAGCAGCTCCAAGCGTACACATTCAGAAAATATATATTTTTTCCGAATCCAGCCATCATGTTTTTCCTTTGTGGCTTTCTCACAGCAGTTCCCTCATCTGGAAAATTTGGGCTGGGAGAGGACGGTAACTTTGGGTTTAATTAGTTGAACTAAACTTGATGAGATCTTGTGGTGTGCATCCAACCTAAGATAAAACCAGGGGAGAGCAGAGTTTTCCAGTTATCTCTCACTGTGAGCTGTCCTCATTAAAACACATCTGATGGTTGTCTGCAGAAGATTAAACGAAATTCACCATGAGGTGCCGTTATTATAAATACTGAGCTCTGCTGATTGCAAACAATTGCCTCCATCACCCCCCCTCCCCTTGCCTGGCACGTAGGTTGTCTCTTAAAAAGTCCATTCAGTTGCCTTGTTGAAGTGATGAGGGGTGTTATAAATAATGCCTGTTGTGGATGGAGAATTAAAGTAGCAGCTGTGCAGCAGGCTTTTTTTTTTTGAGGGTTTGACTTTAGCTATTGTACACTTTAATAGTTAAAGGCTTGAGCACCAACAACCTCCATTCATTCAGTCCATCGTTCACAAATTTAGCATCAGTTCATTTTGTTAATAAACCACCAGCCAGGTGAAATGGAAGGCAGCTAGTTGGAGAGACATTATTTCACTCAGTGACTCATTCCTTCCCTCTGCTCGTTGGAGTTGAGGACACCTGGTGGCTCAGTTGGCTCGAACACGTGCAGCGAGTGACATTAGCTGAAGCTCATTTCTGTTGAGAGGCAACCTGTGTGTGATGTGCGTCATGTGGAGGGACACTGGGATGGAGGGGCAAAGAGATGGGGAGTGAAGTGGTATTGAGAACAGAAAGGGAACAATGTTAGCCTCTCACCTTTTCATCTTCTTCTTACTGTGGAGACACTCTAGAGTTGTCGTCATAGACTATTAAAAACATAGGCTATATATGCACTCACCGCTTGTTGCCATTTTTGTTTACCTCAGTTGCTTGGAAAATTCATATGTAGATGAAAGAGGTAACATTGGAGGTGGGGGGTCTCCGTATTTGACCCCATGTGCGTCTTGCCACACTTGTTCGGATCTGACCTCAAAAAAGCCACTGTAAGTGTAGGTGGTGGTTGATGCCATTACTTAACTGCCATACAGAGGTCACACCAAGCTGTTGCTGCCTTTATCTGAACCCTGATCAGTTTGGCCATTGAATGATCTGTGTGGGTGAGAGTGATGCATGAGTGACACTCCTCTAAAAAAACTAAAAACTACTCCATAAATACACATACACATTTATGCACAGTTGTTAGCTACCTAGCTGTTATCGCTAACTGTCATTTTTAATGTCTGAACTGCTTAATAGCATAAGTTATTCTTCTTCTGGCCTTTGTAGTAGTTCAGGGGCCAGATGATGTGTATTAGGGGTGGGTGACATAAAATAATGTCACAAAATTTCGAGGTATTTTTGAAACAATATTCTTAACGATGTGACAAATTAATTAATATTAATATTACAATATTAATACAATGTTAATAGTTAAACAAAATAAAATCTACCACAAATTACACATTTAAACAGCTCCCAAATACAAAAAAATGTATCCTGGGATTAACATATATAAATCAACAGATGATTTCCTTCTCTTCTGCAAAATCCTAAATGATTAAGTTGTTTTTTTCCCCACCTGGACCTTTATGCTCTGTCATTTCTCCTCTAATCATCACGCTGTAACCTGTGACAGGCTGTTATGATACCAGAACTATCGCACATTCACATATATGTGTTTTTTCTTTTAGCTGCGAGTGTCACGTAGGTTTACATTACCCAAGGTTTAATCACTTGAAGTCACCAACTCCCGTGTGCGCACAGCGAGAGAGGAGAGGGAGAGACGCTGTGCTGCAGCCGGAGGAGCCGCTGACTGAGTTCCCTCTGCAGGGAGGGTAACTCGCGGTAACTCGCTACATGAGTCTGAGAAGTCCGGGGCTGTTCATAAAACATTCAGGACACCAAAATTTATTCCACACGACTGAAGCTGCTCCTCTGTTTGGAACCACCGTAGAGTCAGTAATGATTTCACTTTCAGCCATGCTTGTTGCTGCCGTTACATTATGACGTCAGTGTCAACAAATCTACGTAATTATCACAATATGAATTTTTCATATGATATTAAAAAATATACTGGTATTATCGTGAACGAGATGATATGGCACATGGTATGGTATGCACAAAGCCATGCATATGCCTTTTCTCCCACATAATCTGGTATTTGTACAGGAGAAAAGTGCGGTGAGAATGGACGCACATCTCGCTTTCTTCAGACCAGACCAACATACTGTTTAAGCTGAGACATCTGTGGGTGAGATTATAAGGATATAAGATGTAAGTTGAGAGATGACAGAAATGTCAGTAGGCATTTATAAAGTTAAGTTTTAGTTATCTATGAGTGATGAATTTCTTAACATTAATCCCCTTGTTAGTGTTTGTTTTTGATCCTGTGACTGATCACACTTCTGACGTTTAATAACAATGATGATTGAGATTTTACTGCGATGATGGTTTGCAGAAATGTGATAAATTAGTGGAGTGGACGCTATAAATATCCACAGCCATGTGTAATGACAGCTGCTCTGACACCATTGAACCGCGCTGATGCAACACAGTCAGTGAAATTGCACTTTCCTTACCACGTTTCTCATCGACACATCTGATGAATGTCGGAGAGGCACGAGTATCCACATACAAATGAATGTTTAAAGGTGTTTCTGCAGCCATTTATGGCAAACTGTGGGTGTGGAACTGAGGCTCGAGCATGTGCACACAGCACCACAGTGATTTAAATTTATAAAACAGGAGGAAGGCATACATATGGCTTTAGAAATCTGATTAGAGGAATGCACATCTCTGTCTTTGTGCATACACGTAGTTTCAGTTGATGATTTATACAGAGTTTTATGCCTCTGGCCCCAGGTGTATTACCACAACCACCCAGGGTAAACCGTAATTAGCATCTAGACCAGGAAAAGACAGATTCTACTCGGATTTGTGTTCTGGCACATGGAGTCACATATATGCAGCTAAGTGTAAACCCAAGTGTGTAAAGTCATATCATATTAATGGAGCCTTAACATCTTCCCGCTATGAACTGAACCTCCAGCCTTGGTGGCTGCTGCTCACCTTGCATATATCAAGAACTTAGGCAGAATCAGGCTAAAAAAGCTCACATTGTAGATAATTTTACATTTTTTCCATCCTTCAAAACCACTTCACACCTTAAAATTGCATGGAATTGCAAGAAATTTAAATCAAGTTGGCCAGTCTCCACCTGAGTCGACGGCATCAGAGAGAAGGCAGTCCTCAAAGGCATAACACATCCGGGTGTAGCAGTGGACTCCCCCGAGTGTGAATGAGGAGGGAACGTTAAACACTTGCAAATAAGATTCAGCTAGACAACCTGGATTTAAACCTATCTTAGGATGTTGGCCGCATGTCTTCCAGCACTCTCTCCCCCCCCCCCCCCCCTCCACCACCACCACCACCCCCCACCACCCCCCACCCGCTGGTCCACTGAGACCACACCGAGAAGGGAGAAACTTCACAATCTTCAAAAAGGAACAGAAAACAACCAGGCGCTGGTGGTTTGTATGGCGCAGACAGGAAATTGAAGTCTGGAAAAAAAAAATAGATTTCGCTTAGTCACAGTTTTAGAAATAAATCATTCAGTCACCCAAGAAGCAGTCAGACAAGTCGTAATGGCACACGGAGCAAATATACCGAAGAAGTCACTCAAGCATGGAGGAAGTCAGTTAAGATCAGCCTCTGAGGAGGAACTTTCCTAACAGAATATCTTCCACAAACCTTTGTGCAAATATGTGTCTGTGGGTATCTTCTCTGTGTAAATGTGTTCTCGGACAGGCTTGTGTATGTATGCAGGAGGCAATTTGTCAGTATATAGTTTAGAAGGCATTATAGACCCACAATGCAACTGACAGAAGTTCAAGACTCATATTACAAATCCATGTGCTATTCCAGCGCCACTAGAAAAGTAAAGGCTCTGTTTCTGCTGTGCACTTTTCTCTTTTTTAGAGCATGCCATGTGAAATTACTTTACTCTGACTCACTTCTCCAACTGTTGTCTCTCGTCTCTACCCTGTGTGTGTGTGTGTGTGTGTGTGTGTGTGTGTGTGTGTGTGTGTGTGTATCTGACTCACTAGCCCTTTTTACACAGTGATCTCGCAATAGGGCTGCTACAAAGACCCTTCATTACACCGCCTTTGCTTTTTTTTTTTTTTTTTTTTTTTTAATACACAGAATCAAACAACGGCAGCATCATGCGGCCCCAGTGTGTGATTTTAGATAGCATGTTAGTGTCCTGTGAGCAAAAGAGGTGTGACAGGCATGGTGTTCAACACAACAGTGTCAGCGTCTAGTGTGACATACAACATAAGCGTCAGGCAGAATAGTAACAGTGGCATTAACATGGCAGTAACAATCATTTACCGTCCCTGGTAGCAGCTGATCTCGTCCTCTGTTGGAAGGGTAAGGAGGATAATTCTGATGCTGTTCTTCTTCTCTAAGTTTGCTGCTAATTAATTTAGAGAATCTTCCAACAGTGGGTCGCACACATAACATGCTGTCAAAATGTCACACTCCTC
The DNA here is from genome assembly GCF_011397635.1 of Epinephelus fuscoguttatus. Taxonomy (NCBI): domain Eukaryota; kingdom Metazoa; phylum Chordata; class Actinopteri; order Perciformes; family Serranidae; genus Epinephelus; species Epinephelus fuscoguttatus. Next base: position 18,954,409 of record NC_064756.1, read on the forward strand.
CTGACCTGCTGCCTGTCCCTTTTACACAGACGTCAAATGGGCACTGTTACTACCCCTGCTGCTAGGCGATACAACTCTGTCCCCTCCTTTCATGATCATACCTTTTATAAAGAACAACGAGGCAGAAAAACAGCAGGACATTCCCCCCCAGAACATGTAGTGTTAGAGGGGCTACTGAGCATAGTTGCAACGCTTATTGGAATGCACAGATTAGATTTGCTGGGCTCCTAAACCGATACCGTAAGGGCTAGACAGTAGGGTTGTGCCAGTGGATGAAGGTCCAACCCTACTATCGACCACTGAGCCTGCAATTGTGACTTTGAAGCCCCCTCATCTTTCAAGAACAATGTCATTAAGTTTGTTCAAGATGAGCCAGGCAAATTTTCATTTCGGTGCATCCCTAGGATAAACGTTTCATTTTTGTTGAATTCCAAAGATTTAAATGTTATTTGTCTGATTCAAAGGTTTAGTCTGTTCACAGAAAACATGTTGTGAGACTGATGGTGATGTTCAAATACATCCATCATAAACTATGCAGAGTCTGTTGTGTATTAACATTGGACCATTTTAATTATTGAAGTATTTAGCATCACAGAGACTTGTGGTAAGTGAGATGTGAGGATCCTTAAAATAACATCTGTACAGATGTGAAGCCCTGATTACATCTGACTGATCTGTAATGAAAGCTGTTGTCTTGTATTTTTTTCCTCTGAAAATATTAACCTTATAGTCAGACACAATTTATTTAGCCTGTGTATTTGAGGGGACAGATTTGCTCAGCAGTAAGGTGATAGGATGCTGATTTACATGAGAATTCCTATCAAATGGAGGTCAAACCATGAACTTACATTACAGAAAGACTGAAGCATTTTAATAACTCAGTCTGTCATAACTAAAATAACTGGAGACCATGAACAAACTCATACATGAGTCTGATAATATTGTAGTAAGTCAACATCATATCAGACAGGATGTGAGTGATTTCTTGACTTCCTGTTGGAAACTGTCGGGAAACTGTTCGATCTGACAGCAGCTTTTTGTCACCACCTCCTGCTGCAGATGCCTGATCTGTTCCACTTTCCAGGCAAGGCGCAGTCTGTTGCAAACAAGCCTATAGTCCATCACCATGCTGCACTCTGGATATTGTCATATGGTTATTTGGTATACATCACCCAACTCTTCTGGAAATGTTGCAGCGGTTAAACTAGAAATGCTCCTTTAAAATCAAAGAGGCTAATTCCCGATAATTTACTGGTCATGGGTTAGGGTCTGGAGAGGGTGGCATATGTGTCAGGACCCAGACCGCCACCTGTTTGTGACTGGAGGGAAGGAGAGAAGGCAGATTAACAAGGGGGAGTCATTTTGATCATTTTAATAACAAGAGTATGGCATCCCCTCTCATCCGCCTCCCACCGCTTGTTTAAATCACCTACATCTAAGTGTATTAGTGAGGATATCTGTATGTATCTATCTGTATTTCAAGGCTTCTGACTCAAGGCCACAAGTCTCTTATAAAAGAGTTAGCCTCTCTTATCCGCCCAATCAGGTGTGAGCTCTGTGGCCTTGTGGTTAATCTCATAACCAATTAAAATGAATAGGTATTTTTCTGCCTGATTTAACAAGCAGTAGATTGGAATATTCATTCCATAATTCACTCTGAGAACAGCCAAGGACACTTTGACAAAAACTTCTTGTGCTCTTTGTTATTCTTTTTAATACCATCATGCTGACATCTGTCTGTCTGTGTCTTTGTGTAGTGAGGGATTTTTTTTTTCTTTTTGGGTGAACACTAACTCGAGAACAGCACATGACAGGAATCCAATACGTACACGAAGAGCTGCCCCTGTAGAGAAGAAGGTCTGATTAAATTTGGAGCACCTTGCTGCATAGATTTACATATTAATGAGGCTAAAATAATTTTCTTGGAACTACTGTAACTTCTCACTGCTGAGAGTTCATATTGATACCGTGCAAAATATGTTGACATAAATATTTTGCTTAATTAATGAATTCAGTAGCATTGCTGATTCTTTTTAATCTGTTATCACTGTGATTATGATGGGATGTTGTCGGCTCAAATGCCTCTTGTTTTATTCATACACCTAGGAAGAAAAATTTCAAGCAAAGGTGACCGTTTAATAATTAATTCATAATGTTAATAATAACTCATCAGGACATGTTCAAGCTTTGTTTTCCACTGCGGCTGCACTGATTTTCCCGCTATAATCATATTCACCGCCTCGTATAGAGCTCAAAGAGTGAAACATGAATCAAATTTTAATATTAGGATCCTTTTCAAAATGAGACCCCAGGTGCCACATTTTCTACAACTGCTGATAGCTCGTGGGACGACTGTGTTCAGCCCTTTTCCATTTCTTTTCCTGTCTTTGATGGTGCTGCGGTAATATTAGAGCAGTCATTCCCTTTTTCGACTTCTGTTAGGAAAGATATATTTTACTTCTTTCATTATACCCCATCCATTCTAATTCTCTCTGCTCCGTGTGTGAAGGAAAAAAAAGAAATACGGAGGGGGGAGGAAAAGAGTTAACAGGTGGTGATGGGAGTAAAGGAGAAAGAGGAGACAGAAATGGTGGGGAGCTGATCTGGTGCTGGCCGCCTGCCAAGAACTAAGGAGCAGAGAACTGAGGGATGGAGTAGATCGGGGGAGCTGAATGGAGTTGTGTAGAGCAGATTGGGTATTAAAGTTGAGAGGAAAAACAGAGCGGGAGAAAGAGATCGAGAGATGAGGGGATTGGCGTTATAGGAGAGGAGAGAATGAGGGTGAAAAGCAGAGGGGGGGATAGACGAGGGGGAGGAGTGAAGTGATAGGAGGAGATAATAAGGGAGGAGGGAGGGGAGGAAGCAGACGTATTTAGGTTATGTTCACAGGAAGCATTAACAGCTGGGAGGAGGAAACAAGAGGAATACGCATTTAGCAAGCTAACACCTTCCTTTAAAAGTTACTCCTGCTCAATGTAAACAGGGCTCTATGCAAAGCTCACACATGTGATACTGTCAGCCAGTGTGACATTAATGCATTCACAGGATATGATGTAAACCAAACCCATGAAAGTGAAAAACTAAGGGCACATTTGAAAGTCTTTCCAGAGCAGCTGCACTGATTTTCCAGTTTGACAGTCGCAGTCAAAGCCGGGTAATGGCCCAGTGAGCAGTGCATTCATTCAGTCATGTGCAGGAAGGCTCCATGTCGATGTCTCAGCAAAGACATCATGTTATTATGAAGACCTACTTAAAGACTGATTATTTGATCCAATTCATTTTGAGCTATGATACTGATGCCACCAGCACACTGAGCCGAGGACCTGTTACACAACACTTTTCTGTTTCCTTTTGTACATTGCTTTTTTTCTTTATAAATATTAACCTATTTCATGATATGTTTCCATCCACTTGAGTCTAATATTCACTCTCTTTCCATCTCTTATCCTTTTTCCCAACAATTCCTGAGGGAAATATCTGACTCCAGAGCTGTGAAATGCTCCGCTGTGTTCACCAGCTAGTCGCTAACTGTGAGAGTGTGTAGTTCGGTGTTGAGCAGGTAGTGTGTGATTGGTTTATCAGAGCTTTTTCCACTGGAAACAGCTGCCTGCTGTGGCCAAAAATGACCCTGATGAGAGCTGTGAGAGTGAACCAAAACAGTAAAAAAAATTGCAGGTTGTATTAAGCTCTATGGTGCCTCAGGGAAGTGCAGAGTCATTGGTCATTTGATCCACTGTTGATATATTTAATTATATATATGTAAAAAAATTGAAAATCGCCTTCTCATTGGGGTGGTGGTGTGTCTCCCTCAAGCTCGGGTCCTCTACTAGAGGCCTGGGAGTTTTAGGGCCTGTTTATACTGCTCCATGTACTTCTGAAAACAGGTATTTATCTTTGCGTTTGCATCTGTCATTTACACATAACCGGCTTTTTTCTCGACAAAAACACAGATTTTCAAAAACGGCTTCGAAAGTGAAAGTTTTTTAAAAATACCATTTTCTATGGAGACATGTAAACAGGATAGACAGAGATTCTGGAAAACGATGATGTTGCAACCCAGTTTGCACATGCCCATTAGGCGCCCCGCAACCACTACAACAATGGCAGATATATATTTTTTAGCACCTTTGGGACTACTTACGAGCTTACAAATGAACTTAGCACTGCTGCATCAACATCACCACTATGTCAGTGCACAAAGACATCTGCTGTGCCCAATATTAGTAAGTGCATAGCTAGCTAGCTAACTATGCTACATAAGGTTAAAATGTAGTTTATCATTGTTTTTATCACTAGCACCAAGAGGAAAACGAATCACTGTGCATGCGCAGAACGTTCTTCTATGGTGTTTGATATATGGCATGTCGCCACCTACTGGCCTGGCATGCTAACAGCAAAAAACTGCTGTTTTTGCGTTTACGTGTAAACAGGTGTATTGTTTTCACTACCGATCGAGTAAACCCAGAATTTTCTTTATACAGGATAAATGAAAATATGTTTTTATTTGTAGCGGTATCTGTGTAAACAAGGCCTTAGGGTTCTGCGCAGTATCTTAGCTGTCTCTGGGACTGCACTCTTTTGGACCGAGACCTCAGATATACCGGGAATCTGCTGGAGCCACTCTCCCAGTTTGGGGGTCACATCCTTCAGTGCTCCTATCACCACTGGCACCACTGTCGCCTTTACTCCCCACATGTTTTCTAGCTCCTCTTTCAGCCCTTGGTATTTTTTGAGCTTCTCGTGTTCCTTCTTCTTGATGTCACTGCCGCTCGGATTGCTACATCTATCACCACTGCCTTCTTCTGTTCGTCAATCATCACAATGTCAGGCTGGTTAGCCATCACCAGTTTGTCAGTCTGGATCTGGAAGTCCCACGGGATCTTAGCTCGGTCATTCTCTTCCATTTTGACCTTGGGACTTGCAGCCCATACTCAGTGCAGATTTTCCTGCATCTTCCACTCTGCTATTATGTGCTGAAGTGTCTCAGGAGCGTCTTTGCACAGCCTGTATCTTGTACTAAGTGCCTGTTGTTGTGTTGTGTATAGTGTATGTGTGTGTGTATATATATATATATATATATATATATATATATATATAGGTGTATGTGTATATATATATATATAGGTGTATGTGTATATATATATATAGGTGTATGTGTATATATATATATATATATATATAGGTATATATATATATAATATGCATCGCTCTGAGATAAAAATGTAGGATGTATACAAGAGTTTTGCAACTTTGCAAAAACAACACAAAACATTGATTATATGATGGTATAGAAGGGAAATGAGCATCAAGGAGTCACATTAAATTGTCTGTGCTCTTCTTAAAATGTTTATTGTTGCTGATTAACCTGCAGTTATTTCCTCATTTATCCATATCCGAACAACAATTAACACATTTCAAAGTTGAAATTAAGTGGTATTCAAGCTATGTTGTAGAAACACATGAAATTTGAAATTACTGTGTGCAATGTTTACTTTCGCCTTGACTGAAAATTGTTACCTTTGGTTACATTTTGAAAATTATACCACGGTGCTTTTAAAACATGAAAGGTTAATTATCTGTTTTCTGGCAGAACACCACAGCACAGTTAAAGATGAACATGACAAACAAACATAAAAAGGAAGACAGAAACAGTGCAGCCAGTCTAGAAGAAAGTCTTCCAGTTTTGTTTTATTTTATTAGAAAAATCCACACACCATAAAAATTACATGTACAAAACTATAAGATTTGAAATTGCTTTATGTACACATACAAAAGATAAAGCCCAAAGAAAAAGTGAGGGGAGCACAGAGGGGGAGGGCGGGGGGAGTGAAGACAAAGCTCTTGTTTTTTTATTTTTCTTATTTTTGGGTTGTTTTTTTTTTGTATTTTGAGGGGCAGGGGAGGGGGGTGGAGGATTCTTCTGAGATGGGTCAAAGGTTTGAGGTTCTCTGTCTATTTGCTCTTCAACCAACTTCCATTCCTGCAGGGAACCATAACAATCATGATGATAATGATGACACTGGGGAATGGTGGCGAGTGCAATTACATGCACACACGTATGGACAGTACATATCCGAGATGGCACTTGTGCGCCATTTATTACAAAAACCAGCATGAAGTCAGAGTCAAAGCATTGGAATAATGAGCGTGATGCTAGTATAGAGCACCTGTGTCATTCAGATGATGAATATAAAGGGAAGTCTGTCAGACACATATGAAGATGTAACTCTTTAGAGGGAGAACACTGAGATGTGACCTGTTATCCATTATGCTGTGTGCACGTTAATGCGCTCCACGGTGGTAATGAGGGTGAAGTAATGAAGATGTGCAGGGGGCCTAGATGACTACAACCATGATGTTAACAATGCGTGTGGTGCAGTCAGATACAGTCATACAACATTTTTTTTCTTCACATTAAAGTATTTAGATTTTCAATGTAGGACTCTGGACCTGTAAACTTATTCAGTGATGACAGTGATATGATTTTGATAAGGATGGAGGCTGAAATTGACACAGTTTGGCTAACTGATACCCTGCTGCTTTGTTATATTTTTTTAAATCTCTTATCTGTTCATCTCTTTCCTTCTTGACATCAGACATGTGGCTTCCCTCCTGATCACTGGGTCTGAAAGAAAGAAAGACAAAAAAGAAAGGGAGCAATTAGCTTGCATTGCATTTCAAAATATAAAAGGCAATAGACTGCTTTCTCATTGCAATTTTTTCCCTAGTGTGTGACATGAAACATCACAGACAGGCCTGAAAACAGGTTAGTAAGCAGAAGAAAGCAGTGTGGAGGCCAGTTACTTTCTTTAACATCTGTTACTTATTAAGTCTTTCCTTAAATTTGGTGCTGACAAAATTTTGAATGATGTTCGAGCACTGCTTGGACAGAGACGGATAGTATTTTGTTACGGCCTGTCATTACAACGAGCTGGCAAAGGGGCTTAAATTAGCACATCTATCCAGACTGCCAATCGAAGCCAATTAATTGGAGCTGGAGCTGATTAATTCCTGTGACTACTGCAGAGTCATTTGTCTCAGGAGGGACTGCCGATTATGACCTTTTTCCATTAAATACAAAAGGCAAATGTTAGTGAGTTTTTGTCCAGTGGGAAAAGGGCTTTAGTCTCAAAAGAAAATATTCACCATTAAAACTTCTGTAAGTCATGGCTAATGGCTTAATGCGTTCGGGGTATAGACACAAGGTTACAAACATGAAAAATAAAGATAACAATAATTTGTCTTTCTGATGCTCAAAGATGAGTATCTGAAGATTTTTGAGCCCAGTGCAGAGTTGATCAACACCTGTTAGCTACAGCTGTTCCGTATTTTCAGCCTTGGGCAACAAGATGTCTGTTTGTCTGGATAACATTTGTGCTTTGTGTGTCATGGGCAAAATGTTGCAAGTGTGTCCCAGTGTGCGTATTTCGTTTTCTAAACACGACCACACGGCTTTTCTTTGTCAGTTGTATCTCTGTGGATCAGGCCAGGACAAATCAGCAGCTGATTAAACTTCAAATGACAAAGAGCACTTCATCCACCTTAACTTGCAGAGGGGTGGGCATGACAGGCTGCTACATTTTGGGCAGCTTTGATGAGAAAATATCTACAACCCGCATTGTTTACTCACATTTATCTTGTTCCCGATTTGACAAAATAAGGACCAAGATAGTGATAGACGGTCAACCCCAAGGCAGTCACATTGCCGGCTTTGTAATTCTCAGTACTCTATTGTAGTTGACTGATTCATGTCCCAGCCAACATTTGCATGAGGGGCCCATGTGAGTAGTAAAGGGGCTAAAAAAAATGTGTCCTATATGGGATTGTCCATGGGTTCCTTAATGGCCTGGGTAATGCCTGGGTACGAAGTGGGTATGAGCCCAAAATGGGGTCCAGTTGAGTAAATCCACCCATGTGGGCAATGGGCATAGGGTGTGGAATGTGGAACCAATGTGGACAGTCCCATATAGGGCCCATTTTTCCGTCCATGTACGACCAATATGGGCCCCACATACAACTGTTGGCTGGGGTCATCTCTACATTCTGCTTATCAGGCAAAATCTTTCATAACTGTAAAATAACATTCATTCAGTTTCCGTAACCGCTTATCCCGTTGGGGGTCGCAGGGGGCTGGAGCCTATCCCAGCTGACATTGGGCTAGAGGTGGGGCACACTGTGGACAGGTCGCCAGACTATCACAGGGCTGACACATAAAACAGACAACCATTCACATTCACACCTACGGACAATTCAGAGTCACCAGTTAACCTGCATGTCTTTGGACTGTGGGAGGAAGCCGGAGTACTCACAGAAAACCTACGCCGACATGGGGACAACATACAAACTCCAAACAGCAGGGCTCCCCCACGGTGGGTTCGAACCCCACACCCTAAAATAACAGGATTTTTAAAAATACAACATCCATGTCTGAAAAGTCCTGAATCCAGAAACACCACTAAAATCACATTAATTATTAAACCCATTCTGTTCAGTAACAATAGAATTATGGGATAAATGTGATGGAGAGCAACTGGCCAGCCCACCAACCTCCTCGTTAAACTCGAACAAATCTCCCACGGCTGGCCTCATTAGCAGTGTAATGTAAGCATGCTAAAATGATTAGCTGTCACACTGTAAGAAGTCGTCTTCGGGGAAACCTGGTGTTGTTCTGAAATTGCTCATTGGGTGGTTGGCAGAAACAGAGTATAGTTGTATGTTATTGGTTGAAAAAAAATGAATGAATGAATTAAAATAAATGGACAAAGCAAGTCCCTCCAGTAGTCAACCAGTCCGGCACCAAATGATGAACAAAACACTGGTCTTAAAGTGACTTTGTACTTAATGGGAACAAGCTGTGTGGCGAATCAAAAACAAAATGGCAGGCAATAGTAAATAAATGAACAGTGATATAGAAATTATTAAACAGTTGGGGGGATTTACCAATATGATCAATCAAATCAGCTCCCCACAGTCCCTTTTAAAGCGTTATTTAATGACTTAGCACAACAGCAACACTCTGGACACAAGCTCTAAATATGGATCTGCAGTTTGTTGCACTTTAGATTATGCACCATGCTAAACACATGCATAATCCATCCATCCATCCATTTTCATCCGTTTATCCAGGGCTGGGTCACGGGGGCAGCAGGCTGAGCAAAGTACTCAAGATGTCCCTCTCCTCAGCAACGCTTTCCAGCTCCTCCTGGGGGACCTCAAGGTGTTCCCAGGCCAGATGAGATATGTAATCTTTCCAGCGTGTTTGCCCCGGGGCCTCCTGCCAGTGGAATGTGCACAGAAGACCACCAACTGGAGGCACCCAGGAGGTATCCTGATCAGATGCCTGAACCACCTCAACACCCCTTTTGACACGAAGGAGCAGTGGCTGTACTCCGAGCTCCCTCTGGATGTTGAGCTCCTCACCCTATCTCTAAGGCTGAGCCCAGCCACCACACGAAGGAAACTCATTTCGGCCGCTTGTGTCCATGAATTCATTCTTTCAGTCACCCAAAAGTTAATGACCAGAGGTGAGGGTTGGGACGTAGGTGGACCAGTAAATCGAAAGCTCTCTCTTCACCCTGATGGTCCGGTGCAGTGCCCACATCACTGCAGAAGCCCCACCATAAAAATACATACTACATAATGCATGATCCTCTTACCAGAAAACATACAAACAAAATCACTTCCTGTCCAATATTAGCACCAATGCACTAACGCTGACACACCATATTTTCCTTTTTTGAGGGCTTTTGAGTTAAAAAGGCAACAGATAGGATTTGTTTTTTCATAGCTGCCTCTGTTAGAAGAGAACAGAAGGAAGGGAGGGGGGTATCACTGTCCGAGGGCTGCCGTAGAATGGCAACGAGGATGTCAACCGACCAACACTCGCTACCCGATCCCTGGTTGGGTGATTTGTGATGCTGGTACAGTACAGTCCTCTCTCATCTAGCTAACATTTAGCCGTGTTACTTACTGATCCATTAGAAAGAAAGCTAGCTGGACATTGGTTTTGAAGCCTCTTTGGTCACGGAGCTTCCTCCATCTCTTGAACGCCTGACTGAGGTTTACTCTTGTTTATCACTCTCCTTTTTGCTCTTCTTTGCCTCCTCAGACAGAGGAGCTCGGTTTCTTTCGCTAGGCCGTTTTTCACTTGTTTCCAAACTTTGTCCGTCTACCATTGTGCTCGTGGCTCAACTATCTCATGCCCAACTCCTCATAAGGACTCGCTCCAGTCCCTGATTGGCTGACCTTCCAATTTCGCAATGCATGACGTGTTTTCTGTGAAATTTCAGCACCGGTGGCAGAAGCTTATTGCAAAGCCACTAAGTAACCAATGCAAACACTGATAGTCTGATTTTTCTGTGACCACTACCCTGTGCAACCCACATTATTTTCATAATGATGTATTTAGGAAAAGATGCTATCTGTTCCCTCTTTAAGTTAACTGCAACATCAGTCAAATTAAAAATGTATACTTTACAGTGTCATCACATCGAGCTTTTACTCAGCAGACAGTTTGCTAATGAGCCTGGAGTTCAAGCTGGTCCTCCCACTAGAAAATATTGAAATGCCATTGCATGTAAAAAAAAAAATAATAATAATAATAAATACATTCCACAAACTAAGAGCTTCCTATAATCACAGTGTTCACATGCCAAAAAAGATATTACTTTGATTATAGAGGAAAAGGCACTTGAACTGTTGTTGCTGTTTGTTTCTTGCTACAGGTATGCATAATTTATCTCTGGAAAGGGATGCAGCCTATTTATGTTTGCATATTAAAAAACGTTTTTTAAAAGCTATTCATAATTGCACTTCAAAATGAGCACAAAGATTTCATTGTAAACACATCTTCATTTGCACCTCTCTGGCAAAAAATGGATTTGCATGTGACAAAAATGAACAAGCACACATTCCCTGTCGATAACGTGGTGATGTGAACAGTGTAATTCCACAGGTGTTTCATTCTCAGTGGTTGTCTCCCTGAAGTAACACCCCACCTGGCATGGGCCCCTGCTGAGGTTCTGTAGTCAACATCACTGCCTGTCACAGCTGGCAAAACATTGAACAAGTCCTTCAGTGTTACATGAGACAGATTATAATGGGAGAAAGTGGTTGTATTTAAAAATGAAATCAGGACAGAACAATTACTTGCCCACACACTTCTTCCACCTTTCAGTAAGGTGACATTGTTGCACCCAAACCAGATCCAAGGCTTTTGAACACAGGCGTCACTTAGGTATGGCGAGGTATGGCAGCTGCCATACCTTGGAATCGTGAGAAAAAAAAGAGAGAGAGGTTCTGTAGTCATTACTCGAGGCGCACTGGCTGGTTGTTTTCATTGTATTGCACTTAAATAGGTCAATAACATGCTCATCAGTGAATACCAGTGTTAGTGAATACGAGTGTTATTGAATCAAATTGTTCGCCACTTCGCTCCTCTGCGAGTTATGAGAGTTACTGTATATTTCCAAATAGTCGCCCGGTGGCAAATAGCCGCCGGGCACCTAATAGCCGCCGGGGGTATTAAACACCGGTCTGATTAAACGCCCGGGGCGATTATTTCCTCATTTATTGCCTCATGGCTGTCCCTCCTTGAGGGACTGTTTGCGCTTTTACACACGGGTCGGTGGTGAAGTGGTGCACATGACTCGTGCTACGGACAGACGGACGGACGGACAGACAACCACGTATCTAAAACAGGTAATACATCTGGCTACATCTTTCCCACATCAAATATCCGTGATCACCTACAACCGCGTGCGTAAAAGCGCACACAATTCCGTGTCCTCTCACCGTGGATGCTGTGATTTGATGGCCCGGTACTCATTGTAGCCCACTCTTATAAGACCCAATGAGGAGGAGGAGGAGGAGGAGCAGGAAGAGGAAGAAGAAGAAGAAACAACTGTGGACCTATATGCCATGCCTTTTAATAAAATTACCAGAAGAGTTCGCTGAAAAACAGGTAATGTCAGCCTGAATTACTCGCGTGTGTCCCCGGTGAAAATCGCTGACATGCATGGGGAATACAGCTTCTACAGGCTCGCCATAGCTTACTGTCAGGACTCAGGGACCAGAATTCGGGATGGCGGACCGTCGGGATGGCGATATTTCGGTGTGGTGGCCTGTAACTGTTGGTTAAATGGCCCGTTCGGTTGGTATTCGGATAACTGGGGCTTTACTGGTATAATGCAATAGCACCACCCGGCAGTGAAACCCATGTACATGAAAAAAATGACCCACTCTAAATGTTTAGAGATTTTTGTACATGAACTCACCCCTACATTATACAGTATTTTTGCACTAAAAAACACACTGGACAGGAACTGCAACCAAATAACAGCCTGGTGCAGGTTGGTGCAAAAAAAAAAAAAAGAAAAAAAAAAAAAAAAAAAAGCCTTGAGCAAATAGCTCCTGGTTCTTTTAAACACTTGGGGTCAAAATCGATTTTGTGAAATAAACGCCCGGGCTACTATTTGGAAAAATACGGTATCTATGTGTTGTAAAAGCATTTTGCTCTGCTGCTGTAGACGGCCTGTCTAAATGATGCCTTGAAGCCTGCCTGATTGTATGTGGGGTTTTTTCTTCATGTCGGCATGTTAAGCTTGTATTTTCGGTCTCTGGAGACACTCCAGTAAATTCGCCTATACAGTATTGTACCAAATTGGCCTTTGTTTTGCTGTGTTTCATACACTGTACCCCTTGGTTATGTTCTAGAAATGAGCTTGTAATTAATTTATTTTCTTTATTTTCTGTGAAGTTAAAAACATGACTAATGATAATTAAACGTCTGCTCGCTGTCTGTGGTGCTGAAATATGCGCCGAAATAGGTCCGATGTTTTCACTGCTCTCACCAAGTCGTGCATTACATGCAGACATGAGGTATTATGAATGTGAGAAACAGCTTCTTGTCCTTTGAAACAGTTTTCAATAGCATAGTATGTACTTGTGACAAGTCAAAGACCAAAGTGAAGTTTTATATAAGTTCATATTTTTGAAACTCCATCATCAGTAGCTCTGTGACATCATGTCATATTGCCATACCTTAGCTTTTGCTGAAACGACGCCCCTGCTTTTGAACTGACTGAATTCTTTCACATATGCACTCTCACTCGCGGGCTACATATCCCACTTAATGTTGTTCCAAGTGATTAGACCGCTGTCGACCCTTCCTAATACACTGCAGCATGTGCATGAATTGAACTGACAAAGAGACATGAAAGTATACTCTCTGATTAATGTGAGCCACAACTTCATCTGACACATGTTTTAATCATACTTGAACTTCCGCTGATGATTATTTAAAAAGATGTCTAATCCTATCCGGACAGGGATAAAATGACACTACTGTGGTTTCAAAGCTTTATGTCTTTAGCTCAGACTGCGCTCCCCAGGGGATATGGTAAAAATAAAGCAATATTTCGCTATATATGGATGTCTCTGCTTTATTATTTCATTTGATTTAAAGCAACTGGCACATTATTTAACATTTAAAGTAGTCATTAGTCTTTGGTCTACACTTCACCGTGCATAGACAAACAATCCTGGTCATATGACAAATAAAGCAGATTATAAAAGACTAACACAAAGCCTGTTATAAAGTGACAAATCTAACATCTAATGCAAAATAAACATTCATCACGTCTTACCTAAACAAGACACCAAACCTAACATTTCACTGAAACATATCCCTGTCATGAACTAAACAATTAGCAGCAAAGAAAAAAGAGCTTTGTTCATCCTGACTTTTTAAAAGAAAAGCTTGTCCCTCAACATTAAACTTCACCCTGTCAACCCTGACACCATTATTGGTGTAAAGCTTTGAATACGGCACTAATACGGTGTGTCCCACAGCGCTGGCACCAGTCGGCCCTTGTTGCCTGTTTTCTGCACAGTCATTGGCGGAGTCCGTCATTGACTGGAATCCTACTGATAGGCAGCTCAGAGGCCTGTACTACGAAGCCAGTTCAACTTAACCAGGATATCTGGTTTGACTAATCCTAACATTTGCTGTCTGGATAACCAGTACTACAAAGCTGGTTATCAACTAGTTCAGTCAACTCTGAGTTTTCCCATCCAGCCATGAGTGCGTTCATGTGAAAGAGGCAGGGGTGCGAATTATGAGTGACATTATCAGAACCATGAATGAAGTAGGCTCTCATATCATGAGATGAAATGGTAGTGTACCGTAAAACTTGGTTTATAAGTCACACTTTTTTTCCCTTTTTTTTCATCTTAAAAATTTGGTGCAGGTTATAGACCGGTGTGACCTATAGACCAAGGTAAGTGCTGACATAGGTAATTTGACCCACAAGATGGCGCTACGTTAGGCTGACCAAACGTCCTCTTTTGCCCGGACATGTCCACTTTTCACGTCCCGTCCGGGGGTCTTTTATAAACTGATGATAATGTCCGGTTTTCCGTGTGTTTGTGTGTGTGTGTGTGTGTGTGTGTGTGTGTGTGTGTGTGTGTGTTAGAGTGCGGCACGGGCAGCATATTTCTGTCCGAACGCGAACCGAGCCCGACATTATTTAATGACCAAAGCACTGAGTTTGTGTCACACAGTGGTTACAGGCTATTTAACAGGCCGGGCGTGCGCCGTGGGTGCTCAGCTGCGGAGAGGGAGACCTCCGTGTTTGAGACGGAAGCGGGAGGCGGGAGGTCTGACGCTTCTAGCGAGAGGAGAGGGAGAAATAAAACAAAATAAGATAAAATAGGAGACACCTGTCTCCCTCTTTTATTTTATTTTCAGCGTTTAATCAAGGTGGAGGCGGGCGGCTGGAGGTCCGAGACTTCCAGCGAGGGGAGAGGTAGAAACAAACAGCCAATGTGTGTCTGTGTGTGTTATGTTCAGGTGTTGTCACGTAAATAACAGTCCCCAAGCAATAAACAGGACAGACAATAGGATTTTACTTATTTTTACACTACATTTTCACTGAAAGCTGACCGATGTTGTTATACCGTAATTTTATTTCCTGAAGGGGTTGTTTGGAAAATTGCAATCTGAAAAGTAACCAAAGCTGCTTAAGAGACCTTAAAAAATAGACTGCGATTTATATGCCAGTGCGACTTATATTCCGAGTTTTACGGTAAGTGCCTGCGATTGACAAACAGTTAAATGTTAATGGCGTGTAATATGAATGATATTCTGTAATTTTATAGGAAATTTAGGAATATTGAAAATACTGTCTAGAAGGTCACCAATGGCTTTGTCTTGAATTGTTTGTATAACTACAGCCTATAAGTGACATTAGTATAGATTATTTTTTGCTATTTAATTTTAATTTAATTTATTTTTTTTTAATTTTACATACTTTATTAATCCCCGAGGGGAAATTCAATTTTTCACTCTGTTCGTCAATTACACACAGGTCCGAACACACACATGCACAAACTGGACCTATACGTGCACTAAGTGGAGAGATGTCGGAGTGGGCTACCCATGACAGGTGCTCTGAGCGGTTGGGGGGTTCGGTGCCTTGCTCAGGGGCACCTCGGCAGTGCCCAGGAGGTGAACTGGCACCTCTCCAGCCACCAGTCCACACTCCATATCCATCCATATCCACATCCATTAGCTGGATCATGATGAAACTACTCTGAATGTGTCACATACAACACCTTTAAGTGATGCCAGACTGTTTCTGCTACTGAAGCAAAGGGTGAAAAAGTAGCCTAGTTAATGACTGATGAGGTCTGTCTGACCAAAATGTTGCATTTATAATAACGGGAGCCAATTCTATTATTTTATTTATTTATCAATTATTATTTTTTAATTATTAGTATATTTTTTTTCCCAGTTCTCATCACACAGGTGTCTCATGTTATTTTGAGTGATGGAATCAGAGTGTAAATTAGCAACACTATCACTGCAGACTAAAATAAAAGAAATAAAATTTGCATAAGTTCGAACTGTGCTAAAATCATGTTTTTAGTATCCCACATGATCTTTCTGTTTGTTAGAAGCTGTTTTAAACCCATGGAAAGAGAGCCCTAGAACAATTAAACAACCTACTGTTACTACTGACCTCTAACATTATATAGGCTCCTCTTCTTATACCTGAGACTCTGGACTTTTGTCCATTGATACTTTTGTCTTCAGTGATCTGACTGGTCAGAGATTGTGGTGTTGACAGCCTGTAATCCGATACCCTGAAGTTAACCTGCTTTGGAGCAGGTTAGCTTTTCAGCATAAGTTGCCATGGTCATTTATCCTGGTAAAAAGACAACCAGCTTTATAGTACTGGAAACCCAGAATTCACCCTGCAGTTACCTCCTTAACTCCAAATCCTGCTTCGTAGTACAGGGGTCCGTTTCACAAAGCAGGTTCAACAAACTCTGAGTCTAATCCTGAACTCTGAGTTGATCTACTCTGAGATAGGAAACTCTGAGTTTCCGGTTCCAGAACAGCTGATTTGAATCAGTTTAATCAACTCGGAGTAGTTTCACCTGGAGTTAAGCGCGTGCACCACAACTATAAAAAGCCAGCATCAATGGAGCCCCGATTCGACGAGTCACCATGGCAACGGGGAAGAGGAGCGCTGCGTTTTTCACTCCACTAGAATTAGAAATCTTAATGCACTCATACGGCGAGTTTGAACACGTTTTCAAAAAGAAATGCAACACCGCTGCAGCTGCAAAAGAGAGGGAGACGGCGTGGGAGAACATTGCTGTTTGGGTCAATGCATAAGTTTAAATGTAGTCCTTTGCAACCACACTAATATTACAGGGGAAAACCGCTTGAATGGTAGCCTATTAATTTATTTCATGTAGATGCAATCCCATGGGGGAGAAGCGTATTTGGCAGCAGTTCAGGATGAAATATAAAAACATTGTTCAAACAGGTAAGACCTCGGCATAATCTCATGGGGGTGCCTCATTTTGATCATGTTTTACATTGTAAAGTAAATATTAAGTGGCTGTTTGACTGTGCAGTTGTTTTATCCCCAACATAATGCTGTTTTCACACACGCATATCATGTTCTGTTAAATAATTAAGCCTATTTAAACTAACACAGACTTCTACTCAGCCAGCAGAAAGAAGGCAGATGCCCGTAAAACGAGCACACTTTTCTGACCGCCCTGCATACAGTTGCCTTACTCAAGTGCTCAGCATCTCCGACATTGTACAAAAAACTTCCATTTGCAAAGAAACGCAGCGCAACACACAATATCTGCTGGGATGTGAGAGCATGACTACGATTGGTAATGTTGCAAATGTAAGGACGGATTAGGTTGTGTATGTAGATGATGGACTGTGACGTGAAACGGTACAGCTCAAAAAGATAATTGTGTGGAAATGTTAGAACATTGCGCGGTCTGATAACCATCTCCTGACGAACATTTAATTCTCTGCGCAGTAATGCTGTACCTTCATCCACGGGATTGTTATCAAAAGGACATGTCATGTTAGTGAAAAAAGTCGCCACCTACTGTGCTTAATGGACTTCTAATATACTGACTCTGATTTTCTTAATGATTTTTTAAATGACAGACGGCAGAACTACGCTACGGCAAAACTCGCCTGCTGACTGAATGAATGAGGAAATCAAATGGAGTGTGTGGCTCTGAAAGAGGGCGGAGACAGAGAGAAACTCGAGGTTCATTGAGAAAAACCTGGTCCCGACCAGGTTAGGTTCATAGAGTCTGTTACTACGGTAACTGACCGAGAGCTTAAGTTACCTCTCTCTCTGAAACAGGCTAGAGTTACCCCTCTTTCTATGGTTTGAGTTACCTCCCTTTTTGAAACAGAAAACTCAGAGTTTCCCTCATTTCAGGGTTAACAGACTCTGAGTTTTCACTAAACCTGCTTTGTGAAACGGACCCCAGGCCTCAGCTCAGTGCACAACAAGAGAAACACAGTGAGGAAAGCAAACACGTGGCTCAAGTCAAGAGGTGAGATTGAAAGATTTTTTTTATATTAGGTAAGATTATTTTTGTAGCCATTAAGCTCCTTAGCTGGTTTTCCAATTTCTCTTTTTCAGTGACAAATACAGACTAGCGCCGCATGCTGGTATGGATAGCTATTTCCTCTCAGGCAGGGGCAGAGTGCACGTGCTAGTTGGCTGTAGTCTTCGTGGTGTGTTCAAGGGCAACTTTTTGGCAGAGACACAGGCGACATAAGGCAACGCAACAGTCCGCCTTCGTCGCCACAAGTTCTTTGATGTCAGTTTGTTGTGCCTGGGCCTTAACACCTAAAGGGCTCCAATCTCCAAATTCAACTCACTTGAATCCCACCATCGTCTCATTCTCCCCTCCCAATACAAATAAACTGCATCAGCGTTTTGGTGTAAAACTGCAGATATAACAACCAAAGAGCCGGTCTGAAGCTAAAACCTTGAACCTGCACACGATTTTAATCCAAAAACAGTCCCATTTTCTCTCCTGCCTGCTGAAGGAAATGGCTTTCTGCTGAGAGAGATAAATGGAAAGGTGCTAACTCGAAGTCCCTGTAGTCAGTAGATGTGAGTGCTTGCACTGCTGTTAATTTAGCCTAGTGGTTATTTCATTATCACTTTACATTATGTGTCGCTTGTAAGGCAATATGAAACATGGAAAGCACCTAACGACTGATGTAAAGATAAAAAGTGACAAACACACAGTGATGCTGCATACATTTCTACAGAATAGTGTGAGGGGTGATGTTTTCAATTAAAGTTAAACTGAGTTAATTAATGCATTTAATCTACAGTAAATATAATGTAAACAGGATGCAACATGTCGACAGCAATACCAGCTACTGTACTAAACTTCTCATTACTACGCCACACTAATATTGGGCTCCACAGAGTGCAGTAACAACCTAGAAAACCCTCATCCCTGACATAGAGTTTACAGTTAGCATTGGGAAAACACAGCAGCCGCCATTTATATGTAAATGTCTAAAGGTATTTTCAGTTTCGCTGCATCATTTTGTAACCTACTGAAATAGTCCTACCCCATTTGTTTTTTCATTTGTTTGCATCTGCATCCTGAAGGCGCACCATGCATCAAACAGTTCCAGTTCTGTGCTGCTGATGAGATGCAGGTAAAGCCAGCGTGCAGCGGAAAGCAGGGAGAGAAAAGGAGGCAGGGAGGGAGAGGTTTATATATATATGAATGTTATACATCAGCTATTGCTGAGTGGTAAATCTGCAGCATCCAGTTATAGCTCTGCTTTCTGCAGCCGCC